>NC_055998.1:62654088-63353732 GCF_018446385.1 Zingiber officinale
ATCCTTGATGAGTTAGATTTTCTGAGATGGACAAAGTCTAAGTGTGGGGGATTAGATATGCTTAAAGTTCATGGAGATTAGGAATTTTGAGACTAGTGTGTTTGTTTGAATGTGCCAAGTAAAATTCAGAATTGAAAAGTTAACAATTAGGTTGAGAGGCACAATTTGGTTGGTTTGCTTGAATGATACATCAATTGTTTGGTTGGGGGTTAGTTCAAGAGTTGTTTCTGTCATCAACAAATCGAAATGATTGAAAAAATAGAGATGAAATATAATTGGTTGATGTTGTGCCATGTTCTTTAAAATTTTTCCAAACAGTGATTGATGCCAAATCAGTTTGTGTGCAAAACTCCCAAGGTTGTTCTCACCAGCAACAAGCTCAAGTTCCCCTGTTAACATAGTATCAAATACTATCAGTTGATAATTTGATAAGATGAATTCTTGATGCTTAAAGATGAATTTACTCTAAGTCTCTATTGCTGACACTTCCAGCAAGTTGAAGTTGTTTGTACTTTAGTTGAGAAGATTCTTGAAGTTGAATTCTAAAAAATAGGGAGAAGATTTGAGAAGTAAGCCTTTAATTGTTGCCGCTGGAGTAGAATTGAATGTTAGTTACACTTACACAGAGAAAAAAAATAGAATAGGAGTTGAAATGGTTGTAGCTTTGTACATCCTCTCCACTCCTATCAAGATTCAAAACATGGAATTCTGGGAATTGATCTCTGATATTGAAGCAGTGAGGAGCGTGAGAGTTATGTATCATTGATAGTTAGTGCCAAGTTAATTTGTTGATTTTGAATGGCCAAAGTTAGAATTGAACCTCCTATTATTTCAGTGATGAATGGGAATCGTTGCTATGTTAGAATCTCCATGACACAAGTTGAATTACCTTCTCTTACAGATTTTGAAACTTAATCCAGGGAGTGTGATTTCAGAGACCTTTTGAGTTCCAGAATTCAGTGTCTTGATTACCATGTGCCAAATATTATATATAGCTTCTTGGTCAGTGAAAAGCTTAAGTTCTTGCTTAATCAGTGACAAGTGATGTGTTATTTTTCTCAAGCCTCTTATGACTAAAATCTGGAATCTGAATTCTGAAAAAGTTGTTTCATGGAGTTGAGTTCTGAAATAAGGAATGTAGTAGTAACCTCATGCTGAATTTTTAATCTGAATCCACCTATACATTGTGAAGGTATTCCTAAAGCTATCCAAGGAATGAGTATTCTTATGTGAAGTGAAAGCTCAGTCTTTGAAACATTATGGTTACTGTTAAGGAAGTTTTATAATGGGAATTGGGAGTTTAGAATTCGTGGGAAATTCAAACCCTCTCAACCAAGGTAGTTCTGATTTTCTAGCAGTGAAAGACACAGGAACAAATGGAACTCAAGGATTCAAATTCAGCCAATAGAAGTTGTAAATGAATGTATCAACTACAACATGTTGTGTGCTAAGTTGTATTGTGATTTCTGACCATAAATAGCTTGGATTTGATCTCCTGTAATTTTAGTGCTAAATGAAACCCTTTATTAAGTTGAAGTCTTCATGGTTCAATGCAATATTCTTTGTGTTTATAAATTCAGAAATCGAAGATATGAAATTGGAAGCTTGTATTAGATTCTAAATTCCAGAAAATGTGGTGCTTTAAGCAATTCATTATCTGCTGCTGGTTAGATTTATGGTTGAAAGGTTTATATATGTTTCTCAACATGTTTGTCTTGCAATTCTAGTTGATCGTAGGCACTCATCTAGAATGACAGTTTATCAAAATGATGAACTCTAAAATTGATAGAAGAGCACTATAAGAAAGGAAAGAAGAGTGATACTAGGAATGTGTTATAAGGGTATGTGATGATGAATTAAAAGAAATAAGATCCACAACTCATTGCATAAGATCCAGATTGACAGCATTAATTCTTTGAGTTGGAGCCTTAATATGAAGACTGAAACCTTGGAATTTTGGGAGCTGCAACTCTTTAATTTCCTGCTAAATTCTGAATCAAATTCTAGCAACTAGTTTTTGGATTAGTAAAGTCTGTATTTACCTCAACTCACATGCACTGTGCCAATTTTAAATGCTGATTTTGATCAATAACAACATGAAATTGTTTTCCTGTCAATTTCAGAATTGATAACTAGAGTTGTAGCATTAGTTCATTAGCAATGCACTCTGAAATAATAGAGAAGTAATAGAGAAGCTGTTCAGAATTAGATTGTAGTTTAGTATCTGGAAGGGAGTAACTAAGACAGCATTATGTGGCAATGTGTGTACCAAAAATATGCATTGATACATAATCTGGACAATAATAAAATTGCACAGAAATTGAAGCTAATTTCTGAATACAATGCTGAACTTAGTGCATCTGAATTGGTTTTTGCTACTGCTTAATACTGAATTTTCAATTCTCATAACTCAAAAATAACTGTCTAAGTTCATATGCCAATTATGTTGAAGTTCCTTACCAGCAACAACTTCGACATTAAATCCTGTTAGCCTAGTATCAAATATTATCCTTGTCCAAGCTAAATTCTGTATAATTTAAACTGGAGCTATCTTGGAATCACAATTCTGAAATTTAAGACTAGGTTCTGGAATTCTGAAAGGTGCCAGTTAGTAGTTGCATGTAAGCTGTAGATTGCTGAAGTTAACCTTACAAACATTGAAATTAGGAATTGTGAACCTATCTTTTGAAATTTTTCTTTAATTCAATTAAATCATTTCTAAATTAAAGAGTGTGTAATATTAATGAACTGATCAAGTGAAGAAGATCTGATCTTGTGAGTTACATAAATTATGAATTAGAAATTAATTCTGGATTTATTTCTGTTGAATTTGAAATCTGATATCATAGTGTTCAATGAATCTTGATTTGGTTTTCCACCAATGCAATAGATGCACATCTTTAGCTGAAATTGAATTCAGTAGCTGAGTGGTTTTGAGTGTTAGCTGCAAAAGTAAGAGAAGGATAGGAGCTGAGTTCAATAGCACAAAGGTTGAGTATCAAATGAAGCTTAAGTATGCCAAGTTTTTGGGTTAGCTATCTGATCAGAGAAAAGCTCAGCTAGATTTCTTGTCTAATCATTTATAAATGGTGATCTTTACTGTCCAAGTAAAGTATTTGTTTGCCGATATCATGTGATGTTTTATTTGTTCCATGAAGCCATTCTTTTACTGACTCAAAATCTTTGGAATGCTCAGAAGTTGAAATTCTAAAATTTGGAAACCTCTGAAAATGTAAAGGCCTAATTCAAGGCATGTACTTCAGTGAATTGATTTTTGAATGCATACAACTTAAATGCAGTACAGAAATTGGGAAGTTTAATAAATGCAAAATTTCTAGAAATCAGAATTGAGTTAGAGTCTGAATTTGATTTTGGAATATGGAGGGAGTTGTTGTTCTAGGATTCAAAATTGAGAAACTATTTCCTGGAAGCAACTTCTATCTCATCATAAGCTATAATTCTGTGAAAGTGATTATGGAATTGGAACAAATGTATAAGATATATTGATCAAAATGTTAAAAAGAAGAAAAGGAAGAAATAGTGGTTAGAATATTACTAAGTCATTGGAAAGGATAATGTGTTCCATTGTCTGAGATGGACAATATTTTAAGTGTGGGGGAGATCTTCTCCATAAGGTGATTTGGGATTATTTTAGTTTTTAAATTCTGGAATTGAAGTGAAAAAATAGTGGCAAATAAAGAGAATATCAAGTGTGGAGAAAATGTATCAAGATTTTTGGATAGCCATCAAATTGAAGGAGAGTTTGGCTTGATCTTTTGTGTTGGTAATGACAAATAGTATTCATCTCTTTTCACATCAAATGGGTCAACTCATCAAGTTATTCTTTCAATACTCTTATTTCTTTATTGAATTCTCTTCTTTTGCTTATTACATTCACTTCACTAGTTCTTTTGATTCCATTTCAATTCTTGATAAAATCCTTTTTGACTCATGTATGCTATGTTTTATGGTGGTGGAGAATTAGAAAATAAGCAAGCTTATGGTAGTGAAATGTTATGAGTTGCATTGAGTTGAGCTCCACTTCCATCCATGTTTGAGTGTGAGAGTTAGAATAGGTGAACACCTTATGAGATTGCATCTTGCTTAATTTTTCAATTGGATTGAAACTACCATACCTACTAATTATTGTTTGGATTGTATTCATTATTATTTATGATCTTTAGATGATCTTAATTAATTACCTTTTACCATCTTCTAGGTATTGCTAGGAAAATATTAAGGAGATGAGTTCTAGTTTGCTCATTCGGGACTAACGAGAATAGTGTAGGGAATTTGATAACTAGGCTTTTGTTACACTATTTTGGTTCATACATGCATAATTTGATGTCTTGTTTATAGATTAAACTCATATTTACATCACATTTCATGCATTGCATTTATTCTTGAACTTAATTATAAATTAACTTATAATCATGGTATTTGATGCTAATATTTGATTATTATTTTGTAGACATCAAAAGGATCATTGACCCAATCAAATCAGACTAAATTTATGCTCGAATCGGAGTTCAATCAAGACAATCAAGCCTTAGAGCAATTTGGACCATTCATCAAGAACAAGAGAGATCTGAATCATCTGTTGAAGATCTGATCCATCCAAGGCAAGGGGAAGTAGATTATAGCCATCGATCAAGATCCGAAGCTTTTGATCTAGATCTGAATTTATCCAGCCGTTAGATAAGATCTGAAGAATTCTCAGCCGTTGATTGAAATCTAATGAGATTTAAAAGGATTGAGATGCTACAGTGATTGGCGGAGCTCAGGCGTTTTTCTCTCCTAGCGATTTCTCCATTGTTCATCGTTGTCCCCACAGCTTCTCGTCCACATTCCAGATCTGAGAGTTAATCTTCTTCTCTCATGGCTATCTCCGAGCTACCGGCGTTCATCCTCCGAGATCAGAGAGTGGCAGAGGGAGGTTTCTTTAGCTGCGATTTTGATTCTATTTCACCGCTGCCTTCCTGTTAGAGGGAGATTCCCGATCAATGATCTTCGCATTCAACAGAGTTTTGAGGGAGGTTTCCAAGAGTTTCTGATTCTTTTTCTATCCTCATTCTGTAGCAGAACTAGGTTGATCTGATCAATCAATTTGGTTTGGAAAATCACAGAATCTTTCTCTGTTTTTCGACCGATGAGATTATTAGATGAACGAAGCTTTGAGGGAGGTTTCCAAGAGCTGTGAGCGTTGCCTGGTAATAGCTGGAAGTTTGTTCATTGTTCGTTGGATGCTTGAAGGGAGGTTTCCAAGAGTACCTCTATGTCACAACAGAGAGGGAAGAAGTTTGCTATCAGATCTGTGTTTGTGTGAACGTTTACTTTCTTTACTTATGTTTTCAATTGTGACTGCTCAGATCATCAGATCTGATTTCTTACTTGCAATTCCAATCTTCTTGAACTTTTGCAAATCATATCTTGTTTAAGCTACATAATTAGTTTACAATCTATGTTCTGTTTTGAATTTGTAATTCCGTTTACTGCTAGTTTGTTAGTTTCAGTTATTTAGTTAGCAAATCCTTGCTCTATTCAATTGATCTTTGTGACTGTGATCATGCTTGAATGTTGAATGCTTAACTTGAGTTTTTGATTATTACCTCTGTTCAACGTTATTTTGTTTGAGCTTTTGAGTTTAATTGTTTAATTTGATTGTGATCGTGAATTGAATGCTATTTCGGGTTCTACAAGTTTGTTTGAGCTTTGAGTTTAATTATTGTTGTGATTATGATTTGAAGATATGATAATTGAGTTAATTGATTCAATGATGCATTAGAACTAAACTTAATTGATACCAATTTGATGAAATAAAGTGGATCAAGTTTAGATGAGATTAACCTTTCTTTGATTCTATTCTTGATTTTACTAGTGTACTATTGAAAATTAGATGAATTCAATTTGTAATGTGAATCAAATGGAAATGCCTAATTGACCTTGTTGATGTAAGAATTTAATTTGAATCTACTCAAGAGAACTCACACACTTCTTAGTTATCCTTGGAAAAAAAAATACGACTTGGGACTTCTTACTACAACTCTTATCTTTAGTTTTAATTGGTTCCTATATTTATTAATTTTGAAGTGTCACATGACATGCAAAAATAGCAACATCAACTACCATATGGTATTCGATGTAAACTTTTACATCTACAATGGTGTATCACCCCTAATCATTGCTTACTTTCGGAAAGATCAGAACTACTGATCATAACCTAGAGGGGACCCTATCACTAGTTCCCACAACCTCTAATTACACTCTTTTCTTATTGCATGACAATGAATTAGGTTTGATCCATTAAGTTCTATGACGACCTAGGGTTCTTTGCAGCATACCAAGTTGCACTTTCGAATCCAACTCTCCAAGTCTTTTTTTCTAGGGGTTGTAGAGTTGAGCTCTCTTTTCAATTCATCCCCAAACCCTCACAAAATATGTATCTCATACTTTTGGCATCAATATCATGTAAAAAAAGTAGATCCGGATCATAAATACACATTTTCATCGAACAAGTAACATGGTGAACATATGAATCAAATAAAAAGATATTCACATATCAAAAGAGCTACTCTCTACATCCTAGAATCAAGAGAACTACTCAATTATAAGGAAATTAAAAACCAAAGACATAATTAGAAGAGTTCATACAGATCAAAACAAAGAGTAGGGATAAAGAAATTCCTGGTGTCTTCAGAGTAGTTCTTTGCATCGAAGAAGGACGGATCGTCGAAGGTGGATAGATTGTCAGAGTGGATGAAGATGATGCCTCTAGGGTTTTCCTAAGAGGGGAAAACCCTCTCACAAGGAGGAGGACAAAGCCCTTGTTAGTGCATGATGCACCAGAATCAAACCTGAGTTTTGATGTTATCAAATGTTCAAGTTAAGTCTTGTTGTTATTTGATAAATTAACTAAGTGTGTAGGGTATTTACTCAACCAGCAAAGTCTTAGTAGATCATGGAAGCCATGCAGGAAGTCTAAGTGGGTTAAGAGGACCTAACACTTGGCAGGAAGCTCAATAGGTCTGGAGAACCTAGTATCGAGAAGAAGCCATGGTAAGCCGATCTGATGCTAAGCGATAAAGTCTAAATAGGTCTGGAGGATGAATGTTTGGCGGGTTGGTTGAGATATACAATTGGAGTGGAGCAATGGTGAGGTCGTGTTTCAGAAAGGAACAACCTTAGTTCATTGATCCAACTAAGAAACCGGTAGGTTTCCAAGTTGAGAACAAAATAGGCTTACTGTCCATTACTACCTATGCATCTTACTTTACTACTCATGCATCATAAATTACTGTGTTAACTTTGTTTTGAAGGAGTATTTATTTAACTCTATTTTATAATAACCGATTGATTAGTTGACCAAACTCATGGATCGATCGACCAAACCTAGATGATGTGATAGAGATGAGATCACGCAGAAGCAAACATCGAAGCCATGCTGATTAGTTGATCGAATCTAGGGATCGGTCGACTAACTGGTTAATGCATTAATAACGATTAATGGCGAATCTCGACGAAGAGGGAAACTGCTTAGATCATTCGACCGATCAAGGGGATCAGTCGACTGAATAATAAATGGTCATAAATGCATGAAGATTGGATCTCAGCAAAGAAGGAAAGCAAGGGGTTTAGTTAACCGATAGGAGTATCAGTCAACTGAAAGGATCAGTCGATAGAATAACATTTCAATCAACCAAACAGGGTTTATATAACGGGAGCTCAAGATCTGAGGCAAGGCATCGATTTTTGGTTCATCTTTCTGCAAAGTCTCTGTTCGTGATATTACTCTACTACTCATCTTCATAAGCAAGCTACTGCTCCAAGAAGTACTAATGAGTTGCATCTTTATTCTTTCGTCGGTATATTTTAATTAAAGCTTTCATTGTATTTAATTTAAAAGAAGATAGTAGTTTATTACTATCTTCTATTTGCATTTATATGCATTGCTTCCTTCCAAAGAATTCAAAAAGAAGAATTATAGTAGATTGTCCATCAGTACTGTCAAGGATCATGGGTCTTAGAGTAAGAGTCGACATAAGCTTTAAACCAAGTAACTAAATAAGTCTATCTTATTGTTGTTGGGTTCGGAGCGCAGCGGAAGACATATATTGAATCATGGATCTTTCATGGTACATATAGTTTTGCACAAAATTATATAAAAACATACCTCGAGTCCTCGATAGGTGTGAATAATATCACGGACAAATAAGACAGATAAGAGCCCCACGTGTGACTCCTCTAGCGGTATCCACGCGTACTAGATCACGAACTTGACACGATCCGTTAGGTGCTAGCCTCTTGGATCGACAAAGCCTTGGAAGCACTACGATCTCTTCCGAACGAAGAAGAAGTTGACCTGGGAAACTCGGAGAGAATGAAATTCTTACCTTGATTCTTTCCGAGGATAGCTATTTATAGCTTCCAAGGAATACGAAGAGTTAAACTTTCAATTAATTCATCATTTATGATCTTCATTAATAAGGAAGATGAAAAGTTATAGGTTCCATAAATTCTTCATTTATGACCTTCATTATGATAACTCTTCAAATTCTTCATTAATAATCACTATGATGACTCTTCGAATTCTCCATTAATCATCATGATTATGACTATTCAAATTCTCTCTTCTTTGTATCAAATAAATCCATATTTGATTTTTATCTCGACTAGCTTCTGATACCATTGTTCATATCTACGTGCTATGCGTGCGACCCTCTAGGTTTTATACACGAAGGCAGTGTAAATCCATACACAGACTAAGGTAACCGTCTAGCAACAGTTTTTAGCCACCTAACGCGATAAAATTAATATCAGTCATAAACTGTAAACCACTATGAACCGATTACTGTGTAATTCAATCTCTTCATCTAAAGCCTACATCCCAATTAATTCGATACATTATGCATCATTACCAAATTAATTGTTTTACTTGATTTCCAAGATATAATAAACTCCTCTTGAATGATAAATCATTCCTCCCATGGCCATGGATTTTGAGTCACTAATATCTCTATCAAGCGGCAAGGATGTTAACTCCTAATCCAAGAGAGCGATGAATCCTCTATTGACTCAACACTATTCTCTCTACGTTTTGTCATACACCCAACTATCGTATTAATCACAATCTGATTAAAGACTGCTTTTAACGGCGTCAAAGCACATAACTCCATGCATAGAATAAATGAAGGTCTCAAGTCAAAAGATCAGTTACACTCGTTCATAAGAGGAATAACCAATGATGCTTAATATGTGGTCTCCTCTTGAGCGAGTCGTGTCCAGTGTACCTCTAAACTCAAGGCACCCCCAAGTACAACTTGGATATTCATCCCTCTGGTCTATCTCGACCTAGTCATACTCAGCGTTGATCTAGATATTCATGTCCCCTCTAGATATCTATCCGATCAAGGACTGTTTTCAGATTAATATACCGATTAATCTGTGGGACTTTATCATTAATCATATGCGTACAGAAAAGTAAATAATTAATGATAAATTCTTGCCTTTATTAAATAATTATCCATAAAATACATAAGGAGTGTCTTGGCACATAAGTGCACACACTAACAATCTCCCACTTGCACTATTGCCAAACACTACGGACTCTTAGTCCTAGGCTCCTCACATGGGTCTCATGTTTCTGTAGAGATAAGGCGTTTGTGAGTGGGTCTGCGATATTCTCACTGGTATCTACTCTGCTAACCAACACATCACCCCTATGAACAATCTCCCTAAGGAGATGATATTTCCTTAGTACATGTTTGGATCGTTGGTGAGACCTTGGCTCCTTTGCCTGTGCTATGGCCGCATTATTGTCACAGTATAGCACAACTGGATCAACAATGCTAGGAACCACTTCAAGCTCTGCTATGAAGTTCTTGATCCACACAGCTTCCTTTGCTACCTCTGAAGATGCTATGTACTCGAACTCAACTGTTGAATCTGCAACTATCTCCTGCTTGGAACTCCTCCAGCAAATAGTTGCACCATTCAGACAAAACACATATCCTTGTTGCGACTTCAGATCATCCCGATATGTCTGAAAACTTGCGTCAGTATATCCTCTAACGACTAATTCCTCGTCTCCTCTAAAAATTAAGAACATGTTCTTTGTTCTTCTAAGATACTTGAGGATAGTCTTTACCGTAGTCCAATGACCCTCTCCAGGATCTGACTGATATCTACTCGTCATGCTTAATGCATACGAGACATCTGGTCGAGTGCATATCATAGCATACATTATGGACCCTATAGTCGAAGCATAAGGTATCTTGTCCATTCTACTTCTTTCCTCATGTGTTCCTGGACACATAGCTTTGGAAAGATGCACACCATGTGACACTGGTAAATATCCTCTTTTGGAGTCCTGCATACCGAATCTATTCAGCATTTTATCAATGTATACATCTTGACTTAACCCTAGTAACCTTGTTTGTCTATCTCGGTATATTCGAATACCTAAGACATAGGTTGCATCTCCAAGATCTTTCATTGAGAAACACTCTCCCAACCAAGTCTTGGTAGATTCTAGGCTAGGGATGTCATTGCCTATAAGAAGTATGTCATCAACATATAACACTAGGAATGTAATCTTGCTTCCACTAACCTTCTTGTAAACGCAAGGTTCTTCTGGATTTTTAACAAAAGAAAAATCTTTAATGGCTTCGTCAAATCGCAGATTCCAACTCCGAGATACTTGGTTTAGTCCATAAATGGACTTCTTGAGCTTACATACTTATTGGCATTCTCGGATTTTATAAAATCGAGAGGTTGTACCATATATACTTCCTCCTGTAACCTTCCATTTAGGAAAGTAGTTTTAACATCCATTTTCTAAATCTCGTAGTCCTTGTAAGCTGCTATAGCTAGCAAAATTCTAATGGACTTAAGCATTGCAACGGGCAAAAATGTTTCATCATAGTCAATTCCATGACGTTGATTGAAACCCTTTGCCACAAGCCTAGCTTTATAGGTACTTATGTTCCCATCCATGTCAATCTTTTTCTTGAAGATCCATTTGCACCCTATGGGTTTTACCCGAACTGGCACATCAACCAACTCCCAAACTTGGTTGGTGTACATGGAGTCCATTTCAGATTTCATGGCTTCCAGCCATTTCTCAGAATCATTTGAAGCAACTGCTTCCTCGTAAGTCAATGGTTCATCATCTTCAATGAGTAGGACTTCCTCATCTTGGGTTACCAGCCAACCATATCTGTTTGGCTCTCGATGTATTCTTATAGACTTACGTTGATCTCGCGTTTCTTGAGCAGTCCCGGATGAAGGAGACACTTGTGCTTGTGGCACTGTCTCATTGTCCAACTGTTCATCTTCCAACCTGTCTGTAGAGTTTATAATTTCTTCAAGACTTATTTTACTCCCACTACTTTCTTTAGAAATAAATTCTTTTTCCAAGAAAGTAGCATACCGAGCAACAATAACTTTGTGCTCACTTGGGAGATAAAAATAATATCTTATTGTAGCTTTGGGATAACCTACAAACGTACATTTTATGGATCTTGCTGCAAGCTTATTAGACTTTTCATTCTTCACGTAAGCATCACAACCCCATATCTTTAGATAAGACAAATTTGATTTCTTTACAAACCATAACTCATAAGGAGTCCTATCTACTGTCTTGGTAGGAACTCGGTTAAGTGTGTATGTTGTTGTTTCTAAGGCATAGCCCCAAAATGACATTGGAAGACTTGCATGACTCATCATTGATCTAACCATATCCATGAGTGTGCGATTTCTCCTTTCCGAAACACCATTCCACTCTGGCGTCCTAGGAGGTGTAAGTTGGGAAATTATCCCACACTCTTTTAGGTAATCAATGAACTCTTGGCTTAGATACTCGCCACCTCGATCACTCCGAAGGGCCTTAATCTTCTTACCAAGTTGATTTTCTACCTCATTCTTGAACTCCTTAAACTTATCTAGAGTTTCAGACTTATGTCTCATTAAGTAGACATATCCATATCTACTTAAATCGTCAGTAAAAGTCACGAAGTAAGTATACGCTCCTCTAGCCTGAACTTGCAATGGTCCACAAACATCACTTTGTATGAGTTCTAGTGGTTCCTTTGCCCGTTCACCTATCTTGGTGAATGGCTTCTTGGTCATTTTTCCTTGTAAACATGCTTCGCATGTATTTATGGGCTCTAATTCAAAAGAGTCCAAATACCCATTATTGAGTAGTCAAGCGATGCGTTTCTGGATTATATGACCAAGTCTACAGTGTCAGAGGTATGTTAAGTTTGAGTCATGTAATTTCTGTTTCTTACTTTTAATATAATAGATCGGTTCATCTAAGTTAAGAACATAAATACCAGTATTCAATGAACCATTCCCATAGAATATATTATTCAAATAAAAGGAACATAAATTGTCCTTGAATTGAAATACAAATCCCTTGGTGTCTAAACTTGACACCGAAATGATATTCTTTGAGAAACTAGGAACAAAATAACAATTTTCTAAGTTCAAAACAAGTCCGCTAGGCAAATTTATTGAATATGTTCCTACAGCTAACGCAGCAACTCTTGCTCCATTAGCTACTCGTAGGTCCATTTCTCCCTTGGACAACCGTCTGCAGTCACTTAGACCCTGCATGTTCGCACAAATGTGAGAACTACTTCCAGAATCTATGACCCATGATGAAGAAACAGAAAGATTGCACTCTATCATAAAGATACCTGAAGCATCAGCTCCACTGGCATTCTTTTTCATGAAAATATAGCAGTTTTTCTTCCAGTGACCTTTCTTACCACAATGGAAGCACATGGCCTCCTTCTCATCAGATTGGGGTACCTGCATCCCTTTCTTAAGCTTCTTCTGAGCTTGATATTTAGGATTCTTCACTGCATTAGCCTTAGGATTAAACTTCCCGGTGCCAAAGCGCTTGTTGGTCTTTCTGACCATCATTGCATGCAGTGAAGGATTTACCTTCATATCCTTCTCAGCGGTTTTCAACATTACTATCAGATCAGTCAAACTCTTGTCTATGCTGTTCATGTTGAAGTTCAACACAAACTGAGAAAATGATGGAGGTAGTGACTATAAGATTAGGTCAACAGCCAAGTCTTGGTCCAACTTGGAACCTAAGCTCTTGAGCCTCTCTATGTACCCGATCATCTTGAGTACATGAGACCCAACTTGGTTTCCTTCCTCCAGCATGGTATGAAATAGTGCTCGAGAGGTTTCATACCTCTCTACTCTCGCACTCTCTTGGAAGAGCTCACGCAAGTGCTGATCAATCTCCCTAGCACTCATGTTCTCATGCTGTCTCTACAACTCAGGAGACATAGAAGACAGCATGATGCATTGCACATCCAATGCATCTTCCATATACTGAGAATAATATGACTGATCTTCCTCTGAAGCATCGGGTGTAGGCTCTTTCAATGGTTCATCTTCAAGCATATAAATTTTTCTCTCATGTCTTAAGACGATTTTCAGTTTCCTATACCAATCTAGGTAGTTGGAACCGAGAAGGATATTCTCTTTCTCGAGAATGCTTCGCAGTGATAAGGTACTTGTGTTTGCCATCTAAAATTTAAAGCAGAGTTTTAGTATTTGTGGAATTATTTAATAAAGGTCTTTTATAACTCCTATTATTTTATTCAAGTCCAACAACCCTCACTATCAGAATCGGGAATTAGTTGGTAACAATTCCTAATAGGACTGAAACCCTGAATCATATAGAATGCACACAGCTGAGCTGTACCTACATGCTATATTCATCAAGTAGGCCTTAACTTGCCAATCACAAATCTATGTGACTTTCGGTATATTCTTGTTAAGCCTTATATTCTCAACACTTGCCCCTCAAATCAGTTAACCCTTAGTTGAGCTAAACAAGTCAACGAATTTGAGTTAGGTCGACCCACTAATAATCATGATAAATTATAGATGTTTTGACACAAGCCCACAGCTGAGCTGTACCGACTTATGTAAAAACTCTAACTATCATCATAGTTATTAGTGGAGAGCATTTAACAAATTTTGACTTTAATATATTTAAGGGATTTTATAATTATTAAAAATGTCTCACTATAATTAACTTCTTGTGCATTTGCACAATCTCATTACGAGATTTATCTCCATTAATCCTCTTAGTCTTTTAAGACAAATAGGTCTCGGAGATGTTAACATGTTAATCTACTTATGTCATAAGGAATTTATATCTAACTTACAACACGTATTACTTTACAAGTTTTAGACAAAATTCATTTCTATCATGAAATGTTACGACATATAATTTGTAATAAAGAAATTAAGATTTCTTTGAAATCTCTTGAAACACTGATTCTTCAAATAAATTTTGAAGAATCGACTTCGTACTATATGATCCAACCACGAATTTGCTCTGATACCACTATTGGGTTCGGAGCGCAGCGAAAGACATATATTGAATCATGGATCTTTCGTGGTACATATAATTTTGCACAAAATTATATAAAAACATACCTCGAGTCCTCAATAGGTGTGAATAATATCACGGACAAATAAGACAGATAAGAGCCCCACGTGTGACTCCTCTAGCGGTATCCACGCGCACTAGATCACGAACTTGACACGATCCATTAGGTGCTAGCCTCTTGGATCGACAAAGCCTTGGAAGCACTACGATCGCTTCCAAACGAAGAAGAAGTTGACTAGGGAAACTCGGAGAGAATGAAATTCTTACCTTGATTCTTTCCGAGGATGGCTATTTATAGCTTCTAAGGAATACGAAGAGTTAAACTTTCAATTAATTCATCATTTATGATCTTCATTAATAAGGAAGATGAAGAGTTATAGGTTCCATAAATTCTTCATTTATGACCTTCATTATGATAACTCTTCAAATTCTTCATTAATAATCATTATGATGGCTCTTCAAATTCTCCATTAATCATCATGATTATGACCATTCGAATTCTCTCTTCTTTGTATCAAATAAATCCATATTTGATTTTTATCTCGACTAGCTTCTGATACCATTGTTCATATCTACGTGCTATGCGTGCGACCCTCTAGGTTTTATACACGAAGGCAGTGTAAATCCATACACAGACTAAGGTAACCGTCTAGCAACAGTTTTTAGCCACCTAACGCGATAAAATTAATATCAGTCATAAACTGTAAACCACTATGAACCGATTACTGTGTAATTCAATCTCTTCATCTAAAGCCTACATCCCAATTAATTTGATACATTATGCATCATTACCAAATTAATTATTTTACTTGATTTCCAAGATATAATAGACTCCTCTTGAATGATAAATCATTCCTCCCATGGCCATGGATTTTGAGTCACTAATATCTCTATCAAGCGGCAAGGATGTTAACTCCTAATCCAAGAGAGCGATGAATCCTCTATTGACTCAACACTATTCTCTCTACGTTTTGTCATACACCCAATTACCGTATTAATCACAATCTGATTAAAGACTGCTTTTAACGGCGTCAAAGCACATAACTCCATGCATAGAATAAATGAAGGTCTCAAGTCAAAAGATCAGTTACACTCGTTCATAAGAGGAATAACCAATGATGCTTAATATGTGGTCTCCTCTTGAGCGAGTTGTGTCCAGTGTACCTCTAAACTCAAGGCACCCCCAAGTACAACTTGGATATCCATCCCTCTGGTCTATCTCTGTAACACCCATAGAGTACTTAGCAAGATTTTAGATATTTTTTTTTATCATGAATAAAAATAGGCCTTATGTGTAAATTTGCAAAAATAATAAAATAAAATAGAACCAAAATAGATGACCAGGGTTTGAACCTTAGATCTCTTACTAGATACATAGATGTTTAACCAATAGACCAAGAGTAGTTATTGTTAGAAAGAGAAGGGACAATATAGTTAAGAGTAAGAAAAGAGCTTTTTCATTGAGAAGGAGAAGTTAGAGTTGCCCTCTTCCTCTCAAAAGAAAAGAGGATTCTTGCTTCCTCTTTTCATTAAGGAGAAGTAAAAGAAAGGAGAAGGAAAAATACATTTTCCCTTCCTCCTCTTATGATGAATAAAAGGGGAAATTAAAGAAGAAAATTCATTTTCTCCTCTTCCTTCTTCCCCCTCCTCCTCACCGTGACCAAGAGCCTCTCCTCACCTCTCCTTGCCGAAATCCAAAAACACAAAGGAGGACTCCTCTCTAGGAAGGCTCCACAAGCAAGATTTTCTCTCTAAGTAAATCAAACAAGGATGTATGTATTCCCTCACTTGTGGTACAAGTCGCTTATGATATTTTCGAAAGATTAGAACACTTGAAAATAAAAAAATAAAAAGAGAAGAAACCATGCTCATGGATCTTATTATATTACGATATGAATTTAGTTAAAGATTTATGTTGGATGTTGTTTAAGCTTGATCTTTTTTCTTAATATGTTTATTGACCTTCTTCTTAATAAGGCTCGGCCATGATGAGTTTTTAGGGTTCATGAAGCTCCAAACCTAATTTAATATGCTCATAGACTCCTTTATGATATGTTATGAAATTAGCTAGGTATTCATGTTTATATGTTGCTTAGAAGTTTATTTCTTGCTTGATGAAGTTTCGGCTATGATGAGGTTTTAGGGTTCATGAAGCTCAAAACTTAATTTAATATGCTCATAGACTTCTTTATGATATTTTATGGAATTAGCTAAGTATTCATGTTTATATGTTGCTTAGAAGTTTATTTCTTGCTTGAGGAAGTTTCGGCCATGATGGGGCTTTTAGGGTTCATAAAGCTCAAAACCTAATTTAACATGCTCATAGACTTCTTTATGATATGTTATGGAATTAGCTAAGTATTCAAGTTTATATGTTGCTTAGAAGTTCATTTCTTGCTTGAGGAAGTTTCGGCCATGATAGAGTTTTAGGGTTTCATAAAGCTCAAAACCTAATCTAGCATGCTCATGGACTTCTTTATGATATATTATGAAATTAGCTAGGTATTTATGTTTATATGTTGCTTAGAAGTTTATTTCTTGCTTGATGAAGTTTCGGCCATGATGAGGTTTTAGGGTTCATGAAGCTCAAAACCTAAATTAGTATGCTCATGGACTTCCTTATGATATGTTATGAAATTAGCTAGGTATTCATGTTCACATGTTGCTTAGAAGTTTACTTCTTGTTGTATGATGTTTCGGCCATGATGGAGTTTTAGGGTTCATGAAGCTCAAAACCTAATTTATTATGCTCATAGACTCCTTTATGATATGTTATAAAATTAGCTAGGTATTCATGTTTATATGTTGCTTAGAAGTTTATTTCTTGCTTGATGAAGTTCGGCCATGATGAGGTTTTAGGGTTCATGAAGCTCAAAACCTAAATTAGTATGCTCATAGACTTCTTATGATATGTTGTGAAATTGGCTAGGTATTTATGTTGTATGTTGCTTAGAAGTTATTTCCCTTCTTATAAACTTTCGGCCATAACTATAATCTAGGGTTCAAGAAAGTTTAGACTTAACTTAGCAAGCTCATGGATTCCCTTATGATATGGTATGAAGATAGCTTGGTATTTTTATGCTTATGTAGAACTTAGTTTCATGCTTTTAAAGGTTCGGCCACAATTAAGTTAAGAGGCCTAGGAAGCTTAGAACTCACTACTTATGCTCATGATATTCTTTATAGTTTATGACATGAATTTGATTTAAGGTTCACATGCGGATAGGTCATTGTAACCTAAAACCAAGCATGGTGACTCTCGGCCACCATATGAAACTAGGGTTAGAGACCCAATTATAACCTTGCTAGGTGTCTCACATACTAGAATACGAACTAGGAGATGCTAGTAAATGTTTTACATATATGATTATGGTTGCCTATGATGATTTATATACTTAATTAAGGATGCTCATGAATTATGCATAATGATGACTCTTATGATATGTTTTATGCTTAAGTATGCATGCTTTATGACAAGACAAGTAACATGCCTATGATGATGACTCTTATGATATGTTTTATGCTTAAGTATGCATGCTTTATGACAAGACAAGTAACATGTCTATTTATGTATGTTTAAGAATTTTTGCATGAAATGATTCTTATGATGACAATGTACCCAAGCATGTATGCTTTCAAGTATGTGGCATGTTCATTTATGTAAGCTCATAAACCAAGCATGATAATGGTTTTATATGATGGCTATGTGCCCAAGAATGTATGCCTTATGATATGATAAGAAAATGGCAAAGAGTTGCTTCCCTTAAGTTGGGATTAAGAGCACTCTTCATGTTAAGACAAGAGTATGACATCTATGATGATATAATATGACAGTTATGATGATATGATATGCATGACATGTACTTTACTTTATATTGCTTGTACCAAGGGTGGGCTCCATAAGCGCCCCTAGACCGACGGACTATGAACGGGTCTAGTAAAAGAGATGGGCTCCTTAGTACGCCCCTAGGCCGACGGACTATGAACGGGTCTAGATCCCTAGTAGGTTCGGGGCTAGCTACCCTGTCCTAGGGATTGCGCGCATTTATGTATGTATGTGGTACAAGCCGGGCCCTCATGATGATGATATTATGTTTAAGTATTAAAAGATATGTTTAAAGACATCCTTGCACTCGACATGGCATATGTTTTAAAAAGGACATTTTGCATAATGCACCCATTCATATATGACATGTTTCTTTTATGATTCATATGACCTGATGATATGTTATGTTTCTTATGATTCACCTCACATGATCCCTTTATTTATGATATGTTAGAATCATGGTTTATAATGATATGTTATGATAAGGAACTATGCTCACATTACATATTGTTAGATGATTATGTCTTCATTGATGATATGCTTATATGATTATGCTTTGAGATACGGTTTTTGTGAGTAGGAAAGGATCTTACTGAGCCTGTGTGCTCATAGCTTACTTCCTTGTACCACAGATAAAGGCAAGGGATGGATGACTTAAGGGAGCTGCAGGGAGAGGCAAGGAGGTGTGTGTGGCAGTGGCTCGGCTAAGACAAATAAGACCTGCTATGATATTTTGTTATGTTTGACATGAACCATTTGTATTTATGTTACATTCCAGTATAACTTCATGACATTTCCGCTGCTTTATGTTAATAGAAAGAAATTTTAAATATGCATGTATCCTGGAATAGTTAAGTAAGTAAGTAGCCCTGTCCCTTTTAGTAGCAGGGAGGGCGGGCGTTACAATCTCGACCTAGTCATACTCAGCGTTGATCTAGATATTCATGTCTCCTCTAGATATCTATCCGATCAAGGACTGTTTTCAAATTAATATACCGATTAATCTGTGGGACTTTATCATTAATCATATGCGTACAGAAAAGTAAATAATTAATGATAAATTCTTGTCTTTATTAAATAATTATCCACAAAATACATAAGGAGTGTCTTGGCACATAAGTGCACACACTAACAGTTGTGATTTAATTTCCGTTTCATTTTGATACTCTTATAAAAATACAAAAGATTTTTTTTTAAACGAGTGATATTCACCCCCCCCCCCCCTCTTTGGCTTTATTTTAATTCATCAATTCGTATTACAGCCAATTGTTCTGAATTTACTTAACAATTTTTTGAGTATTTTTTTTAAAAAACTTTTCATTCTTTAAAAATATTTTCTTTAGCTATGCACTTATTTCTTTTTATCTCACACTACTAATCCTAAGACGAGAGTCTTGAAATTTTTTTCTGTTAATTCTTTGATTGCAAGAATGTCGAACTCCTATCAAGAGGGCTACATCATTGTTCATCCCCCACTGTTCAAAGGGGAAAGCTTCATCTACTAAAAAAATAGAATGGAGTGCTACCTCAATTCCGATATCGAGATCTGGTTCATCATACTAAAAGGATACACACCTTTAATGGAAGACATAAAGCCATTAGAACCAGAAGATTTGATTCCCCCAATGATCAAGAAGGCATAACTGAATTACAAGTCAATTAACACCATCCAGTGTCAGCTAACTATGGAGGAACTAAACCAAGTTGGACCCTACGAGAATGCGAAAGAACTTTGGGATCACCTGGTAAAACTACACAAGGGAACCGATGAGTTAAAGGTAAATAAGAGAGATCTTTTATTAAATAATTTATTTAATATTAAAATGCTTTCCAGAGAGACGACAACCCAACTGCACGCACTACTCTAAGACATCCTTAATGGGCTTCACCTGATTGGACATCACCTAGAGAACCATGACATAATAAGATACTCTCTAAACGCCTTCCCTCGGAATGCTTTATGGGCATCGATAGTAGATTCTTATAAATTTTCTAAGGATCTTTTAATTCATAAATTAGATGAATTATTTTACGAATTAGAATTACATGAGTAGTCTAACTTGAGTCAAGTCAAGAAAGGTATTACCTTGTTTGTAAGACCAAGCAAGGAGACAAAGTCTAGAACCAAGAGTGAACCAAATAGTGAGTCAGACTCAGACTCAACAAATAAAGAAGAGTTGGTCAACATGGTTCGAAGATTACTAACAAAGAAAAAGTTTAAGAGAAAGAAGGTACCGGTCAACCAGACTCAAAACAAATCAAAAATGTTTTGTCATGGATGCAACAAGAAGAGACATTTCAAACACGAATGCCCAAACCAGAAGGAGGAAAAGCCTAAGTTGATAAGAAGGAAGAAAGCTTTCCAAATGATGTGGGACGAGTCATCTTTCGAGGAATCCGACGCGGAAGAACTGAAGCACTCGAGCCATCTTGCCTTTATGGCAAGAAACAAAGACTCAGATTCTGAACAAGAATATGAGTCCAAGACTGACACTGAGTCTAAGAGAAGCCACAGATCTGTATCTATTTCTGAAGGTCCTGATATGATAACTTTTTATTCCAAGTCAAATTTATTTAAAGTAGTAAAATGCTTGTTTAAAAAATTAACAAAGTTTAAGGAACAAAATAACTTACTACTTAAGGAAATTGATCACCTTAAGGAACAAGTTAGGTTGAGTCACTCAACTAAACAAGTTCAAGTTAGAACTTCAACTCAAGTTATAAAACTTGAGGAAGAAAATTCCAGCTTGAAATGTCAAGTGGAGAGACTCAAGAAAATATTGTAAAATTTCAAATTAGGATCCAAGTGTCTAAATATGGTCCTTGATCTCAATGAACCGTGTACAATAAATTCGGACTTAGTTATAACCCAAATAAAACCAACAAACCATATCTATCATTAATTAGTCAAAATGTTAGAAACCAAGTCTAAGCATGGGTTCTTAAATCATGCTTAACCAAACCAATTAAACTAAACTAATATTTGATCCCTAAGAGATAAATGCATTCTTAGATAGACCATATCTAAGTTATGACTTAGGGAGAGAAAATAGAAAGATTGTTCAACCTACTTGATTGACTAAATGTGTATGTTTAGATCTAGGTTTTACTTTTCTTCTTAGTTTAGAATGGTTAATTAAAAAGGTTTACCAAACCCTAATAACATAGCATCGAAATAGATTGGGATGATAGTATGCCAAGGAAACTTTGTCGTAGGCATGTCTAGGTTGACTCATGTGTATTCTATCTGGTGCACTAGACCTAGTAGATCTAGCCAAAGCTACACAATCAAACATGAGCTAGTAAAACTAAACCTACTATTAAGTTTTTTAGGTAGGACTATTTTGAAAAGTATTTAGAAAGTGGTCTACCGTTGATACACAAGAAGGTCATATGCCTTGTCACTGACTGAAAATTTATCCTAAGGAAGCTTGTTTAATTAACCCAAAGCTAAGTTTAAATCTAACATGGGTTAAACAATCTTTTCAAAATTCTTAATAATTTAAACCAAATTAAAACTTAATTTAAACTTAGTTAAATTAATTTTAAATAAACTAATTTAAAACCAAAAATCAAAAACAAATTAAAACTTAATTAAAAACTTAAAACTTAAAACTTAAAAACTTAAACTTAACTAAAAAAATTAATTAAAATCAATTAAAAACTTAAAACTTAATTTAATACTCAAACTTAACTAAAAAAATTAATTAAAAACTTAAAACAAAATTAATTTAAACTTAATTAAAACTTAATTCAAAATTAATTAAAATTTAAATAAAAATTAATTAAATTTTTAATCAAAATTAAATAAAACTTATTTCAAAATTAATTTCAAACTTAATTAAAATAAATTAAAAACTTAAAACTTAATACTTAAATAAAAAATTAATTAAAAATTTTAAAACTTAAATATTAATTAAAAATTAAACATAACTTAGACTCAAGTAAAATTTTAAAACTAAAATTTTAAACTTAAGATTTAAATACTTAACATAGCATTAACCAAACTTTGATCTAACTCCTATGTTATGTGTAGGTATCCAAAGATTTAGACAAATAGATTTTAGATAGCGGTTGATCCAGGCATATGACTGGCGATCAATACAAATTTATAAATATCAAGTTTAAAAATCTAGGATCAGTTGCCTTTGGAAACAATGACAAACTAAAGGTAATTGGTACAAGAAAAATTTAATTACAGTCGGATATATCAATTAGGAAAGTATTGCTTGTTGAACATTTTCATTATTACTTGCTTAGTATAAGTCAATTATGAGATTCTGAATTTAAAGTAAAATTTTTATCTTCTAAATGCCTAATAAGTTATACTAAATCAACAAATAGATTATTGAAAGGATTTAAAGATAACAATATTTACTCAATAAATCTACTAAAAACCTTACCTAAGTGTCTTTTGACACACCAAGAAGAAACATAGTTGTGGCATAGGAGATTAGCTCACACCTATGTTAGAAATTTACTAAAATTAATTAAAAATAGTTTTGTTAGAGGTCTACCTAAATTAGAAATCCTTAAAAATAAAATTTATAACCCTTGTTAAGAAGAAAAATAAATTAAATCAACACATAAATTAACTAACCAAAATAGAACAAATAAAATACTTGAATTATTACACTTAGACTTAATCGAATCTCATGGAGTTAAATTATTAAATAGAGGCATTTACTACCTAGTTATAATATATGATTACTTCAAATATACTTGGGTAAAATTCTTAACTCATAAAAATAAAACTTTTGAAATATTTAGTAATTTCTGCAAACAAATAGAAAATGGAAAGATATCAAAATTAAAAAAATTAGAAGTGATAATGGAGATGAGTTAAAAAATCAAAATTTTACAAACTTATGCCTAGAAAATGGTTACCATCATAAATATTCATGCCCCAAAACCCCACAACAAAATGGACAGTAGAATATAAAAATAGAACCTTACAAGAAGCTACAAGAACAATGCTAAATGAATATAATTTACCTTAATATATTTGGGCTGAAGCAATTAATACAGCTTGTTATGTCCAAATTATAATTATAATAAATAAATTTATAAATAAAACATTATATGAAATTTATTTTAATAAAATCCCAAATATAAAATACTTAAAAGTATTTAGATGCAATGTACACATTTTAAACCTTAAAGATTACTTAGAAAAATTTACTTAAAAAATTCAACTAGGAATTTTCCTTGGATATTCATCTACAACTAGAACCTATAGGTTTTATAACAAACCCACTCTAAAAATTAAAGAAATAACAAATGTCATTTTTGTTGAAAATATTAATAACAATTTAAATAATGAAATAATTAATCTTGAGAAAACCAATAACCAATCTAATTCAACAAATTAAGAAGAAGAATAAGAACTAACACAAAACAAACAAATAGTAAAAACCAACCTAAGGACAATACATCAAAACCCTAATCATCCAATTGAACAAATAATGGGAAATCTTGAGTTAAGAGTTTAAACCCGATCAGCCTTTAAGAACTTAAGCCAAATAGTACTAATAGCTAAAATTGAACCCAAAACCATAAACAATGCATCTGAGCCTGACTGGGTAATTGCAATGCAAGAAGAGTCACGTCAATTCAAAAGAAATCAGGTTTAGGACCTAGTACCTCCACCAAAATGTAAGTCAATTATTGACACTAAGTGGGTCTTTAAGAATAAATTAGATGACAAAGGAGAAATCATTAGGAACAAAGTCCAACTAGTTACCAAAGAGTTTAGTCAAATCGAAGGACTCGACTATGATGAAACTTATATCTCGGTAGCTAGGCTTGAATCCATAAGGATGTTGTTAGCCTATGCAGCACACAAATGATTCATGTTATATCAAATAGATGTTAAATCTACATTTCTAAATGGGAAAGTTAAAGAGGAGGTCTATGTAAGTGAATCACCAGGCTTTGAAAACCTAGAATACCCAAACCATATTTTTAAACTAAAAAAAGCACCATACGAATTAAAATAAGCACCTAGGGCTTGATATGAAAGATTATTTAGCTTCCTAAATTCAAAAGGATTTTAAAAAGGTCAAATTAACCCTTATTTTTTTTTTATAAAAACCCTTGTCTTGGACATATTCATATCCCAGGTATACATAGACGACATAGTATTGGTCAACCAACTTAAAATTTTTAAAAGAATTTATAACTTTAATGGAAAATAAATTTGAAATGAGTTTAGTTGGAGAGTTAAACTATTTTATAGGACTACAATTAAACAATCTAAAGAAGAACACTACATACATCAAAGTAATTACACAAAAGAACTAATTAGGAAATTTGGTATGGCAAACTTTAAAGAACTAAAAACACCTATGGAATGTAACATAATCTAGATAGTGACTCAAATGGTAACTCAATTGACTTAAAATACTATAGAAGCATGATAGGTAGCTTACTATACTTAACTGCAAGCAGACCTAATATATTATTTCCAGTAAGTATGTGTGCTATATATCAAACATGCGCTAACGAATTCCACCTATCAAATGTTAAAAGAATAATTAGATATCTAAAAGAAACCATAAATATAGGAATGTGGCATCTGAGAATATCACACTTTGAATTAGTTCACTATTCTCATTCAGATTATGCTGGCTAAAAGTTAGATAGAAAGAGTACAAGTGGAGGATGTCAACTACTAGAATCTTCTTTAGTTAGTTGGTTTAGTAGAAAGGAATATTGTGTTGTCTTATCTACTACTGAAGTCGAATACATAGCAATGGGTGAATGCATAGCTCAATTATTCTGGATGTCCTATACCTTAAACGATTTTAATTTAAAATACAAAAATGTGGAAACCTTCATTGATAATATAAGTTCTATAAACCTAACTAAAAATTCAGTACATCACCCTAGAACAAAATGCATAGAAGTTAAACACCACTTCATTAGGGATCATGTAACTAAAGGAAATATAGAACATAACTATATTGAATCTAAATCTAACCTAGCTGATATATTTACCAAACCTTTACTTGAATCTGAATTTAGTAACTTAAGATGACAATTAGGAATGTGCTTTATAGAGTACTTTTCTTTATTTCAAAATATGTTTTTGAAAAATTATTACTTATTAGTTTTTCAAAACTTGTCTTCAAAATTCCCCTTTTGAAAATTTATTTTCAAAATATTTTATCTTTATGGAGTAGCTTAGGGCTTACCGTAGAATTACATGCTTCTATAGTTTTAGTAGCCAACATCTCACAAGCATAGTAAGGTACCTTGCTTATGTATTATGAAACAAGAACGGTGTGAGATGCTTAGGACTTAGGCTAAGATTTTAGAAGCTTATGTCAATACATCATTATAAATTTTGGCTTAAAATAAAATATAATTATCAATTTAAGTAATCTAACTAGTAATAAATTAATTAGAACAAAAATCTCAAATTAAATAACCTGAGTTAGTAGTTGATATGTGAGATCTCAGAAAATTTAAATAAATAGGGTTATTTCAGAAATAGCCTTATAAAATTTTTCCGGAATTTTTAGGAATTTTCTGAGAATTTTTCGGAGCTCGTACGGAGGGTTTTGAGGGGATCGATCGGCGAGTTCGGATAAAGCCTGTTTGGGGATACCCGTTTAAGTGATGAAATGTTTTAATATATATAATTCCTTTTCTTTTTTATTTTCTTTCCCAAATCGCCGTCTCCACTCGTGCCCGACCCTCTCTTCCCCGACTCCTCTCTGCCCTATCCTCGTCTCTGCTCCGACGACGCCGACGCCGACGCCAAGGAGTAGATCGCCGGCAGCAATCTTCCTCTTCCGAGCTCCGTCGAACTCAAGCGTCGGTCTTTCCCTCGCGTGGCCCTCGGTTGCTATGGCCGACATCAGATGCCAGCCAACGAGCCGATCCTCTCTCATGTGGACGACACGACGCCGACGATCACCGGTGTAGACCTATCCTCGGAGCTTGCCGGAGATCAATCAAGGAGATACGGATCATCTTGATTTTATCTTCTCAACCCTTCTCCGATCTTGCCTCTCGGTTCTGCCGATCCTTCTTCCCTGATCTGATCGCCGGCTTGAAGATGCCCTAGGGTTTCGAGGGTAAGCAACCGAAACTCTTCTTTTCTCTTGATACATTGTTGGATTCTTGTTGATTCACGGATTAGTGCTCTATTCTGGTGTTGTTGTGATCTGATTGAATCCAGTAAGGTGAGGTGAGGTTTTGTTCTAAGGTTGATTTAGGATATTGAGATGATTGTGTGACCGATTCTTCCTTTCCCTTGCTCACCAGAGGTATCCGGTTGGTGGACAGCAGCTACATTAGGGCTGTGAGGTTCTATTCTGTTCTTGCTGTGGTGTTTCCTTGCCGGCAGCACTCAAACCAGCATCAATAGTAGCTTGATTGAGGTATGTGTAGGAGTAATTGATACATGAGCAGGATGTGGATGGATTATACTAGTTGTTGATTGTGTGTAGGTTTTTGATCTTGTTGTAGAATGGTTAATTTAGGTTTATGTGTGGAATTAGGGATAATTGGATTACATGATTACTAGATGGTTAGTGATTGTGATTAGAGTTAATTGTTTAGATTATTCTAATGGAATGATTAGGGTTAAGGTTATTAATCCTAGTCAACCGTTAGATTTCTAATCTAACGGGTGATTAGGGAGTAGGTAACTAACCCTAATTGACCGTTAGATTTAATTAGGTAGCTTGTGATTGATGTGATTAGGATTTTACCCTAATTTAGTTTTAGGGATTTGATTTAGCTATTCTTTTGGATTTAGCTAAATAAAAAATATATATATTGTTTGTTTGTTTGATACAGGACTCTGATTCGAGACAGGCGTCTCGACGTTGGATTTGGTGTGATACTACCTGCTATTTGAGACGGGTACCCTTTGACTTATCTCTTGATAGTGTCTTATGATATGTGCCGTTTATATATACTTACTAGTATTGGTAGTTAGTATTTCCTTGGTTTCGTTTAGTTGATACCTATCATGTTTCTACTGTTAGTTGCTTTACATTAGAGTTGGATGCTTTTATCTTTTGCCATGTGTATCTATGTTTATAGAGATGGATATGTATATTTATAGTGCTCCACTATACTGGATTAGTTGCTTTACATGTTTGATACGTGCTCTTGGATTCATGATACTTATATCATTGTTATATGTGATGTTCTTGGATTTATGTTGTTTATTATCCTCGTTATATATGTGTTTATCTTTTTGGCACCTACACATATGGAGGATATGCTCAGGTATGACATACTGTAGCCGCATGCACCATATCGCATGATTGCATGCTGGGCGATTGACGACTCCATTATTGTTGAGCTCGTCGGCCGACTACATGGACCTCTACACACGTGATCACTACATGGGTAGTGGCACAGCACTCAGGGTGTGTATGGTAGGTTGCTCTGTCGAGGGCTCTGCTGGTACACTCATGGGTTAGTGTGACGCAGCGTAGTAGCAGGACAGGGGTCCCTTCCCGTCATTGCGTACCGGGAGATGAGAGCGTTACGCTCCCTCACTATGTTTGAGGTTGGAGGATAGGTGTATTCCGGTGCATCCCGTCCACTCGGTCACTCTTCAAGGGTAGTGACGACAGAGTGCACGGTGTCACAGCCCTACCCACTCGGTCTCACCATTGTGTGTGAGATGGCTGACTGGCGTCAAGGGTGACCATGTCATATTGCTCATATGTACAGATTGCATTTATTGTGATTGTTGCATATTGGATGCTGCACTTGGGTGACTACATATGATTGACATGCATACAGGATACATGCTTATTTGCTCTGACTATCTTTATCTGTGTATGTCCACAGTCATTTGCCCAAGCCTCGCAAGTGAGTACAGTTTATTTCAGTTATGCATTTTCTTATTATTCTTGCTATAGACTGTACTTTATGCCTATTGCTGGTTATTACAGTTTATTTCAGCTATGCATATCTGTTATACTGTTAGGAGACTATACCGTAGGTTGTACTGTTAGGAAACTGTACTGTATGCTCTATGGTTTAGTGTACTATACCATAGGATGTTACTGGTGGTTATATGTTGTTGTACATATCTATTGGATTACCTGCTGAGTTCTTTGAACTCACCCCTTGTTACTATTTTTCAAGTTGAGGCCGTCGGGAGATATTCCAGTCGCTAGCCCCATTATCGCGAGGATTTTCTTTGTCGGATTATATTTTGCTTTTGCATCTTATATACTTGTATTGTGGGTTTGTATTGTGGACATTGAACATTCGGGTTTGCTACTTTGTTTTCCGCTGCGGATTTTTCTCATTACTTCGTGGATTTGTTTTCTTCATTGTAGTGGAGTAGGATGTTTACATATATCTTTAAGGATTCTTTATCGTCTTTCTATATTAAACTGCGTGTATTGATTATATGTTGAACTGTGTGAAATGTTGATATAAACTGCGTGGTTTGTTTCTTATTTGTATTGTTCCGGCCGTGTGTGGCCGAGGTATAGATATATGTATTCTAGATTCATATTGTCACCCGTACAGGGGAGATGCTGTCGAAATTTCTTTTGACAGGGACTACCTGGGACGTGACATGATATCTTTTGGTAGTCAACTAAGTGTAAAGCTTGGATATTTCAAATAAGGACATTTCTTTTTAGTTTTCAAACCATGCTTGGACTTTTAGGAAAATATCAACTTAAGGAGGAGCATTCCATCAAAGACTTTAATTTTTTTTAGAATGTTTTTTTTAATTTCAAATTTTAATATTCTTTAAAAATTAACATTCTTAAATTCTTTTAAATACTTGAAAATTTTTAATACATTTCTTTAAAAAACTATAACTTATAAAATTATCAACTTGTTTTCAAAATTTTTCTATTTTGTCTTTAAAATTTTTTCAAGACATAGAAAATTTTTAATAATTAGATTTTTTAAATTTAAAAAATTATTTCTAAAAATTTATTCATTGCATAACTAAAATTTATTTTTAAACACTTAAGAAACTTTCAAACTTAAATTCTTACTTTAAAAAATTATTTTTAATCTTAGAAAATTTTCAAAATAATTTTTTATTAAATTTTTCAAAAACTTTGTCTTTCAAATTTATTTTTTTTTACTTTACCTTAAAATTTTTACTTTAAAAAGTTTAAAAGAACTTTGAAGACATTAAAACCTTAAAGTATTTTAAGCGGTATAAAAAATCTTTTAAAACTTAAATTCTTCGAACTACTTAGACTACTTTCTACCTTTAACCTTTTGAGGAGAGTGGTTTTGCCCATAATTTTAATGTATATCAAAGGGGGGGAGATAATTAATTTAGTGGGAGAATTATAAAATTCATGGGGAGAGGAGACTTTATATAAAATGTTTGTTTAACTCTGTATACTTTTTACTTTAACTCTTAACATTTGTTGTCAAATATAAAAGAGGAAGAGATTGTTGATGTATGATGCACCCAAATCGAACCTAAGTTTTGATGTTGTCAAATGTTCAAGTTAAGTCTTGTTGTGATTTGACAAGTTAACTAAGTGTGCAGGATGCTTACTCAACTAAGAAAGTCTTAGCAGATTGTGAAAGCCAAGCAAAAAGTCCAAGTGAGTGGAGAGGACCCGACACTTGGCAGGGAAGCTTAATAGGTATGGAGGACCTAGTATCAAGAGGAACCCAGGTAAGCTGATTTAATGCTAAGCGATGGAGCCCAAACAAGTCTGGAGGACCAATGTTTGGTGGGTAGGTTGAGGAAAGCAACTAGAGTGGAGCGATAGTGAGGTTGTGTTTTAGAAAGGAACAACCTTAGGTCGCTGATCCAACTAAAGAAATCGATAAGTTTCCACATTGAGATCAAGATAGGTATACTGTCCATTACTACCCATGCATCTTATTTTACTACTCATGCATCATAAATTACTATGCTAACTTTGTTTTGCAGGAGCATATAGTTAACTCTGTTTTACAAAAATCGATTGATCAGTTGACCGAACCTATGCAAAAGCAAACATGGAAGCCATGCTGATAAGTCAATCGAACCCAGGGATTGATCGACCAAATAGTTAATGTATTAAAGGTGAATTACTGGTGAATCTTGGTAAAGAGGGAAACTACTTAGATCAGTCGATCGATCAAGGGAATCAGTCGACTAAACAATAAATGGTCATAAATGTGCAAACATCATATCTCAGTAAAGAAGAAAAGCAAGGGGTTCAATTGATCGATAGGAGTATCAGTCGACTAAAAGGATCAGTCGACCTAATGATTTTTTTGATCGACTGAACAAGGCTTATATAAGGGGAGCTCGAGGTCTGAGGCAAGACATCGATTTTTGGTTCATCTCTGTACAAAGTCTCTGTTCATGATACTACTCTACTACTCATATTCATAAGCAAGCTACTGCTTCAAGAAGTGCTACCGAGCTGCATCTTTATTCTTCCATCGGTATATTTTAATTAAATCTTGCATTGTATTTAATTTCAAAGAAGATAGTAGTTTGTTGCTATCTTCTATTTGCATTTGTACATATTGCTTCTTTCTAAAGATTTCGAAAAGAAGAATTATAGTAGATTGCCCATCAGTGCGGTTAAGATCACGAGTCTTGGAGTAGGAGTCAACATAGGCTCCGAACTAATAACTAAATAAGTCTATGTTGTTGTGATTTAATTTTTGTTGCATTTTGATACTCTTATAAAAATACAAAGGAAAAGTTTTTTTAAAACGAGCGATATTAACCCCCCCCCCTCTATTGCTTCATTTCGATCTATCAGGCATGTCATCCATGATTCCTCAAACAAAGGTTTGCTTGACCCTTTTATATCTCCTCCCAAGTTGTCCAGATCTATAGAATTACTAGGCTCCACCAAAACTAGTCTTTTCACCCTTAGACTAGGTTTTCTCATGACCCTGAATTAATGTTGTAGATCTTTAAATTATCTATATTTCCATATATGGTTCAACCCCTAGCTCCAATCGAATCAAAAGTTATGGTCATTCAAAGTTTGTTCTATAGTTTGGGTTGAGCATGAAAGATCTACCAGATTTATAAGGCTCCACCAAACCAGCATTTTCGACCATTAGATATGGTTTTCTTGAGTTAAACCCTAAAGAAAAGTTGTATATATTGTAGTTATCTATATTTTGATATTTGGTTCAACCCATAATTCAAATTATGAAAAAGTTATGGCCATTCAAAATTTAGTATGCAATGTATGCAGAGGCCAACCATAGGTCGTGCTGGTTCCCGCGAGCGCCTGTAGGAAAATGGCCTATTTGGCCATGGGTCATGGCCAGCCATAAGGCTGCCCATGGTGGGCATTGTTGGGAAGTATTTTGAGGTTGTTTTAAGTCTAATTTCTTCCGTATAAACCATGGGACATTGCCAAAGTGTCTTCCTTGATTAAAACTTCCTTTTGATTATCATTTGAATCCTTTTTCTTTGTGAATGCTTCATGTGTTCGGCTTGATAATGAGGCTTGGTGTTCATTGTTCCATTTTAGCTCCAAATTCACATTTTATCAATGCAAATAAGTAAAGAGCAGTTCTCCGACTAAAAGTAGTAAAAGTAAGCACACAAAGATAAAAACATCAAATAAATGAATATAAAATGGGATAAGATGTGTATTAAACTACGATAAAAACCTATATGAAATGCACACATCAGCCTTTGTGCTCAAATTTAGACTAGATTACTCGATCTTCATTTGGTGAACCGCTTCTTCCTTTTGTACAATTTTTGAACGATGTTCATCAACTCAGTAGTGATTTCATCGTTGCCTTTTGAATCTGTTTCACCTTCAGACTCGGGTTTGATTTGGTACCTTTTCTTTGATTCTTTCATCTTGCTTGTACCTGTAACCAAAGCAATACCTATTTTGACCGGAAGTACATTAGTTTATTCATGTAATTTGAATTCAGAAAACATTTTGTCTAGTCTAATATTCATTAGATCCTTAGATACTTTGTACACATCTACCATCGATGTCCACCAAGTATTCATCGAAAAAGCATTTAACGCATACCTTATAATGTCGTGGCTCTCCACCTTTTGTTAGATTGTGTGGAGACCATTGTGCATGTCTTAGATCCGAGCATGTAATTGGCTCACTGATTCACCATCATGCATTCTAATATTATATAATTTATTTAAAATTAAGTTACATTTGCTTACTTTTGTATCGGAGGTCCCTCATACAATTTAATTAATTTTTTCCATAGGTCCTTTGCACTTGTGAATGGACTGACTTAGTTTAGCTCCTCTTTAGTTAGTCTGCACAACACGGTTTAGGTTGTCTTCGTATTGGCTTCAATTTTCTTGCAAGTTTGTACATCCCACTTATTGCATGCGATGGATACCTTGTAGTTGGTGGGGAGTGTGAATCCAATTTTAATGATGATCCACATCTCTACTTGAGTTTTTAGGTTGTACTCCATCCGACCTTCCCAGTATCTAAAATCCTCGCCCTAGAAGAGGGGTGAGTGGGTAGTACTGTAGCCTTCTTGATGAGTTATTCGAAATCTTGCACACAAAGAAACGAGGAAAACTTATTCCAAGGCTTGGTCATAAATTAGTAGTGCGATATGAAAAGTACTGATTTGAGTAGTGTTATACCAACTTCGAGAAATGTAAAACTTGATTAATAAATAATTTTTGATTGGAAGGGGTGACAGCACCGATTCCAATCGACTCTAAAAAAAACTCAAAAATACCATGAAAAAAAACTTGCTCAAACCACGGTTGCACTGATTTAAAGCGACACTCTAATACCAATTACAGGATTGAAAAACAATAGAGAGGGTGAATAATGCTCATGACTTTTTTCACATTTTTCATAAAGCAATCGAGAAAATGCAACGGAAATAGAATTAAAAAATGAAATTACAAAAGATAATTACTAACACAAGTATTTTTTTAATTTGTTCAGAACCTTCAGTGACCCCAACTCCAAGGCCTACACTTTGAGAGTACTTTTGTTGGAAAATCACTATCAGTTTGAATGAGGTTATAGAATTAAAGTACAAGAACTATTAAGTAAAGTTATCGACAACAAAGAGAATTAGAAGAACTTGATCGTAGGTTGTGGGAGTAGCATTTGAGCATCATTGAGAGCTTTTTGGAGTAGCTCACAAGCATGAAAGTTGTAGAAAATTGTTGTTAGATGCTACAAGTCGAGGCCCTTTATATAGCACTATTTCGGGTGCCTGGACCATCCCTGGGTGCCTAGAGCGCTAACGTGGCTACACCTCGATGAAAGCTTATCTCTGAAAATTTATCCAACTCCAGGCACCCGGACCGGTCCAAGTGTCTGGTCCCCGACGTGTGCTAGCCAATTAGTGAGTGCCACCTCATCTAGTCGCCCACTTGGTTCTTCCCTTTCTCGAGCACCTAGACCATCTCTGGACCCCAGACGTTCGAGCACCTAGACTGCGTTTAGCACCTTAGATGTTCGGGCGCCTGGACCGTGTTTAGACAGCTACACCCCTTTATCCCGCCTTTTGAAACACAAGATTATCACAACAAGCAAAACATTATAATCAAATTTGACAGTTTTGATACTGCCCAATTTTGACTTTTGGATTTCCATGAAACCCCCAATCGACATCTACTGTTTCCTCTATGGGGAATATGTTCTCACCTACTCTTAAGAGAGTTTACCTGATGCTAAATTGGTCCTCCAGATTGTTTGGACTTTTGCTCTTTTGACTTGGAACTTCCATTGGGCGTTCAATCCCCAACCCGTCTAGACTTCAACCTGGTGTCTGTGACCCCAGGGCTTCCAACTACTGTCCTCAACTCACCACTATCCTCGACCCATAGGATTTTTTGCCAAACATCCTCGATCTACTAAAACTTTTACCCAGTCCCTCAGACCAGGACTTCCTTATCTAACTACAACTAAGGCTTTCCATATGCTTGCCTAAACTCACTTAAAAATTTCCTGCATACTCGGGCAAACTTATTAGAACCATAATAAACCTTAACTTCCCTTTGCCATTATCAAAAGTAGGTTCGATCATCTGATGCTTCTTGCACCAACAAGAAGAACTTGAGTTGTCTCTCAAGAAGTGCTTATTTTAGGCAATTAGCTCAACCCCTTATTTGGTTCACTTAAATTGTGATCTTACCGGACTGAGATACCTCTGGATTTTATGGCTAATGCCCCAAAATGCGGAGGGAGATTTTATTATGGGAAACATATTATGAAAAATCACTCTCTTCTTCTCATCCTTAAAGATTCTCTTTGGATGTTAGAGAAGGTGTAACTTGTAACGACCCGGCCCTCTTGGCCCATTTGGCGGCCCATTTGGCAACCCTCGGGTCGTCGACCGTCGGCTCTTATGTCGTCGGCCCATTTGGCGACCTCTCATATTGTCGACCGACGACCCTTGGCCGTGTCGTTACTCACTAGGACTTTCCACCCCTGGCAGTGGATTTTTGCCTCCCCCAGGATTCAAACTCTAAACCTCCAGGCTTAAGTATTAGAGTTTATGAATCCTGGTAACCAAGTGAGATGATCTCACTTGGTTACCAGGATTCATAAATTCTAATACTTAAGCCCTGGTAACCAAGTGAGATGATCTCACTTGGTTACCAGAATTCATAAATTCTAATACTTAAGCCTGGAGGTTTAGAGTTCGAATCCTGGGGGAGGCAAAAATCCACTGCCAGGGGTGGAAAGTCCTAATGAGTAACGACACGGCCAAGGGTCGTCGGTCGACGATATGAGAGGTCGCCAAATGGGCCGACGACATAAGGGCCGACGGTCGACGACCCGAGGGTCGCCAAATGGGCCGCCAAATGGGCCAAGAGGGCCGGGTCGTTACAATAAAAAGGCGCGCAAAGGATGGATGAACTAGGAGAGCAGCAGGAGGGGCTAGCAGGATGTGTGTGGCAGTGACTGGCTAAAGAAGAAAAAGACCTGTTTTTATTTAATAGGAATTATGCCTAGTTTATATTACTACGTTATAACTCCATGACATTTTATCATGTTACTCTATATGTCTTGAAATAATGTTAAGTATGACATATGGACTCTATGTTTCAAAAATTTACAAGTAAGACTTCCGCTGTAATAAGTTATTAAGTTGTTAAGTATGGTAAGTAACCCCCGTCGCCTTAGCAGGAGGGGCGGGGCGTTACAGTTTGGTATCAGAGCCAAGTTAGCCTCTCACTACACACATGTCAAGCCTTCCTCCTGCCGCTCCAAGTAAGAATTTATATGTTTAAGTTAAATTCTTTTGTTATGATGCTTTAATATTATGCATGTTTACTTATCCTGTTTGATTATGATAAGTCACAAGTTTAGGATAGGAATGCATGTTGGTAGAGTAAGAATGATAACGACCTTATGATAAATTGGATAGAAATAACGATAATTTATTGTCGTTTAAATGAAGATAAGCATGGCCAGGAGATGCACTACTCAAGCCGACGAGACAGCGACTCCACCGGATCTGACACAGGTAGTTACTGACCTCCAGCGTCAGATCGCGGAGCAACAACAATTGATCACGACTTTAATGGGTCAGCAAGGAAATCCTGCCACCCCGCCAGTGAATCAGAACACAGCGCCAGTTATTCCAGTAGTTGCACCAGTACCACCGATAGCCCCTATTCCGGTGGTCCGACAGGAGACCTACTTGATACAGTGGCTACGGCTGAAGCCGGAGAATTTCTCAGGTACTTGCGAACCATGGGACGCCCAGGCCTGGTTCAAGACAGTGGAAAGCATAGTAGAATTGCTGGACTGGCCCGTGTCAGAAAAGATCAAATGTGTATCATTCTGTTTTTCTGGAGACGCAAGGATGTGGTGGGAAAGAGTAAAGGCAAAGAGACAGATTAATCTGATGACCTGGACGGACTTCGAGACAGAGTTCCTTAAGGAGTTCTTCCATATGCAAGTGACGAACCGACACTATGACGAATTCACCGAGTTTCGGCAAGGTGACCTATCAGTGAACGAGGCAGTGAAACGCTTCAACCGATTGGCACGCTTATGTCTGGAGTTGGTTCACACGGAAAGGGAAAGGGTCAGACTGATGCTGAAAATGCTCCGACCTGAGATAGCACTGAACGTAGCTGGCGGAGTTAATAGATCGCAGACTACAGAGGAACTAGTCAGCAGTGCCCTGATCACGGAGCACTATCAGAAAGCAATGAACGAGAATAAGAGTCAGTCCCGAACAGACGGACGAGACCCTCAAGCAGCAAAACAAACTGGAAGGGGACCTCTACCGGAAAAAGGAAGCAATGGGACAATGCAAAAGGTGGCCCAACGAATAAGCAACCGAGATACCCTCAGTGCACTATTTACGGAAAGCTGCATTCCGGAGTATGTCACAAGGGTTCAAGGAGGTGCTATAATTGCGAAGGGGAAGGACATCTGGCTAGAGACTGCACCAACCGGATTCAAGCACCCCCCGGCAGAATAACCAGAATAGGAGTGTTCCCTCACAACTACATCAGATGCAAGCTACCATTGAAGGGACACCGATTAGCCAAGGGAGATTGGAAGCCCCACCAACTGCAAACGCCAGGGTTTCCTCGCTCACTAAGGAAGATGTGGCAAACGCCTCTACTATCGTTACAGGTCAGCTGCCTATTTTCAGTCAGTATGCTTTAGTATTGTTTGATACGGGGGCGACACACTCATTCGTCTCGGCATCGTTTACCAAGAGATTAGACATACCACCCCAGACCCTGGATATCACATTCTTAACAACCCTACCATCCGGGGAGGTTATGCCATTAGATCATATGCTGCGGGCCATACCTATTCGGATCGTAGACAGGGAACTTTACAGCAACCTGATAGTACTCGATATGCGGGACTATGACATTATATTAGGCATGGACTTCCTGAGCAAGTACGGTGCGTCAATCGAGTGCCGTAAGAAGAAAGTAGTCTTCCGTCCTGAAGCTGAACCAATGTTTGAATTAATTGGGGAATCTGGGAAGGAAACTGAAGGATTCTTATCAGCTGTAAAGGCGCAGAGAATGTTAGACGAAGGATGAGCTGGATTTCTAGCGCACGTGGTTGATGCAAGACAAACCGGGAACCAGAAGATAGAAGAGGTCAGAATAGTATGCAACTATCCGGAGGTATTTCCAGAGGAACTACCAGGATTAGCACCCGATAGAGAAATAGAATTTACGATTGAACTAGTTCCGGGTACTAAGCCAATCTCTAAAGCACCTTACCGGATGGCGCCAACCGAGTTAAAGGAACTGCAAGAATAGCTACAGGAGTTACTCAACAAAGGACTTATCCACCCTAGTCACTCTCCATGGGGAGCTCCAGTACTGTTTATGAAAAATAAGGATGGGTCTATGCGAATGTGTATAGACTATCGAGCGTTGAACAATGCAACAATCAAGAACAGATACCCTCTTCCGTGGATCGACGATTTGTTCGACCAATTGAAGGGAGCAACTGTTTTCTCGAAGATTGATCTAAGGTCCGGCTATCATCAAGTGAAAGTGAAACAAGATGATATACCCAAGACGGCCTTCCGAACAAGATACGGACACTATGAGTTCGTGGTTATGCCCTTTGGAGTAACAAATGCCCCTGCTGTATTCATGGATTTGATGAATCGGGTATTTGTAGCATATCTTGATAAATGTGTGATAGTCTTCATTGACGATATCCTCATCTACTCAAGAACCCAGGAGGAACATGCTGAACATCTGAATATTGTACTACAGATTCTCCGAGAAAAACAACTGTATGCAAAATTCTCCAAGTGCAAGTTCTGGCTAGATCGAGTAGTATTCTTGGGTCATGTCATCTCCAAAGATGGAGTCATGGTAGACCCAAGCAAGATCGAAGCCGTACGTAACTGGGACAGACCAAAGAATGCCAGTGAAATCAGAAGTTTTCTGGGATTAGCAGGCTACTACAGGAAGTTTGTAGAAGATTTTTCAAAAATTGCAGCCCCTATGACAGGTCTTACCAAGAAAAACAAAAAGTACGAATGGATGGATGACTGTGAGAAGAGTTTTACGGAATTGAAACAGAGACTGACCAGTGCTCCGATCCTCACTCTTCCGGAAAGTAACAAAGACTTTGATATGTATAGCGATACTTCCTTACTAGGACTTGGAGCTGTACTCATGCAAGAGGGCAAAGTTATCGCCTATGCCTCTAGACAACTCAAAGTGCATGAAAGGAATTATCCCGTTCATGATTTAGAACTAGCAGCGGTGGTCTTCGCACTAAAAATATGGAGGCATTATTTATATGGAACCCAGTGCAAAATTTATACAGACCATCAGAGCCTGAAGTATTTCTTCACGTAGAAAGACCTAAATATGAGACAACGCAGATGGCTCGAGCTAGTCAAGGACTATGATTGTGAAATCTTTTATCATCCGGGAAAAGCAAACAAGGTAGCCGATGCACTCAGTAGGAAGTCCGGCACCACTTGACATCATTATTCTAAGTTCGAGGACGAACTTTCTATGAGGTATGGGGTACTGTAACACCCACGAATTTTTATAAGTACATGAGAAATTATTTCCACTAGAACTTAGGAATAAAAAAAAAATGATGTATAATAATATGGTAAGAGGAGAAGGTCAAGGATTGAACCTTGAACCTCCCACAAACAATGGAGAAAGATTTATGGCATGACCACCACTAGGATAGAGAGTAACATATGGATAGGAAGAGATAAAAATGTTAGTTAAAGGAGAGAAAAAGAAAATAAAGCAAGAAGCAAGAGAAAACCAAATTTGCTTACCTCTCCTTCCTCTTGGTTAAGAGAAGGAACAAGAAGAAGGCAAGTTGCCTTCCTCACTTCTCCCTCTTCTCATTCTCGTGGGAACCAAGGGAAGAGACATGGGAGAGTTAAGAAAGGGAATAAATGAAGGCATAAATTCCCCTCATGATGAATAAATAGAAAAATGAGAAAGTAAATCTCTCATTTTCTCCTTCTTCCTCCTCCTTCCTCCTTTTCTCTTCTTCACCGAGACTAAGAGGTCTTCCCTCTCCTTGATCCGAACACTAAGTCAAGTTTCTTCTCCAAGAAAACTAATTTTCGAGAAGAAATCTTCAAGTTCTAGCCCTTCCAAGCAAAGGAAACCAAAGGAGACACAAGAAGAGGAAGCTCCTTCATTTCTTAGCTCCTAGGATATTCTTCTCCTTAATAAAAACCACAAGCGAAAGGAAGTAAGTTCCCCTCACCTATGGTACAATAGCTATACGATTGTCATGTAAATATATTGCTAGAAAAACCTATGTTTGTTTCATGAGGGTTTCAGCCAAAACAAAAAAAAATAAGAAAGGTTTTAAGAACTTGAAAACCAACTAGGTATGTTCATGATGTTTCCTATGATATGTATCTGATGGTAAGGGGGTTAAACTAATATTTTCATGCTAGAATGTTTGGTTAGAACATAAGTTTATGGGCTTAGACTTTCGGCCAAGAAAGAACAAAAGAACTAGAAGAACTCTAGACCTAAAACAAAGCATGCTCTCTTGTCCTTATGATATGTACCTTATGGTAGATGGTGTTGTTAATGTTTTTCCCACTTGTATGTTAATTTAAACTTGATTCCATCTTCATAACCTTTCGGCTATGATAGAGTTGAGGGCCTAGAAGGGCTTTAAACCTAAAATTTAGCATGCTATGATTTTCATAAGACAAGATATGAAGCTAATATGACATGTCATGATCTTAGGTTAAATTGAACTATATTTTTTTTTATGCATATGATGATTCGGCCATGTTGAGACTTGAACCCTAGGAAAGTTTAAATCAAGCCTAAGATACTTATGATCTTCTTGATGAAAAGATATGAAGTAAACTAATGTTCTTATGTTGCTTGAAACTTGAATTCTTGTTCTACAACTTTCGGCCACACTTGTTTCTTTGACCTAGGATGCTCAAATTCTAAACTAAGTGGTCCATGTTATTCCTTGAAATGAATGCTAGGAAAATTCTTATGGTCTTCATGCTATTATGCCACTAGAAACCCAATTCCCATGCTTAACAAGATTCGGCCACATTAGGTTAAAAAGCTTGAGAAGCTTGAAACTTAGACTAAAAGTACTTATGGTGCTTCTCATGATATGTATTGGGATATTGGTATGAAGTTCAACATTTTTATGTTACTTGTAACCTAGAAACATGTTGCTAGGGTTTCGGCCATGTTGGGGTTAAAGGCTTAGAGAACTTAGAACCTAAATCAAACATGCTTAAGTTGTTTCTTATGAAATGTGATGTGACAATTGTTAGGGTTTTCATGCTTGTATGATGTTTATAACCCAAAATAAAGGCTTAATGGGTTTCGACCTTGTTATGAAAAGGAAACTAGAAAGCTTGGAACCTATACCAAACATGCTTAAGATGTTCCTTATGTTCTAAGAAATGTTAAATGTTTAGGGTTCACATGCTCTTTTGTTGCTTGCTAACCTAAGCCATCTCTACATGTTTCGGCCACCACTTGTTACTAGGATTAGAGACCTAATTAGGTTCTCCCATGAACTTCACATGCAATGCTTTATGTTAAGAGTATGACATGCTGTGATGTTTATTTATGTATGTTAGGTCCAATTTCATGATATGCTATGTACTTAAGATCATGATATGCTGTGTGCTAAATTTTATGATATGCTATGTGCTTACTTTCATGATATGCTGTGTGCTAAATTTCATGATATGCTATGGGCTTATTTTCATGATATGCTGTGTGCTCAATTTCATGATATGCTATGTGCTCAAATTCATGATATGCTGTGTGCTTAAACTCATGATAGGTTGTATGCTTAATTATGCATGTGTTCATGATATGCTGTGTGCTCAAAATCATGATATGTTGTGTGTCAAATATACATGCTTTAAGCTATGCCTAAAAGAGTTACTTCCCTATAAGTGGGATCAAGAGCACTCTTCATGACATGAATAGGACATGAGTGATATGGACTATGTAGATATGATATGCTATTTTACTTTTAAGGCTTGTACCAAGGGTGGGCTCCATAAGCGCCCCGGGGTCGATGGACTAAGAAACGGGCCTCGTTAGGGATGAGCTCCTAAGTGCCCCTAGGTCGATGGACTAAGAAACGGGCCTAGTATATGTATGCCTTGTAGGGTTCAAGATTTGCTACCTTGAACCTACTAGGACGCGCGCATTTATGTACGTGGTACAAGCCGAGATCCCCTCTTATGTTGAGATTATGTTTAAGTATCTATGCTATACGTTTTAAAAAGACATGATGCATATGTTTCATGATGTATGTTTAAGAGTTCACCCTGCATATACCTTAGGAATATGCCATGATAATTATGATGATCATGTTTATGATGTGCCATGCTACCTTGTGTTTATGCCATGATTATGCCATGATATCTATGATGATGATTATGACATGTATGATGATCATGTATGTTATGTCATGATACCTTGTGCTATGATGTATGCTTTATGATTGTTGACATGCTATACGGTTTTTGTGAGTAGAAAAGGAACTTACTGAGCCATGAGTGCTCACAGCTTACTTTCTTGTACCACAGATAAGGGCAAAGGATGGATGAACTAGGAGAGCAGCAGGAGGGGCTAGCAGGATGTGTGTGGTAGTGACTAGCTAAAGAAGAAAAAGACCTGCTTTTATTTAATAGGAATTATGCCTAGTTTATATTACTACGTTATAACTCCATGACATTTTATCATGTTACTCTATATGTCTTGAAATAATGTTAAGTATGACATATGGACTCTATGTTTCAAAAATTTACAAGTAAGACTTCCGCTGTAATAAGTTATTAAGTTGTTAAGTATGGTAAGTAACCCCCGTCGCCTTAGCAGGAGGGGCGGGGCGTTACACAACTGATGTATCCAGGCCAAGAGTATGGTTATTATAGTTGATGTTGAGGCATTTTTTTGATGAAAGTGAAGTATAGGCAAAAGTGAGAGTGTCCGGCCTTGAGATCTCCGAATATGCACCACTTCCCACTTGGAGGGTTGCATACTAATATCAACATTTGCCTCATCGATGACCCCATCATCAATTAAGCCATCAAGGATTACAACAAGAACAATAGTAAGGTTGGTTGAACAAACATCAAAAGTCCCATCAGTGTCCGGAGTATCATTAAATATACTATCATCATGCAAAATACTATAGGACTCCTATAGAACCGCAAAATCATAAGCAAAATCAACATTAGCTTTACACTCCATCCTCTCCAAAACATTATTTGACTATATCTCCCAATACGAACTTAACACATCAGCTTGATATAGGGATCGAAGAAATAAGATCCCAGTTGCACCATGAACTCCTCTAATTCTTGACATGTGGTCTTAAACTGACTGAGAACTAGAGTTTCTATGTCTTGAAGTCCTTTCCAGTCAGTTGGCTCATCTTGCTAAAATTGATGTGTTCCATTTGGTAGTGAATTATCCTGATATTTTGACCAACTCTGATTTTCTTGAGAAATATGCTCAACACTTTGTATACTATTGTACTCAAAATGCTGATGATATATCTGATCTTGATTATAGTGCTGAGGTGGATTAGGGATCTACTGCTGTACTTGTAACTACTCATATGGCTCAAAAGTATGTTAAGGTTGAAAATTCTGAGTTCGATGATCTTCCCAGTCATAGCCATAATTACCAAGAACTTTCTCATACATATCTTGATGTTAAGGTTAGAATAAGTACTAAAGTTCTATTTTTTAGCTAGCATCTTTTTAGAAGAAGTGACATATGGAAGCTGGATGGGATGTGCTATCACAAACTCTGCAAATGTTCTCAATTTGCTTAATATCCAAATCATAAATTGCATTAAAGCCTCCAGTTGCCAAGAATACTGATCCATGGCTAAAAAAAATTTTGATCTATCCTGAAATAATAGCACTAAACTCATAAGACACAGTGAGTAATCATTACATAGTACATGGATATAGGAGATATAAAATATTTAAGGCAGTTAACCAATTTTTGTATTGATTTTTTTTCAAAAAAATAATAAATGAAGAATTAAATATAAGAAATAAAATGCATAATGAAAATAAGAAAGAAAATGTAAAAAGAAAAAGAAAAAAAATCTATAGTAACTCATATGCTAATCAACTAATATTAATTAGAATAGTCCCCTACAATGGTGCTAAAAACCTGTTACGCTACTATAAGAGCACATTTGTCGTTAAGTAATAAAATATTAATCCCATTGGGATTGTTGATTAAACACTAGTTAATTTTTATAGTGAATTATCTAGACAATTGAAGGTTGGTTCATGAGCACTTGAAAGAGGGAAATTGAGAAGAGAGAGGGGGGGGAGAAGAGATTAGAGAGAGGGAGTGTAAGTGAGTGAAGGTGAAGTTGAATTTGGAAGTGAGAGACGCTAGGATTTTGGTTTCACTATGATTATAGTTATTGTTCCTATGAAATGTTTGTTGGATCGCGTTGGCCGGCTAGAAGGGGGGTTGAATAGCCCTATAAAAACAAAATACAACCTTTCTCGGTCTGTCAAATAAACACTTGTATAAACTAAATAAACAGAAAGTAATAAACAGAAAGAGGCTCACAGACTTGACTTGGTTACAACCAAGGAGGTTGTTAATCCAAGAAATGAAACACGCACTAGAATATCTCCTTCGAGTGGAGAAGTCTCTTTATAGCAGTGAAGGCATAAAAAACAGAAGCTAGACTAGAAATGAAAGCACACAAGTGTTGGATTGCTAATTCTTGAGTTGATTAAAAGTTTCTGGACCAAGATTGTATTTATAGCCTTGGTCGGGGCGCCTGGAAGGGGTCAAGGTGCCTAGGAGGGGATAAAATGTTATCCCCTTCACAACAGATCATGTTTGACAGTGATCCGGTCAAAGTCCATCTCCGGGTGCCCGGAATGGCTCCGGGCGCCCGGAATGGCTCCGGGCGCCCGGACTAGTAAAGTCAAAAAGGTTGACTTTTGGTCTGGGTCCTCTGCTCCAGTGTTGCTCGCCTTGGTTTGGATCTTCCGCTCTGGCTCCGCTCGCTTGGGTGATTTCAGCTAATTGAAATAAGGCTCATCCAAACCCAATTTTAACCTTCTCGAGCAACCTTTCGCTCCGGCTTCTCGTCCCTCGGAAACGTCGCGCGCCTCCTTCTCATCTACCCGCGTACTCTTCCGCAGCGCCTCGTACCTCAGACGTACCGAGCCTGTTGGCTCCCTCCTGTGTCATCCTTCTCGCTAGCTACGTCTTTTGCTCGACTAACTGTGCTCCTAAGCTCCTGCACACTTAGACACAAGGTAAAAAATGACATGACCTAACTTAACTTGTTGATCACATCAAAATAACCTTGGGGTTCCAACAATCTCCCTCTTTTGATGTGAGCAACCTAAGTTAAGCTAGGGTAAATAGACATAAAAATGAAATTACTAATATTGCAATAAAGTGCAAAAAAGATAGAAAAATTAGTCTGCCTCCCCCTATACTTATACTTTTCCTTCTCCCCCTTTGATCACATAAAAATGGGGTTCCAAGAAAATCTAAGGGTTAAAACTTAGGAAATTTTGAAAATTATTTCAATGATTAGATAACATTTCTAAGTGAAAGAAAATCTCAAAGAAAATTTCTAAGTTAAAAAAAATGTAAGTTAGACAATTTTGCATGAAAAAATATTTTGAAAAATTTCTAAGTTTTTTGCAAGCAAAAATTATTTTTGAGAATTTTCTAAGTAAAAAAAACATAAGCTATAAAATTTTTATAATTTTTTTTATTTAAAAAAATATTTGAAAGACTTTCTAAAGTATTATTTAATTTTATCTTTAATGTTTTATCAGAAAGTTAATTAAACATTTCATTTCAATATTTTGGCTTCCAAGCAGTGGCGAGGCACTAGGACTTCTTAGTTATTGGAGCAACAATCACTTTCTTAGACAAAGCCTCATAAAGAAATTAACTATTTAATTTTCTCGCTAAAAGTACTAAATCTAATTAATAGTTCAAGTTAAACAAGACTTTGGAACCTAATATAGGTTCCAGCCTACTGGATTAACTAAATATTTCTTAGAGATATACCTTTTTGAAATATTTCTAATTTATCCTTGATGATATCTAAAATACCAATTTAAATTGTTGTATTTTCTAAAATTTGTATTATGGGAACATGCATGATTTTTTAAGGAATCTATTTATCTTTTCAAATTTTCATTTTCTAACTTTAATTTGTCTTACTCTTCTAATGGGCAGGACTTAGCTAGAATTACTTTTAAATTTTTATTTTCTTTTTCTAATTTATAACAATCTTTTGTTAACAATTTAATGAACTTAAATAATTTATCGAGAGGAAGAGATTGTACCTGACTTACCTTGTCAATCTCGTTATCAGTGTCTCCCCCTGAACTGCTGCTTTCTTCCGACATAGCTCCCCCTTCATCGATGCTCTCGATGCTCATTTTGGAAGAGCTTGAATCGCAGTCGTCGTCTTGATGACTTGCCATTAATGCAAGTCCGGAGAAGGTCTCAACTTCCGATTCGGACAACGTATCATCCCACGTCGCCTTTAAGACCTTGCACTTTTGGATAAGCTTCTTACCTTTGTCTTTGTCTTTGTCTTTGTCCTTATTCCTTAGCTTGGGGCAATTGTTCTTGACATGCCCTTCTTCGTTGTAGTGGTAGTAGCAGATCATCCTTTTCTTTCTACCCTGTAGATGATTAGTATTTCTAAACTTACGTAGTTTCTTAAAACGTCATACCATCATAACTATTTCCTCGTCATCGAGAGAAGATTCTGACTCTGGTTCGTCTCTCAATGCTTTGAGGGTGACATTATGCTTGGACTCCTTCGTACCTGCACATCTTGATTCATGCACTTCAAATGTCAAGCATAATTCTTCCAAAGTAATTTTTCCTAAGTCTTTAGAAATATAAAAGGCATCTACTAGTGATGCCCATTTCGTATTTCTAGGAAAAGAATTTAGTGCGTACTTTAGCGAATCTCGATTACTTACCTTTTCTCCAAGATTTGAAAGTTCGGTGATAAGCTCTTTAACTCTCGAGTGCAGATGCACAGTTGTTTCGTCTTCTCCAAGTCGAAGGTTGGTGAGCTGGTTGCGAAGTAGATCCTATCTTGTGAGCTTGGCTTCGGACATCCCTTCATGTAGCTCAAGGAACTCCTAAATTTCCTTCGTGGAGTCGTAGTTGCCAATTCGGTTGACCTCTTGTGGCGGAAGAATGCTCAACAGATGGTACTCTGCTTTACCGTTTACCACATAGTCGGCCTGCTCCTTTTTTGTCCACTGATATTTCTCTTTACCTTCTGATGCTGTAAAATCAAATTCAATAATTAACAATAACTCAAAATCCATTTTAAAAAATACCTGCATTCGGCGGGTATATGCTCGGTCCGGCCATCGTCTTTGCTTTGATCGACGATTAGTCCTCCTGAAGTGTCCTGGCTCTGATACCACTTGTTGGATCGCATTGGTCGGCTAGAAGGGGGGTTGAATAGCCCTATAAAAACAAAACACAACTCTTCTCGATCTTTCAAATAAACACTTGCATAAACTAAATAAACATAAAGTAATAAACAGAAAGAGGCTCACATACTTGACTTGGTTATAACCAAGGAGGTTGTTAATCCAAGGAATGAAACGTACACTAGAATATCTCCTTCAGGCGGAGAAGCCTCTTTACAGCAGTGAAGGCACAAAAAACAAAAACTAGACTAGAAATGAAAGAACACAAGTGTTGGATTGCTAATTCTTGAGTTGATTAAAAGCTTCTAGACCAAGGTTGTATTTATAGTTTTGGTCGGGGCACCTAGAAGGGTTCAGGCACCTAGGAGGGGATAAAATTTTATCCCCTTCCCAATGGATAATGTTTGACCATAATCCGATCAAAATCCAACTCTGGGCGCCCGGACCAGTAAATTCAATGAGGTTGACTTTTGGTCCGGGTCCTCTGCTCCGGTGCTACTGCCTCGGTTCGGGTCTTCCGCTCCGGCTCCACTCACTTGGGTGATTTCAGCCAACCGAAATAAGGCTCACCCGAACCCAATTTCGGCCTTCTCGAGCAACCTTCTGCTCCGTCTTCTCGTCCCTCAAAAATACTGCGCGCCTCCTTCTCGTCCGCCCGCGTACTCTTCTACAGCGCCTCGTACCTCAGATGCACAGAGCCCGTGTAACACCCACAGAATTATAAGTTATGGGTAGTATTTTTCATTAGAGCATAAAGGTAAGAGAAAGCAAAAGAAATAATAGAGATAAAAAGAAAGAGAGGGAAGGTTTGAACCTTGAACCTCCCACAAATAATAGAGTTAAATTGGTGTATGACAACCACTAGAATAATGAATAATAGATGGATAGAAAGGAATAGAAATTGTAGTTAAAGGTGAGAAGAAAGAACTAAGAAAAAAGAACAAGAGAAAACCAAGTTGCTTACCTTCTCTTCCTCTTGGTTAAGAGAGGGAGCAAGAAAAAGGCAAATTGCCTTCTTTCCTTCTTTCCCTTCTAACTTTTCGTGAGAATCAAAGAGGGAAGAGATAGAGGAGTTAAGAGAAGGATAAATGAAGACATAATTCATTCCCATGATGAATAAATAGAATTTAGAGGAGAAAAGAGAAAGAGAATTTCTAATTCTTCTTCTTCCTCCTTCTTCCTCCTGCCTTTTCCTTCTCCACCGAAACTTAGAGTTTTTCTCCCTCATTCTCAAAAGTCAAGTTAAGGTTTCCTCTCTAAGAAAACCTTATTTCCAAGAAGGAGTCTCAAGGTTTACCTCTTACAAGAAGAAGAAAACAAAAAGGGAAAACTAAGAAGAGAAGTTCTTCTTCCTCCTCATAAGGGTATCATTTTCTTAAGGAACAACAAGCGAAAATTATGTAAGTTTCCCTCACCTGTGGTACAATAGCTCATGTGTTTTTCTATGAGGTTAGGTTGCTTAAAAAAACCTAGGGTTTCTACATGGACTTTCGGCCAAGACAAAAAGAAAAAAGAAGACCTAGGCAATTTTAAGACCCAACTAGATATGCTCAATATGTTTCTTGTAATATGTATCTTATGGTAGGGGATTAATCTAATGTTTCTATGTTGGAATGTTTGGTTAGAACTTAGATTCATGATCCTAGACTCTCGGCCAAGCATGAATAAAAGAACTAGGTAAGCTTAAGACTCAAATTAAACATGCTCCCTTTGTTTTTATGATATGTACCTTAGGATAAGAGAGTTGTTAACATTTCTCATACTTGTATGTTGCTTGGAATTAGGATGTCTCCCTTTCAACTTTTGGCCATGATGAGATTAAGGGCCTAGGAGAACCTTAAACCTAATCTAAGCATGCCATGATTCTTCTTAAGATAAGATAGGAAGTTAATATGATATGCTCATGCTTGTATGTTGATTTAACTTTATTTCATGCTCATGAACATTCAGCCATGATAGGTTTTAGGACCTAGGAGAACTTTAAAACTAAACTAAGCATGTCATGATTTTCCTTAAGACAAGATATGAAGTTAACATGACATGCTCATGCTTGTAGGTTGATTATAACTTTATTCATGCTTTATGAACTTTTGGCCACAACTAGTTTAAAGGCCTAGGAAACTAAGAACCCAACCTAACTATGCTCATGATGTTCTTGGTAATAAATACTATGAAATTTGTTTAGGGTTTCCATGCTTTTATGCCACATGAAACCTAGTTACATGATTTACAAGTTTCGGCCATAGTAAGTTTATAAGATTAGGAAACCTAGAACCTAAACTAAACATGCTTATGATGTTCCTCATAATATATGATATGATATTAGTTTAGAGTCCACATGATTGTAAATTGATTTTTAACCAAATGTGATGCTTGATGATATTCGGCCATAACAAGTTTACAAACTTAGGAAACCTAGAACCTAAACTAAACATGCTTATGATGTTGCTCATGATATATGATATGATATTGGTTTAGAGTTCACATGCTTGTATGTTGATTTTTAACTAAATGTGATGCTTGATGGTATTCGGCCATAACAAGTTTATAAGCTTAGGAAACCTAGAACCTAAACTAAACATGCTTATGATGTTCCTCATGATAAATGATATGATATTGGTTTAGTGTTCACATGCTTGTATGTTGCTTTTAACCCAATGTAATGCTTGATAAGATTCGGCCATGACAAGTTTCTAAGCTTAGGAAACCTAGAACCTAAACTAAATATGTTCATGATGTTCCTTATGATATATGATATGATATTGGTTTAGGGCTCACATGCTTGTATGTTGATTGTTAACCAAATTTACAATCATATGTTTCGGCCACTATATGAAAATTAGGGTTAGAGACCTAATTATGATCTTCATGTGTCTCACATGCAATGCTTCATGATATGATAAGAACTTGCTATGCTTCTATATTTATTTACGTATGTTCATGATCTACGCATGTTGATAACCCTTATGATATGCTGTGTGCCAAATTATGTATGCCATTATGATGAGCTGTGTGCCCAAACTATGCATGTATTTATGATGTGCTGTGTGTCCAAATTATGCATACTATTATGATGAGCTGTGTGCCCAAATTATACATGTGTTTATGATGTGCTGTGTGCCCAAATTTATGCATGTTATTATGGTGAGCTGTGTGCCCAAATTATGCATGTTTATGATATGTTAAGAAAAATGATATGCATGAAATGATAAGAACCATGATATGTATGACATGCTACTTTACTTTATATAGCTTGTACCAAGGGTGGGCTCCATAAGCGCCCCGGGGTCGATGGACTAAGAAACGGGTCTCGTTAGGGATGGGCTCCTAAGTGCCCCTAGGTCGATGGACTAAGAAACGGGCCTAGTATGTATGCCTTGTAGGGTTCAAGACTTGATACCTTGGACCTACATAGGACGCGCGCATTTATGTATGTGGTACAAGCCGGGGCCCCCCTTATATTGAGATTATGTTTAAGTATGTATATAATAAGTTTTCAAAAGACATGATGCATATATTTTCATGATACATGTTTTGAAAGTCATCTTGCATATACTTTATGATTTTGTCACGATATGCCATGATACTTATGATTATGTTATGATATGCTAGGATGCACTTTATGATTATGTCAGGATATGCCATGATACTTATGATTATGTTATGATATGCTAGGATGCACTTTATGATTATGTCATGATATGCCATGATTACCTTACGATTATGTTACGATATGTCATGATGTACTTTATGACATGATATAGTTTGATGCTCTTTATGAATATGACATGATATGACATGATGTTCTGTATTTTATGAAAGTTACGATATGATGCTTCTATACATGATATGATGAGTTTGTCTCCATACTTTATGCCTTGATGATTATGTTATGCTATACGGCTTTTGTGAGTAGGAAAAGATCTTACTAAGCCATGTGCTTATAGCTTACTTTCCTTGTACCACAGATAAGGGAAAAGACTGGATAAACTAAGGGAGCAGCAGGAGGGGCAAGAAGGATGTGTGTGGTAGTGTCTCGGCTAAAAGAAAAAGACCTGTTTTGTTTAATAAGAATTATGTCTAGCTTATGTTATTGTTTCATGACTCCATGACATTTAATTATGCTTATTGGTATTATGACTTAAAATCATGTTAAGCATGCTATGTTACCTTATATGCTAGGTAGTTAGTAATGGTGATTTGAAAAGAAAAGTTTTTTTAAGAAAATCTTATAAACAAGACTTCCGCTGTTTTAAGTAGAAAAAATACTAGCATGCAAGTAAGTAAGTAAGTAAAGTAACCCCCGTCCCTTGAGATAGGAGGGGCGGGGCGTTACAGCCCGTCGGCTCCCTCCCGTGCCGTCCTTCTCGCTAGCTGCGTCTTTTGCTCGACTCCCTGTACTCATAAGCTCCTGCACACTTAGACACAAGGTTAAAACAACATTGGGGTTCCAACAATGTTCATCTACCTAACTCCATACTTACATTCTTATAAGGAGTCTAACAAAAGTCCAACACAACCCCACACAGGTCACACCGAAGAGTTTACCCAAGTCCTAATGTCATTAAGTAAAGAAGCAACTATAGAAAATCTAATTAAAGGGATACCCTAGGGCCCCCAGTCATACAATCTCTAGAATTAACTAATTTACTTTCTAACGGTAGATTAATACAATTAAGCAGAAGAGGTAATCTAGAAAGTTTGATTAAAGGGATACCCTCTGTCATAGGCCCCCCCCCCCCCCCCCCCCGGTCATACAATTGCTAGATTACATAAATCACTTTCTAACAGAAATTTGGAAGAGATCTTATAAACTCTAATTAGCTTTCCTTGTACAGAATTGCCCTCCATTTCAAGAAAATATCATAGAAAGTAAGGATACCCTCTGTCACAGAGTTCGTTGGTTATTTAATCCAATGCATCACCTCAAAACTATTAACAAAACTCTTCATCTACATGTATTGACCTCACACACATTTTATCAAACATATGAAAGGAGCAACACATAGAATATGGCATAAACACTTTATTAAATAAGAAAATGATAATACATGGTTCATACATCAATTAAAATATCTCAATTACTTTCTACATCCTAGATCTGGAGTATCTACTCCATTGCATAGGAAATACAAACTAAAGATACAAAATACAACATTCTTACAATCCAAAGATGGGATATAAAAGAAGAAAAGCTTATCGAGAAGATTGTTGGTGTCTTCTGGATGCTTCCCTCCTTTGGAGGTGAACAGATTAGTAAGGATGAAACTTCTAGGGTTCCCCCAAGGGGGAGAACCCTCCTCCAAGGAAAGGGGAGGAGCTCCAAGTTAAAGATGAGTGAAAAGGGAAGAAAATACCCTTTTATAGAAAGGGACATGACCTCCACATGTTCTCCGCCACACGACCATGCTGGAGGCACTGCGGGGGCATGAATCGCCACAGGTGAGGGTGCACAGTCGTGCCATTTGGCATGGCTAGTCACTAAATTAGCTCTGGAAGGGGAACACAACCATGTGATTTCACATGGTTGCCTCTTGATTGGCCTCTAGTGGGAGGCACACGACCGTAGCATGCTTCATCTCTAGTGCGAGAGCACGGGCGTGCCCTTGGGTTAGGGCATGTCCATGCCTCTAAGGCACGACCAGGTTGCTGATTTCTTTTAGAGTTGCTCCTATGTGCATCTTTACTCCATTTCTACTCTAAATTGTGCCCTGTCAATGAAAATAAGTAAAGAGTAGATTTCCAAATAAATAGAATGGAAGTATGACATAATAATGGAATAGGGTACAATAAACATAGATTATATTTATGTAATACAAGCATATGTGTGTCAAACAATACCTAAAAATATATATAACTTATGCATATCACATAGCTTCAGCCCATATCATCTTAGCCTAGCAAGGTAGCACCGACATTCCATGCATCTCAAACTTCCCTACTTGGCAGCCTAAGATTATCGGCTTGGGTGATCTCTACAGATAAATCTGAAATTAATTTTGTATAATTTCAATTTAGTATATTTCCTCTATCTTCGATAAAGATTATCACACAAATTGGAGCCTTACAGTGAGCTCGAAACTCCTAGCCTTGCCAGGTCACTCACCACTCAACATTCTTTAATGTAAACATGTTAAGAAGAGGGTGATTATGCTACTCAGCCAAGCTCTCAACCATTTCTTACTTAAGCTCTTTTAGAGGGATTCTTATATTAATTTTACCTCACTTGTATATCACTTAGAAATTCCACAAAGATAGATATTAGATAAACAATAAAGACAAGTCTTAAAAAATGAAAGTCTATTCGTAATGAAGATATTTCAAATACATTACAAAAAGAAGGTGATGCCAAGATAAATTCTTAAGTAAAGATAACTAGCGTAGAAGTTAGCATCAAAGACAAGGAGCGATGTTAGTCAACCTTCTCAGAATCGGACAGATCATCCCAAAGTTTCTTCAAGTTTAGGAGTGATAGATCACTCCCCCTCGAGTAATGTTCGATTGGATAAATTGGAGGATGACTCCTTTAAACCTGTGATGGAGCATCTTTCTCCTCCTCTACCCAAGCAAGTTGTAGAATTCTTCAGAGGCTAAAAATGTCTTATTTCGGTACTCCTATTGACCTTCTTCATTCGCTTGATACTCAATAAACTCAACCAACTCAGCCTTAGTAGTCTCTAGTTCAAAAGTAAGCTTCACCTCTTTTTCCTCTCCTTTTGATAGTTATAGCCCCAACCTTTCCTTAGTTAGGGTCTTGGTGTGAAGATCAGACTAAAGCTATAACCACTGAGCTTCCTAAATGGCCAACTTCACCTCTTGTATAGCCAGTTCATGTTAGGCTCAGAGCAGCTCCTCTTGAGCCTACTTAGATGACTCTATAGAAGTTTGAGCACTAGCTTGAGCCTATTTGACCATCTCCTTTGAAGCGCATGCAGCAACTTGGGCCTGAGCTAGCTCATGTTCTAGCTCGTGAGCCCTGTCAATATGCGCCTTATCCCTTTTATGCCACTTCTTAGCCTTCTCCTTGGCTAGCTGTGTCATTGCCACCTCGACCTTAGCCTTGTCCATCAATGCCAGGACCGCCTCCAACTGGCCTCCTAATGGGACTAGTTGAAGCTACTGGCATTCCAACTCAACTATCTACAACTCCATCAGTTTGTGCTACCTAACCAAGTGAAGAAGGCAGTTGTGCAATCTCTTTGATGTATCTTAGACCATGTAATGAAAATCATTGAAGGATCAGAAATGTGGTAGAAGGGGGGGGGAGAGAGGGGGGGGGTTGAATATCACTCATTAAAAATCTTTTCTTTAATTGTAAAATCGAATTAGAGTAAGCAGTGAAAAGTAAAATAAAAAAGACACTATTGGTTACTTGGTTCAGAGCCTAGGTTAACTTCTACTCCAAAACTCGTGATCCTTGATCGCACTATTGGGCAATTCAATAAAACTTCTTTTTCCAAAATATTCAAAAAGGGGTAATTCATACAATGAAGTTTACAAAGTATTATGCAAGTTCAAGTAAATATACCAATAATGAAATACAAGATGAAGAGCGTCGGAGCTTTTTGGTGTCGTAGCTTGCGCATGGTTTAAGTGTAGAGTAGTAGCATGAACAATAGAAAGATGCTCATAGAATTGCACAGAAGTTATATATTGGCTTGAGGTCTTTTTATAGGTTGTGTTCGGTCGATCGAAAAGTCATTCGGTCAATTGGTTCTTTTGGTCGACCAATTTCCCTATCGGTCGACTAATCCACTAGTATTCCTTTTTCACCGACTGATAACTTTGATCCGATCAAGTAGTTTTTCTTATTCACTATGATTTGAATCTTCTTTATCATTAATACATTAAATGTTGGGTTGACCGATCCTTAGGTTCGGTTGACCGATCAGCCTGCCTTCTAAATTTGCTTTTGTGCAATCTGAACTTTGCCACATCAGCTTGGTTCAGTCGACAAAACCTCCTATTCGGTCAACTGATCCCTTCAAATTCTACAAAACAAAGTTAGTTCCATAGTGTATAAAAATTATTCCTACAACACAAAGTTAGCATACTATCAAATAATGCATGAGTAAGAAAGACAATAGGATCTGTCTTGATCTTAACTTGAAAACCTCCCAGTTTCTTCAGTTGGATCAGCGACCTAGGATTTGTCCCTTCCTGGGACATGACCTCCCCATTACTCCACTCCTATTGCTTATCTCAACCTACCTACCAAACATCGGGTCCTTCAGACCTGTTTGGACTTCGACTTAGCATCAGATTGGTTCACCTGGACTTTCCCTCAATATCAGGTCCTCCAATTCTATTGAGTCCATCTGCCAAGTGTTAGGTCCTCAACCCACTTGAAATTTCCTATCTGGCTTCCATGATCTGCTAATACTTCCCTACCTAGCCATGACTAGGGTTTTTCTGATTAAGTAAATACGATGCACACTTAGTCAATTTATCATATCACAACAAGACTTAACTTGAATTTTTAACAACATCAAAACTTAGGATTGATTCTCTTACACATTGCATCAACAATCTCTTCCTTTTTCATATTTGACGACTAAGGTTCCCAATTAAGTTTAAAATATACACAATTAAGTAAACTAATATTTTTTCTTAACTCTCACCTTGAGTTTAATAACTACCCCTGAATTTATACCATAATATCTCTTTCTCTTTGACACACATCAAAAAAGTGGAGTACAACAAACATGAAATTTGAAATATTTCAAGGAAAAACTAAGGTGTGGAGTAAAAATATTTTGAAAAGTTTTGTAACAAAAGTTAGAATCTAAGATTTTAAAATTTTTCTAAGAAAACATTGAACCGGAAAGTGTAGTTTTGAAATTTTTCTCACAAAATATCTAATTTTGAATTATCTTGAAAGAATTAAGATAAATTTTGAAACTATTATTATTAAGAGAGAAACTTGAAATTTTTCATGGATAATTATATAAGTTTAATTTCTTTTTTAAGAAGGCATAAATTTCTGAAAAATTTGTGAAGAGAAAACAGGGAACTAAATTTTGAAAGAGCTGTGATACTCATCTAGAATTTTCATCTAGAAAATTCATCTAGATAGACACATAAATGATGGGACCCACCATTTCACTTTTTGTGGGCCCCATCATTTATGTGTCTATCTAGATGAATTTTCTAGATGAAAATTCTAGATGAATATCATTTCTCATTTTGAAATTAGTCTTTAGAAAAAAAATAGAAAAAAATTCTAAGTTAAAAATTTTATGTTTTGAAAAGTTTAAGGCAAAATTTTCAAATAAGAAGAAATACATAAGTGTATAATTTTTGAAATGGTTTGTAAAGAGAATTTTTTGAAATATATTTTTGAAAATCCATAAGTTTTGAAAAGTTCAAAAGAAGAGAAATTTTGAAAATATGATTTTTTGAAATTTTCTAAAGAAAGAAACTTAGGCCTGAAATGAATTCAAAAATAATGTTAATACTCCCCCTTAAATTTATATTTTCCTACAATTCCAAGCATGTATAAGATGCATGAGTTTTGAAAATATTAGAAATAAACATATAGGAAATAGTCCTTAAAGAAATGTCAAACCTTCATATTTAGCTGACTACCATAAGATAGCAACTGCTGACTCAGGTCAGTCAAATTGAGTTATGGTCTCCAACTAGTTTGTTACTAGATAGATTACTCAAATTGATTAATATATTTGTTTAAAGCCCAGATTTATATTGATGTACTGACATAAGTATCTGAAATCTTAGGTTAAGTCCTAAGCATCTCACACCAGTCTGTGTTTCACAATGCACAAATAAGGAATCTTAGTATGCTTGTGAGATGTTGGCTGCTAAAACTATAAGATCATGTTGTTCTACTGTAAGTTCTAGACAATCCATAAGAGAAAATATTTCGAAAGCAATTTTGAAAACAAATTTTTAAAAGGTGAATTTTGAAGATAAATTTTGAAAAACTAATAAGTAGAAATTTTTCTAAAAAGTACATATAAGAAAATTATGCTATAAAATATATTCTTAATTTCCTTCTAAAGTTACTAAATTTACATTTTGGTAGTGGTTTGGTAAATATATCAGCTAGGTTAAATTTAGAGTCAATATAGTGAAGTTCTATATTTCCTTTGTGACATGATCTCTGATAAAGTGGTGTTTGACTTCTATATGTTATGTTCTTGAGTGATGTACTATATTTTTAGTTAGGTTTATAGAACTTATATTATCAATAAAAGTTTTTACATTTTTGTATACTAGATTAAAGTCTTTTAAGGTAGAGGCATCCGTAGCAATTGAGCTATGCATTCACCCATTGCTATGTATTCTGCCTCAGTAGTAGATAAGGCAGTACAATGTTACTTTCTACAAAACTAGCTAACTAAATATGGTCCTAGCAGTTGACATCCTCCACTTATACTCTTTCTATCTAACTTATAGCTAACATAATTTAAATCAGAATAGCCAACTAATTGAAAGTGTGAAGTTCTTGGATACCACATTCCTATAGTTACAATTCCTTTTAGATATCTAATTATTATTTTAACATTTGATAAGTGGGATTCTTTAGTGCAAGTTTAATATCTAGCACACATCTTATTACAAATAATATGTTGGGTCTACTTACAGTTGTAGGTCTCAGTAAGCTTACAAAAGAAGGGGGGTGAATAGCCCTTCAAGTAAGTTAGAAAAAATCTATTATTTTTTCTTTGCAAAGACGTACAATTAGCTTAAGCAAATATAAGTAATTAACATTAAAGAAAATAACTTTAAAAGAATAGGTAAAAAGGCCAGAGTTTACTTAATTACAACTTAGGTAGTTGTTAGTCAAAGACGTTGAAAAGCTCATTAAAAACTTCTTCATTGAAGGCAGAGAAGCCTTTTACACATGTTGATAGCTCAGAAAAGACCAGAAAAATTAATACATAAGTTGTTATTTAATTGTTGTAAAATGAAGTGAAAGGGGCTTTATTTATAGCCTATTAGTCAAAAACATCTGTTGGTTGATGTGGCATCTCCGAGCACCTGGAACAGCTCCAGGCACCTCCAACAGTGCAACTTATCTCCTATGTAACAGCTACGCAATGTTGTGGGCATAAAATTTTATCCCCTCCCAAGTACCCGGATTGGTCTGGGCACCCGGACCATTGTTGATGTGGATCAAAATTTGACCCACGCTACAAGGGCCCAAAAGGGTGCGGGGCTGGTGCCAAGGTGGTCCAAGCACTCGGACAGGTTAGGGTGCCTGGACTTCTGGGCACTTGGACTTGGCCTAGGGGCCTGGATGAATCAACTTCGTATTGACTCGTATGACTTCTTTGGTTGCTTGGATGATTTTTTGGCCATCCAGAGTTGAGCTCACCCGAATCCAACTTCGACCTTCTCATCGAGTAGACTTTCGCTTCGTCTTCTCATCCCTCGGAAGCGATGCGCGTGTCATTCTCACTCCATCGGTGTACTCTTTCATAGCTTCTTGTTCCTTGGATATACCGAGCTCGTCGACTAGCTTCCCGTGCCATCTTTCTCATCTGTTGCGTCTTTCGCTCGACTTCTTATGTTCCTAAGCACTTGTACACTTAGGCACAAGGATTAAATCTAATAGGACCTAACTTAACCCAGTTGACCACATCAAAACTTACCCAGGGTACTTACAATCTCCCCTTTTTGATGTGCATCAATCCAAGTTAAGTTAGGGTCTAAACCAACATAAAATCCTTTTGACTAATTAAATGAAAATTATAATTATAATAGAAAACTTTCAAGTACCTACATCCCCCTTAACTTAATCATATCTCTCCCCTTTTGATCATATAAAAAGTTGAAAAAATTTCAAAAAATTGTTACAAAAGATGATAAAAAGTTTTTTAGGGGAGCATGAATAGAATTAATAATAATCTAACATTTTTCAAACATAGTTTTTAAAAAAACATTATAATTTTACTAATTAATTCTCTATTTTGACAAAAATAATTTAAAAATTATTTTTATATTTCAAAAAATTCTAAATTTTTTTATGAAAGTCAAATAAAAGTAGTTAGATCAACAAAATAAATTTCATGATTTTTTTAGTTTAATAGTACTAAATCATTTCATTACAAAACCCTATTTTTAGGAAAATAAATATTAAAAATAGATTTTATCTAGAAAATCTTGATAATTTTTATAAGTATGGAAAACCAAAAAAACATATGCAGAAAAATTAAATTTTTTAAAATTCATTTTTTGAGAATTTTTAATATTAAAAATTAATTTTTTGGTAACTAATTCATAGAAAATTTATTATTAATCAAACAATTCTAAAAAAAATTAATCTAACAGATAATCTGCTGTTCTATCATTAAAAAAATTTTGAATACCAAATTCTAAAGAAAAGTTTGTTTGAAAATTATTTTTCTAGGTAAAGCAATTTCTACCCTAGTAAATCAATTAAATGGAGGATTTAATTTAGACAATATTTTGGAACCCAATATAGGTTACTCCTACCTATTGGATTTAACAAGAACTTTAGTAGAATATAATTTGTAGGAAATTTTCTAATTTATCTCCTATGGTTCCTAATATACCAATTAAGTTTACCATAATTACTAAAATTTGACTTTTACAAAATAATTGATTTTAAGCATGCATAGTCATTTTTTAAAAATTCTATTTGTTCTTTCAATTTTTCATTTTCAAATTTCAATTTATCAAAATCTTTTAGTAGGCATGCATTTGCTAAGGTCAATTTTAACTTTATATACTTTTTTTTCTAATTTATACATATTTCTAGAAAATATTTTAATAAATTTATATGATTGTTCAGGAGATAGGGAATGTACCTCACTTGCCTCGTGATTTGACGTTCCTTCATCGCTACTTTCGTCCGTAGACGCTCCCCTTTCTTTGATGCTTAATTTTGAGGTACTTTCTTTGTCCCTCTAATGGTTCTCCATTAGTGCGAGTCCGACATAGGCCTCAATCTTGGATTCAGAAGATGATGATTCATCCCACGTAACTTTTAATTTTCTTTAATTTAGGATAGTTATCCTTGATGTACCCTTCTTCCTGGCAGTAGTAGCATCAAACATTCCTTTTGCTTCGAAGGTTTTTCTACTTGTGAAATTTGTAAGATTTAAGAAACTTATTAAAGTTTCTTACCATGAGGGTTGCTTTGTCTTCGTCGATAGAAACTTTGGAGTCTAGTTCATCCATTCTTACTTTTAGGGCAATGTTCTAATTTTGCTCTTTCCTTAATTCTACACATCTAGATTTGTGAAGTTCTAAAGTAGAAAATAAATTTTATAACGAACTTACCTCTAGATCCTTAGAGATATAATAGGAGTCAATTATGGGCATCCACTTGGGTGTTATTTTTTTCTCAAAGATTTGAGAAAACATGTTTGTGTGGATATCGTAGAGGCGCGGACACTTGATTGCGTTAAGATCTGCATCCAAAGAAAGGTTGTTGCCGGGATTGCGAAGGGCATGCATCAAAGGTATATAACTATCATGAAACTTAGTATAGGATGCTTGTTTATTCTTTCCCTTCTCATGGATCCTCTTGATAAGGAACAAGATGTTTTCCGCTGCGCTTTCACATGTTTAGCGCCCTAGTTCCTTACAGTTGTATCAGAGCCACTTGCGAAGGGATATACTAAGTTGTTAAAATTTTATATGTGATATAAAACTGCATGATAGGTCTACTATGATCTACAAATTATGAGTTTCAGTCATATTATAAGTTTCGGTCATAATTGAGAATCTCAGCCAAAATTGTTTTGTTAGGAACGAAACATAGTTGGTATTGTGACCAGCAAGATTTCGGCCAATGGTGCCTTGTTGGGAACAAAACGAAGTCGGTTTTAGGGCTTAGGGTCTCGGGTCTCTGGACCACCGTGGCATTGTGACTCATAAGTCTTTGTAGAAATTATGTAACGATCACCCTTCTTACTACTACTCTCTAAGGGTGAACGCTACTTAACTACTCATTCTACTTAACTGATATTGCTTACTCTTAAGATAGTAACACATAACCCCCTTTAACTGATCCGGAAAATAAGAACAGAACATGTAACTTATAGCAACTAATACATGCAATTCAAGTGTAATGACTGTATCATATTAAAATTTCCAGGCAACCTTAGCTAACAATAAGGAAAATAGTTAACCCATCAAGAATCCCCTAGCAGCACGAAATAGAAAATCCGATTCCAAAATTTTCTTATCAACTTATATAAGGAATTAATCTTAATAAATTCTTTAGCAAGGTCCCAAGGCTTCCATAGTCCAGACATCACACATCCATCCCATACCTCCTTGTCGTCTTCCTTCACTGTAGCTTTCCTTTTCCTTTATCTGCAGTAAGAGGAAATGCAACTATAAGTGGATGCTTAGTAACCGCTATCTAACTCGCAAAACTCGGATATGCATGTGTACAAAAAGGAATCTAGAAACTGAATACTTTAAAAGAAAAGCTGCTCATGCTCATCTAATAGCAAAGGAACCGAAATCAAAGAAATCAATACTACAAAGCTAAAGGACTGGCTGGTCATACCTGTCAAGCTAACAGAGGAATCAAAACAGACTGAAATGCTAAACATGTAAGGTTGCTCATGCTTGCAAATAGCAGTAAGAAAGTCTAAACAGCATGCTAGAATAAAAGAGCTAAACTTGCTGGGTTTTTTTTTTAACTTATGTGAAGCTTATTTCATTTGTTCCCAAAACTTATACTCTTATACTTCAAAATAATAATCTCTTGGGCCCAGGCTTAGTACCATTGCGCGCTCCCTAATAGAAACTAAGGTAGCGAGCCACCAATCCTACGAGGGTAAAGACCTTGGTCTTACCAGGGCCAAGACCTCGAAATTGGTCACCTAGATTTATTTAATGACAACCTCGGAAGTCGGGTACTAGCCTTTTCAAATAAAATACATATTATCTTTAAATACTCCTAAAATAAAGTGCCTCGGCATTTCTTCAAACACTTGGAGTACGTTTGATCCCAAATTCTGGAATTTGGGATTAAATTAAATCCTTGGTCTTTTCTTACTTATAACTACTCAAATATACGATATGTTCATGCTCAATAACTCAACACGAAACTAAATCTACAGAATGCTAAGTTTCATGCTTTAAAAACTAAAAAAAACTAAGGCTATCTGTTCATGATACATGTACCCAAAACCAAGGCAAAACCCACTACATGCTAATAAAATATATAGCAGTTCATACGCAATGCAGCTAGTAAAGAAATTGCTACTGAAACGTAAAAAAAAACATAACCGTTCTTCATGCTCAGTACCATGGCAAGGAAAACAAAATAGACTGAAATGCTACCCATAGTCATTCATGCTCAACACCGTGGCAAAGAAACAACAAGCAACTGGGATGCTAAAAGAGCATCTAAAACTGCATGCTGGAGCTTAGGTAAGGCTGTCTGTGCTGATTGGAAAGCAGAAAAGGTCTAAACGGCATGGTTCAAATGAAGTTGTTCTTATTCATTGCAGTAATAGAGCAAACCAACACGATATACTTAAAACACAGGCTGTTCATGCTCCCTAAATCAGTAACGAAACTAAAAAAACTGAAATACTAACATGCACAATTAAGAAGCAAGAAAATTCAACTAACGTGCTAAGGGTAAGGGGTTGTTCGTACCCCATAAATAGCAAAAGAAAATCTAAACTTGCTGGAATTAGATTTCTATTAATTGTCTGTTGAAAAACTCAAACTAAAGAAGGAAGCAAAGATCCGAAAACTACTCCTACTGCAGGCGAGAGCACTTACCTTTGTGTTCTTGAACTTACAGTTGAGAAGAGAAACTTCTAGGGTTTCAGATGGCTATGGGTTCTCCTCGACGAGAGGGTCTCGAATCTGTGAAGAGCTCACGGAATTACCCCTTGGCCGGCCGCCGAAGATGAAGCCCTAACTTCGGCTTCGTTTTCGCCCGAGCAGCGCCATCGAACGCGAGAGAGGAGAGGATGAGAGGGTTTTGGTCGTGAGGAAATAACCCGATTCCTTTTTATACCAATGGGTATTCTCGGTTTCAGTTATTACTTAAATTTATTTCGCCATCACTTTGATCATGAAACACCTACTTGAGCGCTTGGCTATCGCGCTTTGCTTAAGTCTTGGATCGGGTCGAAGGTCGTGGGTTTGAACATCGGTCGAACCTCTTTATTTTTTGCAACTTCTTTCTTTTGGTAAAAATACCAAACGAATTCCAAAAATTTCATAAAAATACTCTAAAAATTCCTAAAAATCTCTAGAATATTCCTAAAGCATTTTTAAATATTTATAATCACTTTTAGAACTCCAAACAATTGAAATTTGGGGTGTTACAATTCTCCGTACCTTATAAAAATTTCATCCTCGAACTTAGAATAATTCTGGATATTTCTGTCTCATGCTGTCCTTACGCTCCCAAGTAACTTCCTCGTGCTTCTGGTTCTGCCAGATGACTTTCACTAGTGGTACTTCTCTGTTTCTTAGTCTCTTAACTCCTTTGTCCACTATTTGTGTAGGTTTGCTCTCATAGCTAAGATCCTCCTGGATCTGCACTGACTGACGCTGAATCACTTGGCTAGGGTCGTGGAGGCACTTCTTTAGCATGGAGATATAAAATACATTGTGTATTGCTGATATGTCTTGAAGTAAGTCCAGCTTGTAAGCTACCTTCCCAATCCTCTCTATGATCAGGAAGGGTCCTACGTAGCGAGGACTTAACTTGCCCTTTTTGCCAAATCTCATCACTCCCTTCATAGGAGCGACCTTGAGAAAGACTGAATCCCTTACTTAGAACTCAAGTGGCCTACGGCGTGTGTCAGCATAACTTTTCTGTCTGCTCTGGGCAGTCTCAATTCTCTGTCTGATCTTCTGGATAGCCTGAGTGGTCTCATCTATCATCTCTGTCTGAATGCCCAACTCCACTTCCATTTCTTTCCTTTCACCTACTTCTTGCCAGGAAATGGGTAATCTGCACTTTCGGCCATACAGTGCCTCGTAAGCACACCCTTTAGCTAACATTTGGTGAGCTGTTAAAGAAGATAGGAACTTCTTAGTCCTCCTCTTTGGGACTCCCGTGAATTCAAAGGGTGGTTCGCCTTCTGGGCTGAAGATCACCTTCCTTCTGCGGCAGTCCACCGAAGCACTGTACTTGCTGAGAAAATCCATACCCAGAATAACATCAAAATCCTGCATCGCAAGGACTACTAAATTAATATATAGCTCTCGGTCTGAAATTTTGACTGGTACAGCCCGAAGCCACTGGTTGGACTCCATGACTTCCCCAGAAGGTAGGATTGTCAAGAACTTGGAGTTCATGCTCTTTGTAGGCACCTGAAATTACTTAGCAAAGGGCACTGATATAAAAGAATGGGTCGCCCCAGTATCAAATAGTACCGTAGCTAAATGCTGAAAAATAACTACTTGACCTGTTACGACCGTGGAGGCACTAGCAGCTTCCTCTTTAGTGAGGGAGAATACTCTGGCACTGGCTGGAACTGGTGGGGCTTCTAACCTTCCTTGACTGAGCTGAGGTCCGTCCAGAGTTGCAGGCATGTAGTGTAACTGAGGCTTGCTCCTGTATGGCGCTGCCTATTGCTGAGGTGCCTTAAACTTGTTAGGACATGCTTTAGCCAGATGTCCTTCTTGACCACACGAATAACATCCAGTCATACTTAAAAGACAGGCTCCTGGATGTACTCTCCCACATTTAGGACAGGGAGAGAACTTGGCCTGCTTGTTCACTGGACCTCCCTTTTGGTTACCTCCTGAATTCCATTGTTTCCTTTTGTTATCCTTGCCCTTCCAGTTCTGCTTACTTGCCTGGGGTTTCTGACTCCCTACTGTCTTATCCTCTATCTTGACTGGCTTGAGTTGCATTTGTTGTGCCTTGATGCTGTTCAGATAGTGCTCGGCGACTAATGTCCTGCTGACCAGCTCTTCACCAGTCTGTGGCCGGTGAGTTCTACTACTCACATTAAGTGCTATTTCTGGTCTCAGCATTCGGAGCATTAGTCTGACTCGTTCCTTCTCTGCACTCACTAACTCTAGGCAGAGCCGAGCTAGCATGTTGAATCTTTTGATTGCTTCTTCTACTGGCAGGTCACCTTGTCTGAATTCTATAAACTCCTCATAATGTTTATTGGTGATCCATTGGCAGAAGAATTCTTCGTAAAACTCTGTCTCAAAGTCAGCCCAGCTCATCTGGTTGGCTGCTCTCTTGCTCTTAACTCTCTCTCACCACATACGAGCATCTCCAGATAGGCAGAAGGAGGCACACTTAACTTTCTTGACTTCTGGCCAGTCAAGAAGCTCCATTGTGCTCTCCAGTGTCTTGAGCTAAGCCTGGGCATCCCAGGGCTCAGTTGTGCCTGAGAAACTTTCTGGCTTCAACTTCAGCCACTGTATCAGGTATGCTTCTTGTCGTTTAGGTGCTGTGGCGCCTTCCAGGACAGCTGGTGGAACCTCAGCCACCACTGGGGTCTCCACATTGATAGTAGGGGGAGGGGGAGGAATTGACTGCTGATTTGCCATCAGATTGGCAATTACTTGTTGCTGCTCTGCTACTTGTTTTTGGAGTTGAGCAACAACTTCAGAGAGATTAGGCTCAATTGTTCTGGGCTCTTCGTTCTCTTGAGCTCGGTCCTCAGTACGAGCGGTACAGGGACGTCCTCTTCTTGCCATCTAGTCATGCGGAGAGAGAAAACTTGAAATCATCCCTATACTCTCTAGACATATATATATATACATAGAAAAACCAAAACAAGAACTTTTATCTTACTTAAACACATATAAGCAAATACTTCTAAGGATTTCTCTATACTGCAATTAATAAGGAAAGGCATAATAAATAAAAAATTTAAGTACTTTCTTACTTGAAGTAGGTAAGGCTGATGCTGATGTGTATGTGATGCTGGAAAATGGGGACTGCTCTGATACCAACTTGTAACGACCACCCTCCTTACTACTACTCTCTAAGGGTGGACGCTACTTAACTACTCATTCTACTTAACTGATATTGCTTACTCTAAAGATAGTAACACTTAACCCCCTTTAACTGGTCCAGAAAATAAGAACAGAACATGTAACTTACAGCAACTAATGCATGCAATTCAAGTGTAATGACTGTATCATATTAAAATTTCAAGGCAACCTTAGCTAACAATAAGGAAAATATTAACCCATCAATGAATCCCCTAGCAGCACGAAATAGAAAATACGATTCCAAAATTTTCTTATCAACTTAAATAAGGAATTAATCTTAATAAATTCTTTAGCGCCTTCCTTCACTGTAGCTTTCCTTTTCCTTTATATACAGTAAGAGGAAATGCAACTATAAGCGGCTTAGTAAGCGCTATCTAACTCGCAAAACTCGGATATGCATGTGTACAAAAAGGAATCTAGAAACTGAATGCTTTAAAAGAAAAGCTGCTCATGCTCATCTAATAGCAAAGGAACCGAAATCAAAGAAATCAATACTACAAAGCTAAAGGACCGGCTGGTCATACCTGTCAAGCTAACAGAGGAATCAAAATAGACTAAAATGCTAAACATGTAAGGATGCTCATGTTTGCAAATAGTAGTAAGAAAGTCTAAACAGCATGCTAGAATAAAAGAGTTACACTTGCTGGTTTTTTTTTAACTTATGTGAAGCTTATTTCATTTGTTCCCAAAACTTATACTCTTATACTTCAAAATAATAATCTCTTGGGCCCAAGCTTAGTACCATTGCACGCTCCCTAATAGAAACTAAGGTAGCGAGGCACCAGTCCTACGAGGGTAAAGACCTTGGTCTTACCAGGGCCAAGACCTCGAAATTGGTCACCTAGATTTATTTAACGACAACCTCGGAAGTCGGGTACTAGCCTTTTCAAATAAAATACATATTATCTTTAAATACTCCTAAAATAAAGTGCCTCGGCATTTCTTCAAACACTTGGTGTACGTTTGATCCCAAATTCTGGAATTTGGGATTAAATTAAATCCTTGGTCTTTTCTTACTTATAACTACTCAAATATACGATATGTTCATGCTCAATAACTCAACACGAAACTAAATCTGCAGAATGCTAAGTTTCATGCTTTAAAAACTAAAAAAAACTAAGGCTATCTGTTCATGATACATGTACCCAAAACCAAGGCAAAACCCAGTGCATGCTAATAAAACATATAGCAGTTCATACGCAATGCAGCTAGTAAAGAAATTGCTACTGAAACGTAAAAAAAAATATAACCGTTCTTCATGCTCAGTACCATGGCAAGGAAAACAAAATAGACTGAAATGCTACCCATAGCCGTTTATGCTCAACACCGTGGCAAAGAAAAAACAAGCAATTGGGATGCTAAAAGAGCATCTAAAACTGCATGTTGGAGCTTAGGTAAGGTTGTCCGTGCTGATTGGAAAGCAGAAAAGGTCTAAACGACATGGTTCAAATGAAGCTGTTCTTATTCATTGCAGTAATAGAGCAAACCAACACGGTATACTTAAAACACAGGCTGTTCATGCTCCCTAAATCATTAACGAAACTTAAAAAACTGAATTACTAACATGCACAATTAAGAAGCAAGAAAATTCAACTAACGTGCTAAGGGTAAGGGGTTGTTCGTACCCCATAAATAGCAAAAAAAAATCTAAACTTCTTGGAATTAGATTTCTATTAATTATCTGTTGAAAAACTCAAACTAAAGAAGGAAACAAAGATCCAAAAACTACTCCTACTACAGGCGAGAGAACTTACCTTTGTGTTCTTGAACTTACAGCCGAGAAGAGAAACTTCTAGGGTTTTAGAGGGCTTGAAATCTCGGCCTCTTCTTCGTGCCTACGGGTTCTCCTCGATGAGAAGGTCTCAAATCTGTGAAGAGCTCACGGAATTACCCCTTGGCCGGCCGCCGGAGACGAAGCCCTAGCTTCGGCTTCGTTTTCGCCCAAGCAGCGCCATCGCACGCGAGAGAGGAGAGGGTGAGAGGGTTTTGGTCGTGAGGAAATAACCCGATTCCTTTTTATACCAATGGATATTCTCGGTTTCAGTTATTACTTAAATTTATTTCGCCTTCACTTTGATCATGAAACACCTACTTGAGCGCTTGGCTATCGCGCTTCGCTTAAGTCTTGGATCGGGTCGAAGGTCGCGGGTTCGAACCTCGGCCGAACCTCTTTACTTTTTGCAACTTCTTTCTTTTGGTAAAAATACCAAACCAACTCTGAAAATTTCATAAAAATACTCTAAAAATTCCTAAAAATCTCTAGAATATTCCTAAAGCATTTCTAAATATTTATAAGCACTTTTAGAACTTCAAACAATTGAAATTTAGGGTGTTACAAATTATAGTCAATTTTATGTCAAAGAAATATTGTGAATGTAATATGACATGGTGCATGGTTATGCCCTTTAACCCCAATGTGATTGGATGTGTGTGTATGTTGTAATTCATTATACGTCCTGCGTGTCGTGCCTTCATCTTTTATCACTCTTGTTGTAAATTTAGACTACTCTCGAATGTAACTCAAGGTTTCTCTAGGTTTTGTAATGTACAAATTAGAGAATAATTAGTCTATTGGACGACAGTGAGAAAAAGGAAAAAGAACAACAACACACGATGACCAAGGAGGCACTTGGAGAAGATGCTTTAACACTAGGTTGACTTTTCGATCTTCTCATTGGCTTGAGAGGATCGTAGATTAAGGGGCCATAATTGTGTCACATTTGATTTTGCATATATGTTGATGTGTGCTAAGTGTATTTTCACCATAATTAGGTCCTTTTACTATATGGCTACCAAAGTTTGGTACTTACTACTACCTCGATCATTTGTAGTTAGGTTTGCCAAAGCAAAGTGACTCATTTTATCTTGGTAGAGTGCGACAGGACAATTGTGATGTCTGACTATTGGACTTTGATTGTGACTTAACTAAGTTACCTCAATTGGATTGAGAACTTAGAGGCATAACCCATGCGATGTAATTCAAATTATACTAGTCTTGGATGATTAGCCAAAGCTAACTCAAGATCAATTATAATATAGATTTCATAAGATAGGAAATGAACAAATAGTATTGTTCATCTAGCTATACAAGAGTTGCATTTAATGCAATTGGTATATGATGCCTACTACATTATATGAGTCTTGGTCAATTAGCCAAAGCTAACTCAAGATAAGATATAATATGGATCTTGTCTCACATGAATGTCATTGCGTTTGGATTTGGAGCTAGTAGTGTGGGTAAAACCACAACCATGACTTGCTCCTACCAAGCTTTATAATTCAGTGGGAGAATTTTTTTAATTAAAGGATCAATTAAATGATCGATATATGATACTTCTTTCTGCATTATATTGTTGTAGATTACCATGTCGTCAAATACGTCGAACACTCTCTCTCTCTGTGTGATCTGTCCTTGATAAGGACAAGCTCAATGGAGCTAATTTCCTAGACTGGTACAGAAACTTGAGAATAGTTCTCAAGCAAGAACAAAAATTGTACATCCTAGAGCAGCCCATTCCTGAAGCACCACCCACTACTACCACTAGAGCTGATAGGGATGCTTATAAGAAGCATCAAGATGATGCATTAGATGTATCATGCCTTATGCTCACCATCGTGAACTCTGAACTTCAGAAGCAACATGAGAATATGGAAGAACATCTTATAAAACTATATTAAGGGCAACCAAGGCATGAGAGATTTGAGATCTCTAAGGCATTGTTTCAATGCAGGATGCAAGAAGGTAGTCCCGTAGGACCATATGTACTCAAAATAATTGGGTATGTAGAAAATCTACAACGATTGGGATTTCCATTAGGCCAAGAATTGACCACTGATCTTATCTTGTAGTTGTTGCCTGAGAGCTACAGTCAATTTGTCATGAATTATAATATGAATGAAATTGACAAACCATTGCCTGAGATGTTGAGCATGTTGAGAACTGCTGAACTTAACCTTAAGAAGGAAAAGCCCAATATTATTTTGATGGTACAAAAGGACAAAGGCAAATTGAAGCCCAAAGATAAGGGTAAGACCCAAGCCAAAGGCAAGGGCAAGACTCATGCATTGAAACCCAAAGGTTGGGTTACTAAGGAAGGAACCTGTTTCCACTGCGGTGAGACAGGACACTGGAAGAGAAATTGCAAGGTGTGCCTAGAGGAACTAAAATGGAAGAGAAGTGAGACTTTTGCCCGAGATATATATGTTATAGAAGTCAATCTATCTATTTCTTCTTCATGTGTATTAGATACCGGATGTACATCTCACATTTGTACTAATGTGTAGAGGCTAAGAAATAGTAGATCATTGACAATGGGCGAAGTTGACCTACGAGTAGCAATGGCGCAAGAGTTGCTGCTATAGCTGTAGGAACATATTCCTTATCTTTGCCCACGAGATTTATTTTAGAACTTGAAGAGTGTTGTTATGTGCCTACTTTAACTAAGAACATTATATTTGTTTCTTGTTTAGACAAGAAAGGGTTTTCATTTGTAATAAAGGATAAATGTTTTTTCTGTTTATTTCAATGAAATGTTCTATTGTAGTGCACATCTTGTAAATAGACTCTGTGTTCTAGAGTTTGATAACTCAATCTATAACATAAATACCAAACATATCTCTGGCATTATCACTTGGGTCACATAAATGAGAGTCGCATATCCCAACTCCATAAAGATAGACTTTTGGACTTATTTAATTTTGAATCATATGAGCCATGCAAATCTTGTCTTCAAGGCAAGATGACAAAAACTCCATTTAGTGGATATAGTGAAAGAGCAAATGACTTATTAGAACTCATATATACAGATGTATGTGGCCCTTTTAGAATAGCAGCTAGAGGAGGCTACCATTACTTCATTACTTTTATTGATGATTTCAGTAGGTACGGCTACGTGTATCTGATGAGACACAAGTCAGAATCCTTTGAAAAAGTTCAAAGAATTCAAGAATGAATACAAAACCAACTTGGTAAGAGTATTAAGATGCTTCGATCAGATCAAGGTGGGGAATACCTTAGCCAAGAGTTTCATGACCATCTCCTTGAGTGTGGGATCATATCTTAACTCACTCTATCTGGAACACTACAATGGAATGGTGTTATCAGAAAGGAGAAATCATACTTTATTAGATATGGTACTATCGATGATGAGTCATACAGATCTTCCTATTTTCTTCTAAGGGCATGCTCTAGAGATGGTCGCTTTCACACTTAACCGCATCTAAGGCTGTCATAAAAACACCATATATGATATGGACCGGGAAGAGTCCCAAGATGTCTTTCATGAAGATTTGGGGTTGTGAGGCTTACGTTCGATGACAAGTCTCAGATAAACTAGGACCCAAATCAAACAAGTGTTATTTTGTAGGATATCCCAAGGAAACAAAGGGATACTACTTTTATAATCTCACACAAGGCAAGGTGTTTGTTGCCAGAATTGATGTCTTTCTAGAAAGGGAATTTGTTTCTAGAAAAATTAGTGGTAGTAAAGTCGATCTTGAAGAAACTCAAGATGCACAAACTAGCACTGACACCTTGATGGAAACTAAACAGGAACCACAAGATGTTGTGGATCATGATATTGTTACACCACAAGAAGTTGTGGAGCAATAACCTATTCAAGTAGCATAAGTTCTACACAGATCTGATAGGACTCATCATCAACCTAAGAGATATTCTTTTCTCTTATCTGAAAATGGTGATGTAGTGCTAGTTGGTCTCAACGAGCCTACATCTTATCAAAAAGCTGCACAGGACCCAAATTCTGAGAAATGGCTAGAGGCCATGAGATCAGAAATGGAATCCATGTACACTAACCATGTATGAACTTTGGTTGATCTAGCTAAAGGGATTAAATCCATTGGGTGTAGGTGGGTCTTCAAGGTGAAGACTGACATGGATGGGGCATGTGCATACCTATAAAGCTAGATTGGTGGCTAAAGGATTCAAGCATATTCATGGTATAGACTGTGATGAAACCTTTTCACCAGTTGCGATGCTAAAGTTCATTCGGAGTATGCTTGCTATTGTTGCTTACTATGATTATGAGATCTAGCAGATGGATGTCAAAACTGCATTTCTTAACAGAAATCTACTCGAGGATATGTACATGACACAACCTGAGAGTTTTGTAGATCTAAAGCATGCTGGAAAGGTTTGTAAGTTGCAAAGATCCATTTATGGATTAAAGCAAGCTTCTGAAAACTGGAATCTTTGATTTGATGATGGGATCAAAACGTTTGATTTCATCAAGAATGAAGATGAATCTTGTGTCTACAAGAAGGTTAATGGGAGCACAAACATCTTTCTTATATTGTATGTAGATGACATACTTCTCATTGAAAATGATATCTCTAGTTTTCAGTTAGTGAAGACTTGGCTTGTGAATTGTTTCTTAATGAAGGACTTAAGTGAAGCAGCCTACATTTTAGGCATCAAGATCTATAGAGATAGATCTAAGAGATTGCTTGTTCTAAGTCAGAGTATATATATTGACAAGGTGCTTAAACATTTTGCCATGTAGGATTCCAAGGGATTCCTGCCAATGTCACATGGCGCGAGTCTTTCGAAGACTCAATGCCCCTTTTCTATGGAAGCAAGGGACTGCATAGATCAGATTCCTTATGCATCTACCATAGGGTCTATCATGTATGTCATGCTTTGTACTCGCTTAGATGTCTCATATATCTTAAGCATGATGAGCAAATACCAGTCAGATTCAGTTGAGGATCACTGGACAACAGTCAAGAATATTCTTAAGTACTTGAGAAGAACTCAAGATTATTTGTTGATCTTTGGAGGTGATAAAAAGCTTGTTGTTAAGGGTTACAACAGTTGTTGTAAAGGGTTACAGTGGTGCAAGCTTCTAAATTGACAAGGATGATTCTATATCACAGTTAGGGTATATATATTTTACTTAAATGGTGGTCCTAGGTATTGGACACTACAACGATTCCATCTCATTCGAGGGATCATCGATATATGAGATGTGAGGATATGTAGAGAACCGAACAATGCTAACATCATGGATCCTTTTACCAAGGCTTTGGCACTGAGGAAGCATGATGGTCACACTAAGTCAATGGATATTAGATATTTTAGTGATTGACACTAGTGGCATAAGGAGAATGTTAGTGTAAGCCCTAAGAGGCAATCAAAAGTTGATTGACTTAGGATATTTTGTATCATATTTCGATATTTCATTAAAGGGCAAAGGTTATGGTTATTATATTTATTTCAGTTCAGTGCCGAATAAATAAATATAATAATATCCTAGGTTAGTAATTTCTAGTCTACAACATATCAATTGGCTGAATTGATAGTGGGATATTAAAGATATATAGAGCTCTACTCTTAATTAATTTACAAGGACAATATTAATGCACAGAGATTAGCATGTCGATTAATAGATGACTTAATCTCACAAGTCATGGATATGAGATATCAGGTTGACACTGTTAGAGTGTATACTAAAAACATAGCTTCTGTAAATATTTATTTTGAAATAAAGAATCACATTGGTCAAAAATGTCTACATTTATATGCTAAGTGTAGTTGTTCAATTAATTTATATTGTAGATAACATGGTGTGTGGTGTCACACACAGAAGATCATGCTATTAGTTTATTATAAATTATAAACAGTAGCTCACGACCGAGATGGAAAGGAAGAAACCATCAGAACAGTCATAGTGTAATTAGGTATTAGTTTATCTTGACTATATAATTACACTAGTACACTTAGAGTGTATTGAGTAGGACAATTGAGGCAGTTTCTTTTTATACTGACTAAATAAAAGAACAAGACCTCGGTTATAATGGAAGTATGTGCTCTTAATCCTAATATAATAACAAGTACATATATTTAGTATTTATTTCTTTAACTTATCAAAGGGTGAGATTTAGCTCGATAAATCAAAATGCCCGATAAGTTGGGAAATGATATTACTTATAGTGTGTGTTGTTGATTATAGAAGGAAATTGTGCCCTAGTAATCTAGGTTGAGAATGTCCCCAAGAGGAGCTCATAAGGATTGTCATGTTAAACCCTGTAGGTGGACTTAGTCCGACATGACGATAAGGTTGAGTGGTACTACTCTTGGACTAAGACATTAATTAAAATGAGTTGTCAGTAACTCAATTAATTAGTGGGCATCCGATATCTTAAACACAGGGAGATTAACACACTCATGATAAGAAGGAGCCCATAATGTAATTTGGGATTGATGCGGTAGTGCAATAATAACTCTCTAGTGGAATGAGTTATTAATGATGAACTTGAGTTGTGTGTTCGGGGCGAACACGGGATACTCGAGCTCATCGGGAGGCCAAAACCAATTTCTCCTCTAGGTCCCTGTCGTAGCCTCATTAATGCCTCATATCCACCCATGAAAAGCCCATCTTGGTGTCCAAGAAGGGGTCGGCCCATGGCTTGGTGACCAAGCCAAAGGGGTCGGCTATATTCTCCTTAAGGTGGCCAGCCATATGCTTCATGAAGGGGCCGACCACATAATTCAAAGTATAAGGGATGTTTTGAATTTTTAAAATCTTCTCTTTGTAGACATCTACAAGAAATTAAAAGAGAGATTTTAAAATTATAAAACTTTCCTTATTTGAATTAGGCTACATGGTTTAAAAGAAAGTTTTAAAATTTTTAAAACTTTCCTTTTTTAACCATCCTCATGGTGTTTTAAAAAAGAGAGTTTTAAATTTGAAACTTTCCTTTTTTGTAACCATGTTAAAAAAAAAGAAATTTTAGAAGAGATGTTTTAAATTTTAAAACTTGGTTTTAATTTTTAGAATTTTCCTTTTTAAACATCCACATTATGAAATTAAAATAGAGCTTGTAAAATTTTATAAGAGCTTTCCTTCTTTGCTTATAAAATTTTTACAAAATATTTTTCTCCCTCTTTATAGGGGTCGGCCACCCTTGCTTGGTGTCCAAGCAAGGGGCCGACCATTAAGAGAATAAAAGAGGAGGAATAGGAAAATAAAAGGAGGAAAGGAAATCAAAAGGAAGATTTTAATTTTTTGTAAAAATCTTTCCTTATTTGCCTTGGACAAGTATTATAAAAGAAGGGGAGGAGAGGCCTCATGATGCATCAATTCTTATTCTCTTACTTGTGCTCTCTCTTGTGGCCGGCCCTCTCCCCTTTCCTTTCCCCTTGCTCTCTTTTGTTCCTTGGTGGTGGTTGTGGCCGAAACTTAGAGAAGGAGGAGGAGCTTTTGAGTGGTGTTCATCTTGGAGGTTCGTCGCCCACACGACATCCAAGAGGAGGCGAGGAATACGGCAGAAGATCTCGAGGTTATTAGCGTACAAATAAAAGGTATAACTAGTTTTGAGCGTTTGTGATTCCTAATTTAATTTCTAAATAACACAATAGGCTGTTTGGGAAAGGTTCGACACTTGTACAAAATTTTTGTTCAGTGGAACCGGTACGATCTTCCTAGGGCCAACCAACAAACACATGGGTATATATTAGAGAATATGTACTGAATTGACCCGCCATGAGAATGTTTCATGGATCATTATATGAGTGTCATAAACATTTTCATGTGACTATTGGTATGAGTAGTCCTTAGACCTGAAGTCATTACAGTTCCCTACATAAAGAGTTGTGTACTTTGGTATTGTCAAACATCACCTGTAATAGGGTGGACTATAAAGTCGATCACTAGGTATGCAATGAGTTATGCAGAGGGATGTGAGTGATGTAGATGAGATCTATCCCTTCCATATGACAGAAGCGATATCTATGGGCCCCTTGATTAATAGGACACAAGAATGCATGGCAATGCTCAAATGAGTCAATATGATATATTAAACTTATTTGTTTTGAGTGTGTCTACTTGGAGATCAAGGAACATAAGGATTGATAAGAGGATGACATGGTCTATGCCTCATTAATCAATCTAGATATCAAGGATAGAGGAACTGAGTCATACAAGATAATAACCACGGACATGTTAGGTCGGATCTCGACTTTCTCATCACTTGAATAGTAATGATGCATTACTCTATGTCGCTTATTGTTTATGTATCTAAAATATTAATTTGGATACATTGCCAACATTATGAGAGTCTCTTAGGTCACACACAAAGAACATATTGGTTTGAAGATGGATATTTTCGTTTGACTAAAATACTGAGGATCTTAAGATTAATGGGTTAATCTAAAGTGTTGGTGCCACTAGTACTAATGGGAGATTGTTAGTAATAGCCCTAAGAGCCAATTATGAGATGATTAGGCTTATTGGGTTATTGGGTTAATGGTTAATCTAATATAATAATCCAACCTATTAAGAGGAAAATAAAGAGAAGTTTAATCCGAATTAGACTCATTGAGTTAAACTCAATTGGATTCAATTATTGGATTGAGTCTAATTTAAATTAGATTCATGGAGTCAATTTAGATTGATGTCCATGAAGTCAATTGGGATTGATAAGATTCAATGAGTTAGATTCATTGGGTGAACTTGAATTTACCAAGAAAGAGGAAAGGTCAATTTTGACTTGACCAAAAGGGAAGAGGAAAGGTCAATTTTGACTTGACCAAAAGGGAAGAGGAAAGGTCAATTTTGACTTGACCAAAAGACTCTTCATGAAAGATGACTAAGAGTCAATTTATGAAGAAGATAAAGAGGCAAAAGGGAGATCAAGTGCCAAATGGACTTTTGGTCATGGAGTACAAAAGGAGGAATTTTGGCCATTGATTATAATAAAGTTCATTTTTTGTCTTCTTCTCCTTCCTCCTCTTCTTCCTCTTGGTCGATCCTTCCTCATGGACGAATCACCTTATGTGGCTAGCACCACAAAGTTGGTTCTTCTCTAGATCGAGAGTTTATAAGATGAACGGAATATGTTCATGTGGATATCGTAGAGGCGTAGACACTTGATCGTGCTGAGATCTGCATCTAAAGAAAAGTTACTGCCGGGATTACGAAGGGCATGCATCAAAGGTATATAACTATCATCAAAGGTTTATTCTTCCCTCACATGGATCCTCTTGATAAGGAACTAGATATTTTCCGTTGCGCTTTTGTGTGTTTAGCGCCCTTATTCCTTACAGTAGCATGCTCTAGAGGTGGAATTCGACTCATTTGTTTTCTATAAAGTCAACTTGTTCTTTCTTGGTTCACAGATATTTTTCTTTTTGTTCTCCTTGTTAATCTTTGGGAGCTATAAAACTGGATTTGATTAATAACAAAATTTCAAAATTGGTTTTGAAAAATACCTCTATTCACTTTTTCTACATTGCAAACTCCCCCTCGAACTTAGACAGGTAGATGCCTGGTCCAGCCATTGTCTCATTGATTCAATTGGTGGTTAGTTCTTCTAAGATAGTTGGGCTCTGATATCAATTGTAGATCCCGATAGGCCGACTAGAGGGAGGGTGAATAAATCTTCAAGTAAGTGAGAAAAATCTCTTGCTTTTATTTAGCAAGGATGCACAATTAAATTAAGCAAATATAAGCAATTAACATTAAAGAAACAACTTAAAAAGAATATGTAAAAAGGGCAGAGTTTACTTTATTATAATCCAGGTGGTTGTTAATCTAATACAATAAAAAGCTCACTAAAAACTCCTTCGTTGAAGGTGGGAATCCTTTTACACATGTTGACAACTCAAAAAAGACTAGAAAAGTTAATACAAAAGTTATTGTTCAATTGTTGTAAAATGAAGTGAACTAGGGTTCTATTTATAGTCTGCTGGTCAAATACATCCATTGGCTGGCGTGGCATCTCCGGGTGCCAGGAACAACTCCAGTGCCTCCAACGGTGCAACTTATCTCCTACGCAATGACTATACAACGGTGTAGGGATAAAATTTTATCCCCTCCCAGGTAGCTGGACTAGTCCAAGCGACCGACTGTTGTTGATGTGGACCTATATTTTAATCCATGCTGCAATGGCCCAAAAGGATGCTTGGATGGTGCCAAGGCGGTCCATTCCAGGCACCTAGACTTGGTCGAGGTACCCAGACGAGTTATCTTCGTACTAACTCATCCGACTTCTTCTTCAATCGCTTGAGTGATTTTCCGATCATCCAGAGTTGAGCTCACCCAAACCCAACTCTAACCTTCTCCTCGAGCAGATTTTCATTTCGGCTTCTGGTCCCTCTGAAGCGTCGCGCGCTTCTTTCTCGCTCCACCGGTGTACTCTTCCTCAGCTTCTCGTCCCTTGGATACATCAAGCTCATTTACTCACTTCCCGTGTCATCCTTCTCATCCGCTACATCTTTTACACAAATTTTTATGTTCCTAAGCTCTTGCACACTTAGACACAAGGATTAAACCCAACAACACCTAATTTAACCAGTTGACCACATCAAAACTAACTCGGGGTACTTACAGTAGTTAAGTATTATAAGCTTCCTATCATACTTCTATAGTATTTTTAAGTTAGCTAAATTACCGTTTGGATCACTATTTAGGTTTATGTTACTTGCCATAGGTGTTTTTTGTTCTTTAGAGCTTTCCATACCAAATGTTCTAATTAGTTCTTTTGTGTATTTGTTTTAGTGTATGTAATTTTCTTCTTTAGTTTATTTAATTTGTAGTCCTAAAAAGTAGTTTAACTATCCAACTAAGTTTATTTCAAATTCATTTTTCATTAAAATTATGAATTCTTTTAAAAATTTTGAGTTGATTGACCCAAATACTATGTCATCTATGTATACCTGAGTTATAAATATATTTAAGTCAAGGGTTTTTATAAAAGTGTGGGGTCAATTTGACCTTCTTTAAACTCTTTTGAACTTAGGATACTATTTCATACCAAGCCTTAGGTACTTGTTTTAATTCATATAGTATCTTTTTTAGTTTAAAAACATACTTTGAATGTTCTAAGTCCTCTCAAACCCTAGTAGTTGACTTACATAGACCTCCTCTTTAATTTGTCCATTTAAGAATACAAATTTAATATTCATTTGGCACAACTTGAATCTTTTGTATGTTGCATAGGCTAACAGCATCCTTATGAATTTAAGCCTAGCTACTGGAGCATAAGTCTCATCATAATCGAGTCCTTCGAATTGACTAAACCCTTGAGCAACTAATCAAGCTTTGTATAATTTCTCCTTTATCATGTAATTTATTCCTAAAGACTCATTTTGTGTCAATAACAGACTTATATTTAGGTGGAGGTACTAGGCACCAAACATAATTTCTTTTGAATTGATATAACTCTTCTTGCATTGCAATTACTCATTTAGGCTCAGACACATCATCAATGGTTTTGGGGTTCAATTTTAGATATTAAGGCTATTTGACTTAGGATTCTAAAGGCTAATCAGATTTGAACTCTTAACTTAGGATTTCATATGATTTGATTAATTGAATGATCTAGATTTAGACGTATTGTTCTTGGGTTGGCTTTTACTATTTGTTCATTTTGTTTTAGTCTTTCTTCTTGTTCTTGATGAGTTGAATTAGAATGATGATTTGTTTTCTCAAGATCTATTATCACTTTATTTAAGTCAGGATTAATGTTTTCATCATAAATAACATTAGTTGTTTCTTTAATTTTTAGAGTAGATTTGCTATAGACCCTATAGGCTCTACTAGTAGATGAGTATCCAAGGAAAATTTCTAATTGAGTTTTTGAGATAAATTTGCCTAAGTAATTTTTAAGGTTTAAAGTGTGTACATTGTATCCAAATATTTTGAAGTATTTTATGTTTGGAATTTTATTGAAGTAAATCTCGTATGATATTTTGTTTAGTAATTTGTTTATTATAATTCTATTTTGAACATAACAAGTCGTATTAATGGCTTCAGCCCAAAAATATTCAGGTAGATTGTATTCATTTAGTATTGTTCTTGTAACTTCTTGTAGGGTTTGATTTTTATATTCTACTAATCCATTTTGTTGTGGAGTTTTAGGGCATAAATATCCATGACGGTAGCCATTTTCTAGGCATAATTTTGTAAAATTTTGGTTTTTAAATTCACCTTCATTATTGTTTGATATAGGTTATGATAGATCAGTCGAGAGAATGAAAGAGGAGATCAGGTTAAGAGAGATAGAAAGGATATATTGTCGGCTAATCGCAGGCCGAGCGAATATCTAGGCACTTATACATACTCGGACAAGCAAAGCCTGCCCGAGCTCCATGCATTCATACATGCTTGGCCGGGCAAAGAACGCTTGAGCATAAAGGTATTCAGCCTTGTAATATTCTTAGTATCTCACCGGCCGAATGTAGACAAGCGAGCACCCACGTGCTCGTATATGCTCGTCCTGGTAAAACCCACCCGAGCATAAAGTCATTTAACCTTATATAATATTCTCAATATCTCACCAGCCAAATGCAAGTTGAGCGAACACCCATGTGCTCGTATATGCTCGTCCAGGTAAAACTCGCCTAAGCATTTAGCCTTATATAATATTTGTTGGTATTAGCCCTAGTACCAATTATGAGATGATTGTAAAGGGCTCATTTTTGTATCATATTTCATTATTAATAAAAGGTAAAGTTTGTTATTATATTTGTTTCAATTCAGTGCCGATTGAATAAGTATAATAATGTCCTTGGGTAGTAGGTTCTTATCTACAACATATCAATTGGTTGAATTGATAGTGAGATATTATACATATACATAGAATACTACTCTTAACTATTCCTAGTCAAGCATTAATATACAAGGACAATATTAATGCGTTGAGACTAGCATGTAGATCAATGGATGACTTAATCTCACACAAGTCATGGATATGAGATATCAGGTTGACACATGAGTATATATTAGAGAATATATATTGAATGACCCGCCATGAGAATATTTCATGGATCGTTATACGAGTGTCATAAACATTCTCATGTGACTATTGGTATGAATAGTCTTTAGACTTGAAGTCATTACGATTCCCTACATAAGGAGTACTTTGGTATCGGCAAACGTCACCTGTAACAAGGTGGACAATAAAGTCGATCATTGGGTATGCAATGAATTATGCGGAGGGATGTGAGTGATGTAGATGTGATTTATCCCTTCCATATGACGGAAGCGATATCTGTGAGCCCCTTGATTAGTAGGACATAAGAAAGCATGACCATGCTGAAATAAGTCAATATAAGATATTGAGCTTATTTGATTGAGTGTGTCTACTTAGAGATCAAAAAATACAAAGGTTGATAAGAGGATGACACGGCCTATGCCTCATTGATCAATCTAGATATCAAGGATAGAGGGATCAAGTCATACAAGATAATAGCCACGAACAGGCTAGGTCGGATCTTGACTTTCTCGTTACTTGGGTAGCAATGATGTCTTGCTGGATGTCACTCATTACTTATATATCTAAATGTTGATTTGGGTACATTACCAACATTATGAGAACCTATTAGGTCTCACACAAAAAAAATAAGTAGATTTGGAGATGGGTTCATATGATAAATCATTGGATTAAGTCTAATCTGAATTGATCTTATTGAGTTAGACTCAATTGGATCTAATTATTGGATTAAGTCCAATTTAAACTATACTCAAGGATTCAATTCAAATTAATGAAATATGATTCATTGAATTTGAAATTGCATGAGATTAATTGAGTAAGACTCGATTGAATTAGATTTGAGTTAGACTCAAGTGAATTAGACTTGAGTTAGACTCAAGTGAAGATTAATGGAGATATTCATTGAATTTCGAAATTCAATGAATCATTTCATTTAATTTTTCAAAATTGAATTTGAAATGAGGAGTTTCAAGTGTGGTCCTTAATGGAGTGTAAATACTCATTAAGGCTCATTAATTGAATTAATGCTCATTAAGTGTTTTTATTGGATGAAAATACTTAAGCATTTTTCTCTTCATTTTTGGGTAGATCTTCATTCTCTCCTTCCTCTTCTCTCTTCTTGGCCGAAACACCTACTCTAGGTTGCTAACATAACCTTAGGTGTTTTCCTTCTCCTACTTGTGAGTTTGTGAGACAAACGAAGGCAAGGCTTGTTCGTGTGAATACCATAGAGGCGCGAACGTGTGATCATGATGTGATCCAAGCTGTCTGGAGTCTGTGTGCACGCCAAAGGTATAACCTTTTTCATGCTCTTTTAGAAAAACTTAGTATATTTTTCTTTCCCTTCGCATGGATCTCTAGAGAAACTAGATGGTTTTCGCTATGCATAAGCGTGTTTAGCGGTCTAGTTCCTTACAATATTCTTAATATCTCACCAGCTGACCGCAGGCTGAGCGAGCACCCACGTGCTCGTATATGCTCATCCGAGGAAAGCCTGTCCGAGCATAGAGACATTTAGCCTTATATAATATTCTAAGTATCTTACCGGTCGACCGCAAGCTGAGTGACCGCCCCCGTGCTCATATATGCTCGACCGGGCAAAGCCCGCCCGAGCATAAAGGCATTTAGCCTTATATAATATTCTCAGTATACGATCGGCCGACCGCAAGTCGAGTGAGCGCCCCTGCGCTCACATATGCTCGACTGGGCAATGCCCGCCCGAGCATAAAGGTATTTAGCTTTATATAATATTCTCGGTATATTACCGGCTGGCCACAGGAAACCTTGAAGCATAGTTGAAGGTGGGGTGAATTTGTTTCAAGGAAACTACATTCATCGCAGGCCTTGGTTTGCTCGGCTATAAGTCCTCTTGCCTGTCCACACGTTCAGTCCACTTGGCTGAACACTCACTCGCTCGGAAGGTCTCGTGCCTAGACGTTCACTTTACCTGCCCGACCTCATCGCTCGGCCGACCACTTCATCCGCTCAGGCTGCTAGCTCGCTCGATCGCTCATTCACTCACTCGGCCGTTTAACCTCTCGGCCTCTAACTCAGTTGGTCTTTTTGTCCAGTCTGCTGCACGCCTGTTCGACCATTCACTCGCTTGGTCGTTCGATCGCTCGACCCTCTGTTCACTCGGTTGCTCCGCCCATCGAACTACAACTCGCTTGGTCTACTCGCCCCGCCACTCGCTTGGACCACTCAGCCTCTCTACCTTTAGGCCGCACTGCCATTCACTATAAGGCTAATTGCCCACTCAATTTAACTGCCCGCTCGACCTGTCTGCTCGGTCGGCCAATCTACTGCTTGCCCTCCTAGTCCTTTAGTCTGCTTAGACTTTGCTGCTCAAACTCAGAGCTCAGTATGCACTCAACAATTAGCAAAAATCAGCTCCTACTGACAGCCTGAGATTATCAGCTCAGATCATTTCAACAGATAATTCCCAAATATCTCTAGTAGATTGTTCCTCCAACAGTTAATTCGCACTAGATGGTGTTTATGTCCTTGTAATTCATTTGTATTTTCTTGATCATTGGTCGAGTCCAATCTTCCAACTCTATAGGCTTTCTATCTTCCATAAGTGGTGTGTATCCCTTCAGTATAGTAAACCAAAGCTCGATATTGAACATGAGGTAGCATTCCATTCTCTTCTTCCATTAGCTAAAGTTTTCTCCCTTGAATAGTGGGGGAGGAACCGTGCTATAGCCCTCTTGGTAGGAGTTCGACATTCTTACACAAAGGAATTAAAAGATAGAAGTTTCCAAGACTCTCATCTTACAATTAGCAGTGCGAGATAAAAGAAAAAAATATATGACTATGATTAAAGAAACACCTTTAAAGAAAAAGATTTTAAAATTGCTCAGAGATCTATTAAGTTACTTCAGAGCTACCAAACTCTAATACCAATTAAATGATCGAAAACACGATAGAAGGGGAGTTAAATATCACTCATTAAAAATCTTTTCTTTTATTGTAAAACCAAATCAGAGTAAGCAATGGAAAGTAAATGCAAAAGACACTGTTGGTTACTTGGTTCAGATCCTAGGTCAACTTAACTCTAAGACTCGCGATCTTTGATTGCACCGTTGGGCAATTCACTAAAACATCTCTTAGCAAAATCTTCGGAAAGAGATATTTTATACAATGGAGTTTATAAAGTATTATGTAAGTTAAGGTAAATATACCGACAATGAAATACAAGTTGAAGAGCGTCAAAAGCTTTATGACATCGTAGCTTGTGAAAGGTTGAAGCGTAGAGGAATAGCACGAACAGTAGAATATGCTCAGAGAATTGCATTGAAGTTTATATCGACTCAGATCTTGAGATCTTTTTATAAGTTGTGTTTGGTCAACTGAAAAGTCATTTGGTAGATTGATCCTTTCAGTCGATCAATTTCCCTATCGATCAACTGATCCACTAACTTTCCTTCTTTACCGATATCTGATCTTCATGTCATTAATGTCATTTAATGTTTGATTGACTGATAACTTTGATCAGTTGATTGATCAACTTGTTTTTCTTCTTTGTTAAGATTTAAATTTTCTTCATCATTAATGATTTAAATGTTTAGTCAACCGATCATTGGGTTCAGTCGACCGATCAGCCTGACTTCTAAGTTTGCTTCTATGAGATCTTAACTCTGTCATATAAGCTTGGTTCGGTCGACTGAACCTCCTGTTCGGTCAACTGATCCCTTCAGATTTTGCAAAATAAAGTTAGTTTCATAGTGAATAAAAATTATCCTTGCAATACAAAGTTAGCATAGTATCAAATAATGCATGAGTAAGAAAGACTATAGGATCTGTCTTGATCTCAACTTGAAAACCTCCCAGTTTGTTTAGTTGGATCGACGACATAGGGTTTGTCCCTTCGACTTCCTGGTCGCTCCCCTTCACTTGCTTACATCAACCTATCTGATAAACATTGAGTCCTATAAACCTATTTGGACATCAACTTACCATCGGATTGGCTCACTAAGACTTTCCCTCAATATCAGGTTCTCCAGTCCTATCAAGTCCATTTGCCAACTGTCAAGTCCTCGACCTAGCTAGACTTTCCTACCTGACTTCCATGATCTACTAAGACTTCCCTACCTAGTCACGAATAGGGCTTTCCTGGTTGAGTAAATAATATGCACACTTAGTCAATTTATCATATCATAACAAGATTTAACTTGAACCTTTGATAACATCAAAACTTAGGTTCGATTTTGGTGTATTTTGCACAAATAATCACAATTTATAGGTGCTCTACAAGTTTAGTACTCATAGTGAATCATACCTTCAGAATGGAGCTAAAGAAACTGTCGTTTAGTTCCAGTGTGCCCAAGCATGAAATGACCTCCATCTCATAGGTCTGGAGTTGCTCAGCTGGCGAAGGATGGCATCTTATATGCCTTTCTTCTACTCAAAAAGTTATGGGAGAAGGAGTCAAACTAAAACTCAGTTGTGTCAACCTAGATGATGAAGTAGTCATCATAGCTTTGGATGCCCCAACTCCTTCCTTAGTGTTTGCCTCCAGGGGGTAGCTCCTAATCAATCTAGGTGTGAAATATTGATGTGTATAGATTATATACATTTTTATGCATACTTTAACGAACATGTACTTGTATTTCATGAGTATAATCTATATTTATTACACCCCATTTTATTATAATATTATATTTTTGTTAGTTAGAGTCCTAGAGCCAATCATTTGATGATTGTTGTATGGACTCATTATATCATATTCTTGTATATTAATAAAGGCATTTGTTTTGGTTATTATACTTACTTGTATTGGTGCCAAATAACTAAGTATAATAATGTCCTTGAGTAGAGGGTTCTTACCTATATCAATCGGTTAGTTGAACCGATAGTGAGATGATATAGGGAACACTAATCTTAATCATTCCTAGTCGAGTATTAACATTCAGGGACAATGTTAATGCGACGAGACTAGCATGTAGGTCAACTCGATGACTTGATCTCACAAGTCATGGATATGGAGATATCAAGTTGACACATGGGTATGCATTGGAGAATGTATACTGAATGACCCGCCATGAGAAAGTATCATGGATCGTTATATGAGTGTCATATACTTTCTCATGTGGCTATTAGTATGACTACTAGTCCTTGGACCTGAAGTCACCATGGTTCCCTACATAAGGAGTTATGTACTTTGCTTTCGTCAAACGTCACCCGTAATTGGGTGGACTATAAAGGTGATTACTGGGTATGTAACAAATTATGCAGAGGGATGTGAGTGATGTAGATGGGATCTATCCCTCCTATATGACGGGAGTGACATTGATATTCTTGATAGAGTGAGACTACTAAGTGCATGGTCATGGCCTAATGAGTCAATATGAGATATTGAGCTCATTTGATCGAGTGGGTCTACTTGGGATTCAAGATTTAGATTGATTAGAGGATGACACGGTCTATGCCTCACATTGATTAATCTAAATGTCTAGGATAGAAGGATAATGTCATATATTATGAAGAGTCACAATTAGTAGTCACAAGGTGATGTTGGATCTCAACATTCTTGTAACTTGGGTAGTAATGATGTGTTGCTAGATACCGCTCATTACTTATGCTTCTAAATGGATTTAGAAGCATTGTCAACGTTACAAGAACCTATAGGGTCACACACAAAGGACAATTAGATGGAGATTAGGTTCATATGATGAACCATGAGGATTAGATTCATGTGATGAATCAAATTAGATTAAGAGTAATCCTAATTGAACTTATTGAGTTGGACTCAATTTGATTCATGTGTTCAATGAGTCTAATTTAGATTATGACTCATTGAATCAATTTAATTAAATGAATTATATCTATTATATTAAATTGGCTTGAATCAAATGGTTGGATTTAATCAACCATGGGAGTTATAATGTCAAGTTTGACTTGACTTGAGAGGAAGAGGAAAAGTCAAGTTTGACTTGACTATATGCCACCTCATTTGTGAGTTGGCATTAAATGGCCAATAATGGTGTTACACATCATCATGTTTAGCACATGTGTGTGTCACCTCATGGAGGTTACAAATCTCCTCTTTAATGGCCACATTAAATGAGAATGGAGGTTACAACTCCAATAGTGGCCGGCCACTTATGGTGGAATGAATGGGTTAATTTTTCATTCAAGCCAATTCATTCCATCTTCTTCCTTGCTCTCATTCTCCTCTCCCTCTCCTCCTCCTTGGACGAACCACATAAGGTGCTAGCACACCTTTGTTTGGTCTTCTCCACCTAGTTTGTTCGTGTGGATACTTCTAGAGGATCGTACGCTTGACGATCTCGAGATCCGGCGAACCGTTGGACGAGCGGGATTGCGAAGGACATCGCATCGAAGGTAAATTCCTTCTCCTAGTGTAGATCTAGGCTTTAGTAAACTCGTACATGAAATTTTGTTTTATAAACTTCGCACGGATCCAATGGCATGGGAGATTCGGGGTTTTCGTAACGCGAAAAAGCAGTTTTTGCGGCCCGAAAATCTCAACAATTTTTACTCTTTTTGATTGGAGATCTGGTCTTTATATTTTTTTGATTGACAGGATGCGATTTGGAGTGAAAATGACACTTGTAGACAACTTAGAGAACAAATAAAGAAAAAGGGCCCAACCGTGTTGAATCCCCACGGCCGCACCACATGTCTAGAGGAGGAGAAGGCTCCGACTGTGTGAACCCTCACAACCATGCCACCCCACCAAAGATAAATTAAGCTAAGGTCGTGTGAAACCACACGGTCGTGTCCCTTCTCCCGTGTCTAGGCAGAACACGGTCGTACTAAGAGGCACGACCATGACATTCTTCTAGAGCTGAGGAAGACCCTAGCCGTGTGTTTTTACATGACCATATTTTTTATCCAAAGAAGAGGAAGAACACAGCTATGCTAGGAGGTACAACCGTGTGACGAAGAATACCAGGCTGTGTCACGTGAAAATAATGTTGTGTTGAATCTTGGGCAAACTGTAGATTTATTTTGAAATTGCCTTAACTTTATGCTTAGTTGGAGTTATAGGTTCTTCTTTATACCAAAATATAGCTAACTTTAAGATCTACAAATTTACTTCAAGTTCAATAGAGAGAAAGTGGGGTGTATCCATGTTAAAAGGTACATCTGTGCCTCCCAACTGCAGCTTCATCGGGACCTCTACCCAGACTGCAGACCAAACTTTAAATCACCATAACTTTTGGCTTGGTTAGAGCTAGGGCTTGAACTAAATATCATATTGTAGATCATTTTACGAGCTACGACTTTGGTCCAGGGGGTAAAAATCTTGGCTTAATGGACCCCTATAATCTTGGTTTTCTTGGGCAATTTGGAGGAGGTATAAAAGGGTCAAGAATCTCATTTTCACTCATTTTGGGTTTGGGACTTCGTCCCTCTCCTTGGGGAAGGGTTCTTCCCTTAAGGAGAAACCCTAGAGAGGTCATATTAATCATCTCTGATGATTCATCTGTAACGCCTGCCCTTCCTGCTAGTAGGGCGGGGTTACTGTACGGGGAACATACATGCATATTAAAATTTCTTTTCTAAAACAGCGGAAGTACTTATTTATATATTCTTGTATACCTCTAAGTGAATGAGGTCATGAAATCAATTTTCTATCATAAACATGAACAAGTGTCAAGTAATCATGCAAATCATTAACATAAGATAGACATGGTTCATATCATGCATAAATTAATATAAGCAGGTCTTTTCCTTAGCCGAGTCACTACCACACACATCGCTTGTCTCTCCTGCTGCTCCCTTAGTTTACCCATCCTTTGCCTTTATCTACGGTATAAGGAAAGTAACTATAAGCACATAGGCTTAGTGAGATCCTTTCCTACTCACAAAAACCGTATATCATAGCATAATCACATAAGCATATAGCATGGAAACATAATCATCTAAACATCATATCATATCATATCATAAAGAAACATCATGCTATATCATCTCATAAAATAAAAGAGCATCATATCATATCATATCATAAAGAAGCATCATGCTATATCATCTCATAACATATCATATCATCACATATCATATCATAATTTATCATATCGTATAAGTGTATGCAAGATGTCTTTTAAAAACATGCGTCATGTCATGTGCAAGATGTCTTTTAAAGAAAACATATCATATAATACTTAAACATAATCTCAACATGAGGGCCCGGCTTGTACCACATATATACATAAATGCGCGCATCCTAAATAGATCCAAGATAGCAAATCTTGAACCTACTAGAAACTAAGCTTGTTTCATAGATCATCGACCTAGGGGCACTTAGGAGCTTATTCCTTTTACTAGACCCGTTCATAGACTGTCAGCCTAGGGGCGCTTATGGAGCCCACCCTTGGTACAAGTCATACAAAGTAAAATAGCATGTTATAGTTACTTATCATATCATGAAGAATGCTCTTAGTCCCAATTAATAGGGAAGCAACTCTTAGGTCTTTACTTATCATATCATGAAGAGTGCTCTTAGTCCCAAAAAGGAAAGCATCTCTTAGGCCTTTGCTTATCATATCATAAAGAGTGCTCTTAGTCCCAACAAAAAGGGAAGCATCTCTTAGGCCTTTACTTGTCATATCATAAAGCATGCATACTTGACCATGAGAATATCATCTAGGTTTTAACAACATATAAGCATAAGAACTTCATATCATATCATAAAGAAAACCATGAGCATATTAGATTTAGTTTTAAGCTTTCCCAAGCCTTTAATCTCACCATGGCCGAAACCCTAAGTGGAGGTGTCTAGGTTTTTAACAACATATAAGCATAAGAACTTCATATCATATCATAAAGAAAACCATGAGCACATTAGATTTGGTTTTAAGCTCTCCTAAGCCTTTAATCTTACCATGGCCGAAAGTTTCAAAAAAAAGAACCTTAGGTTTTTATTTTACACAATCTAAACTCATGGAAAACATATGAACAACTTGTACCACGGGTGAGAGGATACTCACAACTTGTCGCTTAGTTAAGAGAAAGTACTCTTGTGAAAAGGAAGAAGAAGCTTCTCTTCCTAGTTCTCCCTTTTTCTTCTCTTGCTTATAAGGAGTAGATCTTGAGGTCTCCTTCTAGTGAATTAGTTTTCTTAGGGAGAAAACTTATCTTGGATTCAAAAATGGGAGAGGGAGGAGCTTTAGGTCTCGGTGGAGGAACAAGGAGAAAGAAGGAGGAGGAAGAAGTAGCCAACATTTCTTTCCCTTCTCTTCTCTTATTCCTATTTATCCTTAATGAGGAAGTAAAAAGAAAGGAGAATGTCTCAATTCATCCCCTTGACTCCTCTATTCCCTCACTCTCTCCATTCCCACAAAAATGGTAAGAGGAAGAAAAAGGTAATTTGTCCTTTTGCTTGCTTCTTCTCTTAACCAAGAGGGAGAGGAAGAAAGTTATTTGATTTTCTCTTGCTCCCTTACTTAATCATACTCTCACCTTTAACTACAATTTCCATTCCTTGTTATTCATATATCATTCATAATTCTAGTGGTTATCATACACCAATTTAGCCTTATCTATTGTGAGAGGTTCAAGGTTCAAACCTTAACTCCTCTCTCTTTTTATTTCTTTTTTTTTATTTTATTTCCATTTCCCTTTTATTCTAAACTAGAATACCCATATGCATATCTTAAATAATTCGTGGGTGTTACACCATCCACCTTCTGATCAAGAAGTCCAACCTAGAAGACCGGTGACACATAGATAAGTATTCTCTTTTCTCTCAATCCATATTTTGAGTTGTAGATACTATTTTTTATTGTCTCTTGGTTATATCTTCCTTGCAATGGAGTAGATTCTCTCGATCTAGGATGTAGGAAGCAACTATGATATGATGTGATGTATGAACTATGTATTTGGATAATTTCTTATTCAATGAAGTATTTTATGTCATGTTCTATGTATGTTGTGTCTTCTATGTATTTGATGAAATGTGTGAATGGTGTAAACATATAGATATGTATTGATTATTAACCTCATAGGGGGAATGCCCTAGATTGTATGATCAAGGGGTCATAGTGACAAGGGTATCCCGTTCTCAGACATCTAGGGCATTTGCCTTGAAAGGGAAGACAATTCTCCACAATGAAGCATCTAATTAGGTTTAATGGGTTATCTATAATCCTATATTAATAAGTGTCCTGTGTAATCTAATGATAGTATGACCGGGAGGCCCTAGTGACAAGGGTATCCTTTTAACCAGACTTACTAGGTTACCTCTTCTACTTAATGGCATTGGACACCAATAAGGGTAGTACTCCGACATGACCACCGTAGGGTAATGTCAGTATTTAGTTAGACTTCCTACATGTGCATAAGGATAGAGATAAGTAGATGAATAATGCATAGGATCATTAACTAGCATCATAGTGAAACCGAAACCCTAGAATCGCCTCCCAAACCTTTTCTCACGTCTACTTAAGTTCAACCCCTCTCAAGATCAATTCTTCTCTCTCTTTCTCTCAACTTTCTCTCCCTCTCTTTAATCGATATTTTATTACTTGTTGTGTGAAGTTAACTAGTGTTTAATTAATAGTCCTAGTGGAATCAATATTTTATTACTTGATGACACCCGTACGAGCTCACATAAAGTTTTTGGCACAGTTGCCAGAGATTATTTCTTATTAATATTAGTTGATTAGCATATTAATAGATTTTTCATTTATTTGCCTTCTTTTATTTTTACATTTCCTTTTTTGTTTTTAATTATGAATTTTTCTTCTTATCTTTAATTTTGAATTTATGGTTTTCCTTATAATTTTTTTAAATACCATGAGCACTAACAGGTCAATCAAGTCTTTGAGAGAATTTTTCACACCCATGAGCGTAAGAGTAAGATCACCCATTGATGAAAATTATGATTCAGATGATGATCAATTTGAGTACCTTTGTAGAATGTGTTGTAGTACATCTCATCCATTTGCTATTTATCACTTTTTATAAAAAGCTGCTAATACTCTAGAACTTCAGTATTTGTTTCAACCTCAACATCAAGATATATATGAGTAAGTTCCTAATAATTATGGTTATGACCGAGGAGATTATCAAATTTAGAATCTTCAACCCTAGCTAATTCCATAGCAGAGTGAGCAATTACTATCCTAGCAGCAGATCCCTAACCCGCCTCAACATTATAATTAATTTTGGATGGATCATCAAAATTTAGGCTACACCTGTATACAAAATATTGAGCATATTTCCCAAATAATTAAATAAGAGTCCGTTAGAGTTTTAAGATGATTCATCATTAAACGTACCACATCATTCGCAACTAGATTAACCAACTGACTAGGAGGACTCCGAAGGACCAAATATTCCTGATCCTAGTTAGATAAAGACCACAACATAAGATTCTGAAGAGCTAATGTGCAACAAGGGATCCTATTTCTATGGATATTAAAATACATTTCTAACAATGTTATTGATCCCTCTATTGATGATATTGATATTAATTAGTGTACTCTTCACCTCTTCTAAAGCTATTGATGTTGTGGATAAAAGTTCAGGACATGTACTATGGAGGAAACGTTCCAAGAATCACCTCCTTTGATCACATAACCAATTGATACTATGAAATTTGTAAGAATAGAATTAGTTGATGATAAATGTGTAGGGGCTTGTGCAACGAAAGCAAAGTCCCAATAATCACCACTTTTAGATGCACCACCACTTGAGCTAGAGCAAGTATCTTTTCTTGATTCAGAGGAAGTCACATGCAATTGTTTAGAACATTCATGTGCCTCTCCACAATGCAAAATATGCCTAGTGATCTTCTAGAAAACTTCATAGAGGTACCCATCATTCATTTTATTGGATGTGATTCATCTTTTGATATATGCTCTATTAAATTTAATGTTTTTATAGTTCTTTCTTATCTTTTTCTTGTATGGGAGGTGTGCTCTTTCTTTGGGTGTGCAGACTTTCATGGAGCCTATACTTGGAAGCTCAATCTAAACCATCTTAGATTGCCTGAAAGAACCCTTAAGAAGATTAAGATTAAGAGAGCGGTGATACACTACATTGCTCTTATGATGATAGCTCTCTTTATAGTAATAAGGGTCATTGAAAGGTCTGGAAGTTTCTCACTTTGACAAGATTGCTATTTCGATAAGCCTAATAAAGGGTTGAGCTAATGACCTTAAATAAGCGCTTCTTGGGAGACAACTCAAGTTCTTTTTTCTTGTCTTCATTTATGTTTTTTGTTCTTTCTAGTTCCTTTTCTTTCTTTATAATAACTTATATCATCTACTTAATTTTTCTTGTCTATCTTTTTTTTATAAGATTTAAAGTTGTGAAGGAATGTGAGCATCAGATAAAGGAGTATCTTCAAGCATATGAATGTCAACCATTTGGAGCTTATCACTTGGTAACATCTCTAACTTCAAAACCTCCTCCATATTTGCATTTCAAGTTTCCATTGGGATAATGAAAAGTTTAAGTCTGGGAGGATGTGTTGGGTTATAGTTTAGTTTTTGCATATTTTTTTTTTACATAATAAAATTTTTCTAGTTGCATCATTCATCACATCATGATTGTTTGTTCTTTAATACAAAATACTAGCATATTTATTCTAGAATTCATTTGGCTTATTGGTTACTTATGGTGCTAGCATGTTTAGTGATCTATCTTTTCTTATCTATGCTACTATAAAGTGAGCAATAATTTTACTATAGAAGTTTGAGTATTGGCCTTGTTTTAGAATCTCTTGAAACTTTGCCTAGTTTTGATGGTAGATAAATCTGAAAATAATCATGATTCATAGAACTAGATTAGTACTTGTGTTTTTAAGATGACCTCTTATTACATTTAGGTTACTGGATATAACAACTCACTTGGAAAAAATTAAAATCCCTACATTTGTATTTATATATTTGCATTTGTGTTAGTGTTACATCTTTAAAGCACTAAAAAAAGAAAACAAATTATATGAATAAGGGATAGAAAATAGTTATTGTGAGTAGAAACTAACAATTTATCCCTTTAAGATGGAGTTAGGTTATTGGGGAAATAAATGTTATGTTTCTCTTGATTCCAAGTAATCCTTTGAGAACTTGTGTAGTTTTAGAGTTATGAACCATGCGTGTGGCAGGTAAGTGTCAATCACCAGAAGTATAAGGAACATAGTTTTATGATGACTTGACTAGGCTTAGGGATTGAAACTTGAAAATTTTAGGCCACTATTGCACTGATCATGGATAACTATTTCTTAGGACATATTCAAATAAATTTTGTATCTTGCTCACTAATAAAATCATTTTATAGGCTTAGATTGAGTTGCTAGATATTAGATATCCCCTCAAAAGATGACTAATTTATGCTTATTCAAAGTCCCCACCTCAGTCGCTGACTTACGGTTATCACCATAAGCCGCATAGATTGGATGGGGAGATGGTGTCTGATTGGGCATCTAATCTATCTTTCGAAGTCATAATTCATCTTAGGACTGACGTCTCAAGAATAAGAGGCCTGCATTGAGGGGCCATGAACCCCAGTCTTAGTTACAATCTTGGAAGTCTTAGCTATTGCTATAACAAACTCACTCGCTACAGAAGGGCAAGGTGGCGATAATTCAGATGATGCCTTGACCACATCCTCCAATGCCCACATATCTTCCATGGATGTCAACTCTTATTTCAACTTCTTGTTCATTGAAGCATTTAATTGATTTGAAAGGATAAGAAAAGTTAGTTAGTGATAGAGAAAATCTAACAGAAGCATTGTCTTACTCAGTATATCATCCAGTTTGATTGCATTCAAACTCAGCCTAGCCTGGTAGAGTAAAGCTTCATTCACAACCAACTAATTGACATCAAACCTCAAACCACCCAAGGTCCCAATCATCTCTAAGTATGCCTATTCCAATCTGTATGGCCCAAGTTGTTGTTGATGTAAGTACCCTATGGTAGTTTTAGTATGATCAACCAAGTCAAGTTAGGTCATATGTATTTGATCCTTATGTCTAAATATGCAGGAACTTAGGAGCATAGGAAGTTGAGCGAAAGACGCAACTAGCGAGAAGGATGACATAGGAGAGAGTCAATGGGCTTGGTGCATCCGAGGATGAGGTGCTGTGAATGAGTATGCTGGTGAACGTGAAGGAAGCGCGTAGTGTTTCCGAAGGACAAGAAGCCTGAGTGGAAGACTGCTCAAGGGGAGAAGGTCGGAGTTGGGTTCGGGTGATCTCAACTCTGGAAGGCCAGAGGATTGCCCAAGCGATAGGAGGAGGCAGTGACTAGAGAAGGCACCATATAGTCAGCACATGGCTGACTGGTCTGGGCGCCCGGACCGTCTGGGCACATGGACAAGATGGTCCAAGTGCCCGAACCATTTTGGTGCCAACCAAGGTGCCCCATCGAGTGGATTATTGTTGGGTCCACGTCAACAACTGTCCAAGCACTCAGAGCGAGTTTGGGCGCCCGAGAGTGAATAAAAAATTAACTTCACACTATTGTGTGGAGATAGAATTTGCCACACTAGGGGTGCTGGGATAAGGTCCAAGTTCTCGAATTGTGCCACGTTAGGAAATGGTCAGATTCAACCAGGAGGTTATAAATAGAGTCTTAGTCTCAGTAGTTCAAGAAAGAACACACTTCTATACTTCGAATGTCGTTTTACTTTTTATCTTTGAGCATTATTTTCATGTATGAAGATTCTCCACATCCAACATTATGTTCGAGAAGGAGATCTTCATAGTGAGTCTACTTTCCTTGGAGTAGCAATTTTCTGATTACAAACCAAGTAAATTTGTTTGTCTCGTACTCTTCTTATTTCTATTATTTTTTTGTTAAGTGTGTAATTGTTTAAGCCCAATAGTTTGAGAAAGGTGTGAGTTTTCTTTGCACGGCAATTCACCCCCTCTTGTAGGCCACATGGAACTATAATTGGTATCATAGCAAGGTTGCTTCAGAAGGATTAACCATCGACCGAAGCATAAAAGACGATGGCTGAAATTAGTATCCACCCACCTAAGTTCGAGGGAGACTTCACCCATTAGAAGAAGAAAACAGAAGTATACTTTGAAATAGATTTTGATATTTTTCTAATTTCAAAAAATGGTTTTGTAGTACCTACTGATAACAATAGCGATCTAAAGAAAGAGGACAACTGGATAAAGAAGGAACAAGCCAGATTTGTAGCCAATGGAAAAGTAGAATGATAGATCGTTTGGAGCGATAGAGGGGCGGGGGGTGAATATCGCGCCTTTTAAAAAACTTTTCTTTTCAAATTCAAATCAGAAATGTGCAGCGGAAAGTAAAGAGAGAGACACGTTGATTTACTTCGTTCGGAGCCTAGCTCGACTCCTACTCGAAGGCCCGCAGTCCTTGACCGCACCGATGGGCAAACCACTATGACACTTCTTTCCGAAACCTTCGGAAAGAAGTGGATCGTACAGTTACAAGAATGTAAGATAGTAACACTCTACTATCTTATAGAATTAAGTACAATACAAAAAGAAATATACTGACAATGAAAATTTAAAGTTGAAGCTCAGTCGGCATGAATGAAGTTGCTTGCTGAGATCGTAGGCGTGAGCAGCTTGCAGAAGAGCACCAGAAATATTGATCAGAAAGTTTTAGTTGTGGCCTCTGTCTTCGAGTCTGAATTTATAGGTGTACTGGAGGTTCGGTCGACCGATCCCTCTGTTCGGTCGACCGAACCTGCTCCCTTCCATTCTGGCTGAAGTCTGAAGCTGGCTCGATCTTTTGCATTTACTGATCTTTAATGGTTCGGTCGACCGAACCCCTTTTTCGGTCGACCGAACAGTCAATTTTCCTGTTCGTCGAAATCTGCAGAAATCTTCATTAATGGTGCAATTAATTTTGATTGGATCGGTCGACCGATCTGGGAGTTCGGTCAACCGATCAGCCCTTCTTTCCTTTGCTGCTGATCGGTGCTGATGAACTGGCTAGGCTGAGTCATCATGGTTCGGTCGACCGATCTTACGGTTCGGTCGACCGATAAAGCTTTGATCTGACTTTGACTCAGTTTGATCTGAACTAATCTCTGGTCTGAGTAAAGTTGGTTCGATTGACCAATCCTCCTGTCTGGTCGACCGATCAGGCCGAATCTGCAAAACAAAGTTTAAACAATATTCCTGCAAAACAAGTGTTAGCACATTAATATAATGCATGAGTAATATAGAAAGTAGAGCTGTCTTGATCTCAACTTGGAAACCTTCCCGGTTTCTTCAGTTGGATCAACGACCTAAGGTTGTTCCCTTCGGGAACCCGACCTCACTGTCGCTCCTTCGGTTTGTTTACCTCAACCCACCTGCCAAACTCTAATCCTCCAGATCTAGTTTGGACTTTTCACTTAGCCTTGATTGGCTCCCCAGGACTTTCCTTCGATCTTCGGCCCTCCAGACCTCTCGATCATACCACCAAGCAATGAGTCCCCTTGACCTGCTTGGATTTGCACCTGGGTTCCACAATCTGCTAAGACTTTTCTGCCTAGCCTCCAGCTAGGGCTTTCCCGGTTGAGTAAACATCCTGCACACTAAGTCAACTTGTTAGATTATAACAAGACTTAACTTGAACCTTTAACAACATCAAAACTCAGGTTTGATTCTGGTGCAGCTTGCAACAACAATCTCCCCCTTTTTGATGTTTGGCAACCAAGGTTCAAAGTTAAGTTTAAAATAATTTATAAAAGTATGCAACAAGTAAATAAACAAGCAATTTAACTTTTAAATCACCCTTTGAATTAACTAACTCCCCCTGAATTTAACTTTTAAATCACCCTTTGAATTAACTAACTCCCCCTGAATTCACTATCTCTCCCCCTTCGACACACATCAAAAATAGGGGCAGAGCCAAAAACCAAGTAAATTTTGAATAGACTTATCAAAGAATTTACTAATATATTGAAAAACATTACTAAAAATATACTAAGTCAAGTAATTGAAACATTTACTAATGTTTTAAATTTGAAAGATATTTAAAAGTAAAACATTTTATATTATGAAAAGAATAAATTTTCAATAATATTTTGAATTTTGAATAACATTTTAAAAAGAATGAAAAATATTTTGAAAAGAATGTTTTTTTAATATATTTTATAAATGATTACTAAGTAAAAATAATATAAGCTTAAAAAAATCTTGTTTTGAAGCTCCTCCTAAAATTGACAAATTCCTAAAGTCCAAGCATGGGTATAGAAAAACTAAGGAAAAATTGTCCTTATGATGAAATGTCCAACCCTTGTCCAAGGTTAGCTATCACAAGATAGTAGCAATTTGACTCAAGTTGGTCAATTTGAGCATTTATAACTAGCAAGGTTTTACTTACTAGTCAACTCAAATTGATCAATGTTTGTTATTTAAAGCCCAGATTTATAATGATGCACTGACATAAACATTTGAAATCTAGGGCTAGGTCCTAAGCATCTCACCCATTCTAAGTTATCAAACAAGGGATTCTACTGTGTTTGTGAGATGCTGGCTCCTAAAACTATAGGATCATGCAATTCTATGGTAAGACCTAGGATCTTGGCTAGGATTAAGAGAGCTAGCCTCTCTTTGTGCAATAGCTCTACTTTTCTCACTATAAAAAAAATAAAAAAATAAAAATAAAATGCAATAAGTAACTTGCGCAAAAATATTAAAAGGAATAGAATAAAAGGAAGTTACCAAGGCATTTTTGGATGGGAAGAGGCTGAAATCGGCGAATAGTATAGGAGATAGAAGAGTAGAGGAATGGATTTGGATGAATTGTGAGGGTTGCTCGCTTCTGCTTATATAGAAGATGATCGGTCGACCGATCAAGGGTTCGATCGACCGATCCCTTAAATCTCTCGTCCTTTAGACCGGTGAGCAGACGTTCGGTCGACCGATAAAAACGTTCGGTCGACCAATACTTTAATTTTGGCACAGATAAGGGAAGGTGAAGGGTAGTTGAACGGATGAGATTTTATGTTTTCGGTCGACCGATAATTCGGTCCGATCGACCGAATAATTGAATCAGTCTTTATGTGGCATAAACAGGGTTCGGTCGACCGAACCAATTGTTCGGTCGACGGAACTTTTAAATAATTTTTTTTTTATTAAATAGTTTTAATTAATTTTTTAATAAAGTTTTTAAAAAAGTTTAATTAAGTTTTAAAATAATTTTTAAGTTTAAATTAATTTTTAAAATAAGTTTAAATTAAGTTTTTAAAATAATTTTTAATTAAGTTTAAATTAATTTTTAATAAAGTTTAAAATAAGTTTTTAAAATAATTTTTTAATTAAGTTTTTAAAATATTTTTTAATTAAGTTTAAATTAATTTTTTAAAATATTTTTTAATTAAGTTTTTAAAATAATTTTTAATTAAGTTTGAATTAATTTTTAAAATAATTTTTAATTAAGTTTAAAATAATTTTTTTAATAAGTTTAAAATAATTTTTTAATAAGTTTAAAATAATTTTTAATAAGTTTAAAATAATTTTTAATAATTTTAAAATAATTTTTAATAATTTTAAAATAATTTTTAATAAGTTTAAAATAATTTTTAATAAGTTTAAAATAATTTTTAAAATAATTTTTAATAATTTTAAATAAGTTTAAAATAATTTTTAATAAGTTTAAGAAAATAAATTTAGTTTGAATCAGATTTGAATTATGTTAGAAATTGAATTAGTTTGAATTAGATTTGAATTAATTTAGTTTGAATTAGAATTAATTTAGTTTGAAAGAGGTTATTGAACTCATGTTAGATTCAAACTTAGCTTTGGGTTAATCAAGCTGGCGTCCTAAGGATAAGTTTCAGTTCAGTGGCGAGGCATATGACCTACTTGAATATCATTAGACCACTTGCTGAAGACTTTCCAAACTGTTCCTGCCCAAAAAACTTAATACTAAATTTTGGTCTAACTAGCCCATGTTTGACTGGGGTAGCTTCGGTCAGATCCACTAAGTCTAGTGCACCAGGTAGAATTCCATATTCAACCTAGACATGCCTTCGAAAGAGTTTCCTTGACGTACTATCATCTCAATCCATTCTGGTGCTATGTTATAGGGTTTGGTAAACCTTTTTCATCTAACCGTTCTAATAATCCTAATCCTAAGTATTGAGTTTGTTTTAATTAAGTTGGTTCGATTGTTTTTCTAGTTGCTCCCCCTGAGTCATAGCTTAGATAAGGTCTATCTAAGTAATGGACTTGACTCTTGGGAACCAAGTAGAAATTTGGTTTAATTGGTTTGATTAACTGTTTTGTTTGAACCCATGCTTGGACTTGCCTTCTAGTATTTTGACTGATTAAGGATAAGTATGATTTGTTTGTTTGTTTTGGTTTATAACCGAGTCCCGATTTGTTGTACACGGCTTGTTGCGATCCAAGTACCATATTTAGACACTTAGATCTCATTTCGAACTTTTCCAACGTTTTCTTGAGTCGCTCGACTTGACCTTTCAAATCAGAATTTTCTTCCTCAAGTTTTTCAACTTGAGTTGAAGTTCCGACTTGAACTCGGTTAGTCGAGTCACTCAAGTTAACTTGTTGCTTAAGGTGGTCTATTTCCTTAAGTAACAAGTTATTTTGTTTTTCCGATTTTGCTAATTTTTTAAACAAACATTTAACTACTTTAAGTAAATTTGACTTTGAATAAATCGTTACCATATTTGGATCTTCTGATCCGGGGCTTCTCTCGGAATCGAGGTCGATCTTGGACTCGTATTCTTCGTCGGACTCGGACCCGAAATCTTCGTTTCTTGCCATAAATGCAAGGTGACTCGAGTGCTTCGTTTGCTCTGCGTCGGATTCGTCGGAAGAAGTTTCGTCCCATGTCGCTTGAAGAGCCTTCTTCCATCTTGTCGATTTGGTTCTTTCTTCTTTCCGATTTGGGCATTCATTTTTGAAATGCCCCTTCTTGTTGCAGCCATAACAGGTTACTTCTGATTTATTTTGGATCTGATTTAGAGGGGTCTTTTTGGTGCTTCTTCTAAACTTCTTTTTAGTCAACAACCTTCGGACCATGTTGACTAATTCTTCTTCATTTGTTGAGTCTGAGTCTGGTTCGCTTTCAGACTCGATCTTCTTTTTAGATTTTGTTTCCTTGCTTGATCCTGCATACAAAGCAACACCTTTCTCACCATGGCTCATGTTAGATTGCTCGTGTAATTCTAATTCACAGAATAACTCATCTAACTTAATAATTGAAAGATCCTTAGAAACTTTGTAAGCATCTACAATTGACGCCCACAAAGTATTCCTTGGAAAGGCATTCAGAGCATACCTTATTGTGTCATGATTTTTGAGATTGTGTCCGATCAGGTGAAGACCGTTGAGGATGTCCTTCAGTCGAGCGTGTAGTTGTGAGGCGGTTTCTCCAGGAAACATTTTTATATTTAACAAATTATTTAAAAGTAGATCTCATTTGTTTACCTTCGAGTCGTTCGTTCCTTCGTGTAGTTTGACTATCGAATCCCATAATTCTTTGACGTTGTCGTAGGGACCAACTCCTCCATTGTGAGTCCGCACTGAATGATATTGATTGCTTTGTAGTTCAGTTGTGCCTTCTTGATCATCTGAGGTGTCCATTCTTCTGGTTCTAGGATTGTTCCGTCCTTCATTGGAGGAGTATAGCCTTTCAAGACCGTGAACCATAGCTCAATGTCGGACTTTAAGTAGCACTCCATCCTATTCTTCCAGTTACTGAAATTCTCTCCTTTGAATAGTGGAGGTCGAATCGTACTATAGCCTTCTTGTTATGAGTTCGACATCCTTGCAAAAAAAAGTTAAAGAACAAAAATATTTCCAAGACTTTCATCTTGGGATTAGTAGTGTTTGAAGAGAAAAATATTCTAAAAGAAAATAAATTGAAGAAAAGAGAAAAAGTTTTTTAAAAATGCTTTGAAAAACGGTTAAGAAATTTCATAGCTAACCGGCTCTGATACCAATTGATAGATCGTTTGGAGCGATAGAGGGGGGGGGGGGTGAATATCGCGCCTTTTAAAAAACTTTTCTTTTCAAATTCAAATCAGAAATGTGCAGCGGAAAGTAAAGAGAGAGACACGTTGATTTACTTCGTTCGGAGCCTAGCTCGACTCCTACTCGAAGGCCCGCAGTCCTTGACCGCACCGATGGGCAAACCACTATGACACTTCTTTCCGAAACCTTCGGAAAGAAGTGGATCGTACAGTTACAAGAATGTAAGATAGTAACACTCTACTATCTTATAGAATTAAGTACAATACAAAAAGAAATATACTGACAATGAAAATTTAAAGTTGAAGCTCAGTCGGCACGAATGAAGTTGCTTGCTGAGATCGTAGGCGTGAGCAGCTTGCAGAAGAGCACCAGAAATATTGATCAGAAAGTTTTAGTTGTGGCCTCTGTCTTCGAGTCTGAATTTATAGGTGTACTGGAGGTTCGGTCGACCGATCCCTCTGTTCGGTCGACCGAACCTGCTCCCTTCCATTCTGGCTGAAGTCTGAAGCTGGCTCGATCTTTTGTATTTACTGATCTTTAATGGCTCGGTCGACCGAACCCCTTTTTCGGTCAACCGAACAGTCAATTTCCCTGTTCGTCGAAATCTGCAGAAATCTTCATTAATGGTGCAATTAATTTTGATTGGATCGGTCGACCAATCTGGGAGTTCGGTCGACCAATCAACCCTTCTTTCCTTTGCTGCTGATCGGTGCTGATGAACTGGCTAGGCTGAGTAATTATGGTTCGATCGACCGATCTTACGGTTTAGTCGACTGATAAAGCTTTGATCTGACTTTGACTCAGTTTGATCTGAACTGATCTCTGGTCTGAGTAAAGCTGGTTCGGTCGACCAATCCTCCTGTTCGGTCGACCGATCAGGCCGAATCTGTAAAACAGAGTTTAAACAATATTCCTGCAAAACAAGTGTTAGCACATTAATATAATGCATGAGTAATATAGATAGTAGAGCTGTCTTGATCTCAACTTGGAAACCTTCCCGGTTTCTTCAGTTGGATCAACGACCTAAGGTTGTTCCCTTCGGGAACCCGACCTCACTGTCGCTCCTTCGGTTTGTTTACCTCAACCCACCTGCCAAACTCTGATCCTCCAGATCTAGTTTGGACTTTTCACTTAGCCTTGATTGGCTCCCCAGGACTTTCCTTCGATTTTCGGCCCTCCAGACCTCTCGATCATACCACTAAGCAATGAGTTCCCTTGACCTACTTGGATTTGTACCTGGGTTCCACAATCTGCTAAGACTTTTCTGCCTAACCTCTAGCTAGGGCTTTCCCGGTTGAGTAAACATCCTGCACACTCAGTTAACTTGTTAGATCATAACAAGACTTAACTTGAACCTTTGACAACATCAAAACTCAGGTTTGATTCTGGTGCAGCTTGCACCAACACATAATTCCATCTACTGAGTACGCTACCACCACAAGAAGTCAACGGAATCAGAGTCTACAAGTCTGCAAAAGATCTTTAGGAAAAATTCCTAGAGCTTTATGAAAGATCCTCCAAAGCCAAGTTGGCAAGAAGAGATCTACTTCGGAACCAACTGACAAATCTTTAACTGAAGGAAGGTGAAGTGGTCCCTCAACTGGATGCCAAGCTAAAGGAGCTAATCACCGAACTCACGAATCTTGGAGTAAAGGCTCGCTAAGGTATGCCCTTAATATTTTTCCAATAACACTAGAATGGTCAACCTTAGTAGATGCATATTACATCTCTAGGGACCTAGAGGTAAGTAATTTAGAAAAATTATTTTCTACTTTAGAAATTCATGAATCTATATATGTAGAACTAAGGAAAGAGCCAAATCAGAATGTTGCTTAAAAGCAAAAATGGACAAATCATATTCTGAAACTTCCATCGACGAAAATGAAGCAGCCCTAATGGTAAGAAACTTTAGTAAATTTCTTTAAAATAACAAATTTCACAAGTCATAGGCAAAGAAACACCTTCAAAGTAAAAGGAAGGTTTGATACTACAACTGTCAAGAAGAAAAACACATCAAAGATGATTGTCCTAAACTAAAAAGGAAGGAAAAAAGAAAAAAATAAAGGACCTTTAAACGAAACACAAAAACTTAAAAGCTACGTGGGATGATTCATCGTCCTCCGAGTCCGAGACCGAGGCTTATGCTGAACTAGTACTAATGGTGAATCATCAGAGGGATGAAGAAAGTACATTTAAGATAAGCATCAATGAAGGAGGAGCATCATCAAAAGAAAGCATCGATGAAAGGGGAGCATCATTAGAAGAAAGCATTGATGAAGAAGAAGCATTGATGAAGAAGAAGCATCAAAGCACGAAATAAGTAAGGTACATGCCTTACCTTCTAAAACAATCATACCAGTTTATTAAAATGCTTAGTAGAAATATAATAAAATTAGAAAAAGATAATGTAAAATTAAAGTTAACATTAGCAAATGCATGCAGATTGGAAGATTTTGATAATTTGAAAATTAAAAATGAAAAGTTAAAAGAACAATTAGAAAATTTGAACAAAGATGATGCATGCTCGCATGTTCAATAAGGTAGAAATTATCAAGGACAAAATTCATATTTTATATATCATAAGAGCCAAATTAAAAAAATATCATGAAAATATTTCTTAGAAAGTTTCTGATTAATCCAGTAGATAAGAAGAAACCTATATTGGGTTTAAAAATCATACTTATGTTAAATTTTCATGCATGTGATAATGTTAATTTTCCTTAATGGTTTATTTGCATGCTCAAAATTATTAATTACTATCTATTTGAAATTAATTAAATCTTAATTTTTAAATAAAAATAATTTTATTAATTATATGTAGGAAAAATTTTGAAATTTTTTTATCACTATATTATTTTTTTATAAATTTCTCAAGAAAAATAGTATCATTAAAATTAGAATTATTTTGTAGAGTTATTTTTCAAAATTTTATTTTTATGATAAAATATCATGTTCTCTATCAAAATAAATATTTTCAAAATTTTTTAACTGTTATTTAATTTTATATGAATTTTTTATTAAAATAATAATTTTTAATATTAATAAATATCTAAAATTTAATCTTTAAAAATTTAAATTTTCTACCGATATAATTCTTATTTTACATACTAAAAAAAATTTCAAGAATTTTAGAGCAAAAATCTAATTAATAAACATTTTTCTTTACAGATACTTCTTTCTGAAGAAAATGATTTTAGTGGAATTATTGGATCAACTCGTAAACCTTTTTGTTATCTTGAACAGTGTCATTAGTTAAGTGCATCACTTTGCAATTGTTGACTACTAATACCCAATAGAATTTGATCACATTGCAAACTACTTTAAACCATGAACTCATGATTAATCTCAATCTAATAGAACTTCACTTACATAGTATTCGATCAACCTTAACTTGTTGGGACTTCATTATTGCTAAATATCTGATTTTTCTTGATCTGTCTGGACTTCCCATCTTATATACCCAATATCCAATCAACTTTGACCCTTCAAAACTTCACCATTGACAAACATTTGGTCTTCCTTGATTTATCTGAACTTTCTGTCTTATGCCTAATATCTGGTCCTCCATGACCTATTAGAATTTCACTCACACATTTAACATCTAGTTCTCCATGACTTGTTAGGACTTTACTCACATGTCAAGTGTCCGGTTAATCATGATTCAATTGAACTTTGTTCGCTTACCAATTTCCTGTTGGATTTTCAATTCTCAAATATCTTATCAACTATAACCCACTTTGGCTATTCCTTGTCAACTTTCTATTCAATTTTTACTATCAAGTGTTTGATTAATCATGATCTATTTGAATTTCTCTATTATCAAGTATCAGGTTGATCTTAATCTACTTATTCAACCATTAAAACTCAAATTAATCTTGGTCAATCTTAACCTGAGGTCAATTGTACCAACATTCTTCCTCTCCAATAATCTCTCATTTGATTTAACATCTCACTCTCAACCATCAAACATATTAATGATCAATTGTCAAGTATCTAGTTAGCCTTAACTTACTCAACGTTTTACTTAAATATTAAAGATATTGATCAAATATTGAAACTCAACTTAAATCAACTCGAACTTAGTCAATCATAACTAAAAATGAATTGCACTAATAATATTAACTTGTATGATTGTGATATATTATAAGGCTATAACAATACTTCTATAAGTATGTGGATTAATTATAACAGTCAAAGATTTAAGAAGACTATATATTGTAATTTATGTAGAGATAAGTCTTGCACAATCTATTTTAGCTCATAAAGAAAATAAAAAAAAATGTTCACTTTAAGTTTGAGAGAGATAATACTCTTTTGAATGTAAAAGATATTCCATGCCTAGAAAGAATACATCGTTAGTTAGATTCAAAATAAAAAAAACACTTGAGTAGAATGTTGATGTGTTCTTTATCATTTGTCTTTAGTAGCTATTAATATTTGATGTGTAATTAAAGAATATTAAAATTTTAGATGGTTAATTATGAGCACTTCTTAATTTATTCAATAAAATTTGTTTATAGGACTAGCTCGAGTGCTCCATGTTCAATATTACTGACCTAGTTAATTAATTTAACAGCAATTAACATGCCCCCACATATTAACATGGTATCTACAGGAAGAATTATTGTAATAAATTGTAGAATCAATTAAAATATCTCATTACATATCCGCTACACAAATACCATGAAAAATTTGTTTATCTGTTTTCATCGATTGAGTAGCATTAACCCAAATAAAAATATATCAGTTATCTTGGTCGCATTAAGAAGAACTTTCTGGTTCTGCTCCGATTGGAAGTCTAGTCAAAGAGCTTGAGGTCATGAATCATCAAGCGGTTTGGACCTCACCTCGCCTCATCCCTAAGCGCTTGGCTGAGAAGCGTTGTTAAATTTTCCCATGCATTTTACCCAGCGGACACAAAACCTAAGCGATCCAACTTGAGAGGCGGGGTGGAGGCATGGCTGCCCTTTCCTTGAACTCCATATCCCTTCCTCCTCTCAAGTGCCGGAAACTTTCTTTCTGCTGTTCCTATGCCAGTGCCAGCCTCAGGCCAATCGCAGTCACCGGCAATCCTCCTAGTTTTGTCTCCGCGCCAGGTCGTAGGATAGTTGCTGGTAAATTAATTAGTTATTTCAGTCTGGATTCAAATCATATCACCCGGCTGATCTTTCGGCCATACGGAATTTACTATTTCTTGTATATGCAACTCAGATGTGATGTTATAGGGTCGCATTTTGTTTCAACGAAGTTAGTTATTTTTCTGAGCTAGATTTCATTTCCTTTTTTACTAACAGCTTTTGATTCATTTTCAGTCTTTTGTTTTGTTGAATCACTTGTAGTTCGTGGCTTATTCAAATAGCTTTGCCATTTTTTTCCCATTAATTGTGAGGTAGATGAGATGGATGGACACAAACAGCTTGTGCAAGTGTTGGAAAAATTCATGACACTGCAGCCCAACAACAATACATATCTCCTTTGTTAAACAAAAGACATGGGTAATGATGATGAAAGTCATAGTAAAGCCCTTCTACTGGACGCCATCCCATTTATGTTGAGGCCCCCATATGTGGATTTTATCTTGCTTTTTGCATGAATCATCTTTGTTAGCTCCTTTGGCATGTCATGTAGGCTACAGTCCTTGCCTAGAATCTGGCAATATCGCCTTAGAAATGCTATTACAGCTTCACTTGTTACTTTATTTGTGAATGAGAACTTGCTTATCTGGCTCTTTTAGCTCCATACTGAAGACCTTTCATTAGGGGTCCTTGATGGAGTCAAAGAAAGAGAGCAACAAGCTAACGATATGGATCATGGTCAACCCACTCTAGATGTTAATGATGATCCATTATGCATCAATGGAGATCCAATTACAAAGGCTAAGGCTAGAAAGATGAAGGAAGCACTTAATGTACTAATTGAAGATGTGAAGACCAAAACTACCATTGAAGAAGGTTTGACCAAGAGCAAGTCATTCGGCATAGTCAACCTAATTCAAGCCTTAGATGAGCTTAATTAGCACTTAAGTCTCATGTCTATGTAGTAGTGATATGTAGGCTTAATTTAGACTCAATTTCTACTTTTATTTGGGTTGTAATAAAGCCATAAACTTAAAATGGCTAAGTAGTCTACATAGGCCTTTACTAAATGAGCTTTCTTTTGACCTTTTAGGTTTTTTGGTCACCTTATAGCTATAAATAAAGGGGGTGACAGCCACACATGTATCTTTGACATATTTTTCAATCTAAATCACGGTGAGACTCTCACTTGTTGGCTCTTCATTGAATTAGAACTTATCAAGGCATTTCCTTGTGGCGTTCGAAAACTTATCAACCTCCATCCCAAGGTTGTGGCGTCTACCATCTTCTATACCAAGGTTCATGCTTTCCTAAGCAGTGGGTCGAGGTTCTTTTCATCAATTTTATCGATTTAGTTCTTTCTTTATTTTTTCTTTCATTCGTTGTGGGTTCTTGAGATATCTTTCTCTTTAGATTCACATCAATCCTATTGTTGGAAAAGTCATGGATGCTTATTGGTAAATCAGTGTCTTAAAAACTTCTTCCAGTACTCATGTTCGATCTGCATGTTCTAATACTTCTCTATTTGAGTAAGCTGGCCTGATGTCTTGAGTTACTGTTGAATAATACTTCATTACCATCTCTGAAATCTTCCTTTGTGCCTATTTCTTAATCAGGTTTCATATTATACCTTGTCAAATTACCTTGAGAGTCACATTGTTTGGATTAACTTCAGTGCCATTTTTTTGGAAATTAATCAGAACATATTTTCTGGTGTAGGAGTTATTGGTAGTAATTAGTTATATATTGAATAGGTTAGTTCCATATTAGGTATTTGGTTATAAGGTGATATGGTTAAGTTCTATAAATATGATATATTGGATCTCTTTTAAATATCAAAACAATATTTCATCTCTCTTAAGTTTGTGTCAGAGCATGAATTCTCTTTTGTTCTAGGTTGATTTCTTTAATCCCCATAGAATAAACAATGTGCATTACCTTACTATTATTGTCATAAAATCATAATTTTACCTTCTCCATTGCATTGTAAACTCGAATTCTTTAATGTGCTTCCCACTTCTTCATCTTGTCGTAAATCACAAGCTTTTTCTCTTCTTTGCCTTAAAATAGTGTGTGCTATATTTATCACTTGGCACTTGACGTTGGTTAAAATATAGTCCTTTATCTTATTACTCGAGTTTAGCTTTTTCATGTCATGGCCTAATATAACATAGAACATGTGTTTCTGTTGCCTCTTTCTTTGAGGTGTCACCTCCCTATGCCATTGGCAACCTCACAACTTCTATGGCCACCTCTTCCCCTCTGCTAGAACACCCTTTTTCTATTGCCACTTGTGTAGCCCATGACCTATAAGGATATCTTTGAATTTGAATGACTTAACTAGAAGGGGTTGGGGGTGGAGTGAATAGATGACACTTGATTATCGATGTTTCTTGCACTAACACATGTTCAAAGACAGTAGTGTGTTTATATGATGATGATTACAATATTATGCTAACAAAAATATTTAACATGATCGAAGCATGATTTGAAATCTCATACCGTGCCGACGAAAAGGTCAGAACGTATTATTTTTGTAAATCACAGAAACTCAATACCATTCGACACCAAGTTTAAAATCATGAGCCATGCCATGTTTTGATCTTTGACTAGAAAAATATTCTAGTGTGGTGCCGAACTCTGATGCATGATGCCAGTGATAGATTGGAGGTTGAAGGAGGAAGGACATGAAGCAAAGGAAGGAGACACTGTCTATGCTATGTCATATTGAGTTTTCGTAATTTATCAAAATGATATGTTTCGATTGTTTTGCTTGTCATAGTGCAAGATTTAAAATTATACTTGGCACCAATATTTCCTTCGTATGCTTCATCTCCTTTCTTCTTCAACTCCAATCCATTATTGGCACTATACATCGAAACATTGCAACAATACTGAAATAGTATCGTTACAATTAACTATCAAAACTTTGGCATGACTTGAGAATTTGAACCTTGGTTATTTCATTTTTTTAAAAAGAGAGAAATATATTTATTACTTTTATCTAATTTGTTCAACGTTTGAAAACATATAAAAACTTATTCATCCTAGAAACATTGTATATATATAATATAAATAAATCAAAGTCATCATCCTAATCCTCTTATCCTTTTATTATACAACAACAATAACCAAGCCTTATCCCACTAGGTGGGGTCGGCTATATAGATCCTTTTACGCCATTGAGCTCTACCTCTTATTCTATCATCATCTATACTTAAATAAATTTAATCTTGTTTTATTGTTGCTAACTAAGTCTTTTTTAGTCTTCCTCTTCCTCGTTTGATATGCGTGTTTGTCATAATTTCACATCGCCTAATTGGAGTATTTATTGGTCGTCTAAGTACATGCCCATATCATCTTAAACGTGTTTCTCAGAGTTTTCCCTCAATAGATGCAACTCCGACTTTCTCTCTAATGCTCTCATTTCTTATCCTGTCTATTCTTGTATGTCCAGACATCCACCTTAACATCCTCATCTCTGCAACTCTCATCTTCTGCTCATATGCTTGAGTCCCAACATTCAGCTCCATATAACATAGCAAATATAACTACGGTTTATTATACAATTATTAAAATTTAGACAACATTTTTACATATTCTCAAAATACAAAAATTACATTACTTCATGAATAATTTAAAGTTTTCGCATAAATGTAACATAATCAATGCCTAAAATCATTCAAATATATTTAAAGATATCGAAAACAAAGATCAATCTTCATGACCATTATAAATGCAATATCTCATACAACAATAAACTTGAAATTGAAGATCAATCTTCATCACCATTATAAATTCTTCATCACTATTATAAATGCAAGTTTTTGGATTTGATGCCTTTGCAATAAAATTGTAATTATGACTATTTAATTATGTGCAATAATGATAAAAATATAGATGTTAAATTTATACATTATCAAATAGTTGTTGCAAAAGATCCAATAAACACCAAACATCTCACTAAATAATATCAAAACTTAAACTCAACATTCAACATCTCAAATATAACTCAATAGTAATTATTTTTAATAATCAAATATTATTAATTAATATATTTTATATTTAAAAAAGTGTCAAAATCGTTTCTGCACATTATGATACGGTATCAAAATCATATCGTTCCAGTTGTGAACCGAAATTTCAACATTACTCGAAATTCTAAACCTTGAATGTTATTATGTAACTGATTTTTTTGTAAACCTAATTGAATTAGATGTATTTGACACTGTTCCTTGGTTCATCATGGTTCCTTTTGATTCATTACAATTCATATTTTTTGCTTTCATTCTATTCTTACTAGAATGTCTCTTCGATTTCTTGTATTATCAAATATTTGTTTAAGAATGCAATTATTAGGATAACTATTATTATTAATTTACATGTTTTTATCTCTATGAAATAATGCATTTTAACATTTATAAGTGTACTTGTTTCTTTTCCAATTCTTTAATAATGAGATGTTTCTTCTATTGTTTTGCCTATTTATATAATTAAGTAAACGCAAAATCTCATTATTTTTTTTTTGTCAAATTCAAGCTCAATTTAAGTTTGTTCTATACATAATTAAATTTACTCTATTTCAATCTAAGCTTGAGTATAAGTAGAATATAATATACATTCTTAATTGAGTATACCTCTATTAATTTGAAGGAACTTTATTTCAGTAATTAGTAATATATTTTGTTTATATAAATATTAATTTTTATAAGGAAAAGTTTCTTTTTTTTTCCTATATACTTTTGATTTTTCAAAATACCCCTCAAATGCTGGTAGATAAAAGAAAGATTCTCCTATTACAAATAGCATTTCACTAACATAAAAAGTTTTTGACATTGCCAAGCAAGCTTGTATGCTTTGGTTTATAAGACAAAAAGATAGCATCATTATTTTCTATAAAAAGAGGGTTGTTTCAAAGACAAGTAGCTAAGTTAAAAAGTAGGGAGATATAAGAATTGAGATGTGTGGATTAAAAAAAGAAGTGTTGGTTCTATAAAAAAGATACAAATTCAAAAAAGGAGATGAAAATGAAAAGGTGATAGATCTATAATGATTTATTATTTATAATGTTTATAATTTTCCATTCTCCGCTTTAACGCATGTATCATAGATTCAAATTTTACCATCATTTTTATTTTTGTTTTTTCATTTGTCTCGTGTGCATGATTTAAGACAAGATTAGCTATTATTGATTGCTTCCAATATCACTCTTTCTTAGAGCAAATGGCCAACAATTCAACCTCTTCTAAGCATTTTTTTCTGCATAGAGCAAATGATTAAGCCATAATCTCACTTATATTTTACAATAGACCCAATGTGATCACCCTTCCCCGGGGCCTCGTATTGGTGGGAACTTTGTGCCCTTGAGTTGCCATTTCAATAAGTTTAGTTGGCACTCCTCACTTATATGAAACAAATTGTTAGGCTTAACCACTGGCTGAAAATGTTTAAAAGCTAAGTTAATAGTTGCTCACTCATTTAAACTTATAAAACTCCTTTATTAATTCATAACTCATAATGAAGAATTAAAGTGGGGTCTTAAGGCTTCCCACTTAAGGATTGATGTTCTTGTCAAGGTTGAAAGTTCAACTAATAGAATTGCTCACGGTCATTCCTAATCAACAACATGTGAGGTCTAATAGTGGTTACAACATCATGCATATAGCCCTTTCCAACATCTTCCCATGTCTTAAATTAGGTTTGCTCTCTATACCAATAGCCATGCTCCACTTAGATGAGTGAACCGATAGCTCACTCATCTATAAAAATCTTTCAATAACTTTTAACTCACAATGTAACATTAAAGTGGGGCGTCACATTAGTTATTGCCTATTATCTCTAGTATTTCTTTCTCATGGAGTAAGATGACTTACAAATTAGCCTTCTCTTTGGTATTTCTCGTCTCTCAAAGTAGATTATTGAAACCTAATGTAATCTTTGGTTTTCAAATTTTTATCTCAAAAAGATTAGATTTATCTTTCTCGCACTTCTAGTATCCTCTTTCTATTTTACAGTTTTTTTTTATCTTTGACATTTACCTTTCTCAAAGTATTATTGTGACTTTACTTGGTCATAGTTACTCTACAATATTAAATTCTCAAGTCAAAAGCATAATTTGGATTCCAAATTTATCTATTTCACTATCCGACCTCTCATAAGTTATTTCCTCATTGCAAACTAAAGAAACCCGTGATGTCTTAACCTAGAGGAGAAAAGAAGAAAATTATATTATCCTTTGAAGAACATCAACATTTTCATTTTCTAAACCACTCTTCTGAAGATGCCATCAACATTAGTAGTTTATCAACTTATTGAAGATCAATCCAGAGCCTTGCATCTTCATACTGCTCCATTAGTATCATTTCATCCTCATAATCAAGTGTTTCACCCAATTTTATTTTATTTTCTTTGTGACGTATTTTTCTATTTATGTACAAAATGAACGCCAACAGTACCTAGCATTAGAGATAGTGTGTCAAATGATTAGTAATTATTAGTTATATGTTAAATAGTGTTAGTTCAACATTAGGTAGTTAGTTAATATGGTAATATAAGTCCTATAACTATGCTGTAATGTTTCTCATTTTAAGTAGCGATATAATATTTCATCCCTCTTAACTCAGAAATGCCAAATTTTAGTTTTGACTCAATTATAACTGCTTTAATGATTCTTAATTAGCTAGGTTTCTTTAAAAGTTAAAGTTATTTTCACCAGGTCACTATTAATTAGTTTTGAAATAAGATTTATACTATTTGAAAAAAGAGGGAGCACTTTTGTGACTTTAAAATTCTAGGGACTTCTGTTGGTAAATCAGCCTTCTTAATTAGAGAACATTGAACCTGTTCTGCAGAATTTCTTTCAAGAATGTGTCAACATTTGATATTTGCATTTCAGTTGGTGATTTACACGGGGATCTTTCAAAAACACGATGTGCTCTACAAATGGCAGGAGTCTTGAGCTCTGATGGCCAAGATTTATGGATAGGAGGGGAAACAGTAAGCCACCTATTTTTTCAAATTTTCTAATGTAGTTTTTGGATATTTGAATTGGAAGAATAGGTTGTACTAGAACCATTTGCATATTTGTATTTCTAATCTTGAATAACATTTGTGAAATAACAATCCTAGTCACATTCAGATCTATATCCATCTATTTCAAAAATTGTCAACTTAATTTCAGTAGAAATATCTATACTTATTCTTTGACCAATATTTTGATTGACTTGTTCTGGTGATCCTATTACATCTCAATCTCTGTATTTTTCACACTCACCTTCACTTCCTAGAAACATACTCATTGCTTTCATAATTTAATCCGCTAGTAAAAGTTCTTTTCTTTCTACAGCGTAATTCTCTACACAGAATTGTTTAAATGTAGACCAAATATATCAGTTCTGCATCTTACACATAATTAGAACTATGCATTGTGCTTAACACAAAGGAGAGTTGATAGTGAAGTGAAGATCTTAAAAATGGTTATCATTCAGCTGACAAATTGGACCTTTGGGAGGATGATTAAAATTATCCTTCCAAATGTGATTAAAGTCTGTATATCTTTGACATAGTCTGCGATCAGAAATTTCCTTTTTATGATATGTCCAAATTAGATATGAAGCAGTACTTTTGATTTTCTTTTTAATTTGTAGGTAGTAGTTCAACTGGGCGATATACTTGATCGTGGTGATGGTGAAATTGCAATCCTGTCCTTGCTGAGATCACTTGATGCTCAGGCAAAGTTAACTGGTGGTGCAGTCTTTCAGGTCTGGGTTAATTTGTATTAGAAATTTATTTTCATCCTGTTTTATAGGATTTTAAGTTTACAATCACACACCATCTCAGTAACATTACAAATGACATGTCAAATCAATTGATAAAAAGGATAACTTCCAAGCATTAATTTTACTCTAAAAGGTGCATAAACGGGAAAGAGAGTTATATTTTCGATTTGCTTATTTGATAGTTTGATTATTGCTTTCTGTTCTCATATTCAAATTGGCCTTTCACTTTTTTATTATTATTATTTTTTAATTTCTTGCTTTTTAAGTCCGAAGAATTTATCTAGAATGTTCTTATCATTTGATATATCCAAATATGTTAACATGAGTCTTTGTTAAGTTGAGAGACCTAAAATTGTTTTGTGTCGATTAAAAGAGAAACATGTCAACCATATAGATAGGATCTTAATCTAATATCCAATGACTAAATACGCTGTAGGACAAAGCCTTAATTCCTAAAGTATAAGACTGACTCTTTTCCTTAAGCTGGAACATACATATTGATGAATGTCCAACTTGTTATACAAAAAAAGTTCACAAGAAATAAAACTGATAAGACACTAGATGAAAATGAAGCTGTAATACTAGTATATATTGAGAAGCATGATGATGTGACATCAAATTAAAGTTGATGACAATTTTGAAAAAGACTTGGACTAAGTTGATTTGATGCTCAATAGAATTGAAATAATTTCTTCCATAACACCCTTCTAATTGAATATACCAAAGGATACCGTTAGTTGTGAGATGAAGTGATAAATTGTGAAAAATTAAAAAGCAATAGATTCGAGTTTCAATATCTACTTGCATAATGTAGATTTAATATGAGGGAGAGTTGATATTACACCAGGAGGCAAGTAGAAGACCAAGTAATCTTTTGAGTTCTATTTGACAGGAAGAGGATACTAGAAGAGAGACTAACACATTTAATGTAAATAAAATCAAGGAATTAAATATTGTGTTGTCCTAGTTGGCATGGGCAAAATGTACCATTCCACGCCAATTGACACCAACACCACTATTAGCACCGTGAGGCAGTCACAGAGGCTTAGGGATGACAATTTTCCCCGCGGGTTTGGGGTCCCGCGAGGAAAACCCGAAATGGGGATCCCCGATTTTTCGGGGATGGGGCGGGTATGGGAATACTATCCCCATACCCGAACCCGCCCCGAATATTATTATTATTAATATTAATAAATAATAATATGATTTTTTAAAAAAATATTAATAATAGTGTTAATATTAATATTAAAATTTTTAAAATATTATTAATAATAATATTATTAATATTGATATTAATATTAATATTATCATTAATAATAATTATTAAATAATAATAATAATAATATAAATTAAATTTGGAAATGAGGCGGGGATGGGGATTTGATCCCCGTGGGTTCGGGTTTGGGGAATCCCCGAACCCGAAAAAATGAGAACGGGGCGGGGATGGGAATGGCAAACCCGCCCCCGCCCCGCCCCGCCCCATTGCCATCCTTACAGAGGCTGCCGTAATTTCTTTTTTTACTGTTTTCTTTTAATTTTTAATTTTAGATTGAAATTTATATTTTTAGATTGTAATTCCTTTCCACTATTAATTGTTTTTCTTATTAATTTTTCCCCTCTTCCATCCATTAATTTTCCTCTTATTAATTTTTCCCTCTTTCATTCTGTAATTTTTTCCCCTCCATTCAAATAAGAAGGTAAATAAGAGAAAAAAATATCTGTCAAGGATGATGTTATAGACCGTGGGCAAGCCCATGAATAAAAGAGAATTTGGAGCCCATCAAATACAAGAGAAACGATAGATTTAGAAAGAAGGGTGCATATCAAGAAAATTACTTCAGCTATAGTAATTGTTTATTTGAGTCGAATATCTTTTATTTCAATAGAATTAAGTCCAGTATCTTTAATTTTTAGGAAGAATAAACCTTTCTTATTCTGTGTTTATTTTCTTCCTTCGCCGAGAAGGAGTTGTATTTAAATTTTTGAAATAATGTGATAAAGATTATGATTGAGTTTACAAAAGAAATCAAACCCGTAGATTGAGAGGTTCTCTAATCCCAACGAGCCTCAAATTCTCCCGACTATAGGCCGTCAAGGTCGTAAAACAAAAAAAACAAAGATTATGCGATCCATATTCAAGGGTCTTAACAAATTGTTATCAGAGCTCGTCGTAATGAGTGACTCATAAGCATCCGTGCTCCTCAAACCATATAGATTCAGGGATGAATTAACCACACCCTTTTGCTGGTCCTCATCGACTCGGGAAGTACTTGTTGCTTTCTAACTTTAGTACTTGCATTCATCTTGGGCTTACCTAATGGAAAACGCCCTGCTCTCTGGGTGGTAATAGCTAATGAGCGATGACTACAATGCCTTGGGTTTGCTACAACATCTTAATCCATTTGGGTGATCACAAATTTAATGTTGAATTTTTCATTCTACCATTGGGAGACATTGGAGCAATGTTGGAAGTAAATTGGCTTCACACCCTTGGTCTCATCCTTTGGGATTTCTCCCGGATGCGCATGAGCTTTCAACAAACCGGAAACACCATTGATTTACGAGGATCGGGTGTTACTCTAATAGTAGAAGTAGCCTCCCTTGCAACTGTTACCCTATCAAAAGTTAATGAAAAAACACTACAATAGATTTTAGAAAAGTATGCTTTAATTTTTGAGGAACCCAGCTGCCTCCCACCTTTCCACAGATGCTGCCCCAAAAATTGACTTGAACAAGGCACCAACCCCATCGTGGTGTGCCCTTATAGATACCCCCAACGCAGAAAGATGAAATCGAGCGTCAATGCAGCGATATGATTGCCAAGGACCTGATTAGACAAAGCACATCACCTTTCTCTTCGCCGATTTTATTGGTGAAAAAAGTAGACAACACATGGCGCCTTTGTGTGGATTATAGAGCTCTCAATGAGAAGACGATCAAGGATAAGTTTCCTATTCCCGTGATCGATGAATTGCTTGACGAATTACATGGATCTCTTTATTTTACTAAGCTGGACCTCAGATTCGAATATCCCCAAATCTGAATGGAACCAGCTAGCATTCCTATGATGTCTTTTTGCACCCATCATAGCCATTTTGAGTTCGCAGAATGCCTTTTGGTCTCACAAATGCCCCCTCGACTTTTCAAGCTCTTATGCATAATATCTTTAGCGCTTTTCTAAAGAAATTTGTGCTTGTCTTCTTTGATCATATACTTATTTACAATGCTTCTTGGGAGGAACATCTCCACCATTTGCAGTTGGTTTTTGAGATATTACAACAACAACACCTCTTCCTAAAAAAATCTAAATGCTTATTTGCTCGAACGGAAATCACCTATCTTGATCATATCATTTCTCGTTCAGAGTAGCCGTAGATAATGGCAAAATTGAAGCAGTCCTCCATTGGTCGCAACCCACTACTCTTTGTCCCTCCATTCGTCCAAGGTTATGGAGTGTTGGCATCCCCTCTAACTGGCCTCTTGTGAAGGAACTCTTTGAATGGGAAATGGGGCAATAGAATTGGCTTTCCAAAAGCTAAAAATCGCCTTCACTTCCACAATGGTACTTGCTTTGCCCGATTTCTCGAAGCCATTTGTGGTGGATTGGGATGCCTCAGATATGGGTATCAATGCAATTTTGCAGCAAGAAGAACGCCCCATCGTCTTTTTCAGTCGTCCTTTGGTCCAACGACAGAAGAAGCTCCCTACCTATGAGAAAAAGCTTATTGGATTGGCTAAAGCTATATGTCATTGGCATGCTTATCGTTGGGGACACAAGTTCTTGGTCGAACTGACCATTACAATCTTAAATTTTTATTGGAATAGCGGATTACCACCTCACCTCAACAACACTTGATTAGTAAGCTTCTGGGTTTTGACTTTCTCATCGAATATCGAGCAAGCCGAAACAATGTAAAACTGAATGCACTTTCATATCATGATAACAATAATGGACAATTGAATTGACTGCCATCTTCATGCCCAAATTGAACTTAACAGTGGTGATCTAAATACTCCACTTTCCCAGAAATTCAGCACCTATTCATATGTCACAACAAGGCAAAGGTCGCATGGAATACAAGGATGGACTTTTATTCTTCAAAGACAAAATCTATCTCCCTGCTGCATCTCTCACTTCTAGAATACTAGCCATGATACATAATGAGTTTCACGCAGGATATCAGAAGACGTTATATCGAATTACACGAGATTTCTATTGGCCTAGGATGAAATAGTAGGTTCACACATTTGTATGAGAATGTCTAGTTTGCCAATGCAACAAAGTGGAGCATTTGAAACCAACAAGATTATTACAACCTTGGACTGTTCCTCACCAACAAGTATGGTTTGACATTTCCATGGATTTTATTGGTGGATTACCTCTATTTTAAGGTAAAACTATATTGTTTGTGGTCATGGATCACTTCTTTAAGTATATTCATTTCATCCTTTTATCACACCCATACATGGTTGTGAAGGTGGCTAAAGTTTTCTTTGATAATATTTTTAAGCTTCATGGTATCCCAAAACAATCGTTGATGCAACCTTCACTAGTTCCTTCTAGAAGGAGCTATTTCGCCTCAATAGAACACAACTTTGTTTCTTGCCCGCTTACCGTTTGTAATCAAATGGCCAAATCGAAGGCGTGAACTGGATAATCAAGATGTATTTGTATTGTTTAATGGGAGAATTTCTAAAAAAAAGGGATATATTGGATCTCTTGGGTAGAATTTTATTACAACACTGACTATCACACATCCCTCAAGGCCACCCCCTCGAGGTCGTGTATGGGCGATCACCTCCTCGCCTATTATCATATTTGACTGGTACTGCTTGTATTTAATCAGTAGATCAGGAGCTTCAGACTCGGGAACAACTTATGAAGAATCTACGAGAGCAACTTGCTGCCTAAAATCATATGAAACTTCAATATGATTCATCCCATCGGGAGGTATAGCTTGAGATAGGAGATATGATGTTATTAAAGCTTAAGTCTTATCGCTAAGTAAGTTTGACGTCCAAGAACCGTATGAAACTTTCTTCTCGCTTTTATGGGCCTTTTAAAATCATTGGCCTTGTGGGTCACATTGCTTACAAGTTCCAATTGCCAGGCCATATAAAGCTCCACTCGGTTTTTCATGTGTCCACTTTGAAGAAATATTACAGCAGCATCCCTAGCTTCCTCACTCTTCCACCCATACATCAGGAAGATTACATTCCCTCTCCTTAGGCTATTCTCGACTACCGCTGACACCGTGGGCTCTTCCAAATTCTAGTTCATTGGGAGGGCTTATCCCCTACTGAGGCTTTATGGGAAGACACAGTAGCTATCATTCATGTTTGCGGATAAACTCGTTTTTCAGGGAGGGAGTAATATTATGGATCGTGAACAAACCCATGCAGCAAAAGAGAATCTGGATCTAATCAAATATAAGAGATACACACATTTAGAAAGAAGAGTGCATATCAAGATAATGGATTCAATTATAGTAATTGTTTATTTGAGTCGAATATCTTTTATTTTCAATAGAATTAAGGCTAGTATCTTTTATTTTTAGTAAGAATAATTTTTTTTTTATTCAGTGTTTTCTTCCTTCGTCGGGAAGGAATGCCATTAGTTGTATTTAAATTGTTGGAATAATGTAATAAAGATTATGATTGAGTTAACAAAAGGAAATCTGACCCTTAGATTGAGAGATTATCTAATCCCAATGAACCTCAAATACTCCTTACTACCATAGGCCGTCAAGGTCGTAAAACCAAGAAAATAAAGATTAATTCCACTGATTAGCCGATAAACTGTCCCATTACGCAATCTATATCCAAGGGTCATAACAAATTGATACGCGATCCATATCTAAGGGTCATAACAAATTGGTATCAGAGCTCGTTGTAATGGGTGACTAATAAGCATTTCAATACTGCTTTGATGCTTTTCTCAAAATTTACTAGGAGGACAAAGTTGCCAATGAAAAATGACAATAGCTCATCCACACGGAGGAATTGTTCAAAGACTTCTCTAAAATACTCTCGCATAATAACCATCGAGGTGAAGGGAGCAACAACCATCTTGACCTAAAGGGCACTGCTCGAAAGGGTACCGTGGCTATGAGGAGGGATCCTCAAATATATACCACAGTATTTGAAACTGGATTTCCCACGTTATGATGGTCAACCTGATTCTTTGGGATGACTCAATAGATGTGACCATTTTTTTCGCCATCAACGCATTCCGGAGGAAGAAAAAATTCGCCTAACCTGTTTCCATCTTGAAGGAGATGGCCAATTATGGTTCATCGAACAAGAATGTGATTGACATCATATTCAATGGGAGGAATTTAAGGATTTGTGTAATATGAGATTTGAGCCACCTATTCGCAACAACAAATTGTGCGAGCTTGCCAAACCTCAATAATCAGGATCCGTGGAAGACCACTACTAGTGAAAAATAAAAAAAATTTAATATAATATAATTTCTAATTATATAAAATATAATACTAATGAATTAAATTATTCTATATATAAATTTGGTTTAATTGTAAACCGATCAAAATAAATCCATATTAAATCTTGTTTAAACCTACTTGACCTGCCATATTTGCTTGGACTTCAATTAATCCTAAATCGACTTTTACTCAATAAATATCAAATATTTCATGAGATAATATCAAAATTTAAATTCAACATTTGACAATTCAAATATAACTCAATAATAAACACCTATAGCGATTTAATATTAATTAAAGTATTTTTTAATTAATATAATTTATATTTAAAAAAGTAGTGCAACTTTATTTATACGATATCAAAATCATATCGTAACTTAAATTCTAGCACGGTTCGAAATTTTAAACCTTGAATAAAGTTGAACTATTTAAAATAAAATGGATCCATTAAAAAAATCAGTTTAGAATTTGAAATACTATTTTTATTTAATTTCATAAGTGGCTAAATTTTTCTTATAATTTATTTCTACTTGACCAATACTATCGTTCACATTAGGTATCCAGTTCTTCGAATCGATTATTCTTGGGATCCGATCCATGAAAGTTTTTCATCAGTCATCAGGGTAAATCGTGAGGTGCTCGTGGTGGTCTATCAAGATGATCCACTTTCGCCCACTATCTATTGGACGAAAAATCCCCTGCAATTCACTGCAGTTGAGTCTCGACCCTTAGATTCTTGGGATCCGAACTTGGAGGTCTATCCACTGTGCCATAACCCTGGCGGCTACTTGACCAATACTAGCACACTAGTCTATGTTTAATAGACTAATTATTATAAAGCCTATTAAAGAGTGTCATATATATGAAAAATATTTTTTCTTATAAAATCATCGGCTAAGACACATCTCCATGAGATCATTGACTGAGACATTGGTCTTATTTGCGCTACTACGCTATCTTTTAGATTTCAACTAATAAAGATTGATAAAGTGTTGTAAACAAAAATGAGATTTGGATTTTAACAACTAATTTGGGAAGTGAGAATTGGTTGCAAGAGACTAAGTTTTCGATAATTTTACTCTAACATGTAATGTTACTGAGATAGATGGAGTAAAAGCCTGATACCATAAATAATTGATAATTGTATCTTAAATGATACAAACAATATGCTAAATAACATATAAAAAATGAAAAATGATGGTGATATTGGAAACATGACAGAATTTCATCATGAGGTAGAAGAGAAGAGAGAAAGATTTAAGAAGAAGATGGTAAAAGACAAATATTTTAAATCTTTCATCTAAGGATTAAAGTACTGTTCTTATAATTCTAGTAGTACAATTTTGATACTATGTGTGTCAATACTTAACACATTTTAACCTGCATTAAATAATGTCATGGTTAACTCAAATAAATTTTAATCCTATGATCTCTTTCTACTTAATTTGCTTACTCCAAATATAAGCCTAGTAAGACCGCAATTGCATTAAAATTACAGTTTTTTTACCGAACCACGTAGTTAAGTTTCCTAAATATCCAAATTACGTACCCAACTTTCAAAATAATCAACTCATGTACCTATACCCATTTTACCCCTCCTTATTTACCCCAATCAATTGCTACTATGATAATTTTTTTTTAAATAGACAATTTTTTAAAGATCTATTCATATTAAAAAAATTTTACTCTCAATATATTATGTCAAATTGATATTTCTATGGATATAATCAGGAGAATTAGACGAATACATAGAATTTGATTTTATCATTCCAAGCTCTCTAGGTCCATCAGCTAAGAGCTCGGAATAACATGGAACTAGGTCTTATGTGCTCGTCTAGTTCTCTTAATTATATCTATGCCCTTAAACATCAATTTGATATAATATATTGAGTAGTGAATTTTTAAATACGAATTAAATTTTTAATCATTTTTTTAAAAAATATACTTTTTACGACAATCGATTAAAGTTACTGTTCATGATTATAGAAATAACTTTAATCGATTGCTAAAAAAATCTGATTTGAATTAAAAAAATTATTACTCCCAATATAGTGTGCTAAATTGATGTTTGAGGGTATGAATATAATCAGAAGAACTAGACGAACACATAAGACTTGGTTTCAACTCTCTACGTCCATTCAATTTAGGCCAAAATTAACAAAAAATGATTAATGATTTAGAGAGCTTAGAATGATATGAAACCAGGTCCTCTACGTTTGTTAAATTCTCTCGTATATCAATTCTCTCAAATATTAATTTGGCACAATATATCGAGAGCAGTGATTTTTTTAATACGAATTGGATTTTTCAGACACATTCTTGTTAAAAAAATCAACATTCGATATATTGTACCAAATTGATATTTGAGGGCATGGATATAATCAAGTTAACTAAATGAACACATAGAACCGAATTTCATGTCATTTCGAACTCTAGGTCCATTAGCTAGTTTTAATCAGTTCGGGCCAAAATCGGTTGGTGGGTGTATAGAGCTTAGAATGATATGGAACCAGGTCTTATGTGTTTGTTTAGTTCTTCTGATTATATCTATACATTCAAACATTAATTTGACATAATATATAGAGCAGTGGCGCAACGGTAAAGTTATTGCCATGTGACCAAAAGGTCACGGGTTCGAATCTTGGAAACAACCTCTTGCAAAAAGTAGGGTAAGACTGCGTACAATGGATCCTTTCCTGGGACTCCGCATGTCGGGAACTTCGTGCACTGGGCTGCCCTTTATATAGAGCAGTGGTTTTTTAACATGAATTAGATATTTTGGACACATTTGTCTTAAAAAAAATCATTACGCCCAATATAGTGTGCCAAATTGTTGTTTGAGGGCATTGCATATAATCTAGAGAACTAGAGAAACATATAGAATCTGGTTCTATGTCATTCCATCAGCCGATTTTGATCGATTTTGATCAAAATCAATAAATGAACCTAGAAAGTTTAGAATGATATGAAATAGGTTCTATGTGTTCGTCTAGTTCTTCTAATTATATCTATATCATCAAATATCAATTTAACACACTATATTGAGAGCAGTGGTTGTTTAACACAGATGTGTTCGAAAAATCTAATTCGTGTTAAAAAAATCACTGCTCTCAATATATTATGCCAAATTTATATTTGAGAGCATGAATATAATCAAGGATAGAACACATAAGATTTAGTTAGATGTCATTCTGACTGATGGTTTTAACTGATGGACCTAGAGAATTCGGAATGACATGTAACCATGTTCTATGTGTTCGTCTAATTCTCCTGATTGTATCCATGCTCTCAAATATAAATTTGACATAATATATTGAGAGCAGTGATTTTGACTGATAGACCTAGAGAGCTCGAAATGACATGTAACCAGGTCCTATGTATTCGTCTAGTTCTCCTGATTATATCCATGTCCGTAAACATAAATTCGACACAATATATTGAGAGTAGTGATTTTTTTTTAGTATAAATAGGTTTTTTTTTTTTAAAATCTGTCTATTTAAAAAAAATAAAAAAAAAAATTACCCTAGTGTAGCAATCGATTGGGGTAAATGAGGAGGGGTAAATGGGGATAGGGTACATGATTTGATCATTTTGAAAGTTGGATGCGTGATTTGGGTATTTAAGGAAACTTAGCTTCGTGGTTTGGTAAAAAGTTGTTAAAATTATACAACAACAAATTATAAAAAAATATAAGCACATCTAACTAGTTAACTACATTCATCATGGCGAAGATGATTTAGCAGTTCTGCAGATCTTGTTGGGATAGAGCTGATGAAGTGTGGATGGGAGGATCTTAGTGAGGTGAAAGATCTCATGTCTTGGAGAAATGCCTTGGTGAAATTAGTGGGAAACTCTATAAGACAAGCCATACAAAAGTTGTAGGAGTAGAGCCCGACAATAGCATTTTGATGATACAAATGAAGACACAAACGATGTAGAGCTGCTAGCTCTGGTAGTCACATAGTCGCACTTGCAACACATCATTTTTCTTTTTTGACCTTCAGCTTAACTTTGGGGATTTGTTAATCCTAATTTAGAGGAGTGAACAAATAAAGGAGGGCATGGAGCATGGGAGGGAGTGGAGGCAGGAGCAGAGAGGTGAGGATGATGAAGATTTGAAATAACCCGCAGCCTTAGTTTGTAAGTTGAGAGAAAAGGAGGGATGGAGATGAGAGTATAGGGGAGGAAGGAAGCACTGCCACATGAAACTAACAGCATACACTAAGGGGATTGAGGAAGAAACCCTAATTTAGGATTGGTGTTCTTTGGTACCATGTTGAGAGGGATACAACTATATTGTATTTGATTAAAGGATAATGATTAGCCCCCTCCTATACATAAGCTTTGACATAATACCAAAATGATAAGGATCCCATATGACACAAATTCTGTTCCCATATACTTATTAGCTCTATGATATGACATAGTTGTTTTCTGTTTTAGTATTATTTCTCAACAATTCACTCTTGATTTACTGCAGCGAACCTTAGGCTCCTACTACAGGTTCTATTACCTGGAAACCTGGTTATAAATCAAAGTCAATGTTAAAGTTAATCTAATGGTTTCCTTGTTCTCCAAGATGTCAAGGACTAATGAACAGATGAAGCTGAATCATCAGTACCTATAATCATGATGACTAACTACGATACATTTATGAGAGTGAGAGTTTTCCTATCTACTCTGCTTTGATATCTTAATTAGTCATCTTGATTTTGTGGTTCTTAGGGGGAGTAAGAAGTGGGAGCGGGGTCTTTGGTGATAGTGTTTACCTGATGTAACACTGTTTTGAATTTTCTGGAAGGAAATGATTCTGTATAGCGTGTAACATGCAGCATCTTGTATTCCTTATTACATGAGTCCATTGGATTACGTTCTCAAACATACAAAATTCTTCATACACTTTCTTAGTTCCTGCTTTTTCATAACTGTAACTCGTGTTTTATGTGGCAAAAGGCGATTTGCTCACCCCCAGCGCCCCCGTACAGTCATAGAAATGGGTGATTCGCTAGGTTGTCCATTTCTTATTAATTAAATTTACAGAAATGAGTATAATACAGATCATAGAAATTTCTTGTTCAGCCATATAGCATCATCTCACCCACAACAGTATATGCTTTTTTTTTTTTTTATGTTTCTATGACTATATATATAACATTGTGTGTGACCTACAAGAACAAGTTGTGAGTTGGAACTATTTGGAGCTGGGTACGTGGATTCTATCTTGCAATTGAACTCCAAGATTATATCAAGAGTACTACCTAGGGCTTGTAAATAAATTTTTTAAAATTATTTGTTGCTTCTATTCTTCACAATCTGACTCTAATTGATTCTAATGCATCCATACAATCATAAGCTTGAACATATTTTCTTCCATTTTACATTTCTTGGAGCCACACCTGTATGCTCTCAAATAGTAACAATTTATTTTCTTTTTTCAATTGCTTAAACCTTCAACTTGATATATTGTGGCAATTGTTTAGAAAATTTCATGGATATCTATTAAGCTTTGTAACATGAACATGAGTAGTATTTATCAATTTATTTGCTTGTGTTCTTTATTGCCTTTATATTAAGCTAAAAATTGTTTTATAGTTAGCAAATGCTCTTGAAAAGTTAATACTTTGTGTGTCAGTTCAAATACAGTTATATATTTAATTTTGAGATGCTATATGTCTGTTGTCCAATAGGTTAATGGAAATCATGAAACAATGAATATAGAGGGTGATTTCAGATATGTTGATCTAGGAGCATTTGATGAGTGTATAGACTTTGTAGACTACTTGGATGAATATGAAGGCAACTGGGATGATGCCTTTATTGGTTGGAACAGCGCTACTAACCAGTGGAAAGAGAGAAGGATATCCGGTAGTCATTGGACCCCTTGGAATTTTGTAAAGGTATATACAAGTAGTTTCTTTAAGAAAAGTATGTGCTTGCTTGTATTACATGAACTTGAATCCATTAAAATCTAATAATTTTTAATTAGTTGGATGCTTTTTAATGTTTGTAGTAAATTTTGTACTCTTTTTGATTCATAAATCTAATTATCATAAATATAAGTAGATGGACTCTTATGACTTCATGAATCCACACAGGTGTCTTCCTATATGTAGTAATGCACATGCTTGTAAGCAAACACCTGAACATTTACGAATAACATTGTCCATATATTTCTGTACTTTGTTAAAACTTCTTTTATACTAAATTTGATACTTACTAATGGATTGAAGTGCTTAGCATGAATTTTTATATGCCCTTAAGGTTTATAAGAAACAACATGGACTGTGGTATTACATAGATTAAAATGTTGGATAACCAAGAAGCAACATGGACGAAAATAAGAAGGAATAAGAAAGAGATGGTTTTGTGAAATTACTAGGAAAGTGAAAAAAAAATACTACTATCTTAGAATAATCAGGAGTAATTTTCTAAGGGTGTGTTTATTACAAGGGAAGGAATACTGATGGAAATAAGGTGACAAAAAATCTTTTGGCAGTACTTTTTCTTTGTTTCTTATAGGGGAAAAAGGGAGGAAAAAATGATTAGAATTTGTTTGTTCAATTGTCTCTATATTGCTTTCATTCAAGTGAAAATTCACTTTTAGCTCAAATCCTATCTTATTTTTTCTTTTCAAATCTGTTTTTGTTATATATATATATATATATATATATTTTTTTTTTTTTTTTACATAAACTTTTCTCTCAAGGAAACAAAAACTAGGAAAATATTTCCATATTGTTTTCCAATGAGATTTCTCCCTACTATTTTTCTTTTCCTAAATATTTCCTTCTCTAGTTGGTAACTCGGCGTAATAGATGGTAAAGTGGGAAAACACAAATTAAGTTGATATGGGCATGTTCAAGTAAAATGATGAATTCTCTAGTTAGGTAAGTTGTAAGGATTAGAGGAAGACCAAAGAAAACTAATGAAATACAAATGACATAATAGATTGGAAATTAATAGTTACATAGTATTGCACAAAGTTTAATAGAAGGATAACAATCATGTAGTTGAATACTAAGTGGATATGATGAGTTGTGTTAGATCTAAATTTTATCTCTACTTTGGTTCTTTTTATAGTAGTCATAATTTTCCAAGTGGTCATGATAAGTTGTGTTAGATGGAATTTTTTCTATACTTTGGTTTTTTTGTAGTAGTAGTCAAAATACTCCAATCTCTATAAAGTTTGTGATTCATAGTTAATTAACTTAATTTGACTGAAAAGGTGAGTAATGTAGATAGATCTCTTTCATCCCTAATATCACAAAGCATGTCATTGTAATATTATGCTAGGGTTTGTTAATAGTAATATTAATAATTGATTATAAAATTATACATGCACAAAAGTTGTAGTGATAGGTTATAGAATTTTGTTTCCATGTTGTCAATAGAAAGTAGCGGAACAACAACCACAACCAAGCATTTATCCTGATCCTGTCTGAAAGCGATGAGATGGCACGTTGGCTCCGATGAATGATTTTTCCGCGAATAAGAATCTTCTCGAGATCTGAAGGGAATTCTTCAATGATCTTGCGCACAGTTAGACGAGTCAACAAAGTGTTAGTGACCTAAGTCTAATGTGGGAATCTCTGGCTAGACCCTCCTACGTTTAAGTCAGTCTCCTCTCTTGGAAAGTGGAAGAAAAACAGTAACGGCAACTGCAGAAAAGTAGGGCTTCAGATGCAAATGTTGGTGTTTTACCTTGCCAGCGGAGAGGATTCTCTTTTTTATACTACCTCACATAACCTACGCGATCGTGAGGTGGTTCTTGGTTTGTTCGAGTTTGTTATAAGATGAGAGAAGTACAACCTAGGCATTGTGCAATAATCTTCCGAGGAATTTTTTTCTATTCCAGATGTACCTCCTTTGTCGTTTATAACTTGGACCCTTGATGAAATATTCAAAAGGGTGTATCGCTGTAACTGAAGAAGTTTCGAGAGAATATTCCCCGACAAGTTCGCCAGGCTGCCATAAAGTTGTCGACTACCTATTTGCTAAATATATTTCAACCAGTCATTAAGTCGATCATATATTGAGAATATCTTTTGTTAAATATATCTCGACCGGTCGTTAAGTCGGTCGCATATTGAGCATACCTTCTGTTGAGAATATATCCCAGCCGCTTATTAAACCGGTCATATATTGAGCATACCTTCTGTTGAGAATATATCCCAGCCGCTTATTAAACCGGTCATATATTGAGCATACCTTTTGTTGAGAATATATCCCGGCCGACATTAAGATGGTCATATATTGAGCATACTTTCTGTTGAGAATATATCCCGGCCGGTCGTTAAGCCGGTCGTACAATGAGAATACCTTCGAATATATACTGGCCGGTCATTAAGTCGGTCGTATGCTAAAAGTTTTGTAAGGCTGAGTACCTTTAAGCTCAATCAGGCTTTGCTCGGTTGAGCACACACAAGCACCCTTATGCTCGTCGGCCTTCACTCGACCGATCCTATGTTATAAGCTTTGTAAGGCTGAACACCTTTAAGCTCGATCGGGCTCTGCCCAGTCGAGCACACACAAGCACCCTTATGTTCGTTCGGCCTTCGCTCGTCCGATCATATGTTAGAAGCTTTATAAGGCTAAGTGCCTTGAAGTTCGATCGGGCTTTGCCCGGTTGAGCGTACACAAACAAGCTTATGTTCGTTCAACCTTATTTGAGCATTCTGCTTAAAGAATGCTCGGGCGCGCTTTCATAACTTTGATGTAGGGCAACCAATCAGGACCAATTAGCAAACATCACCTTATCCTAACCTTGATCACCATTTCACCTTAACTTTGATATCTTTGTCATTTCCTGAATCCGCTCGTCATAATCCGTATCACTAGCCTTCCTCTCAAGTCTAGTCGAAGGAGGTGTAGCCAACTGACTGAACTCAAGTTCTAGTCTTGCTTACTCCTCATTTGTGACTTACTTTAGAAGAGTTAACTTTCCCATTCTCCCTTTTAAAAGAGAATGACACCATTTTAAGGTTGATGAGGGACAATCACCTGTACTTCAGCGAGCTAATCAATGAATTTCAAATTTAACAACTTTGCTATTTTATTCCTACCTACTTATTTTTCTTTGATATTAGGATTTTTTTTTTACGATTCGTGTTCTTGATCGTACCTTAGGCGTCTAGCAATTTGTGTCTTAGGCACTTAGTGACTTCTTCGAAAAACAATTCTCGTTTCGCTAGGTCGAGTACCGAGTATATGTGAAAAGGTATTTTTGGCTGCTAAAAGGTCTCACTTGTCATGTCTTTCATAAATGTTTATTCCTGGATGATTATCACGTGTCCCTTCCACTCATTCTTCACGACGACTGCTGACATCCCCCTCCTTGAAAGCACAATGGCACGCTCGTTTAACCTTACGAATCAATGACCCTCCTTATATGGGCCCTTTCACTCTAACAGTGATGCTTACACTACTCCTTATAAAACCCTTACCAACACCGACTCTTCACATATCGCTTCTCATCTTCTCCCATCTGCTCTTTCCAGTGACCTTTCTTCCTCTGCACTTCCTCTTTCCTGATTTCTAGCGGACCTAGTAAGTTGCTCGTCTTTTGGATTATATCCTATCATGGCCTAGGAATCCTTTATTCCGTGGTATGCTTCTACTGCTTCCAGCTTTGATGCTTCTGACTGAGCTCACCTCCATTCCAAATATGGCATACCCCATAGCTATCAAATTCGCCTTCCTTCTTCGGATGAATGTCTCCATTCTCCTCCCGATGATCACCGCACATGTTGTACGGCTTGAGGTCGTGGTTCTGGATGACGATATTGAGGGCTCGCACGAGGTCCTTTAGGTAGAGGAGCAAGTGCTACGGGGCGCTTTGGGGCAGGAGTGGATGTGATAATCTCTTTCTTCCGGGCAGCTTGGGCTTCTTCCACATTAATGAATTTAGTTGCTCGTTCAATTAATAGATCAAAGTTGGCTGGAGGCTTTCTAACCAAATTCTTGAAGAAATCGTTATTATTAAGTCTTTGAGAAAAAGCATTTACTAGAATCTCCGTGGTGGCTGTGGGAACATCTATGACCACTTGATTGAACCACTTGATTGAACCACTTGATGTAGGTTCGAATGGACTCCTTAGGCCCCTGTTTAAGTGAGAATAGGCTCCAAGGAGTTTTGTGGTATCGCCGGTTACTAGAGAAATGGTGGAGAAATATCTTCCGGAAATCCGTGAAGCGGCGGATAGAATTATTTGACAATTGCTTGAACCATCGTTGGGCTGATCCGTCGAATGTGGCGAGGAACATTCGGCATTTTACACCGTCCGTTAATTGTTGAAGAAGGGCGGCGTGCTCAAATTTGAGGAGATGATCCTCTAGGTCGGTAGTTCTTGAATATTCTCCTATATTCAGGTTTTGATAATGTTTGGGCAACGGATCATGCAACACTCTAGGTCGCTCAGGGAAACTATCACTGGCCACCACTTTTCCTCGCACAGGTACCTCTCCAAAAGACTCTTGAGGTATTATTCCTTTGCCCAACTGTTTTAATAGTGTGCAAAAAAGAACTCGGGGGTGTCGAGTTGGTGAGAGAGGCATAGGAGGCAAGTGAGCAAGGCCCTCCTCCTGAACCCCTCTTTCCCTTTGATGAGCGGTCGTTGATGCTTCCGGATTTGGTGGTGGCAACATATCACCAATGTTGGTTTATTGTTGTTGTTGGAATAGTTTCTGCGCCTTGGCGTAGATGAGCAACTCCAGATCTTCTTGCGCTAAAGTTATGGTATTGAGTTTTTCAGCTTCTTCTATCGGGCTTTGATGACCAGGCTAAGGTTAAGGCTTTTGATGACCGGTCGTTAAGCTGATCGTATGCTATAAGTTTTGTAAGGCTGAGTACCTTTAAGTTCGATCGGGCTTTGCTCGGTCGAGCGCACACAAGCACCCTTATGCTCGTTCGGTCTTCGCTTGGCCGATCGTATGCTAGAAGCTTTGTAAGGCTGAGCACCTTTAAGCTCGATCGGGCTTTGCTCGGTTGAGCGCACAACCCTTATGCTCGTTCGGCCTTCGCTCGGCCGATCATATGCTAGAAGCTTTGTTAGGTTGAGCACCACCTTTAAGCTTAATCGGACTCTGCTCGGTCGAGCACACACAAACACCTTTATGCTCGTTTGGCTTTTGCTCGGCCGATTGTATGCTAGAAGTTTTGTAAGGCTGAATGCCTTATATGAGCGATGGTAGCTTTCTGTATAATAGACATTGACTTGACCAGAAAATCAACAAACATTTCATGGACAAAGTCAACATTTTAGTCAATTGATCTCTCTTTCGACTTACCTATATAATTGATGAAATTTTGATCCGATTTAATTTTATGCAAAATCTAGTGAACTAATATAAGATTAGCAATCGACCGATCACAAAGTCAATAATAAATTCGATCAAAAGAATTTAGTCGAAGATAAAATCAATAATAGTTGACTTATGGACAAAATATAGTCAATCGTTTGATATAAGCTATCTAGTTCATGATCTAGTTCATGGTATAAAATACCATGCCGATTGACATAGGTGGAATTTTCCATTCTGTCTGTTGATATGCACTAGCATGGCCTCGTGAGATCGTAGAGGAAGTCGTGCACTAAGGACATCCAAAGGTTGTGACTATCTTTGTTTTTAATTTTTAATTTTATTTATTATTTATTTTTAAGACATTTAATTCAAATTCTCTCTCCCTTAATTTTTTCCCTTCTTTTTCTCCTTGATTCATTAATTCTTTTTCCTTCTTTATCTTCCTTCTTCATCGTTAATTTTTCCCTTGTTCATTCGTCCACGAGGGTATAGAGGAAAAGAATCTCTTTACTTCATTAATGTGGTTAATTTTTTTCCATCCACTCGTCCACGAGATAAATATAGAAAAAAAATCTCTCTTAAAGAATGATTAATTTTTTCCCTTCCATTTATCCAACGAGAAAAATAAACCTCTTTAAGTTGGAGGGAACATATTGTTAGAAAAAATAAAAAATTTAACTATAATATAATTTCTAACCTTATAAAATATACTTCTATGAATTAAATTATTATATATATAAATTTGTCTTAATTTTAAACCGATCAAACTAAATCCAAATTAAATCCAATTTAAACCTACTTGATCTTGCAATGTTTAGTTGGTGGATTTTAGCTAACCCTAAATTGACTTTTATTCAATAAGCATTAAACATTTTACGAGATAATGTGAACTCAACATTTAACATATCAAATATAACTTAATAGTAACCAACTGTAACAATCAAATATTAATAAAAATATTTAATCTATTTATATTTAAAAAAGTACTAAAATCATATCGGCACGACATGATATCGAAATCATATTGTTTAGGTCATAAATTAAAATTTTGGCATGACTCGAAATTTTAAACCTGGATTTAGTTGATTGATGACTTGATCAATTGATGACGTGTCCAAGTGCTATGGTACCAAAAAGGATTCGGTCTCAGAATTTATAAAAACCAGTTGATTGATGGTAAGCAATCAATGACACAAATCAACATATTGAATGGTTCAGATCCAAATGAAGTGGTTGGCATAGTAGGAATATGTTGACTGGTGAGCTACATGTAGTCTATCGATGAAGACAAGGAATAATTGACTAATGCTAGATAAGAGCCAAATAATCAACGTTGTGGATGATGACCAAATGTGCCGAACCAATCTACAGATGTGTCATGACTAGTTGATTGATGGATACTAGTCAACGTCTTTAAAAGGGGACTTGAGGCAGCTCTACCAGTATATCAACAATCCATGTAACATATTTTTCTATAGTTTGGTACATTTGTTTTAGTTATATCATTAATATATATCGGGTATTCTACTGCTTATACTTGTATACTGAGATTTTTTATATTATTTTTGTTTGATTTTTGAAAAATATTTTTGTTTTAAAAACTAATTTTTGTATAGGTTTCTTCATCTTTGAAAGATTTCCAAAATGAGAAATTTAGTGGAATTCCGAGGAGTGATTCGCTGAACGAGTCATGGATCATGGAGTACGAACTTGGGGGACGTTAAATATTTGTGTTCTTGTTGTCTGTCTACTTTACTTTATTACGCATTTATTCAACAAATATTTTGAAAACAAAATTATTTAAACTTTAATTCAAACTATGAAAGCATTTTAAATGTAGTTTTCTACTCTAAACATAAAATCTTTTCAAAATAGCGCTTTGAAACTACTGAATTAAAATTACTTAAAAATAAAAAATGTTGTCACCTCCCCCTCCCCTCTAGTGTTATCTTTGATAGTACATTAACTTCTTTTCAACCAATATATCTTTGGTTCATGTAGCATGTTTATGTATTGTACAAAGGTGAAATAACTTTTCAATGTAATTTTTCTCCAATATGCATCACTAGAAAGGTTGAATCTTGAAATTAGTGAATTTCAAGGACAGTTTTTGAAGGTTTTAGCCTTGGCAAAAGCATCCAAAACATTTGCTGCTGATGGTTATGGGACTTTTTCTTTCTATTCTGATTTATTTAGTAGTAGTAGATGGCACCAGAAGCTATTTCTCTTTTATACTTGTGTCTTTTAATTCATACATAAGGCCTAAATTAGTTGGAGATTTTGTGGTTCTGATTTTTGCGGGTTGAGAATACTTAAGCTTAATTAGTAGACCATGTTAGAGTATTTTAGCAGTGTAGTTACCTTGATACTTATTTATAAACTCATTTTGTTAAAAAAGATGCAAATTCATTGCCAAGGTGACTCTATAAATACTTTGATTTGAGAAACCAAATTACCATGGAGTTCTTCAAATAATATGTTTTCCGATTGGCTGTTAGATTTTCAATTTTTCATTTGATTATGCTTGCTTGACCTTCCAAATTCACGTTTTTGGGGAGGAATCATTTGGATGTTGAGAAGTAACTGATACAAGTTTGAATACGATATCACATGGAATCTCTGCCTCTGATCAAATTTGTTATAGATCAATGTGGACATAAATTCTTTAGAATTATGGAACAAATCCACTGTGTTCATTCCAATGAGGGAGTTTAAGGGGTTAAGCTGGAGATTATTTTGTTAACTTGAATTCAAGTTGCATGGAGCAGCACCTAAGTGATGAAGACGACATTTGATCTCCCTTACTAATACCATAATGATCGAATACATATTTGTTTCAATTCCAATAAGTTTAGGATAATAAGAAATTTAACTGGAATACTAAAATGATCAGCATTTCTAATCATTAATATATTGGTTTCTTTATCTATTTGGATGGATCTTTGATCATGCATTGTGAACAATTTTTCTATACTTTTTTTCACCTCTAAATTTTTCTTCATTATGCTGACAGATTTCTAAAAATTTTAGGACAGAAGCAGCAGGGTGTTATTGCTAGATCTTCACTTTTGAGGCCGGGTGGTCCTTTGGCATGTGAGCTTGCGCGCCATGCTGTGGTTCTTAAAATTGATGATTGGATCTTTTGTCATGGAGGCCTTCTTCCTCATCATGGTAAATTTCTGATATGTACTTATGAATCTTGATGTTTAAGTAATTAATGAATTTCTGCTTAACTTCTTGAAATGGACTGATCAAAGGCTGGATATGAACGATATGACTATTCTGTGCTATGTACAAAATCCTTCTATGATTTCATGCCTTCTAGTTGTGGTTGTAGCTTTTCTTAGGTTGGTTCTGAAGGTTTTAGAACTTGATCCTCACCCATCTCAATTAAACTCCGCCCATGATGACCGGTTATGGCCGGTCCCAAACCTGGATAAAGGAGGAGGGTTGCATTAGGTTGCCAGCCAGCGTCAAACTATGACAAATATTCAACGAATGAATCCATTAAACTATTGTGCTAATGCTAGGTTGTTCCCCGGAAGGAACGCGTTGCAGGGTCCGACTGTAACGTCTCGGCAAGGACCGCTACATCTCCAGAACTCAGGTGTAGTGCTAAATATGCAAGAGTTCGCGTTACAGGGTCCGACTGTAACGTCTCAGCAAGGACCGATACATCTCCATGAGAACTTGAGTGTAGTGTTAAATAGGCAAGAGTTCTCACACCATAGGTTGAATAAGAACAAATATGATAGGAAACCTAATAATCTAACATTTGGAACTTGGAACATAGGAACTCTCACTGGTAAATCAATGGAGGTAGTAGATATGATGATTAGGAGAAAAATTATTATTTTGTGTGTATAAAAGACAAAATGGATAGGTGAGAAGGGAAAGATGATAGAGAACTCGGGTTTTAAGTTATGGTACACTGGAAAGAGTAAAGCAAGAAATGAAGTGGATATTATTGTAGATAGTTTGTTAAAGGATGAAATTATAGAAGTAGTTAGACAAGGCGAGAGAATTATAGCCCTTAAGATAATAGTGGCAAAAGAAACTATGAACAGAATTAGCGTATATGCACCACAGATAGGATTAGATGAAACTACCAAATCAAGGTTTTGGGAGGACTTAGATGAAATATTACAAAATATTCCACCAAATGAAATGATTTTAATAGGAGGTGATCTAAATGGGAATGTCGGAGTGAAAAATGAGGAATATGAGAGAGTACATGGGAATTATGGGTTTGGAACGAGAAATGAGGAAGGGAAATCTATATTAGATTTTGCGATAGCATATGACCTTATATTAGCTAATACGTTTTTTAAGAAATGAGAAGAACACTTAGTCACATTCAAAAGTGGGAATAATAAATCGCAAATTGACTTTCTTATGATTAGGAAGAAGGATAGAAAGATTTGTAAAGATTGCAAAGTCATCCCTAGAGAAAGTTTAGCTACCCAACATAGGGTAGTAGTGTTGGATATACGCCTCAAGCATAGTATCAATAGGAAGAAAATATATACAATTCCTAAAATTAAGTGGTGGAAGTTAAAGGATAGAAAGCAAAATATATCTAAGGAGAAAGTAGAAGTATAAGCATTAGGTGAAATATACTATGACTCTAATACAACATGGGATAAGATAGTATCAAAGTTGAAAATAGTAGCTAAGAGTGTACTCTGTGAGTTAAAGGGACATGCATCACTAAGTAAAGAATCTTGGTGGTGGAATGAGAAAGTACAAGAGAAAGAGAAAGTAAAGGAAAAACGAATAGCTTATAAAGAATTATATATTTGTAAGAACGAGGAAAACTTAAAAAAATATACACTAGCCAAGAAAGAAGCTAAGAAAGTAGTGAGTGAAAAAAAAAAGAAACTTTTGAACGGTTATATCAAAAATTGGATACAAAAGAAGGAGAAAGAGACATTTATAGAATAACTAACGTGAAAGAAAGGAAAACAAGAGATCTTAGCCAAATAAAATATATTAAAGATGAATGTAATAGGATATTAGTAACGATGGGGAGATAAAAGAGCGGTGGAAGAGGTATTTTCATTAACTTTTTAATGAAGGTTTAGGCGACCAACTTAACTTAGGTAATTTAAGTAGGTCAAATGAGCATAGAAATTTTAATTTTTATCATAGAATTCAAACTTCACATTTAAAACAAACTTTAAATGAGATGCACAATGGAAAAGCCGTTGGACCAGATGATATTCCAATAGAGGTATGGAAGTGCTTAAGGAAATAAGGTATTGAATGACTTACAAAATTATTTAACATGATATTGAAAACGAAAAAAAAGTCTGATCAATGGAGGATAAGTATTCTAATTCTCTTATATAAGAATAAGGGAGACGTACAAAATTGTGCAAACTATAGGGGTATTAAACTAATGAGCCATACTATGAAACTTTGAGAAAAAGTAATAGAAAAAAGATTAAGAAAGGAGATCACAGTGACGTAAAGCTATACATCTTCTTAGATAATTAATTGAAAAATATCGCGAGCAAAAACAAGATCTACACATGGTATTCATTGACTTAGAAAAAACTTATGATAGAGTTCCAAGAGAAATTATATGGAGAAGTTTAGAAAAGAGAGGTGCTAGCGTAACATATATTGAACTAATTAAGGATATGTATGAGGATGTAACGACCAGAGTAAAGACTTCAGGCGAGTAACTGAAGCATTTTCAATAAAAATAGGGTTATATCAAGGATCAACTCTAAGTCCCTATCTTTTTACATTAATTATGGACGAACTCACTGCGTACATTCAAGACACAGTATCGTGGTGCATGTTTGCAGATGATATTATTTTGGTAGATGAAACACGTGAAGGAGTAAATGCTAAACTAGAATCTTGGAGGGAAATACTAGAAGGGAAAGATTTTAAGCTTAGTAGATTAAAGACAGAATATATGGAATTTAAATTTAGCAATATTAGATGTAATGAAACAATTGTTAAGATCGGAGAGAACGAGTTGCCCGGAATCGAGAGATTTAAATATTTAGGATCATTTTTGAAAATAATGGAGGGATTAAGAGAGATGTCTTATATAAAATACAAGCAGGATGAGTGAAATGGAGGGGAGCGTCGAGTGTTTTATGTGACCGTAAAGTACCTCTTAAACTTAAAGGTAAGTTCTATAAAACCGTAGTTAGACCTGTTATGTTATATGGATGTTATATGGAGCTGAATGTTGGGCTATGACTCGAGCACATGAGCAGAAGATGAGAGTTGCAGAGATGAGGATGTTAAGGTGGATGTGTGGACATACTAGGATGGATAAAATAAGAAATGAGTGCATTAGAGAGAAAGTTGGAGTTGCATCTATTGAGGAAAAACTCTGAGAGACACGTTTAAGATGGTACGGACATGTACTTAGACGACTAATAAATGTTTCAGTTAGGCGATGTGAAACTATGATAAACATACATATCAAACGATGAAGAGGAAGACCAAAAAAGACTTGGTTAGCAACAATAAAATAAGATAAAATTTATTTAAATATAGATGATGATATAATAGGAGATAGAGCTCAATGGCGTAAAAGGATTCATACAGCCGACCCCACCTAATGGGAAAATGCTTGGTTGTTGTTGTTGTTATAGTAGTAGTAGTACAATTACTTCTACATATCCTCAATGCATTGTTAGTATTCTACAAAGATCTTCTTGTAGTTGCAACTTACTAGAAATTATATGGTGTACTTGTTTAAATTTCCTAGATGTTATGCTGTATGCAAGATAAATATACTTTCGTAGAATAACGTGTAGTTCAATTTTACATATATGCCATACTGTGGAATTTTGACGTGCATACAGTCATATGATTAAAATGGTAAAAATATGATCCAAGTCCACGTTGTCATGACATGGAATTTTTTGCATACTCAAATGTTTTCTACTAGCAGAAATGTTACAGGGTGAACAAAAAAGGTCTAGTTAGTGAAGTAACAAGAAATGTAGAATATACAGAACATATGTTTATAGTGGTGGATACATTGTCTTTTCTGTGTTTTTTCCTTTGGAGGGCAATGGGAAGATTTTTTTTTCTATCTGTATACAAACTTTAACTCCGCCCATGATGACCGGTCATGGCCGATCTCAAGTCCGGATAAAGGAGGAGGGTTGCGTTAGGTTGCCAGCCAACGTCAAACTATGACAAATATTCAATGAATGAATCCATTAAACTATTGTGCTAATGTTAGGTTGTTCCCCAGAAAGAACGCATTACAGGGTCCGACTGTAACGTCTCGGCAAGGACTGCTACATCTCCAGAACTCGGGTGTAGTGATAAATATGCAAGAGTTCGCGTTACAGGGTCCGATTGTAACGTCTCAGCAAGGACCGCTACATCTCCATGAGAACTTAGGTGTAGTGTTAAATAGGCAAGAGTTCTCACACCATATGTTAGATAAGAGCAAATATGATAGGAAAACTAATAATCTATGATTTGGAACATGGAACATAGGAAATCTCACTGGTAAATCAATGGAGGTAGTAGATATGATGATTAGGAGAAAAATTATTATTTTGTGTGTACAAGAGACAAAATGGACAGGTGAGTGTTGGTTGCTACTCGGAAAGCCTAATGGTTCCACTGTACAAAAATTTTATACAAAGGTCTGAACCTTTTCTTAGCTACCATGTGTTCTTTTAAATTAAACTTGGATCGCCTGTGGAACTTAACACGTTTGATCCAAAGTTTAATTTATTTGTTCTTTTAGGTTTAGACTTGGATCTCCTGCGGAACTTAACACTTTCGATCCAAATCACCTAGGTTATTAATTTCATTAAATATTAATTTCCAAAATTGGCTTCCAGGACTACATGGCGAGGCACATGACCTTCTTGGATATGAGAATAACCACCACCGCCTAGACAAATCCTTTTAAGGAAAGTTAATATTTAATTTCCTTAAATAACTTTAGGTCAACCGAAAAAACAATCAAATCACAAGGAAAAGAAAAACAAAAGAACACAACATCGAAAACAAATTCGAAATACTAGAATCACATGCCTCTTGTATTTGGTATTTTTACATGGAGATAAAACTAACATGATGCGGAAAACTATATTAGTTATACCTTCCTTTGTGAACTTTTAATGATCTCTTGATCTTCTACCATATTCCTCTTCTAATCCTGGACGTTGTGTGGGCAACGATCTTCCGAGACGAGAACCACCAAGCACCTTCTTCTTCCTTGCAAGTTTCGGCCATCAAAACTTCTCCTAGGATGAAGAGGTTCAGCCACCACCACCATGCTCCAAGGGATGCTAGAAACAAAGCTTTCTTTCTCTCCTTCTTCTTCTTCTTCTCTAAACTTGATCCGGCCACCATATGAATCTCCACAAGAAGGAGAAGAGAGAAGAGAGAAGGAGAAGGCCGGCCACACCAAGGAAGAAAAAGAGGGAGAGAAAAAGAATAGAGTCGTTCACCATTAAGGCACCTCTACCCCTCTTTATAATCCTTGGTCTTGGCAAATAAGGAAATTTTAATAAAACTTCCTTAATTCTTTTGCCATGAAAATAAATTTAATTGATATAAAATCAATTTCACATGGCCGGCCACAATAATGTAAGCAAAGGAAATTTAATTCAATCAAGAATTAAAACCTTCCTAATTTGTTTCCGGAAATTTTAAAAATAAAATTTCTCTAATAATTTTTATCCCTTCATGATTGGTTTATAAAAAGGAAATTTAATAAATTAAAATCTTTCTTTTAAACATGTGGATAAAAAGAAAGTTATCTCTAAAAATTAAAATATCTTTTAATCTACAAATAAGGAAAGATATCAAATTTTTTCTTAATCTTTTGTAGAAATTTATAAAAGAGAATATTTAATTTTTAAACTCTCTTTTAAATCATGAACATGGTTAAAAAGGAAAATTTTCTTAAAATTTAAAATCCTCCTTTTAATCAACAAATAAGGAAAGATTTCAAATTTTAAACTCTCTTTTAAACATGTAGATGATTTATAAATAAGGAAAGTTTTTACCAAAAATTAAAACCATCCTTTTAATCTACAAATAAGGAAAAGTTATAAAAGGAAATTTTTAATTTTTAAACTCTCTTTTAAAACATCCACATAAGAAATAATTTTAATAAAAATCCTTTTTAATATTCTAGTGGCCGGCCACCTACTTGGCTCAACCATTTGGTCTTGGCCGGCCCTAGCTTGGGTTCCAAGCTAGCTTGGCCGACCCCATTGGATGGGTAGGAAGGTGGGTATGTGGTGGGTATAAATCTCTATATACAAGAGGCTACGATAGAGACCGAGAGGAGGAATTGGTTTTGGTCTCCCGATGAAATTAAGCATCCCGTGTTCGCCCCGAACACACAACTTAATTTCATCAATAATAATTCATTCCACTAGAGAACTATTACTGAATTACCGTACCAATCCCAAATTACATTTTGGGCTCCTTCTTATTATGAGTGTTGATCCTGTCCGAACCAGGAGTCAACGGACGCTGGGGATGTGGCTCTCCCTGCTGGATCCTCGAGTGCTCCGGCGAACCTGCAACAAAACCGAGCCGGGAGGGGTGTCCCGGCGACGGCCCTCCGACGCTCAAGTCAGGCGAGGAATAACAAAGAGGTGGCTTCAGAGATTCAGACCAGCGTACCTCCGGTGAAGAAATGGAGACCTTATATAGACCTCTCGAAGGAGCCTGGGCGTGCCAATCAAAGCAATCACCTACTTTCGACCATGCCCAGGTATGGGTCTGTCAGAAGGGCATCCATAAGGCCATACTGCTACTGTATCAACCTCTCCATGATGTGACGGCAAGACCCTCTATCGTGAAATCTTGTGTACGGCATAATCATCAGACATGCCTTTGCTGACATCCCATATCCCGAGCCGAACGATAGCCGCTCGGCTAACTCAGATCCTCGCTTATCTCGGCGAACGGACCACCCGCCGCCTTCAGTAGGACACCGCTCGGCCGTTCGATTCCGCTGAAACCCCGTTCGGCTAACCGGTCTCCCCATCTTCGGTCGGCCATTACCCTTTGACCTCCATCCGTGGCGATGACTTCCCCCAGAAGTGGGTCCCTATTCTTACCGCCGGATCACTTGCCTCCCCTTCAAGTCTAGTCGAAGGAGGCAGTGAGTCCGACTGACTAGACTATGTGTCCGAGCGGGCGGTCGTCGCCTTACCGTCGCTTATAATATCCCTTGAGCCGTTCAGCCTTTATGCCAAATTTAGCCGCTCGGCTCTTCGTTTTGGATGTCTTGGCGCTCAACGTGGATGTTTGCTTGTCTAAATCTTCTCGAAAATCACGCAAATCCTTTTCATTAAGTCGAAGCATGCGCGGTATGGGCGCATTAATTGCGCCTGGTGACAGAGCGCCACGTGGCTCTTCTCGCGTGGCGGTGATGATCCGTACGATGGGACGCCGATTGTTTTGAAATGGACGGTTAGATGATGACCTCGTCTCTCGTGACCTGCATCCGACGGACGAGGCCGACCAGCCTCGTTTGCATAAAGCCTTCGTCTTCGCCCTTACGCTGCATTCTCTGTTTAATTGCGCGTCCTCCGTCGAAGGTGCCCACGGCTGCATCGTTCCGGCTGTCCTAGTTCTTGCCTCTTGGTGGTTTTCGGCTTTCTGGTGATCCTCTCCGTTCATCTTCCCTCAGTAAGCTTCTCCCTTCCTTTCGTTCGGCCTTTCCCTTTCGCGGGGAACTCCTTTCGTCCCCTTGCTTGCGAACTTTTATCTGTCCTCCGTTTCCGAGTTTCTTTCGGCTTCCTTCTTTCTTTTTCTTGGTACTTTAGTCATGGCGAGCACTTCCGTACCCGCTGTTGATGTTCATGGTCCCTGGTATATGACCATGGAGAGTAAATTTGACGAGGAGGGCGCTCGGTATCTCGTTCGGACGTACGGGATCCCGGATGACCATGAAATAGTTGTAGCCGACCCGACCGACCGGCCCCATAATCCGCCGATCGGTACTATTTGTTTTTTTCTGGACCAATTTCAGGGCGGCCTTAGATTTCCTACCCATCCATTTATTTTGGAAGTTTGTAATTATTTCCGCATCCCGCTCGGCCAACTGGGTGGTCGTCCTCTTTAAGCTGCACAGGATCCCACTCGACCCCAAAATATTCCACTACTTCTTCTACCCCAAACAATCCGAGTTGGGTACTTTTATTTTCCAAAGTAGAATAGGCTTCAAATTTTTTGAGAATATGCCGACCTCCAACAAGCACTGGAAGGAGTTCTTCTTCTATATACGACTTCCGAGCTAGCGTTGAACGAATGGCGGACATTGTACTGCCAGTAGAATTCGATAATCCACCTTCACGCTGTCGGTCGGTGATAAAATCGACTTGCTTCTCAAGGGTGTTATACATTTTGGATTATCTCCGTTCAGCCAATCTTCCTACCGCACGGGTAAGGACTCTTTACCCACTTCGCTTTTTAACTGCGATTTTAATTTTTTCTGCAAGCTACCGATCATCTGAAATTGAAAGCCGTGGAAATCGAGGCGGCTACCAAAAAAGAACTCGCCGAGTGGGGATTGAAGGGACACAGTCCGCCCCGAAACAGAAGTTACCCCACCGCTTCAACGGAGGTCGAGGCGGATCCTGTTCCTCCGCTCAGAGCGGAGTCCCCTGTAGCCGGATTCACCATCGGAAGTTCGGCGAAACGTCGAAGGGACTCCGACCATGCCGACCCCAGGGGCGAACCACGCGCCGATCGAGATCACTTCGCCAGATCGCACGCCGTCACAGATCAGACCCCCGTGGCCTCGCCCACCGCACAGCCCTCCGGCTCTCCTCCACGGACTCGCCGTCGCTTACGACGGTTGGGTGAGACTTCAACTATAGGGAGTCCTCGGCCAGCGATTGCGGCTGAGGAAGTGCCGGCCGCCACCCGACCATCAAGACTACCCTTCGGTTCCCACCGGAGGAATATTTTGTCTGCCGATCGCCATCAAGCCCCGCTCACGAAATAACCTCGACGGGTCCGTCACAAACTTTCGAGGACGCCGATTGGTGGCCCTCATGACGCCTTTCGGCGATAACCACGCAGCAGCCACCGTAGGTTCATTTTTCTTTCTCGCGCCACGCTCTCGTTTGGTTCGATTTTATTATTTCACTTACAGCATTGGGCGGAGCAAATCGCCACTAGCCATCGACCGTCTCATGGAAAAACCCAAGTCTCGGGGTCCATCGACCGAGCGGGAGAAACAAGCCCGCGAGGCCGAACAGAAGAAGGCCGCCGACCGCTACAGAGGTGGCTCGACTTCAAGGCTTGGTGAAGAAACGCGACGAAGACGTGAAGCGCGCCAGTAGCCGGAAGAAGTCGAGTCCGAGCCCTAGATCAGCAATCTAAGAACCTGGAAGCCCAGCTTAATGCCGAACGGGAGATCCGCTCGGCCGAACGCACCAAAGCTGAGATGGACTTGAAGGCAGTCCAAGATACCTTGACCGCCTCCCGAGCGGTACTTAAAAAATATAAGGAGGGAGAGCCGAGTCGCTTAGCCGCCGCCGCCAAGAATATCTCCATTCGGAGCGGTTCGGCGCAAAATTCGGCGACAATGTCTCTTCTACTTTCGCCGAAGCGGTCAGGGTAACCACGGCGTACCTGAAGAAGGGAGGGCACCTTCCCGAGGGAGGACCCGGAGTGAGGCGAGTTCTTCCAAGTACTTTCAGATTTCATCCGCTTTGCGGATGTAAAATTTTTGTACGCGTCGTTCGGCATAGTTGTGTTCCTTTGCTTGTATTTTTGTTTGCCCTTCATTGCCCTTTTTTTTTTGTCTGTTTGGTGCTTATCCGTAGAGTCAGTTAAGCTCCACGTGTTCCCCACTAGGCGACCGATCGGGTTAATCAGTTGACTTGTTTTCCTCGAAGTCGTTTAGCGCTTGGCTATGCTGTTTGCATTCAGTGAATGCGAAGTATTGGCAAACTGATGGCCGATCGGACTTAATCAATTTAGTACTTGCGAATGCTCGTTATTTGGCGTCCTTAGTTTCGTCTAGTAAGCTCACAGTCGCGGGTTCGACTCTCGATCTTTAACGACGGAGCTCGTCGGCGCGGATATTTATAGCCGGTCGGCGCGGCTCTCGATCTTTAACGACGGAGCTCGTCGGCGCGGATATTTATAGCCGGTCGGCGCGGCTCTCAATCTTTAACGTCGGAGCTTGACGGTCTTCTGCTCGGGGATTTATAGACGCCGGCTCGTCTCCCGGTTTCCAGGCCGGAGGGTTTATAGACGCCGGACCGTCTCTCGATCTTTAACGTCGGAGCTCGACGGCACGGATATTTATAGCCGGTCGGCGCGGCTCTCGATCTTTATTCCCACAGACGGCGCCAAATTGATCCTGTCCGAACCAGGAGTCAACGACTGGACGCTCCTGCGGATCCTCGAGTGCTCCGTGAACTGCAACAAAACCGAGCCGGAGGGGTCCCGGCGACGCGACGCCAAGTCAGCGAGGAATAACAAAGAGGTGGCTTCAGAGATTCAGCGTACCTCCGGTGAAGAAACGGAGACCTTATATAGACCTCTCGAGCGCGCCAATCAAAGCAATCACCGCTTCGACCACGTGTATGGGTCCGTCTGAAGGGCATCCATAAGGCCATACCGCCATCAGATCAACCTCTCCATGATGTGACGGCAAGACCTCTATCGTGAAATCTTGTGTATATAATCATGCTTCTACCGACATCCCATATCCCGAGCCGAACGAATAGGCCTCTCGGCTAACCTTTCCGCGGTCCATCCGGCCGAACGGACCACCGCTCGGCCCTTCGGTCCAAGCGGGCACCCGCTCGGCCATTCGGTCCTCCCGCCAAGGCGTCGAAACAAAGCCCGGCTGGTTTTCTCTCGCCGGACCGCTTTCGCCGACGCCATTACCCGCTTAGTGGTCCTCCATCCGTCCTCGGTGGGACCCTTCGAAGTGGGTCCCTATTCTTACCACGATCAAGTGTGTTAGTCTCCCGTGTTTAAGATAACAATGTCCACTAATTAAGTAAGTTAACGACAACTCACTTAATTAATATCTAGCTCCAAGAGTAAGACTTACTCAACTTCATCGTACGTTTGACTAAGTCCACTGCGGGGTTTAACGACAATCCTTATGAGCTCCTCTTGGGGACATTCTCAACCTAGATTACTAGGACACAGTTTCCTTCTATAATCAACAACACACACTATAAGTGATATCATTTCCCAACTTATCGGGCTTATTGATTTATCGAACTAAATCTCACCCATTGATAAATTAAATAAATAAATATCAAATATATGTGCTTGTTATTATATTAGGATTAAGAGTACACACTTCCATAATAACTGAGGTCTTTGTTCCTTTATAAAGTCAGTATAAAAGAAACGACCTCTAATTGTCCTACTCAATACACTCTAAGTGTACTAGTGTAATTATATAGTTAAGATAAATTAATACCTAATTACACTACGACCTTTCAATAGTTTGTTCCTTTCCATTTTGGTCGTGAGCTACTGTTTATAATTTATAAGGTACTGATAACATGATCCTCTGTGTGTGACACCACACACCATGTTATCTACAATATAAATTAATTGAACAATTACATTTATCATAAATGTAGACATTTGACCAATGTGATTCTTATTTCTAGATAAATCTTTATACCAAAAGCTAGACTTTTAGTATACATCATAACAGTGAGAAGACAAAGATGATAGAGAACTCGAGTTTTAAGTTATGGTACATTGGAAAGAGTAAAGCAAGAAAATGGAGTGGGTATTATTGTAGATAGTTTGTCAAAGGATGAAGTTGTAGGAGTAGTTAGAAAATGGGTTAGAATTATAGCCCTTAAGATAATAGTGACAAAAGAAACTATGAACATAATTAGCGTATATACACCACAAGTAGGATTAGATGAAACTACCAAATCAAGGTTTTGGGAGGACTAATATTCCACCAAATGAAATGATTTTAATAGGAGGTGATCTAAATGGGAATGTCGGAGTGAAAAATGAGGAATATGAGAGAGTACATGAGAGTTATGAGAGTTATGGGTTTGGAACGAGAAATGAGGAAGGGAAAACTATATTAGATTTTGCGATAGCATATGACCTTATATTATCTAATACGTTTTTTAAGAAAAGAGAAAAACACTTAGTCACATTCAAAAGTGGAATAATAAATCGCAAATTGACTTTCTTATGATTAGGAAGAAGGATAGAAAGATTTGTAAAGATTGCAAAGTCATCCCGGAGAAAGCTTAACTACCTAACATAGGATAGTAGTGTTGGATATACGCCTCAAACATAGTATCAATAGAAAAAAAAATATATAGAATTCCTATAATTAAGTGGTGGAAGTTAAAGGATAGGAAGCAACATATATTTAAGGAGAAGGTAGAAGTACAAGCATTAGGTGAAATATACGATAACTCTAATACAACATGGGATAAGATAGTATCAAAGTTGAAAAAAGTAGCTAAGAGTGTACTCGGTGAGTCAAAGGGACATGCACTACTAAGTAAGAATCTTGGTGGTGGAATGAGAAAGTACAAGAGAAAGTGAAGGAAAAACGAATAGCTTATAAGGAATTATATATTTGTAAGAACGAGGAAAACTTAAAAAAATATACAATGACCAAGAAAGAAACTAAGAAAGTAGTGAGTGAAACAAAAAATGAAACTTTTGAACGGTTATATAAAAAATTGGATACAAAAGAAGGGGAAAGAGACATTTATAGAATAACTAAAGTGAGAGAAAGAAAAACAAGAGATCTTAGCCAAATAAAATATATTAAAGATGAATGTAATAGGGTATTAGTAAACCATGGGGAGATAAAAGAGCGGTGGAAAAGGTATTTTCATCAACTTTTTAACGAAGGTTTAGATGACCAACTTAACTTAGGTAATTTAATTGGGTCAAATGAGCAAAGAAACTTTAATTTTTATCGTAGAATTCAAACTTCAGAAGTAAAACAAACTTTAAAAGAGATGCACAATGGAAAAGCCGTTGGACCAACATTCCAATAGAAATATGGAAGTGTCTAGGGAAACAAGGTATTGAATGACTTAAAAAGTTATTTAACTTGGTATTGAAAATGAAAAAATGTCTAATCAATGAAGAGTAAGTACTCTAGTTCCCTTATATATGAACAACGGAAAACGTACAAAATTATGCAAACTATAAGAGTATTAAACTAATGAGTCATACTATAAAACTTTGAGAAAGAATAATAGAAAAAATATTAAGAACGGAGACCACAATGACCGAAAATCAATTTGAATTCAAAGCTAAAAGGTCAACCATAGAAGTCAAGAACAAAAATACGATCTACACAGTATTAATTGACCTAGAAAAACTTATAATAGAGTCCCAAAAGAAATTATACAGAAAATTTTAGAAAAAAAAAATATTAACGTAATATATATTGACCTAATTAAAGATATGTATAAAAATATAACGATGAGAGTGAAAACTTCAAGCGAATTAACCGAAGCATTTCCAATAAAGATAGGAAGCACATGTTAAAGACTAAATACTAAACTCGAATCTTGACGAAAAACACGAGTGAAGATATTATTTTGGTAGATGAGACACGTGAAGAAGTAAATGCAAAGCTAGAATCTTGGAGGGAAACACTAGAAGGGAAAGGTTTTAAGCTTAGTAGATTAAAGACAGAATATATGGAATTTAAGTTTAGCAATATTAGAATTAATGAGATAATTGTTAAGGTAGGAGAGGACAAATTGCCTGCAACCGAAAGATTTAAATATTTAGGATCATTTTTGCAAAATGATGGAGGGATTGAGAGAGATGTCTTACATAGAATACAGGCAGGATGGGTGAAATGGAGGGGAGCGTCGAGTATTTTATGTGACCGTAAAGTACCTCTTAAACTTAAAGGTAAGTTCTATAAAATCGCAGTTAGACTGCTATGTTATATGGAGTTGAATGTTGAGCATACTCGAGCAAGCGTAAGATGAGAGTCACAGATGAGGATGTTAATGGATGCTGGACATACGAAGATAGACAAAATAAGAAATGAGAGCATTAGAGAGAAAGTCGGAGTTGCATCTATTGAGGAAAAACTCCGAGAGACACGTTTAAGATGATACAGACATGTACTTAGACGACCAATAAATGTTTCAGTTAGGCGAAATAAAACTATGATAAACATGCATATCAAACGAAGAAGAGGAAGACCAAAAAAGACTTGGTTAGCAAAAGTAAAATAAGATAAAATTTATTTAAATATAGATGATGATGTAATAGGAGATAGAGTTCAATGGCGTAAAAGGATTCATACAGCCGACCCCACCTAGTGGAAAAAAGCTTTGTTGTTGTTGTTGTTGTGTTGTATACAAACTTTACAAATCTTATCATCTAAGCTAGTTGGCACCTTCAAGTTTATCACATGATTATGACTTCAGTATACATACATAGGGATATTGAGGAGAACAGCATGGCATGTTGATGTCTCATTTGCAAGGGTTAATATGACTTCTTTGTTTGGAGTTGAATTAATTACAGATGACTCAATGCCATCCCATTCTACTTGGTTGTGCATGTTTTCTGACCTTGTGTTTTGACTTTCTTTTTCTGATCATTATAGATTTTGCTATTCATAATACCTATTTTGTCAAATGGATCGACCCATAGTCCAATCCAACCCATGGCGGGTTGCGGATTTTTTGGGGGGGGGGAGGGGGGGCTACCACGAGCCTAGAAAAAATAACAATAACAACCAAGCTTTATTTCACTAGATGGGGTTGGCTATATGAATCTTTTTACGAGTCCAGGAAAAATAGAAAAAATAAATAAAAAAGATTTTTTTTTTTTTTTTAAAATTTGGGTTACAGATTAGATGAGTTTAGAGCTTGTAAATTAAGATAAAAAGAATACATACATTATTGAAAAGTAAGACCCCTTTACATACAAACAAGGGATCTATTTTAAGGAAACTATAATTAGGCTAAGTAAAAAATTAGTCTAATTGACATATATCTATTAACTAATTTGTACCAATAATATGGTAATTATGGTAATATATATATATATATATATATATACGGATAATACCCCCCTCAAGTTAAAGCATAGATATTAATTATACACAACTTGTTACAAAGATAATCAACCCGAATTCCATTTAGAGCTTTTGTGAAGATGTCCCTAAGTTCTCCAATCTTCACATATTGATAGAAATAAAATTTTGTTGAATTTTCTCACGAACAAAATGAAAATCAATTTCAATGTGCTTAGTTCACTTATGAAACACAGGATTTGATGCGATATGAAGAGTAGCTTAGTTATCACACCACAGTTTAGCTAGCACTGAAATTTTAAGTCCTACTTCAGTCAAGAGTTGATATATCTATATTATCTCGCACAGAGACTATGCCATGTCTCTATATTCTGACTATGCATTGGATCGTGACACAACGTTTTACTTCTTACTCTCCCATGAGACTGTATTTCCTCCAACAAAGATATAATAACTTGAAGTAGATCTTTAATCTATTTTAGAATCTGCTCAATTTGCATTTGAAAAACATTCAATATGAGTGTGCCTATGATTTTTATATACGATACCCCGTCCGGATGCTCCCTTCAAGTAACACAAAATTTGCTCTAATGCTTTCCAATGATGAACGATTGGAGATGACATAAATTGACTGCAACACTGACTGAATATGCAATATCTGGACAAGTTACAGTAATGTAATTCAACTTCCCAACTAACCTTCAATATCTCTCAAGATGCTCAAATAGTTTCCCATCTCCTGTTAGACATATGTTCTAAGTCGTTGGAGTACTACAAGGCTTGTTCCCAATTTTCTATTTCAGATAATAAGTCGAGGATATATTTTATCTGAGATAAAAATATACCTTTTTAATCCTTATAACTTCAACACCCAAAAAATACTTTAGTACTCCCAAGTCTTTTGTATGAAACTGAGTATGAATAAAAGATTTAAGAGATGAGATTCCCGTAGTATCATTTCTAGTGAACACAATATCATCTACATATACAATTAATAGAATGATACTAGCTCCTGACTGCTTGTAGAACATAGAATGATCAGACTTTCTTTTTGTCTTACCAAATTTTTCAATAATTTGATTAAATTTTCCAAATCAAGTATGAGGACTCTATTTCAAACCATACAAAAGCTTTTCAAAGACGACAAACTTGCCCTAACTCCTCCTGAGCAACAAAACCATGAGGTTACTTTATATACACCTTCTCTTGAAGATCACCATAAAAAAAAGCATTCTTGATATTAAGTTGATGTAAAGGCCAATGATGGGTAGCGGTCATTGAAATAAATAATTGAACAGATGTCAACTTTGTAACAGGAGAAAAAGTGTCAGAATAATCCACCCCATAGATCTGTGCATATCCTTTAGTGACAAGACGTGCTTTTAATAGGGCAACTAACCCATCTCGATTAACTTTAACTATGAATACCTATTTGTATCCAATAGCCCGTTTCCTTGGTAGATCAACTAAGTCCCAAGTGCCATCGTCATCTAAAGCATTTATCTCTTCTATCATTGCTTCTTTCCAACCAGCATTAGATATGGCCTTACGCACATTCTTATAAATAGAGACAGAATCAAGCAAAGCAATAAAAGAACAAGAGGAAGACGACTAGTCTTTATAAGAAACAAAAGTAGGATAAGTACATTGTTGTTTACCTTTTCATAATGCAATAGATCATCGCTCGTGATTGGATCTGATGACGAACTAGTAGGTGCAGGACATGAATCTAAAGGGTGATATTTGGAGTAGACTTGAATAATAGGAGGTTTGACAGGAGCCAATTCCGAGACAGGTGCGGAGGGTGTGATAGAATTGTTGGGTTTTTCGGGCCGCGAAAACCACTTTTTCGCGTCGCGGAAACCCCGAAAGCCCCTAGCCATGGATCCGTGCGAAGAAAATTTACGAAAAACTTACGAGTACGAGTTTACTATCTAGATCTATACTTAGATCTACATGTTTAGAAATTTACCCTTGTAGCGAAGCCCTTCGCGTTCTCGCTCGTCCAAACGGTGCCGGATCTCGAGAGTGTCAAAATAGACACTCCTCTAGAAGTATCCACACGAACACACTAGGTGGAGGTGACCAAAAACCAAGGTGTGCAAGCACCTATGTGGTTCGACCAAGGAAGGAGGAGAGGGAGAGCTTGAGAGAAAGAAGATGCAACAATAATCACTTGAATGAAAATGAATCCATTTTCATTCAAATTGTGGCCGGCCACATTTCCCAAATGTAACCCCCTCATTAATGCATTAAGTTGTCATCAAAGAGGGAATGTAACCTCCATGAGGTGGCACTCACTAGTAACTCCCATGAGGTGGCAACCATGATGATGTGGTGCATCATCATTGGTCCACATCAATGCCAACTCACCAATGAGGTGGCATAAAATCAAGTCAAACTTGACTTTTAATCTTCCTCTCAAGTCAAGTCAAACTTGACCAAATCTCTTCCATGGTTAATCTAATCTAACCATTTGATTCAAGTCAACTTAATATAATGAATCTAATTCATTAAATTAAGTTGATTTAATGAGTCATAATCTAAATTGCACTCATCGAATACACGAATTAACTCGAGTCCAACCTGCCAAATTTCAGATTACTTAATCTAATTCGATTCATCAAACGAATCTAATCCTTTCGTTCATCATACGAACCTAATCTCCATCTAATTGTCCTTAGCGTGTGCTTGTAACGTTGGCAACGCCCTAAACCCATTTAGAGCATAAGTAATGAGCGTATCTAGCAACACATCATTACTATCCAAGTTACAAGAACGTCGAGATCCGACATCACCTGACTACTAATCGCCTCCTCACAAAATACGACAAGTGTCCTTCTATCCTGCACATCTAGATCGATCAACGCGAGGCATGTGCGGTCATCCTCCCACCAATCTAAATCTCAACCCAAGTAGACTCACTAAATCAAACGAGCTCAATATCCTATATCGACTCATTTGGGCATGACCACGCACTTCGTGGTCTCACTCTATCAAGAATACCGATGCCTCTCCCGTCATATGAGGGATGATCCCATCTACATCACCACATCCCTCTCAGATAATTTGTTATATACCCAAGAATCGCTTTATATCCACCCGCCACGACGCTCGACGAAACCAAAGTATATAACCTTATGTAGGGATCTACGGTGACTTCATGTTTAAGGACTAGTAGTCATACTAATAGCCACGAGAAAGTATACGACACTCATATAACGATCCACGATACTTTCTCATGGTCATTCAAGATACATTCTCTAATGTATACCCACGTGTCAACTCGATATCTCTATATCCACGACTCATGAGATCAAGTCATCGAGTCGACCTACACGCTAGTCTTATCGCATTAACATCGTCCCCGAATGTTAATACTCGACTAGGAACGATTAAGAGTAGTGTTCCTATATCATCTCACCACGCTCAACTAACCGATCGATATAGTAAGAACCTTCTACTCAAGGACGTTATTATACTTAGTTTATTCGCACCAATATAAGTAAGTATAATAACCAAAACCAAACGCCTTTATTAATATAGAATACGATACAATAAGTCCAAAATACAATCATCAAACGATTGTCTATGGCTCTAGCTAACAATCTCCCACTCAAGACTAAGTGCTAATCAAGTAGGCTCTAAGCCCAAACGACCCAGTGACCATCACGCTCCTCCGCCAAAGCTCGTCAAGGGATCCGCGATGTTAGCCTCCTGAGAATCTTCACATCTCCTCTCTCACGATCTCGAACGACGGAAGCGCCGTAGTACGCTCGTCCAGCGAGGTTCCTTCATTTATAGCTCCATCATGTCACACAGAGCTCAATGGGTCAAGAATGCTAGAACCACCCCAAGTTCAATGATGAACTTACTGATCCAATCGCCTCCTTCACGCCTCCGACGCAAAGAATGACTTTTTGTCAGAATCACCATCGATCCTCGCTCAACTCTTCCAAATGACAAGACCACCATTAATGCAAAATACGAACCCCGATCGCGATCTATAGTCATCCCGATCGGTCCGAAGCTAGCATCACCGTAACCCTTACAACTAGCTCATCATCGCTTCCATATATCAAGAAATATTCTTTAGTCCTTCTTAAGTACTTAAGAATATTCTCGACCGCTATCCAAATGACTTTCACCGATCCGACCGGTATTCGTCACGCTCAAAGCGCATTGAGACATCGTGTCGAGTACATAGACGGGCGCATACGATCGATCCCATGGCCGAGGCATAAGGGATCCGATCCACGCGGTCTTTCTCCTGTAAGAGGGACCTCGAAGCTCGAAAGACTCACGCCACGCGACATCTAAACCTTCGAATTCGCACGGCAAATCAAGGAGTATCTCATTAACGATGTATCTCGACTTAGCCAAACAACTCTTAGATCTATCTCTATAGATCCGTATCACAAGAATACGAGACGCCTCACCTAAGTCCTTCATCGAGAAGCAACTCCCTAGCCAGGTCTCGACAGACTCAAGCATAGGGACGTCCTTCCCAATGAGTAGTACGTCATCCACATACAATATGGAAGACAACTATATCCCCTACAACCTTCGAGACACAAGGTTCATCTTCGCTCTTGATGAAACCAAACTGCTTGATCGCATCATCGAATCGAAGATTCCAGCTCCGAGAAGCTTGCTTTAGTCCATAACTTGCATACTCTACTAGTATGACGTGGATCTACAAAACCCTCGTGTCAGGTCACACATCATCGAGGTTTCCATTCGAAACGCGGTTTGACATCCATCCGCCATATCTCATAGTCACGGTAGACTGCAATAGCAAGCATGATCCGAATAGACTTAAACATCGCCATTGGAGAAAAGGTCTCATCATAGTCAATACCACGAATCTGCTTGAAACCTTTAGCTACCAAGCGACCCTTATAAATAAGTCCATCCATGTTAGTTTTTCTCTTAAAGACCCACTTACACCCTATGGGTTTTACCCCTTCAGTGGATCAACCAAAGTCCAAACTTGGTCAGTGTACATGGATTCCATCTCGATCTCACGGCCTCTAGCCATTTCTCGGTCACAGCATCCTCGATAGTGGTAGGCTCATCCTCTACGAGCACAACGCCATCACGGTCGACAAGAGAAATGAGTGTCTCTCAGCCGACGACGTAGCCTATCTCGACCGAAGACGAATGTCTACTGAATCGGTTGTTGCTCCTCAACCTCGGAACATCATCCACAACACTTCGGGTTCCAGCTCAATTTCCATCGAGGTATCAGTGCTATTGTTCGCATCTCGAACTTCTTCAAGATCGAACGCTCCCACTAGTCTTTCTGTAAACAAAGTCCCTTTCTAGAAAGACCCCGGCCTTTGCCACATTGTGCTGACTGGGAACGTAGAAGTAATATCCTTAGTTTCTTCAGGATATCCAACGAATAACACTGTCGGATTGGGTCCTAATTGTTCGAGACTCGACGTCAGACGTAAGCCTCACAACCCCAAATCCTCACGAAAGACACCTGGGCCTCTCCCAGTCATATCCTATACGGTGTCTTTATCACACTGGACGGAACTCTATTGAGTATAAAAGTCAGCTGTTCAGAGCATAGCCCAAAGGTACGCCTAAGATCTCATGAGTCATCATCGATCGCACCATATCTAATGGGTACGATTCCTCCTTTCGGATACACCATTTCACCGTGGTGTTCCAGGAGGAGTGATTCGGGATAGAATCCCACACTCACTAGATAGTCACGGAACTCACGGCTAAGGTATTCTCCACCTCGATCCAAGTATCTTAATACTCTTGCCAAGTTGGTTCTGACTTCATTCTCGAATTCTGAACTTTCAAAGGATTCAGACTTACGTGTCATCAAGTACACATAACCATATCTACCGAAATCATCAAGAAATGTGATGAAGTATCGCAGCGAACATCGAAAGGGCCACATACATCACTATGTATGAGTTCTAACAAATCACTCTCTCACTGTGCCCACTAAAGGAGTCTTGGTCATCTTGCCTCGTAGGCACGATCGCATACCTCATACGATTCAAAATCAAACGAGTCCAAAGATAGATCCTTACGGGTCGATAAGTCATTTATACGACCCAAGCGATAAGAGGTAAGTTCGTTCATGTCATTCGACTGAATCTCTTGGTATTTATGTTATGATGGGCCTCAAGGTCTAGAATATGAGTCCGCTATCGAGGTGCACTACAATGTAACATATCGCTCAAAACGGATAACAACATTTGTTCTTTATAGTAACGAGAAACCTTCTTGTCCAAACAAGAAACTTATATAATGTTCTTAGTTAACGCAGGCACATAACAACAATCGCCTAACTCTAGTACAAGCCTGAGGGCGTAGATAAAAATAAGTCCCTACAAAGAACAACAACAACCCGTGTTTCATCGCCACCGTAGGTCCACCTCGCCTTCATTAATGCCTCGCTATTTCTCAAGACCTGACATCAAGATAAATGTGAGAAGCACATCCAAAGATCTAATACCCATGATGTAGAAATAGATAGATTGACTTCTATAACATATATACCAGAAGTCTCACTCGCTTCTTCTTAAGATCCTCCAAGTATACCTGCAGCCTCTTCCAGTGCCTTGCTGCCGCAGTGGAAGCTGGTAGCATCCTTGGCGACCCTCCTTTAGGCTTCAAAGGCTCGCTCGCCTCTTTGGGCTTGCCCTTTCCCTTATGTTTCGAACCATCGAACAGTGTTGGGCTTAGCCTTCTTAAGGTTTAGCCTGCCAGCCTAATACGTTACAATGGTTTGTCAACTTCGCTCATATCAGTAGTTTAGAACTAATCGACTATAGTTATCCCAAGGATTGCAAGATCGCATCGGGCCGCCTCGCCAAGTGGGAACCCCAACCTCAGAGGTTCTCTATGCACCCAATCATTTTGAGTACATACGGGCCTACAGGAGCCCTCTGACATCTTGCACTGAAAAAAGGCCCTAGAGATCTCAAATCTCTCATGCCTCGCCTGCCTTGATATAGCTGACGAAGATGTTCAACCATATCGTAAGCACCCATTAACTCATGTTGCTTCAAACTCAGAGTTCATGGTCGCGAGCATTAGACATGACACATCTAACGCGCCATCTCGATGCTTCTTGTAAGCATCTTTGTCACCGGGGCATCGGGTGAGGAGCCTCCTGAACGGGCTGCTCCAACGCATAGCCACGCCCCGAGTGAGAACTATTCTCGTGTTCCCGCATCACCCGTGAAGTTTGCTCACAGCTTGTCCTTCTCGACGATCGCAGAGAGAAAGTGTTCAGATTCGACGCCTTGACACAAATGTAAATAAATGCAAATAAGTATCATATTCTTAATCATTTAATTAGCCTTTAACTAATGATGCTCCCACCGAATTCTATAATTCATGGGGACAAGATCCACATCATACTAACCTTGAGTTAGCTTCGCTAATACGCCCAAGATTTAGTATGATCGGTAGGTAACGATTACCAATTACATCTCTATGCAACTCTTGTTTATAGGATGAAATCCGCATTTATATTAAAACTCGAGTTAGCTTTGGCTAATACGCCCAAGAATTAATATAAACGTGATTTTGTCCTACCTTTCCAACCATTGGAAGAATGCCTATAGTTGTACTCGATCCAACCGAGTAAACTAGGAATACTCAATCTAATTGAGTTTGTACTCGCCCATGCGTTGATAGGCGGGACCAAGATTGTCCCTCCGTACCCTAATATGTTGCTCTGCTTTGGCAGATTCAACAACATCATGCGATCGAGGTAGTGGTAGGTATCACGGCATGGTAGGCATTTTGAGTTGTCGTGATTTAGATCTAATCTAAATGATGTTGTATCATATACACGAAATAGATTTAATCTAATCGATAGAGTGCATCTTGTACACGATGTAGATCTAATCTAATCGTAAGGGTGCATCTTGTGCACGATTTAGATCTAATCTTAATCGCTAGGCACTAATTAATTACTTAATTAAACATGCATCATATACACAAGTAATTAACTAAGTTTCGTGATTAGTCATGGCCCTACTACGATCTTCTCAAGCCAATGAGAAGATCGGATGGTCAACCTAAGGTCAACTTCTCAAGCGCCTTCCTTTTGACCACCTTGTGTTGCTCGCGCCTTCCTCGTAACTCCGTCTCGAGTGGACCTTCCACAGCTCCAATTTTTTTGTACATTACAATTTTGAAATTCGAGTCTAAATCTAATTTACAACCAGAATAAAAGAAAGGCACGACGCGCAGGTCGCGAAAAATAAAATAAAAAATAAAATACAAGCACGCACATCACATAACGGCACGCAGGCCGTATTATGAATTACAACACAATTGTCCAATCGAATTGGGTCTTTGGGCCATGACTATCACAAAATTAATATATATAATTCAAAATTATATATTTCTGTAATTTTTCTGTAATTTTTCATAATTTTACAGATTTTATGAGTAAATTTTTCCCGGCGGTCCCGATTAGCGATTTCGGGCGCAATCGCGGAGCAAATCCCCTTGCGGGGTTAGGGGCAGTATCCCTACCCGTGATCTAACCATCGCGAGTTGCTCCTAAGCGATCCAAGAGCACCTTATCCCGCTGTCCCAAAAAGATTTGGGTCGAAACGATGCCGTTTCGGGAAAAACTTCTCGGTAGTCGAAGCCTACAAGTGTATAAACACTTGTGCTTCGCTTCTACGAGAAATATTACTCTTAAAACTATAAAAACCATAAATTTACAGAAATGTACAGAAGCTTTAATTTTTCATAAAAATCAAATTAAACTCGTACAAGCTTCGTACGTGGCTCTGATACCACTATTGGGCTTTTCGGGCCGCGAAAATCACTTTTTCGCGTCGCGGAAACCCCGAAAGCCCCTAGCCATGGATCCGTGCGAAGAAAATTTACAAAAAACTTACGAGTACGAGTTTACTATCTAGATCTATACTTAGATCTACATGTTTAGAAATTTACCCTTGTAGCGAAGCCCTTCGCGTTCCCGCTCGTCCAAACGGTGCCGGATCTCGAGAGTGTCAAAATAGACACTCCTCTAGAAGTATCCACACGAACACACTAGGTGGAGGTGACCAAAAACAAAGGTGTGCTAGCACCTATATGGTTCGGCCAAGGAAGGAGGAGAGGGAGAGCTTGAGAGAAAGAAGATGCAACAATAATCACTTGAATGAAAATGAATCCATTTTCATTCAAATTGTGGCCGACCACATTTCCCAAATGTAACCCCCTCATTAATGCATTAAGTTGTCATCAAAGAGGGAATGTAAACTCCATGAGGTGGCACTCACTAGTAACTCCCATGAGGTGGCAACCATGATGATGTGGTGCATCATCATTGGTCCACATCAATGCCAACTCACCAATGAGGTGGCATAAAATCAAGTCAAACTTGACTTTTAATCTTCCTCTCAAGTCAAGTCAAACTTGACCAAATCTCTTCCATGGTTGATCTAATCTAACCATTTGATTCAAGTCAACTTAATATAATGAATCTAATTCATTAAATTAAGTTGATTTAATGAGTCATAATCTAAATTAGACTCATAGAATACATGAATCAACTTGAGTCCAACTCAAGTTAGCCCAATTAGGATTACTCTTAATCCAATTTGATTCATCAAATGAATCTAATCCTTTTGGTTCATCATATGAACCTAATCTCCATCTAATTGTCCTTAGTGTGTGATCCTATAGGTTCTTGTAACGTTGACAATGCCCTAAACCCATTTAGGAGCATAAGTAATGAGCGGTATCTAGCAACACATCATTACTATCCAAGTTACAAGAATGTCGAGATCCGACATCACCTTGTGACTACTAATTGTGACTCCTCACAAAATATGATAAGTGTCCTTCTATCCTAGACATCTAGATTGATCAACGCGAGGCATGTAATCGTGTCATCCTCCCACCAATCTAAATCTCAACCCAAGTAGACTCACTAAACTAAACGAGCTCAATATCCTATATCGACTCATTTGGGCATGGACGCACTTCGTGGCCTCACTCTATCAAGAATACCGATGTCTCTCCCATATAGAGGGATAGATCCCATCTACATCACTCACATCCTCTCGCATAATTTGTTATATACCCAAGAATCGCTTTATAGTCCACCCAGTGACGTTCGACGAAACCAAAGTACATAACTCCTTACGTAGGGATCTATGGTGACTTCAGTCCAAGGACTAGTAGTCATACTAATAGCCATATGAGAAAGTATACGACACTCATATAACGATCCACGATACTTTCTCATGGCATTCAAGATACATTCTCTAATGTATACCCATGTGTCAACTTGATATCTCTATATCCATGACTTGTGAGATCAAGTCATCGAGTTGACCTACATGCTAGTCTTATTGCATTAACATTGTCCTTGAATGTTAATACTCGACTAGGAATGATTAAGAGTAGTGTTCCCTATATCATCTCAGTATCGGTTCAGCTAACCGATTGATATAGGTAAGAACCTTCTACTCAAGGACGTTATTATACTTAGTTTATTTGGCACCAATATAAGTAAGTATAATAACCAAAAACCAAATGCCTTTATTAATATAGAATATGATACAATAAGTCCAAAATACAATCATCAAATGATTGGTTCTAGGGCTCTAGCTAACAAGAATATACCAACAAATCATCATCCTCCCTTTGATGAGTCGAAATTGGCGAGGATGGAAAATAAAGTGTGTCTTCCATGAATGTAACATCAATTGAGATAAGATATTTATTAATACTAGGATAATAACACCTATAACCTTTCTAAAAACGAGAATAACCAAGGAAGATACACTTCAAAGACTTGGGATCTAATTTAGTGACATGTGGACGAACATCCTGAACAAAACAAGTGCTACCAAATATTCTAGGATTAATAGGAAATAACGACTTATTAGGAAAAAGGATTTTGTAAGGGATCTTACCACGAAGAACAGAGGATGACATGTGATTAATGAGAAAACATACTATAGACACTGCATCAACCCAAAAAGGTTTGGGAACATTCATTTGAAATAAAAGGGTCTGTGCAGTTTCAAGAAGATGCCTATTTTTATGTTCAGCTATAGCATTTTGGGATGGAGTGCCAACACAAGAGGTTTCATGAAGCATGCCATTCTGACCCATATACGACTGGAATAAACCGGACATATACTCCTTAGCATTATCACTTCGTAAAATACAGATGGATGTATTGAACTGAGTTTTAATCTCAACACAAAAGACACAAAACAAAGAAAATAACTCAGAACGATTTTTCATTAAATATGACCAGGTTACACAAAAGCAATCATCGACAAAAGTAACAAAATATCTAAAACCAGATTTAGATAGAATAGGGCAAGGACCTCAAATATCAAAATGAACTAATTCAAAAGGAATAGTAGCATGTTTATTTACTCTAGGACTTGAACTAAGACGATGATGTTTTACAAACTGACACGACTCACAATCTAATGAAGACACCTTACTATACTGTGGACAAAGCTTTTCGAGCAAAGGTAGAGATGGATGCCCCAATCTATAATGGGCCTCGAACGAAGAGGTGCTACTTGAGCCAGCAAAAGAATATGAGAGTGGTGTGTCAAGAATATAAAGACCTCTAGACTCATGTCCTTTACCAATAATCTTCTTCATCAAAATATCTTGAAATAAACAATGATTAGGAAAAAATGAGATGCAACAGTTAAGATTACGAGTTAGTTGACTAACAGAGAGTAAATTAAAAAATAAATTAAGTAAATGTAAGACACAGGATAGAAAGCAAAGGAGTAGGATTGATAGTGTCAGACCCACGAACACAAGATAGAGACCCATCAACTAAAGTAACAGTAGGAGTGTTATCTTTGGATTGAAAAATAGAAAGAGACTAGAATTACCTGTTATATGATTTGTGGCACCAGAATCAATGACCCATTTGGAAGAGGAGGGAAGAAATGCGTTTTGTTTACTTGAATCAACAATAGCAGTGATAGAGGAAGATGAAGACTTTAGTGATTTTTGATATTTTGAGAATTTGATAAATTCATCTGCAGAGATAAGGACTGATTTATCAGAGACATCATTAGTGGATGCAATATGGGCTAAGTGTTTTTACTGATTTTTATACGGTAGCTTTCTACACTCAAACTTTGTATGACCTGGCTTATGACAATAGTTGCATATAATACTATTCGAATTCGGTGTTCGAGTTTCAAAGTCATATAAGCCACCTCCTTTGTTTCCACTGTGACTAGTTGTTCTTCCAGGTATATATTTAGTATTGTGACTCACCAAAGCACTATTTAGCGAAACAGGTGTAATATTTTCTGTACGAAGAACATGACTAAATACAGCTTGTAAAGAAAAGACCTCAGAACTAGAGAGAACTTGTGATTTGGCAAACTCAAATCAAGAGTTAGGCCAGCAAGAAAACTCATAATAGCCATCTGCTCTCGTTGGTGTTGTTTAACCTTCACATCAGAGCTAAAGGGCAAAAGCATATTAATCTCCTCATATGTCTTCTTGAATGCCATAAAATAATTGATGAGAGGTTGATCTTGTTTTTCCACACGATAAAATGCTCTACAAACCTCATACATGCGAGAGAGATTTCCTTTCCTAAAATACAGAAATTCCAAGTAATCCATTAGTTCTTTAACAAATTCACAATGATTGTTCAAACCTATTACCTCACTATTAATACAATTCTGAATCTGAAGGAACAAGCGAGCATCTTCTCTAAGTCATGTTTACTTTGAATCATCTTGAGGAGGGTCATCAGTCATATGACCATCTTTGTCAATACTTCGTAAATAAAGACGAACCATCTTACTCCAATCCAAATAGTTCAAACCATTTAGCTTATAGTCCATGATTTTAGATATCATTGGTACCATATCCATCGCAAAAGAAGCCTTATTTTCAGCCATAAAATTTTATCCCAAAAGAAGTCAAATAAAAGAGGAAGGAAGGAAGGCTTCTCTAATTTCTGCCGAAGAAAGTCCAAGACGCTGTTGGAAGAGGAGAGCTTTGTTTTGTCAGCTTTTTTGGCTGCGCACGGAAACTACGTGCAGGAAGTACAGTGATGGCGATTGCTCGATGAGGAGAACAACGACCGCTATTGCTCACTGGAGCTTTGGGTGTGGTATCTCTAAAGCCCCTTGGAGATGTGGCCGGCGATTAAGCTCTGCTGGAGACATTGGTGGAGAGCACTTGTGCTTCTGGTCGAAGAGGTTGTACTCGCCAAAGAACTTCTTGAAGGGATGTTTGATCAGGTGGAAGATGTTGGCAAACACCTTGTGCGAATAGCTTGGTGAAGCACACAAAGATCACAAAGTGGCTGACCAGGAAGTTAGTGGAGACGCCGAGGTAGTAGGCGAAAGCGAAGCGACCTGGTGCGTCTGTCAAGTTGATGCGCAGGTGTATGAGGCGAACAAACAAGAGAAGAAGGGACGGCGGTGACTGGCTTTGTTGAACGCGAACAGATCTACGAGTTTTGTTGAACACGAACAGATCTACGAGTTCTAGATGATAACACCGAACGCAACACTAAAACAAAATTGCCAATCAGAGTGGCATGACAGAGAGGCCGGTGGGAGGCAGCGCCGTCGAGAGAATGAAGAGAGCACGGACGTCGCCGTCAAGAGAAGGAAGAGAACTCAGGCGGCGTCGTCGAGAGAAGGAAGAGAGTCGATGGCCATCGAGAGAAGGAAAAGCACCGGTGGGAGGCGACTTTTGACACAGACAGAACAAAGTAGTGACGCGAACCCAAATTTCGCTATAATACTATGTAAACTAAGATAAAAAGAATACATACATTATTGAAAAGTAAGACCCCTTTATATACAAACAAGGGATCTATTTTAAGGAAACTATAACTAGGCTAATTGATAAATTAGCCTTTTAACTTAATAAACCATAACCAAACAAGTACTCCAAATCATTATATATATATATATATACCATAATTAAGTAGGTTTTTGTGTGTTTATTGTCTTTGGAGATTTGTTTCTATAAGGGAATTGTGGAAGGATTAATGATTTGGAGTACTTGTTTGGTTATGGTTTATTAAGTTTTTCCTCAATGAAGAGTGAAACTCTTATTTATTTTTATAAAATTTAATTGTACAAAAGGAGCACCTCTAAATCTCTCGTTCTTATTTCTTTTGTTTATTTGAGAAAAAATTTCCTTGGAGAATTTTTCTTTCTCAATCCGTAGGCCAACCCAAGCTCGTCGTGGGTCGACCCATGTGGGTCGCAACCGAGGGGGGTTAGCCCACCTAGACCCGTCTTTAAATGGGTTGATAAAATTCAACCCTATCCGATTATATTATTTGGAAGGGTGGGCCAACCCGATGAGTCCAACTCAAATTGATGGTTCTAATAATACATATTTTCCTTTGCTTGAAAACCTTCCAAATTATTTAAAATTTTAAATCTAAGAGATGAGTGGTATGTGGAGCTTTGATAAAAACATGATTGCTTGAAGTGGAAAAGGCCCATACCAGGCCTAGCTGCCGAAAGTGCTTTACATTTTATCTCACTGTTAAAATATTTTAACTATCAACATAGAAAGGCTTTACATCTAGTGTATTCATACCTAAAAGTGGGAATTGACACTCACAGAAAATATAGTAATGTTCATTTCAATGCTCGACTTTTAGAATCAGTGATTAAATTCATGTGTTCACTATGCAGTTGCAGAGCCAAAAGGGTTTTTGGCAGATGTGGTCAATGTTTTGATGTTTCACGTGAAACAACTGGTTAAATTGATCCTCAATTCAGTCCCAAACTTAGAAATGCTGAGCAGTCAAGTCTGATTAAGAATTGGTTTCAAATGATCAAATACTGACTGATCCAAATTTCTTTATTGTATGTTTAATTTGTTTAGGTGGACTATTTGGACCACTTTAATTATCAACTTCAATGCAGAGCAATGCATTTGCTAATCAATCAACTTGCAGCTTCAAAATTAAATATTTTGACCGTTAGGAGCTTCTAGATATGCCATGGAGAATATTGAGTGCCCTTTCCATTGATTTCTAAATGCATTGTTCTCGTGTCCCTAATATTCTTAGGATAAATGAACCTCAACTATACCTTACGCAGTATGTCTGGGTCTCCACCTTTGAAAATGAGGTGGAAGGGATGGTGAAAAGAGAGGAAGTGTGAGGATGAATATAGAGATCACACATTACTTCTACAGTCGTACTCTAGGCACTGATGCGATTTATTGTGTCAATTCATCAACTACAGATATTATTTGCTCCACTCTTGTATGGCTCAACCCTTGCCAATATGCCTAGGTATTGAGATCCTGATCGATCACAATCTGTGGCTTACATAGGGTTTGATTCTTTTGTTAGTACTATACCAATCTCATAGAGATATTCTCATGCTTAATAGTCTGTTAAATTTACCACCATTTACACACGTAAATGGTTACAGACATGTATTGCATAATGTCAAAGTACTCACGTTTTTTCCAAGATGCAGTGTATTTGTCATTAGATGAAGATAATACACATCATGCCTTTGTTCGAGGACTCTGTTTCTACTATTTGAATGAAAACTTTGTTTCATTTCATAATGCATGTGCCTGAATTTGGGTCATCATTAAACTGTTTTCTTCTGTACTACTGACAAACCAGAGAACAAAGATTAACTATTAGTTTGATTATTTGGGATAATGTGTTTGCATCTGTACAGTTGCATATGGAATTAAGAAGATGAATGAAGAAGTATCATTTTGGATGAGAGACACAAGTGAAAGTACTGATAATTTTGCATTTCCCTTCATTGCCACCAGAGGTTATGATAGTGTTGTCTGGAACCGTTTGTACTCAAGAGATTCAGAAGATACAAAGTACCACAGTTTGCAGGCAAATTGTCCCACAAAAAAAATCTTAAAAATCTTATGTTTTAATGTTTTGGTCACCTTTTATGCTTTGTTATCTTCATAGATATCCTCTATACTGGAAGAGACATTAGAAGCTTTAGGTGCAAAAGGTATGGTAGTTGGACATACTCCACAATTTGGCGGTGTAAATAGGTATGACATCACCAGTTATAGTTTAGTTGAACATGCGATATATAAACTTTCATACAGCTCAATGAACAGACATGGATTGTGATAAATTGAACATATGATCAATTTATGATTGAGTTTTCTGACTACTATAATAGTATCATTTGTAATTCTGCAGCAAATATAATGATAGAATATGGTGTATTGATGTGGGCATGTCTAAGGGAGTCCTTGATTCGAGACCAGAGGTAAATATTACTTGAGAACCATTACTTTTCTTTTATGTTCTCATGTGTATCATCTGCCTTGTCAATAAGTTGTTTCCTACTCTACATAGTTAACATAATTGTTGAGTGTGATGAGGATAATATTAGGGTTTATTCTATGCATAGGTTAGTCTCCTCTACCTTGATATTAGTTATTATTATAATTGTTCTTTTTAACATTTATCTGCTTCAAGCTGTTAAATTATAATTGAGCCTATTCTTTTTACAATTTAATCCCAACACTCTGCTCATGCTAGTTCGAAAATATTGTAATGCCTATCTTGTTACAAATATATTCAATTCTAGGACCTGCCAAAACTTAATGAGGTATTCAAAATCTCAAGCAGTTCTAGTACTCTAGTCTTTGACTGAAATGATACAAATTTAATACCGTATCATGCTGCATCAAAATGATTTGGGTACTTATTTACTTTTAACTGTAACTATATATCTTAAAACATTATTTCCATTAAATATTTGTAAAATATAGGCCGCAAATTATTTCGAGAATCTTGACCACCTTGCTAAATCCAAAAGGAATGTTGCGTATCAGATGAGCATTGGTTCTTGTAGCATACTTATGCAATGAATTCTATAGTTTCCCAAGATCATTAACTCCATAGTCACATCTCTATTAATATGTCTAGATTCACCACTAAGAGTTAGATTTGGATTAATATCATTGAAATATGAAGTGGTACATGTATAGAATAAAGATACACATCAATCTATAATATGATGGATCATACGATATACCATTGTAGCAAAAGGTGATTATGCTCACCTCAGACGCTCCTCATAGTCTGTCCCTAGATTATGTGAAAGGAGATAAATCATAGGGTATTTTATAGCCTATCGCTAAGTTGACTAGGGGGTGGGAGAGATTTTTTTTCCCGAGGGCATGCACTCATCGGGAATTGATCCTTTGTCCATTGTAGCTAGTTTGCCACCCTCTTGCCAATTAGACATCCCGTGGGAACATCATCATATGACATACCAGAGGTATAATAAAAAGGTTGAGTGAACGAAGAACCTTGATCAAAATCAATTTAGCTAAAGTCTTAATAATACTTATATTGATTATTAAAATTAGTCATCGCGTACACGCATTGCAGGTGTAATATAATGCATGAATACACATAAATTAGTATCTCAGTGTTGGGTTCTTCGAGCCTCGAAAACCGCTTTTTCGCGTCGCGGAAACCCCGAAGGACCCAAAGCCGTAGATCCGTGCAAAGATTCGTATAAAAAATTCGAAAAACTATTTCTTGTATGAGTTCAAAAACTGATCTACTACTTAGATCTATGAGGAAAAAGTGTTTACCCTTGATGCGATGCTCTTCGCGTTCCCGCTCGTCCAAGGGACGCCGATCTCAAGCGCCGGTCCTCTGAAGTATTCACACGGACACACTAGATGGAGATGGATAAAACCCTAGTTCTCCATGTGGTTCGCCGAGAGGAGGAGAGGAGAGGGAGAGGGGGAGAAGGAGGAAGATGCACACAAGTGAATGAAAATGAATTTTTCCACCCAAAACCAAGTGGTCAACATTTAAAATTCACATTAATCGCATTAATCGCAATTAATACGAAACTATAAAATCACATTAATTGCATTAATTGCAATTAATACGAAACCATTAAGAGAGTGGCTTTATTACTTCCATGAGGTGGCACCCACGATGATGTGGAACATCATTATTGGTCCACCTAATGCCAACTCACCAACGAGGTGGCAAAAGGTCAAGTCAAAATTGACCTTTGGTCTTCCTTCTCAAGTCAAGTCAAACTTGACCACGTCTACCATGGTGGATCTAATCCAACCATTTGATTCGAGCCAACTTAATATAACGAATCTAATTCATTAAATTAATTGATTCAATGAGTCAAAATCTAAATTAGACTCATTTAACACATGAATCAACTTGAGTCGAACTCAAGTTAGCCCAATTAGGATTACTCTTAATCCAATTTGATTCATCAAATGAATCTAATCCTCTTGGTTCATCATATGAACCTAATCTTCACCTAATTGTCCTAAGTGTGTGACCTATAGGTTCTTGTAACGTTGGCAATGCCCTAAACCCATTTAGAGCATAAGTAAGCGGTATCTAGCAACACATCATTACTACCAAGTTACAAGAATGTCGAGATCCGACATCACCTTGTGACTACCAATTGTGACTACTCACAAAATAACGACAAGTGTCCTTCTATCCTGACATCTAGATTGATCAATGCGGCGTAGACCGGGTCATCCTCTAATCAATCTAAATCTTGAACTCCAGTAGACTCACTCGATCAAACGAGCTCAACATCTAATGTTGACTCATTTGGGCATGGCCACTTAATGGTCTCACTCTATCAAGAATAATGATGTCGCCCGTCATATGGGAGGATAGATCCCATCTACATCACTCACATCCTCTGCATAATTCGATACCCAGTGATCGCCTTTATAGTCCACCCAGTTACGGGTGACGTTCGACGAAACTAAAGTACATAACTCCTTATGTAGGGATCCATGACTTCAGTTCAAGGACTAATAGTCATACTAATAGCCACACGAGAAAGTATATGACACTCATATAACGATCCACGATACTTTCTCACGTGGGTCATTCAAGATACATTCTCTAACGATACCCACGTGTCACTGACATCTCTATATCCACGACTTGTGAGATCAAGTCATCGAACTGACCTATATCTTATTATATTAACATCGTCCCTGAATGCTAATACTCGACTAGGAATGATTTAGAGTAGTGTTCCCTATATCATCTCACTATCGATTCAACTAATCGATTGATATAGTAATGAACCTTCTACTCAAGGACGCTATTATACTTAGTTTATTTGGCACTAATATAAATAAGTATAATAACCAAACAAATGCCTTTATTAATAAACAAGAATATGATATACATGAGTCTATACAATCATCAAATGATTGGCTCTAGGCTCTAACTAACAATCTTCCACTAACACTAGTGCAATCAAGATAGGCTCTAAGGCCCAAAGACCTAGTGTGACCATCATGCTTCCTCTGTGCCAAAGCCTTCGTCAAGGGATCCGCGATGTTAGCCTCTGTAGTACTCGCAAATCTTCACATCTCCTCTATCGATAATCTCCGAATGAGATGGAAGCGTTATAATTACTGTGAACTTTGCCACTCATAACACTACCATCTAAGCAAAACACGAACCCCGATTGCGATCGGTAATCATCCTGATCGGTCCGAAGTCACATCACTGCAACCCTTTACCGCTAGCTCATCATTGCCTCCATATATCAAGAAATATTCTTTAGTCCTTCTTAAGTACTTAAGAATATTCTTAACCGCTATCCAATGACTTTCACCTGATCTGGTATCTGCTCGTCACGCTCAAAGCATACGAGACATCGTGTCGAGTACATAGACGGCGTGCACGATCGATCCTACGGCCGAGGCATAAGGGATCGATCCACGCGGTCTCTCTCCTCTGAAGAGGGACCTTGAGTTTTCGAAAGACTCACGCCATGTGACATCAGCAAATCCCGAGTTCTCATGGCAAACCATAGAGTACCTCGTCAACTGCACTCGACTTAGCCAAGCAATCTCTTAGATCTATCTCTATAGATCCGTATCCAAGAATGTGGGATGCCTCACCTAAGTCCTTTATCGAGAAGCAACTCCTTAGCAGGTCTTGACAGATCAAGCATAGGGATGTCCTTCCCAATGAGTAGTATGTCATCCACATACAATACGAGGAAGACAACTATGTTTTCTACAACCTTCAGACACAAGGTTCATCTTCATTCTCGATGAAACCAAACTGCTTTGATCACATCATCGATCGAAGATTCCACCCGAGAATGGCCTCAGCCATTTCTAATCGTCTCATCACAACTTCCCGACAGTGGTGGACTCATCCTCTGAGCACAATGTCATCACGGTCGACAAGAGAAATGAGTATCTCTCGGGCTGACGACGTACCCTATCAAACTGCAAAGAGGTATGTCTACTTGAATCGGTTGTTGTTCCTCAACACCTTGGAACAACATCATCCACAACACTTTGTGGTTCCGGTTCAATTTCCATCGAGTGCTATTGTTCGCATCTCGAACTTCTTCAAGATCGAACGCTCTCCAGTCTTTCTAGAAACAAAGTCTCTTTCTAGAAAGACCCCATCTTGCCACAACTACCTTGTCTGACTGGGAATGTAAAGTAATATCCCTTAGTTTCCTTGGGATATCCAATGAAAAGCACTTGTCGGATTGGGTCCTAATTTGTCGAGACTTGACGTCCAACGTAAGCCTCACAACCCCAAATCCTCACGAAAGACACCGGCATCTCCCATCCATATCCTATACGGTGTCTTTATCACGGAACTCGGTTGAGTATGAAAGCTACCGTGTTCAGAGCATATCCCCATAGATACGTCGAAGATCTGTGACTCATCATAGATCGTACCATATCTAATAAGGTACGATTCCTCCTTTCGGATACACCATTCCACCGTGGTGTTCCAGGAGGAGTGAGTTGAGATAAAATCCCACACTCGCCTAAGTAGTCACGAAACTCACGGCTTAAGTATTCACCACCTCGATCCGATCGAAGTACCTTAATACTCTTGCCAAGTTGGTTCTGCACTTTATTCTTGAATTCTTCGAACTTTTCAAAGGATTCTGACTTACGTGTCATCAAGTACACATAACCGTATCTACTAAAATCATCAATGAATGTGATTAAGTATCTATAACCTCCTAGCGACATCGAAAGGGCCACATACATCACTATGTATGAGTCCTAACAAATCAGTCTCTCGCTATGCCCACTAAAGGGGTCTTGGTCATCTTGCCTCGTAGGCACGACTCGATATCTCATATGATTCTAAATCAAACGAGTCCAAAGAAACCATCCTTATGGAGTCGATAAGTCATTTATATGACCCAAGCCGACAGGTATGTTCGTTCACGTCATTCGACTGAACCTCTTATTACTAATGTTATAGATAGGGCTCTCAAGGTCTAGAATATAGAGTCCGTTTATTAGAGGTGCACTACAATAGAACATATCTTCAAATAAACGTAACAACATTTGTCTTTTATTATAAAGAGTATCCTTTCTTGTCTAAACAAGAAACTGAAACTATGTTCTTAGTAAGAGCAGCACATAACAACAATCATCTAAATCTAGTACAAGCCCGAGGGCGTAGATAGTGATAAGTTCCTACAAAGAATAAAGAAGAACTGCTCCATTGCCTACCGTAGGTCCACCTCGCCTTCGCTAATGCTCGCTATTTCTCACCGCACATCAAGACAATGAGAGGCACATCCAAGATCTAATACCCACGATGTAGAAATAGATATATTGACTTCTATACATACCTAAAGTGGAAGTCTCACTCGCTTCTTCTTAAGATCTTCCAAGTATACCTCAGCTTTCTTCCAGGTCGACCGCAGGGAAACAGTAGCATCCTCGACCCTCCTTTAGCTTCAAGCTTGCCGCCTCGCTCGACTTTCCTTCGCCTTTGGGCTTGCCTCTTACGCTCGACCATCGAACGGGCTTAACCTTCTTAAGGTTAATCTCAGTAGTCATAACATACTAAGTAGCTCGGCAGTGGCTTGTCAATCTCGCTCATGTTATAGTTGAGAACGAATCGACTATAGCTATCCCAAGGACCGCAAGATCAAGTCCGCCCGCCAAGTGGGAACCCTACCAGAGGTTCTCTATGCACTCCAATCATCTTGAGTACATAAGGACCCACAGAGCCCCGTCCGACATCTTGCATCGAAAGGCTTCGAGATCTCAAATCTCTCATGCTGCGCCTGATATAGTTGGCGAAGATGCTCAACCATATCAAAAGCGCCCATCAACTCATGTTGCTTCTAAAGCTCGAAGTTCATGGTCGCGAGCATTAGACAGACACATCTAACGCGCCGCCTCGATGCTTCTGTAAGCATCTTTGCCGGGCATCGCGTGACGAGCTCCTGAATGGGCCGCCCAACGCATAACTTACGCCGTGAGAACTATTCTCAAGTTCCCGTACCAGTCCGCCGTTGAGCTTGTCCTTCTCAAGGACGATCGCAGGAGAAGGAATTCGTGTTCGACGTCATGGTTATCTACAATGAAAAATTTGCGAAATAAATATCATATTCTTTAAAAATCATTTAATTAGCCTTTAATTAAACGATGCTCCCATCGAATTCTATAATTCTTGGGACAAGATCCACATCATACTAACCTTGAGTTAGCTAATACGCCCAAGGCTTAGTATGATCGGTAGGTAACGATTACCAATTACATCTCTATGCAACTCTTGTTTATAGAATCAATATCCGCATTTATATTAAAACTCGAGTTAGCTTTGGCTAATACGCCCGAGAGTTAATATAGATGTGATTTTGACCTATCTTTCCAACTATTGGAAGAATGCCTATAGTCGACTCGATCCAACCGAGTAACTATGAATACTCAATCTAATTGAGTTTTTATTCACCCATGCGTTGATAGACGGGACCAAGATTGTCCCTCCGTACCCTACCAAGATAATATGTATTGCTCTGCTTTGGCAGATTCAACAATACATGTGATCGAGGTAGTGATAGGTATCACGGCACGGTTAGGCATTTTAGAGTTGGTTCGATCTAGATCTAATCTAATCGAGAAGAATGCATCTTGTGCACGACTTAGATCTAATCTAATCGCAAGGGTGCATCATGTGCACGACTTAGATCTAATCTAATCGTTAAGACACTAATTAATTAATTAATTATTAAACATGCATCAAATACATAATAATTAATTAATTAATCTATTTGTGATTTAGTCATGGCCCTACTACGATCTTCTCAAGCCAATGAGAAGATCGATTGGTCAACAGCTTCTCCAAGCGCCTCCCTTTGACCACCTTGTGTTGCTCGTGCCCGCCTCGGAACTCCGTCTCGTGTGGACCCTCCACCGCTCCAATTTGTACATTACAATTTGAAACTCGAGTTACATTCGAGTCTAAATCCAATTTACAACAAGAATAAAAGACGAGGCACGATGCGCAGGTCGCGAATAATAAAATAAATACAACACGCGAAAACACATCACGGCACGCAGGCCGTATTATGAATTACAACACAACCAATCATATTGGGCTTTGGGCCATGACTATCACAAATTAATATATATAATTCAAAATTATATATTGTTCACAATTTTCTATAATTTTAAAATTAATTTTTACAATTTTACGAGTAAAATTTCCCGGCGGTCCCGTTTAGCGGTTTCAGGCGCAATCGCGGAACGCCAGGGGCAGCGCCCCTACCCGCGATCTAACCATCGCGAGGGTTCCTTTGCGATCCAACAGCGCCTAAACCCGCTGTCCCAAAACGATTTGGGCCGAGACATTACCGTTTCGGAAAAATCTTCCCGACGGGTTCGTTTTTAGCGATTTCGGGTGCGATCGCGGAGCAAATCCCCTTGCGGGGTTAGGGGCAGTACCCACGATCTAACCATCGTGAGTTGCTCCGTTGCGATCTAAAGGCACCCGAGTCCGCTGTCCCAAAAGATTTTGGGTCGAAACGAAGTCGTTTGGGAAAATTCTTCCCGATACATGAAGCCTACAAGTGCCGAGACACTTGTGCTTCGCCTATAAGGAAAAATTACCCATAAAATCATAAAAATTGAATTTTTACAGAAAATCACAGAAGCTTTTTGTTTTCCAAAAACCAAAAACTAACTCGTACAAGTCTTTGCACGTGGCTCTGATACCACTGTTAGGTTCTTCGAGCCGCGAAAACCGCTTTTTCGCGTCGCGGAAACCCCGAAGGACCCAAAGCCATAGATCCGTGCAAAGATTCGTATAAAAATTCGAAAAACTATTTCTTGTACGAGTTCAAAAACTGATCTACTACTTAGATCTATGAGGAAAAAGTGTTTACCCTTGATGCGATGCCCTTCGCGTTCCCGCTCGTCCAAATGATGCCGGATCTCAAGACCGTCAAGCGCCGGTCCTCTAGAAGTATCCACACGGACACACTAGATGGAGATGACCAAAAACCAAGGTGTGCTAGCACCTATGTGGTTCAGCCAAGGGAGGAGAGGGAGAGGGAGAGCTTGAGAGGGAGAAGGAGGAAGATGCACACAAGTGAATGAAAAATGAATTTCTTCACCCAAAAACCAAGTGGCCGGCCACATTTCAAAATTCACATTAATTGCATTAATTGCAATTAATATGAAACCATAAAATCACATTAATTGCATTAATTGCAATTAATATGAAACCATTAAGAGAGTGGCTTTGTTACTTCCATGAGGTGGCACCCATGATGATGTGGAACATCATTATTGGTCCACCTAATGCCAACTCACCAATGAGGTGGCAAAAAGGTCAAGTCAAAATTGACCTTTGGTCTTTCTTCTCAAGTCAAGTCAAACTTGACTCCATCTCTACCATGGTGGATTTAATCCAACCATTTGATTCGAGCCAACTTAATATAATGAATCTAATTCATTAAATTAAATTGATTCAATGAGTCAAAATCTAAATTAGACTCATTTAACACATGAATCAACTTGAGTCGAACTCAAGTTAGCCCAATTAGGATTACTCTTAATCCAATTTGATTCATCAAATGAATCTAATCCTCTTGGTTCATCATATGAACCTAATCTCCACCTAATTGTCCTAAGTGTGTGACCCTATAGGTTCTTGTAACGTTGGCAATGCCCTAAACCCATTTAGGAGCATAAGTAACGAGCGGTATCTAGCAACACATCATTACTACCCAAGTTACAAGAATGTCGAGATCCGACATCACCTTGTGACTACTAATTGTGACTCCTCACAAAATATGACAAGTGTCCTTCTATCCTAGACATCTAGATTGATCAATGTTAGGCATAGACCGGGTTATCCTCTAAGCAATCTAAATCTTAAACCCAAGTAGACTCACTCGATCAAATGAGCTCAACATCTAATGTTGACTCATTTGGGCATGGCCATGCGCTTAGTGGTCTCACTCTATCAAGAATAGCGATGTCGCTCCCGTCATATGGGAGGGATAGATCCCATCTACATCACTCACATCCCTCTGCATAATTCGTTACATACCCAGTAATCGCCTTTATAGTCCACCCAGTTACGGGTGACGTTTGACGAAACCAAAGTACATAACTCCTTATGTAGGGATCCATGGTGACTTCAGGTCTAAGGACTAATAGTCATACTAATAGCCACATGAGAAAGTATATGACACTCATATAACGATCCATGATACTTTCTCATGGCGGGTCATTCAGTATACATTCTCTAATGCATACCCATGTGTCAGCTTGATATCTCTATATCCATGACTTGTGAGATCAAGTCATCGAGCTGACCTACATGCTAGTCTTATTGTATTAACATTGTCCCTGAATGCTAATACTCGACTAGGAATGATTTAGAGTAGTGTTCCCTATATCATCTCACTATCGATTCAACTAATCGATTGATATAGGTATGAACCTTCTACTCAAGGACGCTATTATACTTAGTTTATTTGGCACTAATATAAATAAGTATAATAACCAAACAAATGCCTTTATTAATAAACAAGAATATGATATACATGAGTCTATACAATCATCAAATGATTGGCTCTAGGGCTCTAACTAACACTCAGGCCTCTATATTGGACTTGGTAAGGGTGCGCTAGACCTATGCAGTAGTGCAATGCAAGGGCGACTCTCCCTCGTAAAAAATTAATTTAATTTTTTATATCAAATATTAAATTATCAAGAAAGGTATGCTTTCTAACGTCGTCTGTTCAAGGCATTTATCGAAGCTTTTTCGTTCACGGTGTCGCCAATCCTAAGATATGAGACTAAAAGGTAACCATAATAGGATATATTTTTATATAAAAAATAACCAGAGAAAATTACAAATAAGTCTTAAAATTATTTTTAGTGTGAAAAGAAAAAAAAGGACATTAACGTAATTTAATTTTGGACTTCATCAAAATTAGTTAGTAAAGGGTCTAGATTTTTAATAAAATAGTAAGATTAATCAGACTTACATTTGTTGTGCTAGATTTGATAAAAGTAAGTGAAAAATTTAGCAAAAGGTGAACGGGAACTGTGGAACTTGCTTACTTGACAAAGTGCTAGTGGATGCCATGTCATCATTTTAACAGCAACTAAATTGATATTTGACATATGCTATATTTTAGTACAAAAAAACATATATTGTGCTGCTAGATTTGATATTTTTGTGCCAGATTTGATGTTTTAAAGGTTGTGATAGATTTGAGAAGAACCCTAATGGTTGTGTTAGATTGATATTATTAACTCACCTACGATCAACTAAAGAACAAGACTTTTTATGTGTTCCAAATTTTTTACCACCTCTAGGATCACATTTTATCAAGTCATCAGAGCACATCATAGTACATGGGATGATTCACTTTTACAATTTTAATTACTTCAGTGTAGGGAATTCGAAAGAATGAATTAGGTACATAGGTGAGACCAGACTGGAACAGGAAAACCATATATGCACATAAATTTTTTAATAAAAATATTTTCTAACTAGGCATATTGCCACTGAGATCCTATCATGGCATTGTCCCTAAAACCCCAGTAGGAGCTATTCTGTGTATGTGTTGACCCTAGCATGGCGTTGTCCTAAACTGTGGTGTGTAACAAGTAACAACTAGTAATTTTAATTTTCAAATGGCTGGAAACAAAGCTCTGTTGGAAAACCCTATTACAATTTTGCAGCATTTATTGTGCTTTTGATCATCACAGGGAATATCATTGTTCCTTAGCTAGTAGTTAATATTGGAAAACTTGCTTAACATGATGTGCTAAGAACTCACATTTCCTATCAAACAGGTTCTTGAGATTGTAGATAACGAAGCAAGAATCATAAGGAACAAAACTGACTTGTTTGATGAGCTAGAAGTCACAAACTTTCTCTAGAATTCTCCTTCTTTCAAAGGTATATTTATCACTTCTCAAGTAGTTGTTCCCCTCTATGCAATCTTGAATTTGCTTTTGATTTGTCAGTTCTCACCTTTTTGAAACAGATATTCTGGTTGTCACTTATCCAATGTATTTAAGTTTTCACTCACTGATGGACTATTCAGTGGTTTGGTGGCAGCCAATATTCATTGTTATGCTACAAAGGCATCAGGGGCATCTTGTTTGATTGTTTTTGTAGTTTTGGAAATTTTTTTGTTAAATTTCTTATTGGCAACCTTTTGCGGAGGTTTTTAAAACTGAACTAGCCTTGAATTGTGTGAGCTTCAGCTAAAAAGTTGACTCAAGCAGGATTGCTCCACTGGTTCAACCATTCTAGATTGGCCTCCAATTCCTACGTTTAGTTGAACCAAATGGTATGGCCTGTTTTAAAAACAATGCCTTTCGCTGAACTTGTTCGGCTCAACTTAATTTCATATCCCATTTGGGGTCCTAAGATGTAGGGCAGATATCAACAAAATTACTAGGTTATCAGCTATCATTTTTTGTTAACTTACTCATCCCTCGAATGCAGCTAGTTTTCAGTTTCAACAAAATTATACGTTTTTGGTGGGACACAACAATAAATTCCTAGTTACCTACCTCCCCTGAGAAACACATAGCCTCCTTTAGACCAATGCTATGTTCAGTCTGGATCATATTAGCTGCAATGAACAGCACTTCTTTCTGGTTCTTCCCATATAACTTATCCAAAAATACAGTTATTCTACATAAAATTAAAAAGATGATGTATTATCTTATATTATCTTAAAGTTATCAATAGACATCTTGACATAATAGTAAAGTTATTGTCGTATGACCTAGAAGTCATATGTTTGTGTTTTGAAAATAGTCTATTGCAAAGCAGGGTAAAATTGCATACAATAGATTCTTCGCTAGATCATGCATTGGCATGAGTTTTGTGCATCTGGTTGTCTTTTTTTTTTTATCAATAGGAATATTTGGATCAAACACAATAAGTTCTAGAGAAAATGAAAATGATATATTATCTTATAGCATCAGAAGTTTCCTTGATTGAAATCTCTGCACCTAGGATAACTACTATGTTTATTGGCAGATCATTCCTAACAAAGGATCATCTTGCAAATATGTAATTGCTGTGGATTCATGCTTGTAAAAACAGAGAACCAAAAAGGTGACACCACCATCTTCAAATATTTTTTCAACAGTTATTATTGCCAAAAGTGTATAGTTATTATCATAATGACTATAATATGTGACCCAATCACCAGATACGATTATGATCCTGTTTTTTTTTAGTGAACAAAAATCACGTCATTATGTGATGAACTTTTGTTTTTTGTTTTTTGTTTTTGTTTTACAATGTCTGTTTTTGGCGTTTGCAAGAGCTTTTCAGTAAATGTTGAATCAAAATTTGACTTTTTAAGTTTTGAGGTGTAGTTTCTCTTGGAATCAAAGGGAGAGGGAGGAGGCAGGTAAGTGCTATAGATTGGAAGAACGATTAAAGGCGGGAGAGGGAAGAGGATATGGTGATGATTACAAGGAGAACAAGAAAAGAAATGAGATGGGCTTGTGGGAGAAAAGGGTGAGAGATGAAAGGAGGAAGAAAAGAGAAATATCAGAAGACAATAAATTTTATTTATTTATAATTGCTGCAATAGTGATATTATATACGTCAAGTGTAGGATTTATGGATTCCCCCCTCTACTTTGACATTGCAAAGGGACAATGTTCTAAAGAATTGAGTTACCGACACAATAATAAGGATAGAGTTTGAAGATAGTGAGACATAATGCGCTTGTGACTAACGAGTTTTTTTAATTAGCTGGTACCATATTTCTAACATAGGTTGATTAATTCTGAGATGATCGGTCTGATTCCATAGAAATTTTCTAACGATTATTAGAATAAATTGGGAAGCACTCGCACCGGACGCTATCAATCCAACGTTCTTAAGTCAACTATCTATTAAGAGAAATTCATCTGTTAATTCGTCAAAGTTAATTTATCTTTAGATGTTTGAGAAATTAAGAGGTGTTGCCATTATACCATTGTCCCGGGGATGACTAAGAACAAACTTACTACATACAACAGTTGCATCACAATTATCATGCCATCTCATGTAATATATGTTGATGGAAATTGTTGATGTCGATAATATAGGTTTGGTCTGGTCAGTCAATTCGTTGATAAGGTGATGGTTTGAATTGGTGGAGCTTTGGTATGACGATATGAATTTAGTTCTTTTTATATTCTCAATCTCTTGTCATCACTGTCTTAGTCTTACCGGTTAGTCTTGACACACTCGTTCAGAAAAATTTATCTCTTCGAATAAGAGATTTAAAGTTAATTGCCTTCTAAAATACGACTTGCCATTCAAAATAGGAACACAGTCAATTTTAAGACTAGATTGACCTTCAAAACCATCGACTATTTATAGGGTTGAAGGGATAGGTGAAGGTAGGGATGACAATTTCATCCGAATCCGATGGAGAATTCGACATCCGACCCGAATGGAGGAGGGTATGGAGGAACTATCAATATTCGATACTCGACTCGAATACCCGATTAAATAATATATATATATATATATATATATATATATATATTAAAGAAAATTTTTTTTTTTTAAAATCAAGTTATTATTTTTTTTTGATATTAGTAGGAGACTATATAGATGTTTAATTTATTTTTTAAATTATATATATATTTTTTAATAGGATGTTAATTTTAATATATTTTTGTTGAATAATAATAGTTCGATAGAAAGAAGAAAAATTATACGTATAGAATATATCCGATCCTTTAATGGGTATGTGTATATCCATCGGATATCCTATATCCGATGGGTATGAGCACGGAGGATATAGAATCTCATCCGAATTCGACCCATTACCATCTCTAGTGAAGGGGTGAAAATATTAATTGATTTAATTAATTAATTAATTAATTATCTTTTAATTTTCGCAATCGACAATTTCAATTTCAGTCGCAGAGTAATAATAATAAATAAATAAATCAATCAATTAATCATTAATTAATATTTTGCTGGCGTCGCACAGATTAATTAATCTTTTAATTAACCAGCTAATTAATCTCAATTAATTAATTAAATACGGCTGGTATCAATCTTAATTTTTAAATTTATTTTGTAGCAAAATTAATTTCGATCAATTCTTCATCACCCCTTAAATGATTCTAGGCAAATTAACATTCATGAGTATATTCACGCATGCTTATGTATTCACTGATATGAATCTAGCTCGTGCGTCAGTCAATACTTTTATTTGATCATAATAATTAACCCATTATTATTCTAATAATGTTAGATATTAATTTTTTTATTTACTTGTGAGAATATAATTCATGTTTACTGAATATTTATTGGTTATGACAATAATTTTTTAATAATCCTGAATGAAAATTATGAATAAATTTAATGCTCAAATAAGAGTTCTAGTAGCAGACTATTACATTTGGAGATGTTGTTTGTGGCTTTAAATTAGAATGGTCAGATAGGCCAATCTGTGACAGGGCAGGCTGATCATTTGGTGAGATAGGAAGGGTCGTTATCTTAGTGGGTTGAAAAATTTCTAATTCAATCTATTCATTTGGAGAAATAATCTACTGCTACAAGTAAGAATCGTCTCTGTTCCGGTGCCATGGGGAAAGATCTTATAATATCCATGCCTCATTGATCGAATGAGCAGGAGACTATTGCAGTTTTTAATGTGTCCGTCAGGTGGTGGGTCAGATTCTGATGTTTTTGACAGGACAAGCAGGTGTTCACCAGTCGCTGTGCATCCCTTGCAGAGTGGGCCAGAAATACCCGGCCTACAACACTTTCCGGGCCAACATTCTTCCTCCAACATGACTCCCACAACTTTCTTGATGTATTTCCCGCAGAGCATATTCCACCTCCACTCCTACGCATTTAAGCAATGGTATGGAGAAAGCTCGCTTGTACAGTTGATCCCTGATCAGGGTGTACATATAAACCCGTTTCCTAACCAACTTGGTTCTTCCAGATCATCTGGCAGGACACCCCGCTGCAGATTACTAATCATCGGAGCCCTCCAGTCGATTACCTCCTCAATGTTGTTCTATAAATCTATTTGAGCTATTAAGAAGGTCTGAGCTACCGACCTGTCTAGTACCCACATGGTCAGGGAGCTAGTCATTTTGGTTAATTCATCGGTCCATTGGTTATATGCCTGGGAATCTTAGTTACTGTGACCTTAAAGTCCTCCTTCATTTTCTCATATGCTTCTCGGTACACTTGTAATTTATCACTGTTAACCTCGAAGTTGCCTGCCACTTGCTGAGCTACAAGCTAAGAATCCGAATATATAATGACTCGAGCAGCACCGACATGTCGAGCTGTTTGCAGTCCTGCTAATAGAGCCTCATATTCTGCTTCATTATTGGTGGTCCTGAAATTTAATCGGACGACCAATTGTAAGATATCTTCTTGAGGGGATATCAGAAGGATTCTCACTTCGCTTCCTTGTTGGGTGGACGACCCATCTACATAAACCTTCCAAATTTCCCTAGAATTTGCTTGATGAACCTTCGTAAAAAAATCGGCCAATGCCTGAGCTTTGATTGCTGTGCGAGGTTGGTACTGTAGGTCGTACTCCCCTAGCTCGGTTGCCCATTTGATGAGCCGTCCTGCCACCTCCACGTTAGTGAGAGTCTTACCCATGGTGCTATTGGTCAGGACTGTAACGGGATGTGTCAAGAAATAGAGTCTTAAGCGGCGAGCCATGAGTACCAATCCGTAGACTAACTTTTCTAGGGTCGTGTATCTAGACTCGGGCCCTTTCAATAAATGACTGAAGAAGTACATTTGCCGTTATACATCTTCTTGCTCCTTGACCAACACTGTGTAACACCCACGAATTTCTATAAGTACATGAGTAATTATTTCCACTAGAACTCAGAAATAAGAGAAGGAGAAAGAAAAAGAAAAAAAGAAGAAAATAAAATAATGATATATAATAATAAGATAAGAGGAGAAGGTTAAGGATTGAACCTTGAACCTCTCACAAACAATGGAGAAAGATTTATGGCATGATCACCACTAGGATAGAGAGTAACATATGGATAGGAAGAGATGAAAATGTTAGTTAAAGGAGAGAAAAAGAAAATAAAGCAAGAAGCAAGAGAAAACCAAATTTGCTTACCTCTTTTTCCTCTTGGTTAAGAGAAGGAATAAGAAGAAGACAAGTTGCCTTCCTCACTTCTCCCTCTTCTCATTTTCGTGAGAACCAAGGGAAGTGACATGAGAGAGTTAAGAAAGGGAGTAAATGAAGGCATAAATTCCCCTCATGGTGAATAAATAGAAAAATGAGAAAGTAAATCTCTTATTTTCTCCTTCTTCCTCCTCCTTCCTCCTTTTCTCTTCTTCACCGAAACTAAGAGGTCTTCCCTCTCCTTGATCCGAACAGTAGGACAAGTTTCTTCTCCAAGAAAACTAATTTTCAAGAAGAAGTCTTCAAGTTCTAGCCCTTCCAAGCAAAGAAAACCAAAGGAGACACGAGAAGAAGAAGCTCCTTCCTTGCTTAACTCCTAGGATATTCTTCTCTTAAGAAAGAAAAACCACAAGCGAAAGGATGTAAGTTCCCCTCACCTGTGGTACAATAGCTCTACGATTGTCATGTAAATATATTGCTAGAAAAAAACCTATGTTTGTTTCATGAGGGTTTCGGCCAAAACAAAAATAAGAAAGGTTTTAAGAACTTGAAAACCAACTAGGTAAGTTCATGATGTTTCCTATGATATGTAATTGATGATAAGGGGGTTAGACTAATATTTTCATGCTGGAATGTTTTGTTAGAACATAAGTTTATGGGCTTAGACTTTCGGCCAAGAAAGAACAAAAGAACTAGAAAAAAAACTCTAGACCTAAAACAAAACATGTTCTCTTATCCTTATGATATGTACCTTATGGAAGATGGTGTTGTTGATGTTTTTCCCACTTGTATGTTAATTTAAACTTGATTCCATCTTCATGAACTTTCAGCTATGATAAAGTTGAGGGTCTAAAAGGGCTTAAAACCTAAAAGTTTAGCATGTTATGATTTTCATAAGACAAGATAGGAAGCTAATATGACATGCCATGATCTTAGGTTAAATTGAACTATAATTTTTATGTATATTATGTTTCGGCCATGTTAAGACTTGAACCCTAGGAAAGTTTAAATCAAGCCTAAGATACTTATGATCTTCTTGAAGAAAAGATATGAAGTAAACTAATGTTCTTATGTTGCTTGAAACTTGAACTTGCTTAGTCTACAACTTTCGGCCACTCTTGGTTCTTTGACCTAAGATGCTCAAAATTCTAAACTAAGTGGTCTATGTTATTCCTTAAAATGAATGCTAGGAAATTCTTATGGTCTTCATGCTATTATGCCACTAGAAACCTAATTTCCATGCTTAATAAGATTCGGCGACATTAGGTTAAAAAGTTTGAGAAGCTGGACACTTAGACTAAAAAGTACTTATGGTGTTTGTCATGATATGTATTGGAATATTGGTATGAAGTTCAATCTTTTTATGTTACATGTAACCTAGAAACATGTTGCTAGGGTTTCGGCCATGTTGGGGTTAAAGGCTTAGAGAACTTAGAACCTAAATCAAACATGCTCAAGTTGTTTCTCATGAAATGTGATGTGACAATTGTTAGGGTTTTCATGCTTGTATGATGTTTATAGCCAAAATAAAGGCTTAATGGGTTTCGGCCATGTTATGAAAAAGGAAACTAGAAAGCTTGGAACCTATACCTAACATGCTTAAGATATTCCTTATGTTCTAAGAAATGATAAATGTTTAAGGTTCACTTGTTCTTTTTGTTGTTTGCTAACCCAAACCATCTTACATGTTTCGGTCACCCCTTGTTACTAGGGTTAGAGACCTAATTAGATTCTCCCATGAACTTCACATGCGATGCTTTATGATATGTTAAGAGTATGACATGCTGTGATGTCAATTTATGTATGCTAGGTCAAATTTTATGATATGCTATGTACTTAAGTTCATGATATGCTGTGTGCTCAGTTTCATGATATGCTATGTATTTACTTTCATGATATGCTGTGTGCTAAATTTTATGATATGTTATGGGCTTATTTTCATGATATGCTGTGTGCTCAAAGTCATGATATGCTATGTGCTTAACTTCATGATATGCTGTGTGCTCAAATTCATGATATACTATGTGCCTAAACTCATGATATGCTATGTGCTCAAATTCATGATATGATATATGCTGTGTGCTTAAACTCATGATAGGTTGTATGCTTAATTATGCATGTGTTCATGATATGCTGTGTGCTCAAAATCATGATATGCTGTGTGCTCAAATATACATGCATTAAGCTATGCCTAAAAGAGTTGCTTCCCTATAAGTGGGATCAAGAGCTCTCTTTATGATATGAATATGACATGAGTAATATGGACTATGTAAATATGACATGCTATTTTACTTTTAAGGCTTGTACCAAGGGTGGGCTCCATAAGCGTCCCGGGGTCGATGGACTAAGAAACGGGCCTCGTTAGGGATGAGCTCCTAAGTGCCCCTAGGTCGATGGACTAAGAAACGGGCCTAGTATATGTATGCCTTGTAGGGTTCAAGACTTGCTACGTTGAACCTACTAGTACGCGCGCATTTATGTACGTGGTACAAGCCGGGATCCCCTCTTATGTTGAGATTATGTTTAAGTATCTATGCTATACGTTTGAAAAAAAAAAAGAAAAAAAAAGACATAATGCATATGTTCCATGATGTATGTTTAAGAGTTCACCCTGCATATACCTTAGGAATAAACCATGATAATTATGATGATCATGTTATGATATGCCATGCTACCTTGTGTTTATGCCATGATTATGCCATGATATCTATGATGATGCTTATGACATGTATGATGATCAGGTATGTTATGCCATGATACCTTATGCTATGATGTATGTTTTATGATTGATGACATACTATACGGTTTCTGTGAGTAGGAAAGGAACTTACTGAGCCATGAGTGCTCACAGCTTACTTTCTTGTACTACAGATAAGGGCAAAGGATGGATGAACTAGGAGAGCAGCAGGAGGGGCTAGCAGGATGTGTGTGGCAGTGACTGGCTAAAGAAGAGACCTACTTTTTGTTTAATGGAAATTATGCCTAGTTTATATAGGACTCTATGACATTTTATCATGTTTACTCTATATGTCTTGAAATAATGTTAAGTAAGACATGTGGACTCTATGTTTCAAAAAAAATTTACAAGTAAGACTTCCGCTGTAATAAGTTATTAAGTTGATAAGTATGGTAAGTAACCCCCGTCGCCTTAGCAGGAGGGGCGGGGCGTTACAGTTTGGTATCAGAGTCATGTTAGCCTCTCACTACACACATGTCAAGCCTTCCTCCTGCCGCTCCAAGTAAGAATTTATATGTTTAAGTTAAATTCTTTTATTATGATACTTTAATATTATGCATGTTTACTTATTCTGTTTGATTATGATAGTCACAAGTTTAGGATAGGAATGCATGCTGGTAGAGTAAGAATGATAACGACCTTATGTTAAATTGGATAGAAATAATGATAATTTATTGTCATTAAATGAAGATAAGCATGGCTAGGAGACGCACTGCTCGAGCTGACGAGACAGCGACTCCACCGGATCTGACCCAGGTAGTTACTGATCTCTAGCGTCAGATCGCGGAGCAACAACAATTGATTACAACTTTAATGGGTCAGCAAGGAAATCCTGCCACCCCGCCAGTGAATCAGAACGCAGCGCCAGTTATTCCAGTAGTTGCACCAGTACCACCGATAGCCCCTATTCCGGTGGTCCGACAGGAGACCTACTTGATACAGTGGCTACGGCTGAAGCCGGAGAATTTCTCAGGTACTTGCGAACCATGGGACGCCCAGGCCTAGTTCAAGACAGTGGAAAGTATAGTAGAATTGCTGGACTGGCCCGTGTCCGAAAAGATCAAATGTGTATCATTCTGTTTCTCTGGAGACGCAAGGATGTGGTGGGAAAGAGTGAAGGCAAAGAGACAGATTAATCTAATGACCTGGACGGACTTCGAGACAGAGTTCCTTGAGGAATTCTTCCATATGTAAGTAACGAACCGACACTATGATGAATTCACCAAATTTCGGCAAGGTGACCTATCAGTGAACGAGGCAGTGAAACGCTTCAACCGATTGGCACGCTTATGTCCAGAGTTGGTTCGCACGGAAAGGGAAAGGGTCAGACTGATGCTGAAAATGCTCCGACCTGAGATAGCACTGAACGTAGCTGGCGGAGTTAATAGACCATAGACTACAGAGGAACTAATCAGCAGTGCCCTGATCACGGAGCACTATCAGAAAGCAATGAACGAGAATAAGAGCCAGTCCCGAACAGACGAACAAAGATCCTCAGGCAGCAAAAAAAACTAGAAGGGGACCTCTACCGGAAAAAGGAAGCAATGGGACAATGCTAAAGGTGACCCAACGAATAAGCAACCGAGATACCCCAGTGCACTATTTGCGGAAAGCTACATTTCGGAGTATGTCACAAGGGTTCAAGGAGGTGCTATAATTGCGGAGGGGAAGGACATCTAGCCAGAGACTGCACCAACCGGGTTCAAGCACCACCCCAGCAGAATAACCAGAACAGGAGTGTTCCCTCACAACTACATCAAATGCAAGGTACAATAGAAGGGACTTCCATCAACCAAGGAAGATTGGAAGCTCCACTAACTACAACGGACGCCAGGGTTTTCTCGCTCACTAAGGGGGATGTGGCAAACGCCTCTACCGTCGTTACAGGTCAGCTGCCTATTTTCAGTCAGTATGTTTTAGTATTATCCGATACGGGGGCGACACACTCGTTCGTCTCGGCATCGTTTACCAAGAGACTAGACATACCACCCCAGACACTGGATATCACGTTCTTAACAACCCTACCGTCCGGAGAAGTTATGCCATCAGATCATATGCTGTGGGATGTACCTATCCGGATCGCAGACAGGGAACTTTACAGTGATCTGATAATACTTGATATGCGGGACTATGACATTATATTAGGCATGGATTTCCTGAGCAAGTACGGTGCCTCAATCGAGTGCCGTAAGAAGAAGGTAGTTTTCCGACCTGAAGCTGAACCAATGTTTGAATTCATCGGAGAATCTGGGAAGGAAATTACAGGATTCTTATCAGCTATAAAGGCACAGAGAATGTTAGACGAAGGGTGTGCTGGATTTCTAGTACACGTGATTGATGCAAGACAAACCGGGAGCCAGAAACTAGAAGAGGTCAGAGTAGTATGCAACTATCCGGAAGTATTTCCGGATAAACTACTAGGATTAGCACCCGATAGAGAAATAGAATTTACAATTGAACTAGTTCCGGGTACTAAACCAATCTCTAAAGCACCTTACCGGATGACACCAACCGAATTAAAGGAACTTCAAGAACAGCTACAGGAGTTACTCGACAAGGGACTTATTCGCCCTAGTCACTCTCCATGGGGTGCTCCGGTACTGTTTGTGAAAAAGAAGGATGGATCTATGCGAATGTGTATAGACTGTCGAGTGCTGAACAACGCAACAATTAAGAACAGATACCCTCTTCCACGAATCGACGATTTGTTCGACCAATTGAAGGGAGCAACTGTTTTCTTGAAGATTGACCTAAGGTCCGACTATCATCAAGTGAAAGTAAAACAAGATGATATACCCAAGACAGTCTTCCGAACAAGATACGGACACTATGAGTTCGTAGTTATGCCCTTCGGAGTAACAAATGCCCCTGCGGTATTCATGGATTTGATGAATCGGGTATTTGCATCATATCTTGATAAATGTGTGATAGTCTTCATTGACGATATCCTCATCTACTCAAGAACCCAGGAGGAACATGCTGAACATCTGAATATTGTACTACAGATTCTCCGAGAGAAACAACTGTATGCAAAATTTTCCATGTGCGAGTTCTGGTTAGATCAAGTAGTATTCCTGGGTCATGTCATCTCCAAAAATGGAGTCATGGTAGACCCAAGCAAGATCGAAGCCGTAAGTAACTGGGACAGACCAAAGAATGCCAGCGAAATCAGAAGTTTTCTGGGATTAGCAGGCTACTACAGGAAGTTTGTAGAAGATTTTTCAAAAGTTGCAGCCCCTATGACGGATCTTACCAAGAAAAACAAAAAGTACGAATGGACGGATGACTGTGAGAAGAGTTTTACGGAATTGAAACGGAGACTGACCAGTGCTCCGATCCTCACTCTTCCGGAAAGTAACAAAGGCTTTGATATGTATAGCGATGCTTCCTTACTAGGACTTGGAGCCGTACTCATGCAAGAGGGCAAAGTCATCGCCTATACCTCAAGACAACTCAAAGTGCACGAAAAGAATTATCCCGTTCATGATTTAGAACTAGCAGCGGTGGTCTTCGCACTAAAAACATGGAGACATTATTTATATGGAACCCAGTGCAAAATTTATACAGACCATCAGAGCCTGAAGTATTTCTTCACACAGAAAGACCTAAATATGAGACAACGCAGATGGCTCGAGCTAGTCAAGGACTATGATTGTGAAATCTTTTATCATCCGGGAAGAGCGAACAAGATAGCCGATGCACTCAGTAGGAAGTCCGACACCACTTGACATCGTTATTCTAAGTTCGAGGATGAACTTTCTATGAGTTATGGGGTACTGTAACACCCACGAATTTCTATAAGTACATGAGTAATTATTTCCACTAAAACTCAGAAATAAGAGAAGGAGAAAGAAAAAAAAAGAAGAAAATAAAATAATGATATATATTAATAAGATAAGAGGAGAAGGTCAAGGATTGAACCTTGAACCTCTCACAAACAATGGAGAAAGATTTATGGCATGATCACCACTAGGATAGATAGTAACATATGGATAGGAAGAGATGAAAATGTTAGTTAAAGGAGAGAAAAATAAAATAAAGCAAGAAGCAAGAGAAAACCAAATTTGCTTACCTCTTTTTCCTCTTGATTAAGAGAAGGAACAAGAAGAAGACAAGTTGCCTTCCTCACTTCTCCCTCTTCTCATTTTCGTGAGAACCAAGGGAAGTGACATGGGAGAGTTAAGAAAGGGAGTAAATGAAGGCATAAATTCCCCTCATGGTGAATAAATAGAAAAATGAGAAAGTAAATCCCTCATTTTCTCCTTCTTCCTCCTCCTTCTTCCTTTTCTCTTCTTCACCGAAACTAAGAGGTCTTCCCTCTCCTTGATTCGAACACTAGGACAAGTTTCTTCTCTAAGAAAACTAATTTTCAAGAAGAAGTCTTCAAGTTCTAGCCCTTCCAAGCAAAGGAAACCAAAGGAGACACGAGAAGAAGAAGCTCCTTCCTTGCTTAACTCCTAGGATATTCTTCTCTTAAGAAAGAAAAACCACAAGCGAAAGGATGTAAGTTCCCCTCACTTGTGGTACAATAGCTCTACGATTGTCATGTAAATATATTGCTAGAAAAAAACCTATGTTTGTTTCATGAGGGTTTCGGCCAAAACAAAAATAAGAAAGGTTTTAAGAACTTGAAAACCAACTAGGTAAGTTCATGATGTTTCCTATGATATGTAATTGATGATAAGGGGGTTAGACTAATATTTTCATGCTGGAATGTTTTGTTAGAACATAAGTTTATGGGCTTAGACTTTCGGTCAAGAAAGAACAAAAGAACTAGAAAAAAAACTCTAGACCTAAAACAAAACATGTTCTCTTATCCTTATGATATGTACCTTATGGAAGATGGTGTTGTTGATGTTTTTCCCACTTGTATGTTAATTTAAACTTGATTCCATCTTCATGAACTTTCGGCTATGATAAAGTTGAGGGCCTAAAAGGGCTTAAAACCTAAAAGTTTAGCATGCTATGATTTTCGTAAGACAAGATAGGAAGCTAATATGATATGCCATGATCTTAGGTTAAATTGAACTATAATTTTTATGTATATTATGTTTCGGCCATGTTAAGACTTGAACCCTAGGAAAGTTTAAATCAAGCCTAAGATACTTATGATCTTCTTGAAGAAAAGATATGAAGTAAACTAATATTCTTATGTTGCTTGAAACTTGAACTTGCTTAGTTTACAACTTTCGGCCACACTTGGTTCTTTGATCTAGGATGCTCAAAATTCTAAACTAAGTGGTCCATGTTATTCCTTGAAATGAATGCTAGGAAATTCTTATGGTCTTCATGCTATTATGCCACTAGAAACCTAATTTCCATGCTTAACAAGATTCGGCCACATTAGGTTAAAAAGTTTGAGAGGCTTGACACTTAGACTAAAAAGTACTTATGGTGTTTGTCATGATATGTATTGGAATATTGGTATGAAGTTCAATCTTTTTATGTTACATGTAACCTAGAAACATGTTGCTAGGGTTTCGGCCATGTTGGGGTTAAAGGCTTAGAGAACTTAGAACCTAAATCAAACATGCTCAAGTTGTTTCTCATGAAATGTGATGTGACAATTGTTAGGGTTTTCATGCTTGTATGATGTTTATAGCCAAAATAAAGGCTTAATGGGTTTCGGCCATGTTATGAAAAAGGAAACTAGAAAGCTTGGAACCTATACCTAATATGCTTAAGATATTCCTTATGTTTTAAGAAATGATAAATGTTTAAGGTTCACTTGTTCTTTTTGTTGTTTGCTAACCCAAACTATCTTACATGTTTCGGCCACCCCTTGTTACTAGGGTTAGAGACTTAATCAGATTCTCCCATGAACTTCACATGCGATGCTTTATGATATGTTAAGAGTATGACATGCTGTGATGTCTATTTATGTATGCTAGGTCAAATTTCATGATATGCTATGTACTTAAGTTCATGATATGCTGTGTGCTCAGTTTCATGATATGCTATGTATTTACTTTCATGATATGCTGTGTGCTAAATTTCATGATATGTTATGGGCTTATTTTCATGATATGCTGTGTGCTCAAAGTCATGATATGCTATGTGCTTAACTTCATGATATGCTGTGTGCTCAAATTCATGATGTACTATGTGCCTAAACTCATGATATGCTATGTGCTCAAATTCATGATATGCTATATGTTGTGTGCTTAAACTCATGATAGGTTGTATGCTTAATTATGCATGTGTTCATGATATGCTGTGTGCTCAAAATCATGATATGCTGTGTGCTCAAATATACATGCATTAAGCTATGCCTAAAAGAGTTGCTTCCCTATAAGTGGGATTAAGAGCACTCTTCATGATATGAATATGACATGAGTAATATGGACTATGTAAATATGACATGCTATTTTACTTTTAAGGCTTGTACCAAGGGTGGGCTCCATAAGCGCCCCGGGGTCGATGGACTAAGAAACAGGTCTCGTTAGGGATGGGCTCCTAAGTGCCCCTAGGTCGATGGACTAAGAAACGGGCCTAGTATATGTATGCCTTGTAGGGTTCAAGACTTGCTACCTTGAACCTACTAGGACGCGCATTTATGTACGTGGTACAAGCCGGGATCCCCTCTTATGTTGAGATTATGTTTAAGTATCTATGCTATACGTTTGAAAAAAAAAAAGAAAAAAAAACATAATGCATATGTTCCATGATGTATGTTTAAGAGTTCACCCTGCATATACCTTAGGAATAAACCATGATAATTATGATGATCATGTTATGATATGCCATGCTACCTTGTGTTTATGCCATGATTATGCCATGATATCTATGATGATGCTTATGACATGTATGATGATCAGGTATGTTATGCCATGATACCTTATGCTATGATGTATGTTTTATGATTGATGACATACTATACGGTTTCTGTGAGTAGGAAAGGAACTTACTGAGCCATGAGTGCTCACAGCTTACTTTCTTGTACCACAGATAAGGGCAAAGGATGAATGAACTAGGAGAGCAGCAGGAGGGGCTAGCAGGATGTGTGTGGCAGTGACTGGCTAAAGAAGAGACCTGTTTTTTTTTAATGGAAATTATGCCTAGTTTATATAGGACTCTATGACATTTTATCATGTTTACTCTATATGTCTTGAAATAATGTTAAGTAAGACATGTGGACTCTATGTTTCAAAAAAAATTTACAAGTAAGACTTCCACTGTAATAAGTTATTAAATTGATAAGTATGGTAAGTAACCCCCGTCGCCTTAGCAGGAGGGGCGGGGCATTACACACTGCCCCCACGACCTTAAGGGTGGCTGACAAATACACCCAAAGCGGCTCTCCCACCATAGATTTAAATAAAGAGGGTAAGGTCTCTAGGTGCTTCTTTAGTTTTTCAAAGGCCTGATTGCACTCTTTATCCCACTGAAACTTGGCCGTCCTTCTGAGCACTTTGAAGAAGGGTAGCACTCGATTTGTCGACCGGGATATGAACTTGGATAGGGCGGTTATCCGGCCTACTAGTTTCTAGGCTTCCTTCAGGTTTTGAGAGGCCTTCATGTCTCGAAGTGCACGCACTTTCTGTTAGGTTTTTCGGGCCGCAAAAACCGCATTTTCGCGTCGCGGAAACCCCGAATCACCCATGCCACTGGATTTCGTGCGAAGGATAGATTTCAAAAATACGAGTACGAGTTTCAAACTATGATCTACAGTAGTTCTACAAAGGAAAAACATTTTATACCTTTGAAGTGTGCCCTCGCAAATCCCGCTCGTCCAATGGTACGCCAGATCTCTAAGTTGTCAACGTAGACAACTCTCTAGTGATATCCACACGAACAAGAAGTGTTCTCTAACACTCAAGGATGGAGAAGAGAGCACCACAAGTGTGCTAGCACTCTCTAGGGCTCTCGGGTAGGATTGGAAGAAGAAGAAAGGAAAAGAAGAGAACACACTCCTCTAAAATCTCTATGTGACTTTCACTAACCTTTCTTCTTTCTTCTTGGATTAGATTCACTCTCCTTTCTTCTCCCTTGCTTGAAACCCACGACCAAGAGAAGAGAATGAGTAAGAAGAGAGCTTAGGAGGAGGAAGATCACTTGAATGAGAGTTACACTTGCAAAATGAAACTCTTTTCATCTAATTAAGTGGTTTGTAACCTCCATGGGATACCAAGAGTCACAACTCTTGGTAACTCCCATGAGGTGACACTTCACTTAAGTAATCATGATGATGTGGAGCATTATCATTGGTCCACTTAATGCCAACTCACCAATGAGGTGGCATAAAGTCAAGTCAAACTTGACTCTTCATCTTCCTCTCAAGTCAAGTCAAACTTGACTTAATCTCTCTCATGGTTGATCTAATCCAACCATTTAATTCAAGCCAATTTAATATAATGAATCTAATTCATTTAATTAAATTGATTCAATGAGTCATAATCTAAATTAGACTCATTGAACACATGAATCAACTTGAGCCCAACTCAATTAGCCCAATTAGGATTACTCTTAATCCAATTTGATTCATCAAATGAATCTAATTCTCTTGGTTCATCATATGAACCTAATCTCCATCCACTTGTTCTTTGTGTGTGACCCAATATGTTCTTGTAACGTTGGCAATGCACCTAAACTCATTTAGAAACGTAAGTAATGAGCGGTATCTAGCAATACATCATTACTACCCAAGTTATAAGAATGTTGAGATCCAACATCACCTTGTGACTACTAATTGTGGCTCCTCACAATATATGACAAGTGTCCTTCTATCCTTGAGACCTAGATTGATCAATGTGAGGCATACACCGTGTCATCCTCTAATCAATCTAAATCTTGAACTCCAAGTAGACTCACTCAATCAAATGAGCTCAATATCTCATATTGACTCATTTGGGCATGGCCATGCACTTCATGGTCTCACTCTATCAAGAATACCGATGTCTCTCCCGTCATATAGGAGGGATAGATCCCATCTACATCACTCACATCCCTCCGCATAATTTGTTACATACCCAGTAATCGCCTTTATAGTCCACCCAATTATGGGTGACGTTTGACGAAACTAAAGTACATAACTCCTTATGTAGGGAACCATGGTGACTTCAGGTCTAAGGACTAGTAGTCATACTAATAGCTACATGAGAAAGTATATGACACTCATATAACGATCCATGATACTTTCTCATGGCGGGTCATATAGTATACATTCTCTAATGCATACCCATGTGTCAATTTGATATCTCTATATCCATGACTTGTGAGATCAAGTCATCGAGTTGACCTACATGCTAGTCTTATTGCATTAATATTGTCCCTGAATGTTAATACTCGACTAAGAATGATTAAAAGTAATGTTCCCTATATCATCTCACTATCGATTCAACCAATCGATTGATATAGGTAAGAACCTTCTACTCAAGGACGTTATTATACTTAGTTTATTTGGCACCAATACAAGTAAGTATAATAACCAAAAATCAAATGTCTTTATTTATATAGAATATGATACAACAAGTCCAAAATACAATCATCAAATGATTGGCTCTAGGGCTCTAGCTAACAATCTCCCACTTGCACTAGTGCCAATCAGTGTAGGCTCTAAGCCCCAATGACCTAGTGTGACCATCATGCTTCCTCTGTGCCAAAGCCTTGGTCAAGGGATCTGCGACGTTAGCCTCTGTAGGTACTCTGCAAATCTTCACATCTCGATGATCTCTCGAATGAGATGGAAGCACCGTAGTATGTGTTTGGTCCGCTGGTGTGAGCGAGGTTCCTTTGCCTGTGCTATAGCTCCATTGTTGTCACAATAGAGCTCAATGGGGTCAGCAATGCTAGGAACTACCCCAAGCTCAGTAATGAACTTGCGGATCCAAACTGTCTCCTTTGCTGCTTCTGATACAGCAATATACTCGGCCTCTGTTGTAGAATCAGCGACTGTCTCCTGCTTCAAACTCTTCCAGCTCACAGCACCACCATTCAAGCAAAACACGAACCCAGACTGCGATCTATAATCATCCTGGTCAGTTTGGAAACTGGCATCACTGTAACCCTTTACAGCTAGCTCGTCATCGCCTCCATATATCAAGAAATATTCTTTAGTCCTTCTCAAGTACTTAAGAATATTCTTGACTGCTATCCAGTGACTTTCACCTGGATCTGACTGGTATCTGCTCGTCATGCTCAAAGCATACGAGACATCAGGACGAGTACATAGCATGGCATACATGATAGATCCTATGGCTGAAGCATAAGGGATCTGATCCATGCGGTCTGTCTCCCCTCTAGAAGAGGGACTTTAAGTCTTCGAAAGACTCACACCATGTGACATCGGTGAAATCCCTTCTTGTTCTGCATGGCAAACCGAAGGAGTACCTTGTCAATGTATGTACTCGACTTAGGCCAAACAATCTCTTAGATCTATCTCTATAGATCTATATCCCTAGAATCGGGATGCCTCACCTAAGTCCTTCATTGAGAAGCAACTCCCTAGCCGGTCTTGACAGAAGCATAGGATGTCCTTCCCAATGAGCGATGTCATCCACATAAAATATGAGGAAGACAACATGTTTTCTACAACCTTCTTGTGACACAAGGTTCATCTTCGTTCTTGATGAAATCAAACTGTTCATTGCATCATCGAATCGAAGATTCCGACCAGTAGCTTGCTTTAGTCCATAAATGGACCTATGCAACGGATACTCTGCTAGTATTTTGTGGATCTACAAAACCCTCGGGTTGTGTCATGTACACATCCTCGAGTAGGTTTCCATTCGGAAACGCAGTTTTGACGTCCATCTCCCAGATCTCATAGTAGGCTGCGATAGCAAGCATGATCCGAATGGACTTAAACATCGCTACTAGAGAAAGGTTTCATCATAGTCAATACCATGAATATGCTTGAAACCTTTAGCTACCCAGCGACCCTTATAGATAAGTCCATCCGTGTCGGTCTTTCTCTTAAAGACCCACTTGCACCCAATGGGTTTTACCCTTCAGTGGATCAACCAAAGTCCATACTTGGTTGGTGTACATGGATTCTATCTCGGATCTCATGACCTCTAGTCATTTCTGAATCTGGTCTCATCCTGATAGGTGGTAGGCTCATCATCTATGAGCACAACGTCATCATGGTCGGACAAGAGAAATGAGTATCTCTCGGGCTGACGACGTACCTATCGACTGCGAAGAGGTATGTCTACTTGAACTGGTTGTTGTTCCTCAACTCTTTGTGGAACAACATCATCCACAACACTTTGTGGTTCCAGTTCAATTTCCATCGAGGCATCAGTGCTATTGTTCGCATCTTGAACTTCTTCAAGATCGAACGCGCTCCCACTAGTCTTTCTAGAAACAAAGTCCCTTTCTAGAAAGACCCCAGTCTATGCCACAACTACCTTGTGCTAACTGGGAATGTAGAAATAATATCCCTTAGTTTCCTTGGGATATCCAATAAAGTAGCACTTGTCGGATTTGGGTCCTAACTTGTCTAAGACTTGACATCGAACGTAAGCCTCACAACCCCAAATCCTCATGAAAGACACCTGGGCATCTCTCCCAGTCAATATCCTATATGGTGTCTTTATCACGGCCTTGGATGGAACTCGGTTGAGTATAAAAGCTGCTGTGTCTAGAGCATAGCCCCAAAGGTATGTCGGAAGATCTGTGTGACTCATCATCGATCGTACCATATCTAATAGGGTACGATTCCTCCTTTCGGATACACCATTCCACTGTGGTGTTCCAGGAGGAGTGAGTTGGGATAGAATCTCACACTCAGCTAGATAGTCAAGGAACTCATGGCTAAGGTATTCTCCACCTCGATCGGATCGAAGTATCTTAATACTCTTGCCAAGCTGGTTCTGTACTTCATTCTTGAATTCTTTGAACTTTTCAAAGGATTCAGACTTATGTGTCATCAAGTACACATAACCATATCTACTGAAGTCATCAGTAAATGTGATGAAGTACCTATAACCGCCTCTAGCAGCGACATTGAAAGGGTCACATACATCACTATGTATGAGTCCTAACAAATCAGTCGCTCTTTCGCTATGCCCTCTAAAGGGAGTCTTGGTCATCTTGCCTCGTAGGCATGACTCGCATAGCTCATATGATTCTAAATCAAATGAGTCCAGCAAACCATCCTTATGGAGCTGGGATAAGCGCTTGTCATTTATATGACTTAAGTGACAGTGCCAGAGGTAGGTTTGGTTCATGTCATTTGACTTGAACCTCTTGGTATTTATGTTATAAATAGGGCTCTCAAGGTCTAGAATATAGAGTCCGTTCATCAGAGGTGCACTACAATAGAACATTTCGTTTAAATAGACGGAACAATATTTGTTCTTTATTATAAACGAAAAACCTTTCTTGTCCAAACAAAAAACAGATATAATGTTCTTTGTTAAGGCAGACACATAACAACAATCATCTAATTCTTGTACAAGCTCAGAGGGCAGAGATAGATGGTAAGTTTCTACAGCAATAGCAGCAACCCGTGCTCCATTGCCTACTCGTAGGTCTATCTCACCCTTCGTCAATGCCCTGCTATTTCTCAGCGCTTGTACATTATTACAAATGTGCGAAGCACATCCGGTATCTAATACCCACGATTAAGAAATAGAGAGGTTGACTTCTATAACATGTATACCTGAAGTAGAAATCTTATTTCTCTTCTTCGTAAGGTCTTCCAAGTATTCTTTGGAGTTCCTCTTCCAGTGCCTTGCTTGTCCTTGATATAGGTGACAAAGATGTTCAATCATATCGTAAGCGCCCATCAACTCATATTGCTTCTGAAACTCAGAGTTCATGGTCGTGAGCATAAGACAGGACACATCTAATGCGTTATCTTGATGCTTCTCGTAAGCATCTCGGTCTGCTCGCGTAGCAGTGGCAGGAGGAGCCTCCGGAATGGGCTCTTCCAGAACGTACAGTTTACGTTCTTGGGTGAGAACTATTCTCAGATTCCTGTACCAGTCCAGGAAATTTGCTCCGTTGAGCTTGTCCTTCTTAAGGACAGAACGCAGAGAGAAGATGTTCGTGTTTGACGTCATGACAATTCTACAACAGAATTAAATGCAGAAATAATTATCATATTCTTAATCATTTAATTAGGCCTTTAACTAAATGATGCTCCCACTGAATTCTATAATTCATGTGGGACAAGATCCACATCATACTAACCCTTGAGTTAGCTTTGGCTAATACGCCCAAGACTTAGTATGATCGGTAGGTAACGATTACCAATTACATCTCTATGCAACTCTTGTTTATAGGATCAAGATCCGCATTGATATTAAAACTCGAGTTAGCTTTGGCTAATACGTCCGAGAGTTAATATAAACGTGATTTTGACCTACCTTTCCAACCGTTGGAAGAATGCCTATAGTTGTACTCGATCCAACCGAGTAAACTAAGAATACTCAATCTAATTGAGTTGTACTCACCCATGCGTTGATAGGCGGGACCAAGATTGTCCCTCCGTACCCTACCAAGATAGTATGTGTTGCTATGCTTTGGCAGATTCAACAACAACATGCGATCGAGGTAGTGGTAGGTATCACGACATGGTAGGCATTACGAGTTGACGCGTTTTAGATCTAATCTAAACGATGATGCATATCATATACTCGATAGATCTAATCTAATCGAAGGGTGCATCATGTGCACGATTTAGATCTAATCTAATCGCTAGGCACTAATTAATTACTTAATTAACTAGCATGCATCACATACACACAAAAACAATTAATTAAATTTTGTGATTATGTCATGGCCCTACTACGATCTTCTCAAGCCAATGAGAAGATCAGATGGTCAACCTAAGGTCAACAGCTTCTCAAGCTCCGTCCATTGACCACCTTGTGTTGCACGCGCCCTCCTCGTAACTCCGTCTCGAGTGGACCTTCCACAGCTCCAATTTTGTACATTACAATTTTGAAACTCGAGTTACATTCGAGTCTAAATCTAATTTAGAACCAGAATATAAGAGAAAGACACGACGCGCAGGTCGCGAATAAAATAAAAATAAAATAAATACAGCACGCACATCACATAACGGCACGCAGGCCGTATTATGAATTACAACACATTTATTCCAATCCAATTGGGTCTTTTGGGCCATGACTATCACAAATTTAATATATAATTCTAAATTATATATTTTTCATAATTTTCTGTAATTTTCATAATTTTTACAATTTTATGAGTAAATTTTTCCCGGCAGTCCCGTTTAGCATTTTCGGGCGCAATCACGAAACGAATCCCCTTGCGGGTCCAAGGGCAGCACCCCTACCCGCGATCTAACAATCGAGAGGGTTCCTTTGCGATCTAACAGCGCCTAAGCCCGCTGTCCCAAAAAATTTTGGTGCGAAACATTACCGTTTCGGAAAATTCTTCTCGGTAGTTGAAGCCTACAAATGTCTAAACACTTGTGCTTCGCTTCTACGAGAAAAATACCCATTAAAACTATAAAAACAAGAATTTACAGAAAGTTTACAGATCTATATTTTTCATAAAAATACGAATCTAAACTCGTACTCGCTTCGCACGTGGCTCTGATACCACTGTTGGATTTTTCGGGCCGTGAAAACTGTTTTTTCGCGTCGCGGAAACCCCGAAACCCCCTAGCCATTGGATCCGTGTGAAGAAAACTTTCGAAAATAAGAGTATGAGTTTCAAACTATGATCTACAGTAGTTCTACAAAGGAAAAACATTTTATACCTTTGAAGCGTGCCCTCGTAAATCCCGCTCGTCCAACGGTACGTCGGATCTCGAAGTTGTCAACGTAGACAACTCTCTAGTGATATCCACACGAACAAGAAGTGTTCTCTAACACTCAAGGATGGAGAAGAGAGCACCACAAGTGTGCTAGCACTCTCTAGGGCTCTCGGGTAGGATTGGAAGAAGAAGAAAGGAAAAGAAGAGAACACACTCCTCTAAAATCTCTATGTGACTTTCACTAACCTTTCTTCTTGGATTAGATTCACTCTCCTTTCTTCTCCCTTGCTTGAAACCCACGACCAAGAGAAGAGAAGGAGCAAAAAGAGAGCTTAGGAGGAGGAAGATCACTTGAATGAGAGTTACACTTGCAAAATGAAACTCTTTTCATCTAATTAAGTGGTTTGTAACCTCCATGGGATACCAAGAGTCACAACTCTTGGTAACTCCCATGAGGTGGCACTTCACTTAAGTAACCATGATGATGTGGAGCATCATCATTGGTCCACTTAATGCCAACTCACCAATGATGTGGCATAAAGTCAAGTCAAAGTTGACTGTTCATCTTCCTCTCAAGTCAAGTCAAACTTGACTTAATCTCTCTCATGGTTGATCTAATCCAACCATTTAATTCAAGCCAATTTAATATAATGAATCTAATTCATTTAATTAAATTGATTCAATGAGTCATAATCTAAATTAGACTCATTGAACACATGAATCAACTTGAGTCCAACTCAATTAGCCCAATTAGGATTACTCTTAATCCAATTTGATTCATCAAATGAATCTAATTCTCTTGGTTCATCATATGAACCTAATCTCCATCCACTTGTTCTTTGTGTGTGACCCAATATGTTCTTGTAACGTTGGCAATGCCCCTAAACTCATTTAGAAACATAAGTAATGAGCGGTATCTAGCAATACATCATTACTACCCAAGTTATAAGAATGTTGAGATCCAACATCACCTTGTGACTACTAATTGTGACTCCTCACAATATATGACAAGTGTCCTTCTATCCTTGAGACCTAGATTGATCAATGTGAGGCATAGACCGTGTCATCCTCTAATCAATCTAAATCTTGAACTCCAAGTAGACTCACTCGATCAAATGAGCTCAACATCTCATGTTGACTCATTTGGGCATGGCCATGCACTTCGTGGTCTCACTCTATCAAGAATACCGATGTCTCTCCCGTCATATAGGAGGGATAGATCCCATCTACATCACTCACATCCCTCCGCATAATTTGTTACATACCCAGTAATCGCCTTTATAGTCCACCAAGTTACGGGTGACGTTTGACGAAACCAAAGTACATAACTCCTTATGTAGGGAACCATGGTAACTTCAGGTCTAAGGACTAGTAGTCATACTAATAGCTGCATGAGAAAGTATATGACACTCATATAATGATCCATGATACTTTCTCATGGCGGGTCATTCAGTATACATTCTCTAATGCATACCCATGTGTCAACTTGATATCTCTATATCCATGACTTGTGAGATCAAGTCATCGAGTTGACCTACATGCTAGTCTTATTGCATTAACTTTGTCCCTGAATGTTAATACTCGACTAGGAATGATTAAGAGTAGTGTTCCCTATATCATCTCACTATCGATTCAACCAATCGATTGATATAGGTAAGAATCTTCTACTCAAGGATGTTATTATACTTAGTTTATTTGGCACAAATACAAGTAAGTATAATAACCAAAATCAAATGTCTTTATTTATATAGAATATGATACAACAAGTCCAAAATACAATCATCAAATGATTGGCTCTAGGGCTCTAGCTAACACTTTCTCAGGGTTGGCCTCAATTCCTCGCTCAGTAATGAGATATCCTAGAAACTTTCCTCCCCGAGCCCCGAATAGGCACTTCAATGGATTCAGCTTCAATTCATATTGCTGCAATGTGGTGCAGGTCTCTTCAACATCAACAATCAGATTAACTGCTAGAGTGGACTTGATAAGTATATCATCCACATAAACCTCCACATTACGACCTATCTGCTCTCTGAATATCTTATCCATCATTCTTTGATAGGTTGCTCCTGCATTTCTCAGTCCAAAGGGCATGACAATATAATAGAAGGTGCCATCGGCCATGGTGAAACTGACATTCTCTTGATTTTCCCGTGCCAGAGGGATCTGATGATAACCTTGGTAGGCGTCCAACATACAGATCCTTTCGCACCCTGAAGTTGAGCCCACCATTTAATTGATCCTGGGTAGCGGATAACATTCCTTGGGGCTAGCGCGGTTGAGGTCGCGAAAGTCGATGCAGACCCTCCACTTATTATTGGGCTTGGAAACCAGGACCACATTAAAGAGCCAGGATGGAAATTGCACCTCTCTAACGTGACCTGCTTTCCTGAGCTGATCCACCTCAGCTCGGATGATCTTATTCTGCTCGGCCGAGAAATTCCTCTTCTTTTGTTTGACTAGCCGGGAATCAGGTAGAAGGTGCAACTTATGTTCGGCTATCTTAGGCTTGACTCCCAGTAGCTCTTCAGGGACCAAGCGAAAACGTCCCTATTGCGAGTCAAGCACTGAACTAAGTCCGTCTTGACCTCAATAGGCAAATCGCAAGATATAGCTGAACCTCCTCCCAAGGGATGAGCTCATCTGTTATAGGCAACGACTCTTCTTGGATTATATGAATCCTCCCATCTTGAGTTCTCTGGGCTTTGTGAGCCTCTGCCTTCACCATGTCTATGTAACATCACCGAGAGACCAATTGTTCCCCTCTTACTTCCCCGACCTGGTCTCCTACTGAAAACTTGATCTTTTGGTGGAAAGTAGAGATTGTTGCCTGGAACTCATGTAACGCCGATCTTCCTAGGATGATGCTGTAGGAGGATGGTGAATCCATGACGATGAAGGTGCTCCTCCTTGTCCGCACCAGAGGTTCAGTACCCAAAGATATGACCAACTTGATTTGGCCCATGGGGCGTACTTCATTGCCGGTGAAGCCGTACAATGAAGTGGTCACATGTTGAAGCTCGTTGGCGTCGATCTGTATGCTCTTAAACGCACTTTTGAACAACATGTTGATAGAGCTCCCGCTATCTACGAAAACTCTGGTCACACGACTGTTGGCTATGACGTCCTTAATTATGAGAGCATCATCATAAGGAAGCTCTAGCCCCTCCAGATCTTGCGGTTCGAAATTGATTACTGGCCCGACCGCTTGCTCCCGACTACATCCCATAGCATGTACCTCCAGACGATGCTCATGAGATTTTCGCGCCTTGGCGGAATTCCCGTTTGTGGGCCCTTCAAAGATCATGCCGATCTCCCGAACGACCATGTTGCCCCGGTTTTCTGCCTCCTTGGCTTCCCAGGCTCCTGGTCGCGATCGGGCTACTGATTCCCTTGTCTAGCAAGATCAGGTTGAGGCCTGTCGGGTTGACCTGCTCCGGCTGCGATCTGTTAGCTGGCCAGTATCCTTTGTTGAGTCCTGGGCGCGATTTTTCTTGCGTAGGTAGGCCTAGCTTAGCGGCACGCCTAGAGTCTTGGGCGAACTGAAAGCAGTCACTGGTGGCATGGGTGTGAGAGCGATGGTAAGTATAGTAGCGTGGTCCCCACTGCCCAAGCCTTGGGGCTTGAACATCTGCCACACGTGGAACCGATCGGGTATCCAGACCGGGACCGAAGGGTGATCGGGTGTCCCGAGCACGCAGAAGAGGCTAGGCTGGCGGCTGAGGTGACTTCTTTTCTAGTTTGTTGGTGGAAGTAGACACCTTGTCTGCTTTTTATCGAGCAGCCTGAGCCTCTTTCATGTTGATATAGCTGGCGGCCTTCCCCAGTATCTCGTCGAAGTTCTTTACAGGATCCCAAACGAGGTCCCAAAAGAACTTCCCTCTACTAGTCCATGAGAGAAGACGCTTATCAGTATTTCAGAGGTGGCCGATGGAATGTCTTGAGCCACCTGATTGAAGCGCTTGATATAACTTCGCAAGGGCTCGGCTGACTCTTGCTTAAGAGCGAAGAGACAATGGTTAGTTTTTTGGTACTTCCTACTACTGGCGAAATGACGCAGGAAGATAGTTTTGAAATCGTGGAAACAAGTGATGGACCCATTCACCAACCCGTCAAACCATTTTTGTGCCGAGCTAGATAAAGTATTAAGGAACACTCGGCACTTGATGGCATCACTATACTGATGCAACAGGGCAACATTCCTAAACATACGGAGATGATCCTCCGGGTCCTGACTACCATCATATTCTCCGATAGCAGGAGGCCTGTATCTCTTGGGGTAACTTTTCCTCGAGCACCCTTGTAGAGAAGGGCACTTGCTACTCAGGGTCCATTCTGACCTTCTCCTTGAAGACTATAGCCTTACCCTTCTTAGAATCCCTGGGCAAGGAGCTTTCCACCTCAGAAGCCTGCGGTTGCTCTTTCTTATTATAACTGCCCGAGCCCTTGTGATGGTAATCGAGGCCTGACTCTCAATAGAAGGCCGAGGGAAACTCCTCGGGCTGTTTTCTTTTGGACCCTCTGTAAGAAGTGTGGGTCAACTGTTGGAGGATCGGTGGCCGGCTAGAAGGGGGGGTTGGATAGACGGCACCCCCAAATCTCTCGCTTTTTACACTATTGTTAGCTTGCGCAGCGGAATACAAATAAAAACAAACAAGCTAAACTAAATACAAGACAAGAAATAAAATGTAAACCAAACCGCTAACACGTTCGATGTAACGTGGTTCGGAGATGATGCTCCTACTCTACGACGTGTCCGTAAGGTGGACGATCCCTCAATCCGTCGGTGGATTAGTCCCCGGCAAACTCCGGCTAGCTTAACCTCCTTGTGGGTGGAGAAACCTCACCACAACACTCACCAAAAACACTTGGACACAAGGGAACCTTTAAGCACTTAGTGACTACTAATTAGGCTTTACCCAAGTCTAATTTTGTCACCTTGGCTGGCCATACCAAGCTCCTTCTTATAGAGCTTGGAACAAATCAGAACCTGATTTGACCGTTACCAGTCGACTGGTCCATGTACCAGTCGACTGGTGCCAGCCCAACGGCTCTCTCAACGGCTCTCTGCTACAGTGCATCAGTCGACTGGTCCATACACCAGTCGACTGATACTACTACAGTGCTACAGTAACTGCTACAGTGCGCTACAGTAACTGCTACAATGCCGCTACAGTAAAACCCTAAACCTAGGATTTTACTCCGAGTACAATCTCTCATGCACTCATACCCTCACGACTCATTTGACTCTTTTTTGCAGCCTTGACCTCTTACCTTCAAGCCTACTTCCTTTGGCTCTCGTCCCTCGGATGCATCCAAGCCCGCGGCTCGTCCCCAATGCCATCCTTCGCGTATGCCTCGAAGTCGCTTCCCTCGGCCCTTGTCTTTGCTGCCTTGTCCACAGTCCCTCGGATGCTCCATCCTTCACCGGACCCGAAGCCGTCAACCTAAGTCACATGTGTCACCTGCAGTCCTACACAACTCAAGTACACATATCAAATAACGAGGGTAAACCTAACTTAAACCCTTTGCCCAAATACCAAAACACATGGTCCCACGGACCATTGGGATTGCTCCAACATCAACTCCTTAGAAATTGCCTGCATCTTGTATGATCGAGAAGCGGTGGTCTGCTTCTCGGAGGCTGCCCGCTTCTTGGCTTCCTTGTATAGTTCGTATGCTCCTGCCATCATGGTTACGTTGATTCTGCTAGTGTCTTCCATCTTTACGCTCCAGAATAGGTGAAGAAGATTCTCACAGATGGCGCCAAATTGATCCTATCCAGAATCTGAGTGAGATGAAGGCTGGATGAGGTGTCGCTGATGTTGACGCAGAAGAGACTGTGATGTTGCGGTCGTGCGGGCTTCGGCGGACAGACCCTCACGTGGCTTTAAAGGACTATTGAGCCTGAGCCGACAGTACTAGCACTCTGCACATATTCAGACAAGCACACGGAATGTTAGAGACCAAGAACCAGGGAAAAAGTCCCCGGAGCAAGCCCTCTGACACTCAAGTTAGATATTTTTTTTCTCAGAAGAACAGTGTATGAAGGAAAAAGAAAAGTAGACAAATGTGCGAGTGAGCGTACCCGCGCAAGGGAGAGGATACCCCTTTTTATATGACAGTGCGTACCTTCTGGAGATTGACCCCCTGTCAGAGGGTGTCGGGTGTCAGGACTTGTCGAGTGGTGGATGACACTTGACCTTCTCTTATAGGCGGGAGGAAGGTTCCACTAGCAGATGATCCCAACCACTGGAATATTCCCTGACATGCAGCAGATATTCTCTGATAAGTGACTACGATTCCCTGACCTGTTGTAGCATAGCGCCTTTTATCCCGCCCGGGTGCCATTGAAAACAGCCTGGGTCGGTCTGCTAAGTGCTGATGAACAGGCTCGATGGGTGGAAGGGCACGACCAAAGTCCCTCTTTGTCGTTCTTTATGATTTAGACCCGACCGAGAATGACGAATCTGCTCACATAGGCTAATTTGAGAACACCCGATCGATAAAGCCAGGTCGGGCTTGGTCCTGATCACACTTCCTACAGCAGACCTGGTTTCTCGATCGATAGACCCCGTCCTGGCTTTATACGCCAGATGGCTCCGGGCTCCCCTTGACTTCTGATTGCCACGCCCCCTTGACTTTTGACGATCGGACCCTACCATTATGCACCGTATCAATAATATATGAATCGTTAAGAGCCTTTGATTACCCTATACTTATTTTTTTGGTTGCATCTTTTCATCCTTGGGAATGAGTTGAAGTAATTGTTCATAAGTGTCTTTAATCTTGTAATTTAGTAGTCTCTTTTGAATCATGATATTGAAATTTTCAGTCAACATGATTGATTACCACTACTCTATTTATATATTGAGTTTTCACCTATTCCACTAGATATGTAGTATATTTGATTTTTTGGTATACCTTTTTCAATTAGCGGATCCAACGATTCTTCATATTTAATGAAAATCTCATCACTAGAGATTTATTGCTTTAACGATATTAAGTCTTCAGTAACTATTTCAAGACTTACAATTTTACATTAGTGCTCTTCTGGTTTTTTTTTTTTCTACTATAGTGTATTATAACTGCTGGCACATATTGAAGCATTTTTATGCATTCAACTCTTTTGGCCACAATTTGAGGCTCCATAGGAAGGTTCATGATCTTTTTGTGACTCATAAAGTTTTCATCTCTATCTAGTGAAACTTATGGCTCGTTGAGAGGACAAGTTTCCCTCATGATTTTGTGAAATAATTCTAGACTTATCAACATAATATTTATGTTCTCTATGATGTGTGGTTCTTATGTTCCACAACATTATTTGGATTGAGGTGACTAAGTTACAATCGAAAGAGAGTCATTGAATAATATCTTGTAATTCTCTTTCTCAATCACCATAGCTTAGTTAATTTTTCAATCACATTTTTAGTTGTTTTTAATCACTTCAAGGGACTCAATATCAACAAGTCTCCATTTCGAGAATATTTTATCATATATTGATCACGAGAGCCAAAATTGCACGATAGCCCATTCGACTCGATGCCAAGGACGTATGCTTTGGTTATAGTTGAAGTAGTGTAAGTAAGAAATCCTTTTGCTTTGGCATAACAAGAGTTAGACTGAGTCTCTTATGATAAAAGATGATTCATTTGTCTCTAGTGTTTTCGTCAATCCGTCCCTAGGTCAACACGGAGGAGGTAAATCACGGGTGACTACTAGTCATTAGTGCAAATGGCCAAGACATGAGGGAGGTTATGTTCGGTCACGTCGAGTTTCGACCCCAAGACCTCATGTGGCAACATTCCATGTCTTAACCATCACACCGCCCCGAAGGGACAGTTAGACTGAGTCTCTTGATCCATTGTCATGTGTGTGATGTAATCCTTTTAATTCATTCATTTTGACATCCATACATATAGGGTCTTTTTTTATGTTAAGTATTATATTTTATAAAAATGATAATAATAAATAAATTAAATCATCGAACACGAAGTGAGTGTTATATTTGAGAGTGTTATAAGTTAATCACTTTAGCTATTGTATCATTTAATTGATAAATAAATTTATTATTTGGGTATACATTCTCTATATATATGGTTTGATTTTAAATTCAACTAATGAAGTCCATAATACAATACATGCTAATCTTATATGAGACTGTAGCTAATGACGCGTTGGACACAATGGATGGTTGATTGACTGTCAGAAGACCTTTCTTTTCAAAAGAAGATTCTCCTTTGATCTTGCATACAAGGAGATGATCCAACAAAATGTCAGCGCCTAGAAACCAGGGGGAGTCCTTGGCGAAGGCTTTCCGACGCTCAAGTAAGTTCCAGTATGAACGAATGAAAGAACAGTCAGAACTTATGCGCGAGACTAGAGTTGCAGATGTCAGTGAGTGTACCTCTGTCATGGAGAGAACTCCACTTTTATATACCACTTTACGTAACCTTCGCAATCATGAGGTGGCAAAAATGTGTCAGAGTTTATTAACCAGTTCACCATAATCGTTCGAGGAATCTTTATTTTACCTACATGTATACCCCTTTTATCGTTTATAACTTCTGTTATTACCGAGGTTATTAAAGGAATATGTTGTTATTATTGGTCTACTGATGGGAGATATGATGGTCCCTGAAGAAGTTTCTAAAAGAATATTCTCTGACACAAAGTTGTTATTATGATAAGTTATCATGATATTGTCTGCTGAGCATTATCCGATTGACCCTTAAGCCTACCGCCCTATTGAGATGATGTTGTCAACTGAATACAATCCGGTCGGTCCTTAAGCCAATTGCCCTGTTAGGATGATGCCATTGTTGGGTTCTTCGGGCCGCGAAAATCGCTTTTCGCGTCGCGGAAACCCCGAATCACCCAAAGCCAACGGATCCGTGCAAGGAAAACTGAACAAAAATACGAGTACGAGTTTCAAAGACTCTAGATCTACACTAGATGAGAGTTATACCTTCGAAGCGAGCCCTTTCGCGTTCCCGCTCGTCCAAGGAATTGCCGGATCTCTAGACCGTCAAGCGTCGGTCCTCTAGAAGTATCCACACGGACACGTAGGTGGAGAAAACCTCACACAAAGGTGTGCTAGCACCTTGGTAAGGTTCGGCCAAGCAAGGAGGAGAGGGAGAGGGAGAACTTGAGAGGAAGAAGGAAGAAGATTCACACACTTGAATGAAAAATGAATTCACATTCAAACCCAAAGTGGCCGGCCACATTTGGTTGTGTAACCCCCATTTCCACTTAATTACAATTAAGTGGAGGCCATTAAGAGGTGTCTTGTAACTCCCATGAGGTGGCACACCATGAAGATGTGGACCATTACCATTGGTCCAACTCTTGCCACCTCACTAATGATGTGGCAAATGAGTAACCTACACTCATTTAATGTGGCCGGCCACATTAAATGCAATGGAGGCTTGTAACCTCCATGAGGTGGCAAACCATGATGATGTGGAGCAACACCATTGGTCCACATCTCGCCACCTCACTCATGATGTGGCAAAGAGTCAAGTCAAACTTGATTCTACCTCTTCCTCTCTAGTCAAGTCAAACTTGACTCAATCTCTTTCATGGTTGATCTAATCTAACCATTTGATTCAAGCCAACTTAATATAATGAATCTAATTCATTAAATTAAATTGATCTAATGAGTCATAATCTAAATTAGACTCATTAAATACATGAATCAACTTGAGTCTAACTCAATTAGCCCAATTTGGATTACTCTTAATCCAATTTGATTCATCAAATGAATCTAATCCTCTTGGTTCATCATATGAACCTAATCTCCATCTAATTGTCCTAAGTGTGTGACCCTATAGGTTCTTGTAATGTTGGAAATGTCCTAAACCCATTTAGGAGCATAAGTAATGAGCGGTATCTAGCAACACATCATTACTACCCAAATTACAAGAATGTTGAGATCCGACATCACCTTGTGACTACTAATTGTGACTCCTCACAATATGTGACTGTTGGGTTCTTCGAGCCGCGAAAACCGTTTTTTCGCGTCGCAGAAACCCCGAAGGACCCAAAGTCGTAGATCCGTGCAAAGATTCGTATACAAAATTCGAAAAAAACTATTTCTTGTACGAGTTCAAAAACTGATCTACTACTTAGATCTACGAGGAAAAAGTGTTTACCCTTGATGCGCGCCCTACGCGAATCCCGCTCTTCCAAGGTGTTGCCGGATCTCAAGACCGTCAAGCGCCGGTCCTCTAGAAGTATCCACACGGACAACTTAGGTGGAGAAAACCTCACACAAAGGTGTGCTAGCACCTTGGTAAGGTTCGGCCAAGTAAGGAGGAGAGGGAGAGGGAGAGCTTGAGAGAGAGAAGGAGGAAGATGCACACAAGTGAATGAAAAATGAATTTTTCCACCCAAAAACCAAGTGGCCGGCCACACTTCAAAATTCACATTAATTACATTAATTGCAATTAATATGAAACCATAAAATCACATTAATTGCATTAATTGCAATTAATATGAAACCATTAAGAGAGTGACTTTGTTACTTCCATGAGGTGGCACCCATGATGATGTGGAACATCATTATTGTTCCACCTAATGCCAACTCACCAACGAGGTGGCAAAAAGGTCAAGTCAAAATTGACCTTTGGTCTTCCTTCTCAAGTCAAGTCAAACTTGACTCAATCTCTACCATGGTGGATCTAATCCAACCATTTGATTCGAGCCAACTTAATATAATGAATCTAATTCATTAAATTAAATTGATTCAATGAGTCAAAATCTAAATTAGACTCATTTAACACATGAATCAACTTGAGTCGAACTTAAGTTAGCCCAATTAGGATTACTCTTAATCCAATTTGATTCATCAAATGAATCTAATCCTCTTGGTTCATCATATGAACCTAATCTCCACCTAATTGTCCTAAGTGTGTGACCCTATAGGTTCTTGTAACGTTGGCAATGCCCTAAACCCATTTAGGAGCATAAGTAATGAGCGGTATCTAGCAACACATCATTACTACCCAAGTTACAAGAATGTCGAGATCCGACATCACCTTGTGACTACCAATTGTGACTACTCACAAAATAATGACAAGTGTCATTCTATCCTAGACATCTAGATTGATCAATATGAGGCATAGACCGTGTCATCCTCTAATCAATCTAAATCTTGAACTCCAAGTTAGACTCACTCGATCAAATGAGCTCAACATCTAATGTTGACTCATTTGGGCATAACCATGCACTTAGTGGTCTCACTCTATCAAGAATACAGATGTCGCTCCCGTCATATGAGAGGGATAGATTCCATCTACATCACTCACATCCCTCTACATAATTCATTATATACCCAGTAATCGCCTTTATAGTCCACCCAATTACGGGTGACGTTTGACGAAACTAAAGTACATAACACCTTATGTAGGGATCCATGGTAACTTCAGGTCTAAGGACTAATAGTCATACTAATAGCCACATGAGAAAGTATATGACACTCATATAACGATCCATGATACTTTCTTATGGCGGGTCATTCAATATACATTCTCTAATGCATACCCATGTGTCAGCTTGATATCTCTATATCCATGACTTGTGAGATCAAGTCATCGAGCTGACCTACATGCTAGTCTTATTGTATTAACATTGTTCCTGAATGTTAATACTCGACTAGGAATGATTTAGAGTAGTGTTCCCTATATCATCTCACTATCGATTCAACCAATCGATTGATATAGGTAAGAACCTTCTACTCAAGGACGTTATTATACTTAGTCTATTTGGCACTAATATAAATAAATATAATAACCAAACTATTGCCTTTATTAATATAAGAATATGATATACATGAGTCCATACAATCATCAAATGATTGGCTCTAGGGCTCTAACTAACAATCTCCCACTAGCACTAGTGCCAATCAGTTTAGCCTCTAAGGCCTAAAGACCTAGTGTGACCGTCATGCTTCCTCTGTGCCAAAGCCTTGGTCAAGGGATCTGCAATATTAGCCTCTGTAAGTACTCTGCAAATCTTCACATCTCCTCTATCGATAATCTCTCGAATGAGATGGAAACGTTGTAGAACTGCTGTGAACTCTGCCAGCTCATAGCACTACCATTCAAGCAAAACACGAACCTCGACTGCGATTTAATCATCCTGGTCGGTCTGGAAGCTAGTATCACTGTAACTCTTTACAGTTAGCTCATCATTGCCTCCATATATCAAGAAATATTCTTTAGTCCTTCTTAAGTACTTAAGAATATTCTTAACCGCTATCCAGTGACTTTCACCTGGATCTGACTGGTATCTGCTCGTCATGCTCATAGCATACGAGACATCAGGTCGAATACATAACATGGCATACATGATAGATCCTATGGATGTGGAACTACAAAAACCCTCAGGTTGTGTCATGTACACATCCTCGAGTATGTTTCCATTCAGAAATGTGGTTTTTGATATCCATCCGCCATATCTTGGAATCTGGTCTCATCACAGCTTCCTGATAGGTGTTAGGCTCATCCTCTATGAGTACAACGTCATCATGGTCAGACACGAGAAATGAATATCTCTCAGGCTGACGATGTACCCTATCAGACCTGCGAAGAGGTATGTCTACTTGAACTGGTTGTTGTTCCTCAACTCCTTGTGGAACAACATCATCCACAACACTTTGTGGTTCCAGTTCAACTTCCATCGAGGCATTAGTGCTATTGTTTGCATCTTGAACTTCTTCAAGATCGAACGCGCTCCCACTAGTCTTTCTAGAAACAAAGTCCCTTTCTAGAAAGACCCCAGTATTTGTCATAACTACTTTGTGCTGACTGGGAATGTAGAAGTAATATCCCTTAGTTTCCTTGGGATATCCGATGAAATAGCACTTGTCAGATTTGGGTCCTAATTTGTCTGAAACTTGACGTCGTATGTAAGCCTCCATTGAATCCTCATGAAAGACACAGGGCATCTCTCAGTCCATTTCCTATATGGTGTCTTTATCACGGCCTTGGATGGAACTCGGTTGAGAATGAAAGCTGCCGTGTCTAGAGCATAACCCCAGAGATATGTTGGAAGATCTGTGTGACTCATCATAGATCGTACTATATCTAATAGGGTGCGATTCCTCCTTTCGGATACACCATTCCACTGTGGTGTTCGGGAGGAGTGAGTTGGGATAGGATCCCACACTCGGCTAGATAGTCCGAAACTCATGGCTTAAGTATTCACCACCTCGATCGATAAGTATTTTAATACTCTTGCCAGTTGGTTATACTTCATTCTTGAATTCCTTGAACTTTTCAAAGGATTCATGTGTCATCGGTACACATAATCGTATCTACTGAAGTCATCGATAAATGTGATGAAGTATCTATAACCACCTCTAGCGGCGACATTGAAAGGGCCACATACATCACTATGTATGAGTCTAACAAATCGATTGCTCTCTCGCTATGCCCACTAAAGGGGTCTTGGTCATCTTGCCTCGTGGGCATGACTCGCATATCTCATATGATTCTAAATCAAATGAGTCCAGTAAACCATCCTTATGGAGCTGGGATAGCGCTTGTCATTTATATGACCTAGGCGACCAGAGGTATGTTTGGTTCATGTCATTTGACTTGAACCTCTTGGTACTAATGTTATAGATAGGGCTCTCAAGGTCTAGAATATAGAGTCCGTTTATTAGTGGTGCACTACAATAGAACATATCTTTCAAATAAACAGAACAACATTTGTCTTTTATTATAAAAGAGTATCCTTTCTTGTCTAAACAAGAAACTGAAACTATGTTCTTAGTAAGAGCAGGCACATAACAACAATCATCTAAATCTAGTACAAGCCCAGAGGGCAGAGATAGCTGATAAGTTCCTACAGCAACAGCAGCAACCCGTGCTCCATTGCCTACTCGTAGGTCCACCTCGCCCTTTGCCAATGCTCTGCTATTTCTCAGCGCGCACATCAATACAAATGTGAGAAGCACATCCGATATCTAATACCCATGATGTAGAAATAGATAGATTGACTTCTATAACATATATACCTGAAGTGGAAGTCTCACTTCGCTTCTTCTTAAGATCCTCCAAGTATACCTTGCAGTTCCTCTTCCAGTGCCCGGTCTGACCGCAGTGGAAGCAGGTAGCATCCTTGGCGACCCCTCCTTTAGGCTTCAGTGCCTTGCCTTTGCCCTTGGCTTGAGACTTTCCTTTGCCTTTGGGCTTGCCTTTGCCCTTATGCTTCTGGACCATCAGAATGAGCTTAACCTTCTTAAGGTTAATCTCAGCAGTTCGTAACATACTAAGTAGCTCGGGCAGTGGCTTGTCAATCTCGTTCATGTTATAGTTGAGAACGAATTGACTATAGCTATCCGGCAAGGACTGCAAGATCAAGTCAGTGGCCAGCTCTTGGCCAAGTGGGAACCCCAGTCTTTGTAGGTTCTCTATGTACCCAATCATCTTGAGTACATAAGGACCTACAGGAGCCCCGTCTGACATCTTGCACTGAAACAGTGCCTTCGAGATCTCAAATCTCTCATGCCTCGCTTGTCCCTGATATAGTTGGCGAAAATGCTCAACCATATCGTAAGCGCCCATCAACTCATGTTGCTTCTGAAGTTCTGAGTTCATGGTCGCGAGCATTAGACAGGACACATCTAATGCGTCGTCTTGATGCTTCTTATAAGCATCTTTGTCGGCTCGCGGGGCATTGGCAGGAGGAGCCTCAGGAATAGGCTGCTCCAGAACGTACAGCTTACGCTCCTGGGTGAGAACTATTCTCAAGTTCCTGTACCAGTCCAGGAAATTCGCTCCGTTGAGCTTGTCCTTCTCAAGGACAGATCACAGGGAGAAAGTGTTCGTATTTGACGTCATGGTTATCTACAACAGAAAAATTTGCAGAAATAAATATCATATTCTTTTAAAATCATTTAATTAGGCCTTTAATTAAATGATGCTCCCACTGAATTCTATAATTCTTGTGGGACAAGATCCACATCATACTAACCCTTGAGTTAGCTTTGGCTAATACGCTTAGTATGATCGGTAGGTAACGATTACCAATTACATCTCTATGCAACTCTTGTTTATAGAATCAATATCCGCATTTATATTAAAACTCGAGTTAGCTTTGGCTAATACGCCCGAGAGTTAATATAGATGTGATTTTGACCTATCTTTTCCAACCGTTGGAATAATGCCTATAGTTGACTCGATCCAACCGAGTAACTAGGAATACTCAATCTAATTGAGTTTATATTCACCCATGCGTTGATAGGCGGGACCAAGATTGTCCCTCCGTACCCTACCAAGATAATATGTATTGCTCTGTTTTGGCAGATTCAACAATACATGTGATCGAGATAGTGATAGGTATCACGGCACGGTTAGGCATTTTAGAGTTGGTTCGATCTAGATCTAATCTAATCGAGAAGGATGCATCTTGTGCACGACTTAGATCTAATTTAATCGCAAGGGTGCATCATGTGCACGACTTAGATCTAATCTAATCGTCAAGGCACTAATTAATTAATTAACTATTAAATATGCATCAGATACATAATAATTAATTAATTAATCTATTTGTGATTTAGTCATGGCCCTACTACGATCTTCTCAAGCCAATGAGAAGATCGAATGGTCAACCTAGGGTCAACAGCTTCTCCAAGCTCCTCCCTTTGACCACCTTATGTTGCTCGTGCCCGCCTCGGAACTCCGTCTCGTGTGGACCCTCCACCGCTCCAATTTGTACATTACAATTTGAAACTCGAGTTACATTCGAGTCTAAATCTAATTTACAATAAGAATAAAAGACGAGGCACGACGCGTAGGTCGCGAATAACAAAATAAATACAACACGCGAAAACACATCACGGCACGCAGGCCGTATTATGAATTACAACACAACCAATCATATTGGGCTTTGGGCCATGACTATCACAAATTAATATATATAATTCAAAATTATATATTTTCATAATTTTCTATAATTTTAAAATTAATTTTTTCAATTTTTACAAGTAAAATTTCCAGACGGTCCCGTTTAGCAGTTTCGGGCGCAATCGCTTGCGGGGCCCAGGGGCAGCGCCCCTCCCGCGATCTAACCATCGCGAGGTTCCTTTGCGATCAACAGCGCCTATACCCGCTGTCCCAAAGCGATTTGGGCCGAGACATTACCGTTTCGGAAAAATCTTCCCGACGGGTTCGTTTTTAGCGATTTCGGTGCGATCGCGGAGCAAATCCCCTTGCGGGCAGCGCCCCTACCCACGATCTAACCATCGTGAGTTGCTCCGTTGCGATCTAAAGGCACCCGAGTCCGCTGTCCCAAAAGATTTTGGGTCGAAACGAAGCCGTTTGGGAAAATTCTTCCCGATAGCCGAAGCCTACAAGTGCCGAGACACTTGTGCTTCGCCTATAAGGAAAAATTACCCATAAAAACATAAAAATTGAATTTTTACAGAAAATCACAGAAGCTTTTTGTTTTCCAAAAACCAAAAACTAAATCGTACAAGTCTTTGCACGTGGCTCTAATACCACTGTTGGGTTCTTCGAGCCGCGAAAACCGCTTTTTCGCGTCGCGGAAACCCCGAAGGACCCAAAGCCGTAGATCCGTGCAAAGATTCGTATACAAAATTCGAAAAAAAACTATTTCTTGTACGAGTTCAAAAACTGATCTACTACTTAGATCTACGAGGAAAAAGTGTTTACCCTTGATGCGCGCCCTACGCGAATCCCGCTCTTCCAAGGTGTTGCCGGATCTCAAGACCGTCAAGCGCCGGTCCTCTAGAAGTATCCACACGGACAACTTAGGTGGAGAAAACCTCACACAAAGGTGTGCTAGCACCTTGGTAAGGTTCGGCCAAGTAAGGAGGAGAGGGAGAGGGAGAGCTTGAGAGAGAGGAGGAAGATGCACACAAGTGAATGAAAAATGAATTTTTCCACCCAAAAACCAAGTGGCCGGCCACACTTCAAAATTCACATTAATTGCATTAATTGCAATTAATATGAAACCATAAAATCACATTAATTGCATTAATTGCAATTAATAAGAAACCATTAAAAGAGTGACTTTGTTACTTCCATGAGGTGGCACCCATGATGATGTGGAACATTATTATTGTTCCACCTAATGCCAGCTCACCAATGAGGTGGCAAAAAGGTCAAGTCAAAATTGACCTTTGGTCTTCCTTCTCAAGTCAAGTCAAACTTGACTCAATCTCTACCATGGTGGATCTAATCCAACCATTTGATTCGAGCCAACTTAATATAATGAATCTAATTCATTAAATTAAATTGATTCAATGAGTCAAAATCTAAATTAGACTCATTTAACACATGAATCAACTTGAGTCGAACTCAAGTTAGCCCAATTAGGATTACTCTTAATCCAATTTGATTCATCAAATGAATCTAATCCTCTTGGTTCATCATATGAACCTAATCTCCACCTAATTGTCCTAAGTGTGTGACCCTATAGGTTCTTGTAACGTTGGCAATGCCCTAAACCCATTTAGGAGCATAAGTAATGAGCGGTATCTAGCAACACATCATTACTACCCAAGTTACAAGAATGTCGAGATCCGACATCACCTTGTGACTACCAATTGTGACTACTCACAAAATAATGACAAGTCTCCTTCTATCCTAAACATCTAGATTGATCAATATGAGGTATAGACCGTGTCATCCTCTAATCAATCTAAATCTTGAACTCCAAGTTAGACTCACTCGATCAAATGAGCTCAACATCTAATGTTGACTCATTTGGGCATGGCCATGCACTTAGTGGTCTCACTCTATCAAGAATACAGATGTCGCTCCCGTCATATGGGAGGGATAGATTTCATCTACATCACTCACATCCCGCTACATAATTCATTATATACCCAGTAATCGCCTTTATAGTCCACCCAGTTACGGGTGACGTTTGACGAAACTAAAGTACATAACACCTTATGTAGGGATCCATGGTGACTTCAGGTCTAAGGACTAATAGTCATACTAATAGCCACATGAGAAAGTATATGACACTCATATAACGATCCATGATACTTTCTCATGGCGGGTCATTCAATATACATTCTCTAATGCATACCCATGTGTCAGCTTGATATCTCTATATCCATGACTTGTGAGATCAAGTCATCGAGCTGACCTACATGCTAGTCTTATTGTATTAACATTGTCCCTGAATGTTAATACTCGACTAGGAATGATTTAGAGTAGTGTTCCCTATATCATCTCACTATCGATTCAACCAATTGATTGATATAGGTAAGAACCTTCTACTCAAGGACGTTATTATACTTAGTCTATTTGGCACTAATATAAATAAGTATAATAACCAAACTATTGCCTTTATTAATATAAGAATATGATATATATGAGTCCATACAATCATCAAATGATTGGCTCTAGGGCTCTAACTAACAGTGACAAGTGTCCTTCTATCCTAGACATCTAGATTGATCAATGTGAGGCATACACCGTGTCATCCTCTAATCAATCTAAATCTTGAACTCCAAGTAGACTCACTCGATCAAATGAGCTCAACATCTAATGTTGACTCATTTGGGCATGGCCATGTACTTAGTGGTCTTACTCTATCAAGAATACCGATGTCGCTCCCGTCATATGGGAGGGATAGATCCCATCTACATCACTCACATCCCTCTGCATAATTCGTTATATACCCAGTAATCGCCTTTATAGTCCACCCAGTTACGGGTGACATTTGACGAAACCAAAGTACATAACTCCTTATGTAGGGATCCATGTTGACTTCAGGTCTAAGGACTAATAGTCATACTAATATCCACATGAGAAAGTATATGACACTCATATAACGATCCATGATACTTTCTCATGGCGGGTGATTCAGTATACATTCTCCAATGTATACCCATGTGTCAGCTTGATATCTCTATATCCATGACTTGTGAGATCAAGTCATCGAGCTGACCTACATGCTAGTCTTATTGCATTAACATTGTCCCTGAATGTTAATAATCGACTAGGAATGATTTAGAGTAGTGTTCCCTATATCATCTCACTATCGATTCAAATAATCGATTGATATAGGTATGAACCTTCTACTCAAGGACGCTATTATACTTAGTCTATTTGGCACTAATACAAATAAGTTTAATAACCAAACAAATGCCTTTATTGATATACAAGAATATGATACAATGAGTCCATACAATCATCAAATGATTGGCTCTAGGGCTCTAACTAACAGCCATTTGCTGAATATAATCTGATCGGTCCTTAAGTCGACCGCCTTGTTAAGATGATGTTGTTGGCTAAATATGTTTTGGCCGGTCTTTAAGCCGGTTGCCTTGTTAGGCTAATGTAGTTTGCTGAATATGTCTTGACTAGTCTTTAAGCCGGCTGCCCTGTTAGGCTGATGTAGTTTACTGAATATATCTCGGTCGGTCTTTAAGCCGACTATTTGGTTAGGATGATGTTATTGGTTGAATATAATCCGACTGATCCTTAGCCGGTCACTTTATTAAGATGATATTGTGGCCTGAATATAATCCGACCGGTCCTTAAGCCGGTTTCTTTTATTGAGTTGTTCAGTTACATTCTGTATATTCCACTGCTACGCATCATATTAAGCTGCTCAACCACGTTTTGTGCAGCATTAAGATACTCAATGGAGAATGGTAGAGTGCATCATGATCCCAGGAAATCCCTTTGATAATATATGTTGTTCTAGAATTTCGTTTAGGCGATAATAATATAAGTGTAAGTGTCGTATACCCAGTAGTCCCTTTACTTGACCGAGCGTATGATAAGTTTACCTAGAGAAGGCCCGTTTCGTTCTATGAGACTTGATCAACATACTAGGTTGGGCTGGATTTGTCCTGCCCAGGTGGTAATATGGGGATGCCCGGTCGTCCTTTTCCCGCCCGAACTTATAATGGGCCACCGAGAGATGCAGCTATGTTATGAGAAGTTCAGTTAGTATATTGGGCTGAACTACGTCATGCCATTGCCGGACTAAGTTTTTATATGGCCATGGTATGATACTCGTCCGATTATGAGACTTGACAGATATACATGCATACTGTCACTTTTAATAGGTATGTTGTGGAGTGTGTCAGTTATTCCGACTGATTTGTAAAGTCGGCTGGCCTTAAATTTGACCACCTTAAGATCTTGCTACCCTTGAGATGCTAGACTCCCTGGTTCGCTCGGCTTAAGGGTTGATCATCTTTCCCCGACCGTATTATAATTTGGTCTAGTGGAATCTAAGAAACTTAGCACTGGATGATTTAATCAAAGCCGGATTAAGGGATTTTACTCCTAGAGTATGACTGCCACCTCATGTTACTTTGACCACCCCATCACGTATACTTTGACCGCCACATTACCTTCTGGGTCCACTCATCATAATCAGTATCACTAGCCTCCCATTCAAGTCTAGTCAAAGGAGGTGTAGCCGACTGATTGGACTCAAGTCCTATTTTTGCCTGTTCAACCTTCTCACCAGTCCATTCAGTAATCCGCTCTTCCCTTTAAGTCTTTAAGGACTTAGCAATTTTTTCAAAAATTGCTTGTCCACAACCATCTCTTTTAGGTGAGGTTACCTGTTGGGAATCATATACTGACTAGAAGGGGTTGAATAGACGATGCCCCCAACTCGACAGTTTCCTACGTATTCGTTAGTGTACAGCGAAATACAATACTAATATGAATATGAAAGCTAATTTAACTATAAGATAAGAAATGAAATGTAAACCGTTAACACGCTCGTTTATGTGGTTCGGAGATAACTTGCTCCTACTCTATGACTATCCGTAAGGTGGATGATCCTTGTGATCCTTCGGTGGATCAAGCCTTGAAACTCCGGCTAGCGCGAACTCTTTCTCGGTGGAGTAAACCTTGCACAACCTTGATCAATACACCGCACTCCAATCACAACTCAAGGTAGACTACTAATAGGGGTTAACCACCTCTATTTCATCAAATTTGGCCAGTCATCCCAAGCTCCGTTTTATAGAGCTTGGGAAGAAACAACCTTACTGTTTACCGTTACCAGTTGACTAGTCCTTACACCAGTCGACTGGTGCCTGGCTAACGATTCTTTAGAAGTCGACTGGTCCTTGCACCAGTTGACTGGTCTTTGCTGTTCGTGCATAGAAACTCTTTGTGCTCTGCCCCGTCGACTAGTCCCAGTACAGTCGACTGGTAAACCTCTAAACATAGGATTTCCCTTTCCGAGTACATTTTTCTCGCACTTGCACTCTCACGACTCACTTGACTCTTCTTCGCAGCTTTGACCTCTTGCCTTTAAGCGTACTTCCTTTGGCTCTCGTCCCTCGGATGCATTCAAGCCCGTGAGTCTTCCCCAATGTCATCCTTCGTGTATGTCTCGAATTCGCTTCCCTCGGCTCTTGTCCTTGCTGCATTGTCCACGGTCTCTTGGATGTTCCATCCTTCACCGAACCTGAAGCCATCAACCTGCGTCATATGTGTATCCTGCAAACCTGCACACTCATATACACATATTAAATATATGGGTAAACCTAACATAAATCCTTTGCCTAAACATCAAAACACATGGTCGCATAGATCATTGGAATTGCTCCAACAATTTCTCCCTTTTTGATGTTTGGAAATACGTTTACTTTAGGGAAAACATAATTGCAAAACAATATGCTAATGACAAATGGACTTACGTTGCTAGGACTATGCACTTGGACTTACATAGCTGAGAAATGGACTTACGCCGCTAAGACTACACACTTAGACTTACACCGCCGAGAAATGAACTTAAGTTGTTAAGACTACACACTTGGACTTACATCACCAAGTCAAAAATACATACATGCATTGGAACCTATCACAAGGTTCCCCCTACACCTAAGCTCCCTATTGAGTTAGAAATTTTAGCATAGGGATATTTAAGAACCTATCACAAGGCTCTCCCTATGCAAAGACATTTAAGGTTTTCCCAACTAAACCTTACTTCTCCCCCTTTGCCTAACATTAAAAAACTTCTAACAATATCCAATTGTCGAAACTTGATCATCCAAACTGACCCCTAAACTTATGTATTTACCCCCCTAGGATTTCATATACCAATACGAGTTGACTCGGTCAAAATTAGTACTAAAAAATAGTTTCAGACTGGTATCAATCAACTGCCCCAAACACCAGTCGATTGCCCTCATCGATACAAACTCATAGAGGCATTCTGTGGTCAAAAAATATTGTCACCAGTCAACTAGTAACTGCACCAGTCGACTAGTACGCTGATTTCATCCTAATCAGCATTTCTAATCCAATTTCAGAAATGTACCAATAATTCCACAGACATCCAAAAATCTCTTTATGGATAGCTGATATTTGAAAATAGTTACACAAAAAACTAGGTTTACCTCGATAAGAGTACTAACGCTTCGAGAGGATTGCCTGTCGAATTAGTTACGACAGTAGGCTCCTGATTAATGCCACGTGTGTGTTCATCATCATGAGTATATGCCTTTCTCTATACTAACCACTTTGTCTTTCATCATCCAACCATCCAGAATATAACCCGCCTTTTCGCTATTACCATCTAATGACTCTGCTTGATAGGCGATCTTAACAACTTCCTATAAATTTATTTCGGAAAACCCTAAGGTTTCTACTCCTTCTTCAGTATATTCAAACTTTTTTGTTTCTCTCATCTTCTTTCTTACCATGGCTAAAGCTCATTCGTGGTACACCCAATGCCCTTCCATCTTTACTATTGAGGTGCCTATGACCGCACCATCAACTACTGGTTTTCTTCTTACATAGTTATTCCTATCGGCCAAGCTTGCCCTCATCTTTCCCCGCCATAGAGAATTGTTGTCTTCAGAGAACAGGTCATAGCTGGATTTCATTTCCCCCTTCATCCTTTCTTTTTTGACGTTAGCTAATATTTTGACATATCATTGCATCAACTTATTCCCCAATCTCTTCACATCTTAAGTGGTGCTGTCATTGTTTTTTACTTGTTCAATGTTCCTCTTTCTTCTCGTTTGTTCCATTATTATTTCTTCCACCAACAAGTAAAGGACTACCTATTTCGCTTACAGGCTCACCCTAAGGTAATTTTATTCAATAGGATTCTAGCCCAGGAGGAATGGTAAGATAAATATTTTTTCATACACCTTCTGAGCTCTCTGTCCTGTCTCGTAACCTAGCAGTCAAACCTTCCTCCTATTCCTGACTTGGGTAACCTTCACACAGACCCAATTCTTCGCCAGGTCCTAGATCAACTGAGAGGTTTGAAGTTTAGTAATGTGTGTAGATCGTATACACTTGTTTAGCATGTTTTGATGCACATTCACATATTTTGTACATGCTTTGTCTACATATTTTCGTACTTCCAGTTTTCCTTTTAGCATATTTACTCTTTTTATTCGAAGATATGCTTTTGTGTATTTTCTATACACAAGAGTCGAATTTGGTGAAGGTTTCGTGTTCAAGGCCAAATCTGCAAGTGAAGCAAAGGAGGAAGCCACCATTCTTGTACCTCACATGACCCTGTCATGGGGGGTTGCCTAGGCTGTATGTGGATCACTGCCCGTGTGATTGCAATAGGAAAGGAAGTGGTCTTGGCCGTGTGAACCTCACACGACCGTGCCAAGATGAGAAGCCAGAGGAAGCCAGGTCGTGTACACTACACGACCGTGCAAGCCTTCCAGAGCCGAAGAATGCCCTGGCCGTGTGCTACACATGACTTGTGCAACAATTCCAGAGGCCAAGAATGCTCCGTCCGTGTACACCACACGACCGTGTAGGGTTTCCAGTGAGCAAGAGGGCTCTGACCGTGTACACCACATGGCCGTGCCAGGTTTCTAGAGGCGGAGGCAGTGCAGGCCGTGTGATCTACACGGCCGTGGAAGGGAAGCATTGACAGAAGGCAGCCACGGCTGTGTATCACACACGACCATGTGAAGTAAGTAGAGAGGGAAATGGAGCAAGTCGTGTGAACCTCACACGGCCGTGCCTCTGTAACACCCCTAGGGTACATAGCAAGATTTTAGATATTTTTATCATGAATAAAAATAAGTCTTATGTGTGAATTTGCAAAAATAATAATAGAACCAAAAAGAGATGACCAAGGTTTGAACCTTGGATCTCTTACTAGATACATGTATGTGTTAACCAATAGACCAAGAGAAGATATTGTTAAAGAGAGAAGTGACAATATAGTTAAGAGTAAGAAAAGAACTCTTTTCATTTAGAAGGAGAAGTTAGAGTTGTCTTCTTCCTCTCAAAAGAAAAGAGGATTCTTGTTTCCTCTTTTCATTAAGGAGGAGTAAAAGAAAGGAGAAGGAAAAGTGCATTTTCCCTTCCTCCTCTCATGAAGAATAAAAGGGGAAATTAAATAAGAGATTTCATTTTCTCCTCTTCCTCCTCCCTCCTTCTCCTCACCGTGACCAAGCCCTCTCCCCACCTCCATTGCGGAAATCCAAAAACAAAGGAGGACTCCTCTTTAGGAAGGCTCCACAATCAAGATTACTCTCTAAGGAAATCAACCACAAGGATGTAAGTATCCCCTCACCTGTGGTACAAGTCGCTTACGAAATTTCCGTGAGGTTAGAATGCTTAAAAATAAAAATAAAAGGAAGAAACCTATGCTCAGGGATTTCACGATGTTATGATATGAACTTAGTTAAAGATTTATGTTGGATGTTGTTTAAAGCATGATCTTCTTCTTGATATGTTTCGGCCATGAATGTTTTAGGGCTTTAATAAGTGTAAAAATCTAATCTAACATGTTTATAGACTCCTTTATGATATGATATGAACTTGACTAAATATCTATGTCTATATGATGCTTGGAAATTTTATTTTCCTTTATGTAAAGTTTCAGCCATGATAGATTCTAGGGCTTCAAGAAGCTCAAAACCTAAATTTAACTTGCTTATAGATGCCTTTATGATATGATATGAACTTGACTAAATATCCATGTTTGTATGTTGCTTGGAAATTTTAATTCCTTTATAGTAAAGGTTCGGCCATGATGGGTTTAGGCTTTCAAGAAGCTTAGAACCTAATCTAACATGCTTATAGAGTCCTTCATGATATGATAAGAACTTGGTTAGGTATTCATGTTTGTATATTGCTTAGGAATTTTATTTTCCTTTATGTAAAGGTTCGGCCATGATGGATCTAGGGTTTCAAGAAGCTCAAAACCTAATTTAACTTGCTTATAGATTCCTTTATGTTAGGATATGAACTTGACTAAATATCCATGTCTATATGTTGCTTGGAAATTTTATTTTCCTCTATGTAAAGTTTTGGCCATGATAGATTTTAGGGTTTCATGAAGTTTAAAACCTAATTTGACATGCTCATAGACTTTTTTATGATATGATATGAACTTGGCTAGGTATTCATGTTTGTATGTTGCTTAGAAGTTTATTTTTTTTTTTATGAAGTTTCGGCCATGATAGATTTTAGGGTTTCATGAAGCTTAGAACCTAATTTAACATGCTCATAGATTTCTTTATGATATGACATGAACTTGGCTAGGTATTCATGTTTGTATGTTGCTTAGAAGTTTATTTTCCTTTCATGAACTTTCGGCCATGACTATATTCTAGGGTTCAATGAAGGTTAAATTTAAACTTAGCAAGCTCATGGATTTCCCTTATGATATAATATGAAGTTAGCTTGGTATTCTTATGCTTGTATAGAACTTAGTTTCATGCTCTTAAAGGTTCGGCCACAACCAAGTTAAAAGGCCTAGGAAGCTTAGAACCTACTACCTATGCTCATGATATTCTTTATAGTTTATGATATGAAATTAATTTAAGGTCCACATGCTTATATGTTGTTGTAACCTAAAACTAAGCATGGTAACTTTCGGCCACTATATGGAATTAGGGTTAGAGACCCAATTATGATTTTTGCTAGGTGTCTCACATACTAGGATATAAATTAGGAGATGCTAGTAAATATTTTCCATGTATGATTATGTTTTCCTATGATGCTTTATATGCTTATTTAAGTATGCTTATGAACTATGTATGATGATGACTCTTATGATGTGTTTTATGCTTAAGTATGCATGCTTTATGATAAGACAAGTAACATGCCTATTTATGTATGAACTATGCATGAAATGATTCCTATGATGACTATGTACCCAAGCATGTATGATTTCAAATATGTTGCATGCTCATTTACGTAAGCTTATGAACCAGGCATGAATATGATTTTTATGATGGCTATGTGCTCAAGTATGTATGCCTTATGATATGATAAGAAAATGGCTAAGAGTTGCTTCCCTTAAGTTGGGATTAAGAGCACTCTTCATGTTAAGACAAGAGCATGACATTATGATGATATGATATGACAGTTATGATGATATGATATGCACGACATGTATTTTACTTTGTATGACTTGTACCAAGGGTGGGCTCCATAAGCGCCCCTAGGCCGACGGACTATGAACGGGTCTAGTAAAAAAGGGATGAGCTCCTTAGTACGCCCCTAGGCCGACGGACTATGAACGGGTCTAGATCCCTAGTAGGTTCGGGGTTAGCTACCCTGTCCTAGGGATTGCGCGCATTTATGTATGTATGTGGTACAAGCCGGGCCCTCATGATGATGATATTATGTTTAAGTATTAAAAGATATGTTTAAAGACATCTTGCACTTGACATGACATATGCTTTAAAAAAGACATTTTGCATAATACACCCATTCATGATATGATATGTCTTTTTTTTTTATGAATTATATGACATGATGTTATGCTATGCTCTTATGACTTATAGGACATGATGTTATGAGATGTTTTGTTTATGATTCATATGACCTGACGATATGCTATGCTTCCATGATTTACATCACATGATGCCTTCATTTATGATATGTTAGAGTATGATGTTTCTTAATGATATGATATGATAGGAGGCTATGTTCACATGATATAATGTTAGATGATTATGTCTCCATTGTTATATGCTTATATGACCATGCTATGAAATACGATTTTTGTGAGTAGGAAAGGATCTTACTGAGCCTGTGTGCTCATAGCTTACTTTCCTTGTACCACAGATAAAGGCAAGGAATGGATGATCTAAGGGAGCTGCAGGAGAGGCAAGGAGATGTGTGTGGCAGTGGCTCGGCTAAGACAAATAAAAACCTACTATGTTATTTTTGTTATGTCTGACATGAACCAAGTGTATTATGTTACATTCCAGTATAACTTCATGACACTTCCGCTGCTTTATGTTACTAGAAAGAAATTTTAAATATGCATGTATATCCTGGAATAGTTAAGTAAGTAAGTAGCCCCGTCCCTTTAGTAGCAGGGAGAGCGGGCGTTACAGTTTGGTATCAGATCCAGGTTAGCCTTCGACTATACACACATCAAGCCTACATCCTACTGCTCCAAGTAAGAATTTCTATGCTTAGTACATTTCTTTTTAGGATGCTTATGCATAGTTTATTTTTTTTATTATTTATGTTATTTATAATGCTTTAGTAGTATGCTTGCTTACTTGTTCTTTTAAGTCACAGTTTTAGTTTAGGTTGCATGATGATAGGTTAGGGATGATAACACAACAAACTTACAAATAGTTAGAAATGATGGTAACCTTTTGTTAGTCTAGTTAGAATGATAATAACTTACGCTAGCTCTATTGTCATTAATGAAGATAAGGATGACTAGAAGACGTAATACCAGAGCAGATGAGACAGCACCTCCACCTGATTTGATGCATGTAGTTACCGAGCTTCAGCGTCAGGTTACGGAACAACAGTAGATAATCAACAAGGGAATCCTGCTACCCCGCCAGACACCGGAACGTAATACCAGTAATACCACCGGCACCTGCACCACCGGTAGGCCCAGCTCCAATGGTTCGTCAGGAGGCATATCTGATTCAGTGGCAGAGACTGAAGTCGGAGGCTTTCTTCGGTAACTGTGAACCATGGGATGCATAGGCCTGGTTCAAGACTGTGGAGAGCATAGTGGAGTTACTGGATTGGCCTGAGCACGAGAAAGTCAAGTGCGCATCGTTCTGCCTTACGGGCGATGCCAGAATGTGGTGGGACCGAGTCAAAGCAAAACGACAGATAAACCAGATGAGATGGACAGACTTCGAGACGGAATTTTTCGAAGAATTTTTCCGTATGCAAGTCACAAATAAACACTATGATGAGTTCACCGAGTTCCGGCAAGGTGATCTATCGGTCAATGAAGCTGTTAAGAAATTCAACCGCCTAGCGCGTCTGTGCCCAGAGTTGGTCAGTACGGAGAGAGAAAGGGTTAGACTTATGCTGAAGATGCTCAGACCTGAGATAGCCCTGAACGTAGCCGGCGGAGTTAATAGATCGCAGACCGCCGAAGAATTAATCAGCAGTGCTCTGATCACGAAACACTATCAAAAGGCGATGAATGAGGGCAAGAATCAAACTCAGTCGGGAGGATAGAAATCTCAAGGTACCCGAACCAGCTGGAAAGGAAATCACAGTGGCAAGAGGAAGCAATGGAATGATTCCAAGAGTGGTCCAGCAAGCAAGCAGCTCTCGTTTCCTCAGTGTACCACCTGCGGAAAGAAACACCCGAGAATATGCCGTATAGGTACAAATGATGCTACAGCTGTGGAATGGAAGGACATATGGTCAGAAACTGTCCTACACAGATCCAGACACCTACCCCTCCGCAAGTTCAGAACAGAGGTGCTCCCCCACAGCTACACCTGATGCAAGCTGCGATAGAAGGCCCGCAGATAAGCCAAGGGAGACTGGAAGCTCCGCTAGTAGCGACGAATGCCAGAATTTTCTCTATCACCAAGGAGGATGCGGCCAATGATTCTACGGTCGTCACAGGTCAGCTACCTAATTTTAGTCAATATGCTCAAGTTTTATCTGATACTGAAGGTGAACCATTATCTAATATTGAAGGCGAATCAATAGTCGAATTTATTGGGAAGCCGAGAAACATTACGTGTCACTGGGTCGAAAATATGTCCGGGTAACTCTCTACCCTGACCTTAGCACCGACATTATTCGACAATATATTGGAGAAGCAAACTAGTGACCAAAGCCTCCAAAGAATTAAGCAAGAAACCTTAGAGGGAAAGAATGACGGATTCCGTATCGCGGACAGTGGAATATTAAATCTCAGGGATCGATTATATATTCTAGGGGATCCAGAGTTGCGAAAGAAGATAATGGAAGAGGTCCATGCAACACCCTATGTGATGCATCTGGGTTCCACTAAGATGTACCAAGATCTGAAAAAGAAGTTTTGGTGGTCCGGTATGAAAAGAGACGTGGCTCAGTATGTCAGTACCTGTTTGACCTGCCAGCAGGTTAAAACAGAACACCAGAGACCTAGAGGATTACTGCAGCCAATCCGAATTCCAGAATTGAAATGGGAAGATATCTCTATGGATTTTATCTCGGGATTACCCAAGACGACAAACGGTTACGACGCTATATGGGTAATCGTGGACAGATTGACGAAATCTAGCCACTTTCTGGCAATTAAGATGACCTACTCTGTTGAGCAATTAGCTCAATTATATGTTAAGAAATTGTCAGATTACATGGGATTCCTAGGACTATTATTTCTAACAGAGATGGTCGTTTTATTTTCCATTTTTGGGAATGTGTTCAAAAAGCCCTTGGCACCAAACTATTGTTCAGTACTACCTTCCACCCTCAGACCGACGGACAAACAGAAAGGGTAAATCAAGTACTAGAAGACATGTTACGGGCTTGCGCCTTAGATTTCAAAGCGAGTTGGTGCCGATATTTAAGTTTAGCGGAATTCGCCTACAATAATAGTTACCAGGCTACTATTGGAATGACACCCTACGAGGCTCTGTACGGAAGGAAATGTTGGTCCCCTATATGCTGGTACGAAGGTGGTGAAAAGAAGGAGATGGGAGTTCAAACAGAATTCATTGACAACACCACCCGTGCTATACAGAATATCCGCCAAAGAATAGAAACAGCTTAGAGCCGACAAAAGAGTTATGCAGATAAAAGACGAAGGCCCTTAGAATTCAGTGTCGGAGATGCAGTATTCCTTAAGGTAGCTCCTATGAAAGGAGTGATGAGGTTCGGAAAGAAAGGAAAACTAAGCCCGCGTTATGTAGGCCCATATCAAGTTCTGAAAAGAGTTGGCAAGGTGGCCTACGAAATAGCGCTACCTCAGGAGATGTCAGCTATCCACAATGTGTTCCATGTTTCGATGCTAAAGAAATGTATTCTGAGCACGAACCAAGTGATCGAACCACAAATCGTACAAATGCAAGAGGACCTAAGTTACGTGAATCGACCGGTTCAGATATTGGATCGAAGTATCAAAAGACAAAGGAACAAAGAGGTACCATTAGTAAAGGTCCTATGGCAAAATCAACGGTTCGAAGAAGCCACATGGGAGCGAGAAGACGATATGAGACAAAAGTACCCGGAGCTATTTTAAGTTCGAGGACGAACTTTTATGAGGTATGGGGGACTGTAACACCCCTAGGGTACTTAGTAAGATTTTAGATATTTTTATCATAAATAAAAATAAGTCTTATGTGTGAATTTGCAAAAATAATAATAAAACCAAAAAGAGATGACCAAGGTTTGAACCTTGGATCTCTTACTAGATACATGTATGTGTTAACCAATAGACCAAGAGAAGATATTGTTAAAGAGAGAAGTGACAATATAGTTAAGAGTAAGAAAAGAACTCCTTTCATTTAGAAGGAGAAGTTAGAGTTGTCTTCTTCCTCTCAAAAGAAAAGAGGATTCTTGTTTCTTCTTTTCATTAAGGAGGAGTAAAAGAAAGGAGAAGGAAAAGTGCATTTTCCCTTCCTCCTCTCATGAAGAATAAAAGGGGAAATTAAAGAAGAGATTTCATTTTCTCCTCTTCCTCCTCCCTCCTTCTCCTTACCGTGACCAAGCCCTCTCCCCACCTCCATTACTGAAATCCAAAAACAAAGGAGGACTCCTCCTTAGGAAGGCTCCACAATCAAGATTACTCTCTAAGGAAATCAACCACAAGGATGTAAGTATCCCCTCACCTGTGGTACAAGTCGCTTACGAAATTTCCGTGAGGTTAGAATGCTTAAAAATAAAAATAAAAGGAAGAAACCTATGCTCATGGATTTCACGATATTATGATATGCACTTAGTTAAAGATTTATGTTGGATGTTGTTTAAAGCATGATCTTCTTCTTGATATGTTTCGGCTATGAATGTTTTAGGGCTTTAAGAAGTGTAAAAATCTAATCTAACATGTTTATAGACTCCTTTATGATATGATATGAACTTGACTAAATATCCATGTCTATATGTTGCTTGGAAATTTTATTTTCCTTTATGTAAAGTTTCGGCCATGATAGATTCTAGGGCATCAAGAAGCTCAAAACCTAAATTTAACTTGCTTATAGATGCCTTTATGATATCCATGTTTGTATGTTGCTTGGAAATTTTAATTCCTTTATAGTAAAGGTTCGGCCATGATGGGTTTAGGGTTTCAAGAAGCTTAGAACCTAATCTAACATGCTTATAGACTCCTTCATGATATGATAAGAACTTGGTTAGGTATTCATGTTTGTATATTGCTTAGGAATTTTATTTTCCTTTATGTAAAGGTTCGACCATGATGGATCTAGGGTTTCAAGAAGCTCAAAACCTAATTTAACTTGTTTATAGATTCCTTTATGATAGGATATGAACTTGACTAAATATCCATGTCTATATGTTGCTTGGAAATTTTATTTTCCTTTATGTAAAGTTTCGGCTATGATAGATTTTAGGGTTTCATGAAGCTTAAAACCTAATTTGACATGCTCATAGACTTCTTTATGATATGATATGAAATTAGCTAGGTATTCATGTTTGTATGTTGCTTAGAAGTTTTTTTTTTTTTATGAAGTTTTGGCCATGATAGATTTTAGGGTTTCATGAAGCTTAGAACCTAATTTAACATGCTCATAGACTTCTTTATGATATGACATGAACTTGGCTAGGTATTCATGTTTGTATGTTGCTTAGAAGTTTATTTTCCTTTCATGAACTTTCGGCCATGACTATGTTCTAGGGTTCAATGAAGGTTAAATTTAAACTTAGCAAGCTCATGGATTTCCCTTATGATATAATATGAAGTTAGCTTGGTATTCTTATGCTTGTATAGAACTTAGTTTCATGCTCTTAAAGGTTCGGCCACAACCAAGTTAAAAGGCCTAGGAAGCTTAGAACCTACTACCTATGCTCATGATATTCTTTATAGTTTATGATATGAAATTAATTTAAGGTTCACATGCTTATATGTTGTTGTAACCTAAAACTAAGCATGGTAACTTTCGGCCACTATATGGAATTAGGGTTAGAGACCCAATTATGATTTTTGCTAGGTGTCTCACATACTAGGATATGAATTAGGAGATGCTAGTAAATATTTTCCATGTATGATTATGTTTTCCTATGATGCTTTATATGCTTATTTAAGTATGCTTATGAACTATGTATGATGATGACTCTTATGATGTGTTTTATGCTTAAGTATGCATGCTTTATGATAAGACAAGTAACATGCCTATTTATGTATGAACTATGCATGAAATGATTCCTATGATGACTATGTACCCAAGCATGTATGATTTTAAATATGTTGCATGCTCATTTACGTAAGCTTATGAACCAGGCATGAACATGATTTTTATGATGGCTATGTGCCCAAGTATGTATGCCTTATGATATGATAAGAAAATGGCTAAGAGTTGCTTCCCTTAAGTTGGGATTAAGAGCATTCTTCATGTTAAGACAAGAGCATGACATTATGATGATATGATATGACAGTTATGATGATATGATATGCACGACATGTATTTTACTTTGTATGGCTTGTACCAAGGGTGGGCTCCATAAGCGCCCCTAGGCCGACGGACTATGAACGGGTCTAGTAAAAAAGGGATGGGCTCCTTAGTACGCCCCTAGGCCGACGGACTATGAACGGGTCTAGATCCCTAGTAGGTTCGGGGTTAGCTACCCTGTCCTAGGGATTGCGCGTATTTATGTATGTATGTGGTACAAGTCGGGCCCTCATGATGATGATATTATGTTTAAGTATTAAAAGATATGTTTAAAGACATCTTGCACTTGACATGGCATATGTTTTAAAAAAGACATTTTGCATAATGCACCCATTAATGATATGATATGTCTTTTTTTTTTTATGAATTATATGACATGATGTTATGCTATGCTCTTATGACTTATAGGACATGATGTTATGAGATGTTTTGTTTATGATTCATATGACCTGACGATATGTTATGCTTCCATGATTTACATCACATGATGCATTCATTTATGATATGTTAGAGTATGATGTTTCTTTATGATATGATATGATAGAAGGCTATGTTAACATGATATAATGTTAGATGATTATATCTCCATTGTTATATGCTTATATGACCATGCTATGAAATACGATTTTTGTGAGTAGGAAAGGATCTTACTGAGCCTGTGTGCTCATAGCTTACTTTCCTTGTACCACAGATAAAGGCAAGGAATGGATGATCTAAGGGAGTTGTAGGAGAGGCAAGGAGATGTGTGTGGCAGTGGCTCGGCTAAGACAAATAAAGACCTGCTATGTTATTTTTGTTATGTCTGACATGAACCAAGTGTATTATATTACATTCCAGTATAACTTCATGACATTTCTGTTGCTTTATGTTACTAGAAAGAAATTTTAAATATGTATGTATATCCTGGAATAGTTAAGTAAGTAAGTAGCCCCGTCCCTTTAGTAGCAGGGAGGGCGGGCGTTACAGCCTCGGGCCGTGTGGCGCTCAAACCTCGCCTCTATATAAAGCCTCATTCAAGATTTGAAAGGGGATCTTCTCCCTTTTGGGGGAAAACAAGATTTGGGGCATTCCTCCATCTTCTTGGAGGGATTTCCGGTGATCTAAGGGCGGATCTTCAACGTTTCGACTCCGGAGAGCAAGGATTGGATCCGAAGACGGTTCTTCATCGTAGATAAACTTTTCTTCCCTTTCTTTTTTTGGAATTGGGATCAAGATGTTTGTCTTTTCCCTATCTTTGGGATTCTTTCCTTGTTCCATGGATTAGATCTTTTGTTCTAGGATGGAGGGAGTATTTGTAATGGAGATTTGATGTAAACTCTTATGGATTTGTCAAAATACCTATTTCTATGATTTTGCCCTGTTTGTTTCTATTCTTTCTTGTGTGGATTGTTGTGATTAGGGTTTAATTACCATGCTTGATTGAATGTTTGAATATCTTGTGGATCTTATATGGATTGCTTCTCATTCGATTTTTCGAGGGACGTTCTTAATAGGAACATTCCCGTGTAAGGACGTTTGAGCGGTAATCTTGAAAGGGAAATTAGGTATTTCAAGAGGGTAGGATGGATTGGATGCATTAATCTTTATATCTTAATGAGGTTAAGAAGTAGTGAATTTCTATGTTGATTATCCGAGGGATGCACGTGACAGGCAAGCATGTGTAAGGACATCATAGGATTAATTCCTAATTGATCACATTTAGATATATTTCAGTCCTAGGCCGGTTGTCTATTGCAAGAGGGAACCGACAACCTTCTACAAATGATGGACAATTGAGAAATAAGATTTGGTAGATCATTACATTGAGTAATATTACAAAGAAACCAAAAATCCTAGAACATGCCTTTACCATTGCCCTTATTCTTGTTTCTTATTCTTTCATTTCTTTGTTTACATTTCATAGTCATACTTAGCTTTTGAAAACTATTTGATTAGTTGTTTAGCTAATTCGCACGGAGACATCTTTAGTATTTATTCCAGTACCTGTGGATACGATATCTTTTATTATTACTTACGACATTTTCGTACACTTACGGAGGGCAACAATTTTTTGGCGCCGTTGCCGGGGACTGTGCTATAACATTAGGTATTATCAATTGAGTTAGACTAAACATAACTTTTCTTTTCTTTTCATTAACATAATTGAAACTAATCTTTAGAATTCTGTTTTCATCATTTTCATATCTTCCTAATTCTTTACAATTCTTTTTGTTCCAATTATAATTCTAATTCTAACTTTGCATTCTTGATTTCTAGCACTCTAATTTAACTTTTCTCTGTTTTCTCTTTTGATCTAGTTTCTTTCTTCTTTTCTTTTGTAAACATATCTTGCAATCTTTAGCATATGAATTATTCTAGACATTTTTTCTTTTTTCCTATTATCTTTTCTTTCTTGTTTTCATTATGCAATTTCTTTCTTACAATTTAAATTCTGCATTTTCTTTCTTGCTTTTCATATTGCATTTTATTTCTTGTCTTTGATTCTTCATTTTATAATTTTTTCTTGAATATCCATGAGCACTAACATGTCAAGTAGGCCCATGAGAAATTTTTCTACACCCTTTTCTGCAAAATTTTTATCTCCCATTGTGCAACCTCAAATTGAAGCAGAAAATTTCCAACTAGACCCAGAGTTAAATTTCATGATACAAGGTCACAAATTTGGAGGAGAAGTATCGGAAAGTTCTTATTTGCATCTTGAAACATTTTTAGCGATTTGTGATATGGTGAACTATGAGGGTGTCTCAGCGGATGTAATTCGATTAATGACATTTCCTTTCAGTATCAAGGATAAAGCAAGGACTTGGTTATATTCTCTCCATCCTCAAAGTATCACAAGTTGGGAGCAATTGGAGAAACAATTTCTGAATCATTTTTTCCCTCCAAGCAGAACAGTGTATATGAGGAATTGCATAATAAATTTTGCTCAAGCATATGGAGAATCATTATTTGAAGCATGGGATAGATTCAAGAGTCTTCTAAGACAGTGCCCTCATCATGGTTTTGAAAAATGGTTGATCCTGCACATATTCTATGGGGGAATTTCTTTCTCAGACAAGAGTTTATTGGATTCATTAGCTGGAGGTTCTTTTATGGACAAAAGTGTAGATGAAGCATATATGTTAATTGATCAAGTGACATTGAACCTCCATGAATGGTCAAACTTAAGTTGGATGAAATTTCCCTCAAACATTCAAGGAGTGCAAGCCATAAATGCTATAGAGCCTGTCAAACAAATTGTAACTCAACCATCTATGAGTTTTGAAAATCACAAGTCGCAGAACGGGGAGTTCAAACATTTAGGGGCAAAGATTGAAAGTATTGTTTCAAAATGGTTTAAAGAAGATCCCCCTCCTTCGTAGACAAGATCTAGTGAAAAGTGTGATGATGTTGGGTTGAGAATTGAAAAAAATCATGAAGAACTTCTGAAGAATGACATGTTTAGAATTGAGGAGAAGAAAAATAGAAGATCACATGAACTCAGTTCCATTATTCCAGGAGATTCCCAAATACCACAAGTACCTTTCCCTCAACGATTGATCATACCAACACAAGATAAGTAAGTTGAATCTCCTCCACAAGCTAAACGGGAATATAGGAAATTAGAAGTACCTTTCCCAAGACCTTCACTAAGACTTCATTTTCCACAAAGGTTAGTGGGGGTCAATGAGAACAATGACTTAAAAAAATTCTGTGACACTGGTAAGGTTGAGTGCAGATTTTTGAAGGTATATGAAGATGAAGACTCTTCAGATAAGAATTTTATTGATAAAGCAGTGGTGAATAAGTTTTCAGATCTACCTCCAAATTTTATAGGGTGTTATAATGACATTGAACTTTCAGATGATAAATGTGATGTGGTACAACTTAAAACTGCAAGTGAAGTTATTGATCCTCTTGTTATTGATTCTCCTATTGAGGATATAGATGTTGGTTTATTTTTTGATGTATGTGATGATGATGATGTTTTGGAAGAATGTGTAGGGAGCTGTAGCATCTCAAGAATCACCTCCTTTGTCCACACAATCCTTAGATGTTGTAAGAGTTGCAAGGATTGAGCATGTTGTGGACCAATGTATAGGACTCATGTAGATATGGTTGAGTCTCAAGAATCACCATCTTTGATATCATCAACACCTGAGCCAGAACCAGAACCATCATTTGATTCAGAGGAAGTCATATCCACATGTTTAGAAATATCATGTATTTCTCAGCAAAGTAAGGTTAGTATTTCTTGTGATCTTTTGGAAAATTTTATAGAGCTACCCATTATTGACTTTGTTGGATGTGATTCAGTTTTTATTTCTTATTCTGCTTATCTTAATATGGTTATGACTCTATCTTATCTAATATGTTTGTGGGAGATTTATATTTTCTTTGCATGTGCAGATTTCACTTGGGCTAATAATTGGAAGCTCACACTGAACCGTCTTCGATCACCTGAAAGAACTTCAAAGAAGACGAAGATGAAGAGAGCAATACTTCATTTTGTAATTCCTATATTGAAAGCTCCCTCCATAATAAGAGCCCTTGGTAGGAGGGTGTTGAAATATCTTACCCCTCCAAGGGCGAGATTTCGATAAATCTAATGAGGTGGTTGAGCTAATGACCTTAAACAAGCGCTTCTTGCAAGGCAACCCAAGTTTATTTTCTTTGTTTTCATTTGTCTTTAGTTCTTTCTACTTTCATTTCATTCTTTATTATAAACATGTATCCTCTACTTAATTTTTGTTGTCAATCTTCTTTTATAGGACTCAAAGATTAGGATGAGTGTAACTATATGATGGAGAAGTTAATGACATGGGCATTTGGCATGCATCATTTGGTTACTTCTTTTACTTTTAATCTCTTCCATATTGTTTTTAGTTTTCATTGGGACAATGAAAAGTTTAAGTCTAGGGAGATGCATTAGATGCATTTGATTTGCTTTATTTGTTTTTGCTTATGTCTTGCATTTTGTTTTGATTTTTTGTGGAATACATCTTGAGAACATCAAACTTCACTTATATGCTTTCTTGTCTTTAAGTGAAAATGTTAGCACGTTCATTATCTAGATTCATGATGTTGTAAATAATGCTAGTAGTATGCTTAATGTACATTTTTTCTCTATCTTGGGTAGCATGATATAAGCTAAGTATCTTATTGAGATGAGTTTTAGTTTTGGCTTAATCTTAAGGATCTTATCTTCACTACACCTATACTTGATGCTTGAATGATTGATATCATTGAAATAGTCATGATTCATCTTGTTTGTTTAGTACTTGGTTTCTATGGTAATTTCTCAAACTTTATTTTCGTTACTGGATGAGACTCAACTTATGTAAACTCATTTGGAAAAATCAAAATATCCCAACATTTGGGATAAAAGTATATTTGTGAATAAGATTTGCACAATGCAAATACTTATGAAAAAAAGTGTGAAAAAAGTAGAGAAAAAAAAGTGAGTAAGGGATATAAAAAAATAGTTGTCGTGAGTGGAATCTAGCAAGTCACCCCTTTGAGATCGAGTTAGGTTACTGGGGAAATGACTGCTTAGTTTCTCTTGAGATTGAGTACGCCTTTGAGACCTTGGGTTGATTGAGAAATATGAACTAAATGTGTGACAAGTAAGTGCCTATCACTGGTTACTTGTCTATCACCGGAAACATTAGGAATTCAAATCTTGACTAGAACATAGATTGAAACTTGAAGAGTTTTGAGTTATTTTGCACTGTGCACAAGAGACTTATGCTTGATCCATACTTAACTTGTTTCCATGATCATGCTTGTCAATGAAATTTTTTGATAGAGTTAGGAGAATGCATTAGGGATATGAGGGCATTGTAGAACATATGAATTTAGATTGCAGCATTTTGCTTGAGGATAAACAAAGGTTTAAGTCTGGGGGTGTGATGTGCGTAGATCGTATACACTTGTTTAGCATGTTTTGACGTACATTCACATACTTTGTACATGATTAGTCTACGTATTTTCGTACTTCCAGCTTTTCTTTTAGCATATTTGTTAGTTAGAGCCCTAGAGCAAATCATTTGATGATTGTATGAATTCATTGTATCATATTCTTGTATATATATTAAGGCATTTGATTTTGGTTATTATGCTTATTTGTATTAGTGCCAGATAAAATAAGTATAGTAACGTCCTTGAGTAGAATGTTCTTACCTATATCAATCGATTGGTTGAATCGATAGTGAGATGATATAGGGAACACTACTCTAAATCATTCCTAGTCTAGTATTAACATTCAGGGACAATGTTAATGCAATAAGACTAGCATGTAGGTCAGCTCGATGACTTGATCTCACAAGTCATGGATATAGAGATATCAAGCTGACACATGGGTATACATTGGAGAATGTATACTGAATGACCCGCCATGAGAAAGTATCATGGATCGTTATATGAGTGTCATATACTTTCTCATGTGGCTATTAGTGTAATACCCCGGTTCTGAGATTCTGGTTAAGTATGCCTTAAAAGGTTAGATGATACTATCCATATCACCAAGGTGCACCTTCCTTTTCGGAAGCCCAAACTTAAGAACTCCAAAGTTAAGCTTGCTTGGCTTGGAGAAATCTGAGGATGGGTGACCTCCTGGGAAGTTTTCCAGGGTGCGTGCGAGTGAGGACAAAGCATGCTGAAAGGACCTCTGGTGGTCTGTGGAGCTAGTCGTCAACCTGATGGGAAATTATGGTGGCGTTCCCGGTTTGGTCTGGGTAGGGCCTGTCGGGGCCGGGGCGTTACAGGTGGTATCAGAGCGAAGTTTTGCCAGCTCACTACACACACATCAAGCTCCTTCCTGTCGCTCCAAGTAAGTACAGTTGCTTAATTTATTTATATGCAAAAAAAATAGTATAATACTCTAGGATACATGAATAATAGCCTAGGAAGGATACCTTAAGCTATACCCTAGAGAAGGGTGCATGATGACAAGTATGTGTTAAAAATAGTATGATACTCTAGGATGCATGAATGGTAGCCTAGGAAGGATACCTTAAGTTATACCCTAGAAAATGGTGCATGATGATAAGTAGGTGATATTCTAGGATGCATGAATGGTAGCCTAGATACAAGAACCTTAGGCTATAACATAAGAGGAATAATGAATCTTTAAAATCTTGTAGAAATGGACTATATCCCGTTCGAATACGATCCCGAGGATGTAGAATATTTTGGCGAATACCTCGAGTTCGCGGATGAACCTGATATGCTGGAATACTTCGACAACTATGTGAGCGACTCGGAATCTCCGGAACACGGTGAGTTCGGAGAGGAAGATCTCGAGGAAATCGAGGAAGGGAATTCGGACGATAATGAAAATGAAGATTCAGAAATTATGGAATATTATGAAGGAGAGAACGAGTTTCCTGAGATGGGCGAGGATGAATTTAACCTTGCTGAATACATGGAAATGGGTTTCAACCCCAACGATATAATAGACTTCGAGTGGGGACTGAACAACCTCGAGGGGGAACTAAACGAAGACCCGATGGAACCGGACGAACATGTTGAAGAAGACGAGGGAATGGATGAAGAGACAATAATCGACCCGGAAGAGGCATCGGAGATTCAACCTCCGATAATGCCTGATCCACCCCAGAATGATCTGGGCAAGTCGATACAGGTTGGGTTGATGATGACTACTGCTATCATGTCCTTTATGGCAGGAGTAGTCACAACCTACCAGGCCTTTTAAAAGAAGAAGTTATGAACAAAAAAATATAATAAAAGCTTTTAATGAATAAAAAGAGTAGAAATGGTATCAATTTAAGCATGAGTCAAGGGAGATTGGAAGCTCCACCAACGTCTAAGGAATCTGAGCAGAAATTGTCATTCTAAGTTCGGGGACGAACTTTCAATAAGTAGGGGAGATTGTAACACCCCTAGAAAGCCTAGATAAGAAAGTAAGGATAATGAGAGTTTGAAGGTAGTGAAAAGAAGGTGTAAATATTCTAAGTTGAATATTAAGATGGGAAGGATTTAGATGATTAAAACTTTATGAAAGAAAATAAAGTTGAGAATATAAATCATCTATATTTATAATACATGGAATTAATGTAAACAAAAGGAAGGAATATGAGATAATATATATGTGTATGAAATATTTATGCATAATGCATAATATGGTGATATATGAATTATTATGTACAAAAGAATATCAATAATATGTTAGAAGAGAAATAGGATTGAACCTTGGACCTCTTGTAAGGAACATGTATAGGATATCAAAGGGGATAGGAGAATTATTGATAAGGAGAGAAAGGACTAAGTAGTTAAGAATAAGAAAGGATTCTTTTTACTTAAAAGGAAAAGGAAGTAAAAAGAAGTAAAAATATACATAACCAAGTTTTGATCCTTGGTTCTCTTGTGGATGCATGCATATGTTAACCAAGTGTGATAGGAGAGGATATTGTAAGAGGAGATATAGGAATTTTAATTAAAGGAAAGAAAAGAGAGAAATTAAAGGAAAGAAAAGAGAGAACTCAAGAAGCATTTCTCTAGAATATTCTTATCATTAAAGAGGAGAAATAAATAAGGAGGATGAATCAAGTCAAGTTTTCCTCCCCTCATTTTAGTATAAATAGGCATGGAGGGGTGGCTTCATCCTCAACTCACTCTCCTCCTCTTCTCCTAGAGGTGCTGAGACACTCCCTCTTTTCTTTCTTTCTTTTTGTTGCCGAGCAACACAAGAGGAAGAAGCCTCCTCTTCTTCCTCCTCCTCTCCACCAAAAGACCTAGCCACTTCTTCCTCCATTGGTGCCGAGCAAAGCAAGCAAGGAAGAAAGGTCCACAAGCAAGTTCTCAACTCTAGGAAACTTAAGCAAAGAAGGTAAGCTTCCCCTCACCTGTGGTACAAGGCTTTTATGTGATTTTCGGATTTATAAGGATTAGAAAACCTAGGAAAGAATTTAAGAAAATTCGACTAAATAAAAGGTTTTCAAATCTAGGATGATTTAAACAAGATCTCATTTCATGATAAGATTTTCTATGCTATGTAGAAGGATTCTTTTCCATGATTTTATACTGATATGATGTATGATCAGAGGAGTATCTAACCCTAGGATTTAACCAAAAATATTTTAAAGAGGCTAGGAAGATTATTGTCTAACCAAACTAGTGCAAGGTTCCTTCTATGAAATGCTAAGGACCTTTCTATGGTTTTGTTGCTTGGAAATTAATTGGAACCAAAAGAAAACTCACTTGTATGTTTCGGACCAGAAAGGTTAAGGGTTAGAAAGACCTTCAAAAATTTAAATAAACATGCTCCTATGATAGGATATAAAGTTTCTTAAAGGGTGTTCACATTGCTAGAAACTCATGAACTCTTTTTAGGGTTTTTCGGCCATGATAAAAGGGATAGCTTAGATTAGCCTAAACAAAAATATTAATATGCTCAAGACCTCTGTGATATTATGATATGAAAGTTGATTAATGCTCTCATGTTTAATTGGAATGTAGAAAATTAGTTACATGATATAAGACATGTAAGATCACAAGAGTCCTAGCTTGTTTATGATCCAATTTTGTGTATGATGTTCTTAGTAACTTTTCCCATGATATTTACTTAGGCTTTCCATGCTTTAGGCCACTTAAGAAACCTAGCTTAAGGACTGGTAGGTTTCGGCCATGAAGGAAAATAAAAGAAAAAGGGAAAGAAACCTAGGAAATGCTATACATAATGAGAAGAAATGAAATTATGTTATGTAATATGCCATGATATGTTATAGCATAGGAAATGCTATACATAATGAAAAGAAATGAAATTATGTTACGTAATATGCCATGATATGTTATAGCATAGGAAATGCTATACATAATGAGAAGAAATGAAATTATGTTACGTAATAATATGTTATAGTATAGGAAATGCTATACATAATGAAAAGAAATGAAAAAGGAAATGCATGAAAGATTGTTAGGGACATGATATGATAGTTATGCATGATAAGTTATTTTTTTGTATGGTTTGTACCAAGGGTGGGCTCCGTAAATGCCCCGGGGTCGATGGAGTAAGACTCGGGCCTCGTCAGTAATGGGCCTCTGAATGCCCTAGGTCGATGGAGTAAGACTCGGGCCTAGTATGTATGCATGGTAGGGTTCAAAACTTGCTACCTTGGACCTACCTATGAAGCGCGCGCATTATGTATGTGGTACAAACCAGGATCCCCTCTAATGATGATATTAATTTCAAGTACTTATAAGTATAAGTTTTCAAATTCATGATGCATTGCCTACATATGTGCTTGAATTATCTGATGATTAGATATAATGTCATGTGATATTATGATATGAATATGATACCCTTGTATGTCGTATGCTTATGATACCTCGCATGATATTGATATGCAATGATATGAATTCGGTTTTAGTGAGTAGGAAAGGAACTTACTGAGCCATGAGTGCTCATAGCTTACTTTCCTTGTACCGCAGATATGGGGGACGGATATTCGGAATGACGGAGCAGTAGGAGGAGCAGATAGTGATGTGTGTGGTGGTGGCTCGGCAAGAACGATTCGGACAAATTAATATTTTTAGTTATATGATCAATATATGCACATTCGAACTAATCAGAATATGTGATATCATGCTTATTTAAATAAAAGGAATGATTTAAAATTTTTCGCTGTTATAGTATAACTAAAGCATGTACGTAAGTAGTATAAGATCGTAGCGCCGCCCTTGGGTAAGAAGGGTGGGCGTTACAGATGGTATCAGAGCGACCTTGCGACCGTGAGTGCGCCTGTGGTAGGAGCACCCAGGGCACCACCTAGCGAGGGAGATTCTGGGATTTGATTGTGGTGTGATTTGTGGTTACACAACGAGGACGTTGTGTCTTTAAGTGGGGGTGATTGTAATACCCCGATTCTGAGATTCTGGTTAAGTATGCCTTAAAAGGTTAGATGATACTATCCATATCACCAAGGTGCACCTTCCTTTTCGGAAGCCCAAACTTAAGAACTCCAAAGTTAAGCGTGCTTGGCTTGGAGAAATCTGAGGATGGGTGACCTCCTGGGAAGTTTTCCAGGGTGCGTGCGAGTGAGGACAAAGCATGCTGAAAGGACCTCTGGTGGTCTGTGGAGCTAGTCGTCAACCTGATGGGAAATTATGGTGGCGTTCCCGGTTTGGTCTGGGTAGGGCCTGTCGGGGCCGGGGCGTTACAATTAGTATGACTATTAGTCCTTAGACGTAAAGTCACCATGGATCCCTACATAAGGAGTTATGTACTTTGGTTTCGTCAAACGTCACCCGTAACAGGATGGACTATAAAGGCGATTACTGGGTATGTAAAAAATTATGCAGAGGGATGTGAGTGATGTAGATGGGATCTATCCCTCCCATATGACGAGAGCGACATCAATATTCTTGATAGAGTTAGACCACGAAGTGCATGACCATGTCCAAATGAGTCAACATTAGATGTTGAGCTCATTTGATCGAGTGAGTCTACTTGGAGTTCAAGATTTAGATTGATTAGAGGATGACACGGTCTATGCCTCATATTGATCAATCTAGATGTGTAGGATAGAAGGACAATGTCATATATTGTGAGGACTCACAATTAGTAGTCTCAAAGTGATGTTGGATCTCGACATTCTTGTAACTTGGGTAGTAATGATGTGTTGCTAGATACCGCTCATTACTTATGCTCCTAAATGGGTTTAGGGCATTGACAATGTTACAAGAACCTATAGGGTCACACACTAAGAACAATTAGATGGAGATTTGGTTCATATGATAAACCAAGAGGATTAGATTCATTTGATGAATCATATTGGATTAAGAGTAATCCAAATTGGGCTAATTGAGTTGGACTCAAGTTGATTCATGTATTCAATGAGTCTAATTTAGATTATGACTCATTAAATCAACTTAATTTAATGAATTAGATTCATTATATTAAGTTGGCTTGAATCATATGGTTGGATTAGATCAACCATGAGAGAGATTTGATCAAGTTTGACTTGATTTGAGAGGAAGAGAAAAAGTCATGTTTGACTTGACTTTTTGCCACATCACTAGTGAGTTGGCAAGATGTGGACCAATAGGATTGCTCCACATCATCAATGTGTGCCACCTCATGGAGGTTACAAGCCTCCATAGCATTTAATGTGGCCGACCCACATTAAATGAGGAGGTTACACTTGTTGCCATGTCATTTAGTGAGGTGGCAAGATGTGGACCAATAGTGTTGATCCACATCATCCTAGAGTGTCACCTCATGGGGGTTACAACTCTTAATGGTCTCCACATTAATTGAAATTAATGTGGGGGTTACACCTCCTAGAGTGGCCGGCCACTTGATAGCTAAGGGGTTTTTTGAATTTCCTCTCAATTGATTCATTCACTCTTCTTCTCCCTTGGGTGCTCTCTCTTCTCCTTCTCCCATTCCTTGGCCGAACACTCCATTGGTGCTAGCACACCTTGTGTTTTGGTCATCTCCTTCTACTTGTGTCCGTGTGGATACATATAGAGGTTGTCTACTTTGACAACTAGAGATCCGGCGACATCTTGGACAAGCGGAATGCGAAGGGCTCGCTTCAAGGGTAATGATCTTAACTTTAGTGTAGATCTAAAGTTTTTACAAACTCGTACAAGAAAAAGGTTTTTTCGAAAATTTTGTTTACGAATCTTTGCACGAGATCCATGGCTTTGGGTGACTCGGGGTTTCCGCGACGCGAAAAAGCGGTTTTCGCGGCCCGACGAACCCAACAGTTGTATCAGAGCCACGTGCAAGGTTTGTACGAGTTTGTTTTTGGTTTTATGAAAATTGAGTTTTTAGAGTTTTTTATGAGTAATTTTTCCGTAGAAGCGAAGCACAAGTGTCTCGGCACTTGTAGGCTTCGGCTACCGGAAAGTTTTCTTTTAAACGGCTTCGTTTTGCCCCCAAATCCGTTTGGGACAGCGGGGTCGGGTGCCATTAGATCGCAAAGGAGCAACTCACGATGGTTAGATCGTGGGTAGGGGCATTGCCCCTAACCCCGCAAGGGAATTTGCTCCGCGATTGCACCCGAAATCGCTAAAAACGAACCCGCCGGGAAGATTTTTCCGAAACGGCAATGTCTCGACCCAAATCATTTTGGGACAGCGGATTTAGGCGTTGTTGGATCGCAAAGGAACCCTCGCCGATGGTTAGATCGCGGGTAGGGGCGCTGCCCCTGGGCCCCGCAAGGGGATCCGTTCCGCGATTGCGCCCGAAATCGCTAAACGGGACCGCCGGAAATTTTACTCATAAAAATTGTAAAAATTATTTTAAAAATTACAGAAAAATTATGAAAAATATATAATTTTGAATTATATATTAATTTGTGATAGTCATGTCTCAAAATACCCAATAAGATTGGATTTGTGTTGTAATTCATAATACGGCCTGCGTGCCGTCATATGATTGTGTGTGCTGTATTTTTATTTTTTTTTTCCCACGGCCTGCGCGTCGTGCCTTTCTCTTATTCTGGTTGTAAATTAGACTTAGACTCGAATGTAACTCGAGTTTCAAATTGTAATGTACAAATTGGAGCGGTGGAGGGTCCACACGAGACGGAGTTCCGAGGCGGGCACGAGCAACACAAGGTGGTCAAAGGGAGGAGCTTGGAGAAGCTGTTGACCCTAGGTTGACCATTCGATCTTCTCATTGGCTTGAGAAGATCGTAGTAGGACCATGACTAAATCACAAATAGATTAATTAATTAATTGTTATGTATCTGATGCATGTTTAATAGTTAATTAATTAATTAGTGCCTTAACGATTAGATTAGATCTAAGTCGTGCACATGATGCACCCTTGCGATTAGATTAGATCTAAGTCGTGCACAAGATGCATCCTTCTCGATTAGATTAGATCTAGATCGAACCAACTCTAAATGCCTAATCGTGCCGTAATACCTATCACTACCTCGATCACATGTATTGTTGAATCTGCCAAAGCAGAGCAATACATATTGTCTTGGTAGGGTACGGAGGGACAATCTTGGTCCCGCCTATCAACGCATGGGTGAATACAAAGTCAATTAGATTGAGTATTCCTAGTTACTCGGTTGGATCGAGTCAGCTATAGGCATTCTTCCAACGGTTGGAAAAGATAGGTCAAAATCACATCTATATTAACTCTCGGGCGTATTAGCCAAATCTAACTCGAGTTTTAATATAAATGCAGATATTGATTCTATAAACAAGAGTTGCATAGAGATGTAATTGGTAATCGTTACCTACCGATTATACTAAGCCTTGGGCGTATTAGCCAAAGCTAACTCAAGGGTTAGTATGATGTGGATCTTGTCCCACAAGAATTATAGAATTCAGTGGGAGCATCATTTAATTAAAGGCCTAATTAAATGATTTTAAAAGAATATGATATTTATTTCTGCAAATTTTTCTATTGTAGATAGCCATGACGTCAAATACGAACACTGTCTCCCTGCGATCTGTCCTTGAGAAGGACAAGCTCAACGGAGCGAATTTCCTGGACTGGTACAGGAACTTGAGAATAGTTCTCACCGGGAGGCGTAAGTCGACGGCGGCCCATTCGAGGCTCCTCCGCCAATGCCCGCGAGCCGGCAAAGATGCTTATAAGAAGCATCAAGACGACGCATTAGATGTGTTCTGTCTAATGCTCGCGACCATGAACTTAGAGCTTGAAGCAACATGAGTTGATGGGTGCTTACGATATGGTTGAACATCTGCGTCAACTATAAGGGCAAGCGAGGCATGAGAGATTTGAGATCTCAAAGGCATTGTTTCAGTGCAAGATGTCGACGGGGCTCCGTAGGTCCTTATGTACTCAAGATGATTGGGTACATAGAGAACCTACAAAGGTCGGGGTTCCTACTAAGACTGGCCACCGACTTGATCTTGCAATCCTTGCGAGATAGCTATAGTCAATTCGTTCCGAACTATAACATGAACGAGATTGACAAGCCACTGCCTTAGTATGAACTGCTGAGATTAACCTTAAGAAGGTTAAGCCCATTCGATGGTCTAGAAGCACAAGGGCAAGGGCAAGTCCAAAGGTAAGGAAAGTCCCAAACCAAGGGCAAAGGCAAGGCATGAAGCCTAAAGGAGGGGTCGCCAGGATGCTTCCACTGCGGTCAGACGGCATTGGAAGAGGAACTGCAAGGTATACTTGGAGGATCTTAAGAAGAAGCGAGTGAGACTTCCTCGGTATATATGTTATAAAAGTCAATCTATCTATTTCTACATCATGGGTATTAGATACTGGATGTACTTCTCACATTTGTACTGATGTGCAGGCGCTGAGAAATAGCAGAGCATTGGCAAAGGGCGAGGTGGACCTACGAGTAGGCAATGGAGCACGGGTTGCTGCTGTTGCTGTAGGAACTTATCAGCTATCTCTGCCCTCTGGCCTTGTACTAGATTTAGATGATTGTTGTTATGTGTCTGCTCTTACTAATAACATAGTTTCAGTTTCTTGTTTAGACAAGAAATGATACTCTTTTATAATAAAAGACAAATGTTGTTCTGTTTATTTAAAAGATATGTTCTATTGTAGTGCACCACTAATAAACGGACTCTATATTGTAGACCTTGAGAGCCCTATCTATAACATTAGTACCAAGAGGTTCAAGTCAAATGACATGAACCAAACTTATCTCTGGCATTGTCGCTTAGGTCATATAAATGACAAGCGCTTATCCCAGCTCCATAAGGATGGTTTGCTGGACTCATTTGATTTTGAATCATATGAGATATGCGAGTCATGCCTACGAGGCAAGATGACCAAGACTCCCTTTAGTGGGCACAGCAAGAGAGCAACTGATTTGTTAGGACTCATACATAGTGATGTATGTGGCCCTTTCAATTTCGCTGCTAGAAGCGGTTATAGGTACTTCATCACATTTACTGATGACTTCAGTAGATATGGTTATGTGTATTCGATGACACATAAATCTGAATCCTTTGAAAAGTTCAAAGAATTCAAGAATGAAGTACAGAACCAGCTTGGCAAGAGTATTAAGGTACTTCGATCAGATCGAGGTGGTGAATACTTAAGCCATGAGTTTCGTGACTACCTAGCTGAGTGTTGGATTCTATCCCAACTCACTCCTCCTGGAACACCACAGTGGAATGGTATATCCGAAAGGAGGAATCGTACCCTATTAGATATGGTACGATCTATGATGAGTCACACAGATCTTCCGACATACCTTTGGGGTTATGCTCTAGACACAACAGCTTTCATTCTCAACCGAGTTCCATCCAAGGCCGTGATAAAGACACCATTAGGATATGGACTGGGAGAGATGCCCAGGTGTCTTTCATGAGGATTTGGGGTTGTGAGGCTTACGTACGACGTCAAGTCTCAGACAAATTAGGACCCAAATCCGACAAGTGCTATTTCATCGGATATCCCAAGGAAACTAAGGGATATTACTTCTACATTCCCAGTCAGCACAAGGTAGTTGTGGCAAAGACTGGGGTCTTTCTAGAAAGGGATTTTGTTTCTAGAAAGACTAGTGGGAGCATGTTCGATCTTGAAGAAGTTCAAGATGCGAACAATAGCACTGAAGCCTCGATGGAAGTTGAACTGGAACCACAAAGTGTTGTGGATGATGTTGTTCCACAAAGAGTTGAGGAACAACAACCAGTTCAAGTAGACATACCACTTCACAGGTCTGATAGGGTACGTCGTCAGCCAGAGAGATATTCATTTCTCTTGTCTGACCATGATGACATTGTGCTCATAGAGCATGAGCCTACCACCTATCAGAAAGCTGTGATGAGACCAGATTCTGAGATATGGCAGATGGATATCAAAACCGCGTTTCTGAATAGAAACCTGCTCGAGGATGTGTACATGACACAACCTGAGGGTTTTGTAGATCCACAGCATACTAGTAGAGTATGCAAGCTGCATAGGTCCATTTATGGACTAAAGCAAGCTTCTCGGAGCTGGAATCTTCGGTTCGATGATGCAATCAAACAGTTTGGTTTCATCAAGAACGAAGATGAACCTTGTGTCTACAAGTAGGTTGTAGGGGATATAGTTGTCTTCCTCATATTGTATGTGGATGACATACTACTCATTGGGAAGGACATCCCTATGCTTCAGTCTGTCAAGACCTGGCTAGGGAGTTGCTTCTCAATGAAGGACTTAGGTGAGACATCTAGTATTCTAAGGATACAGATCTATAGAGATAGATCTAAGAGATTGCTTGGCCTAAGTCAGAGTACATACATTGACAAGGTACTCCTTCGGTTTGCCATGCAGAACTTCAAGAAGGGATTTCTGCCTATGTCACATGGCGTGAGTCTTTCGAAGACTCAAGGTCCTTCTTCTAGAGAGGAGAGAGACCGCATGGATCAGATCCCTTATGCCTCAGCCATAGGGTCTATCATGTACGCCATGCTATGTACTCGACCTGATGTCTCGTATGCTTTGAGCATGACGAGCAGATACCAGTCAGATCCAGGTGAAAGTCACTGGAAAGTGGTCAAGAATATTCTTAAGTACTTATGAAGGACTAAAGAATATTTCTTGATATATGGAGGCAATGATGAACTAACTGTAAAGGGTTACAGTGATGCCAGCTTCCAGACCGATCAGGATGATTAAAGATCACAGTCGAGGTTCGTGTTTTGCTTGAATGGTAGTGCTATGAGCTGGCAGAGTTCACAGCAGTTCTACAACGTTTCCATCTCATTCGAGAGATTATCGATAGAGGAGATGTGAAGATTTGCAGAGTATCTACAGAGGCTAACATCGCAGATCCCTTGACCAAGGCTTTGGCACAGAGAAAGCATGATGGTCACACTAGGTCATTAGGCCTTAAAGTCTATACTGATTGGCACTAGTGCTAATGGGAGATTGTTAGTTAGAGCCCTAGAGCCAATCATTTGATGATTGTATGGACTCATTGTATCATATTCTTGTATATATATTAAGGCATTTGGTTTTGGTTATTATGCTTATTTGTATTAGTGCCAGATAAAATAAGTATAGTAACGTCCTTGAGTAGAAGGTTCTTACCTATATCAATCGATTGGTTGAATCGATAGTGAGATGATATAGGGAACACTACTCTAAATCATTCCTAATCGAGTATTAACATTCAGGGACAATGTTAATGTAATAAGACTAGCATGTAGGTCAGCTCGATGACTTGATCTCACAAGTCATGGATATAGAGATATCAAGCTGATACATGAGTATACATTGGAGAATGTATACTGAATGACCCGCCATGAGAAAGTATCATGGATCGTTATATGAGTGTCATATACTTTCTCATGTGGCTATTAGTATGACTATTAGTCCTTAGACCTGAAGTCACCATGGATCCCTACATAAGGAGTTATGTACTTTGGTTTCGTCAAACGTCACCCGTAACAGGATGGACTATAAAGGCGATTACTGGGTATGTAAAAAATTATGCAGAGGGATGTGAGTGATGTAGATGGGATCTATCCCTCCCATATGACGGGAGCGACATCAATATTCTTGATAGAGTTAGACCACGAAGTGCATGGCCATGCCCAAATGAGTCAACATTAGATGTTGAGCTCGTTTGATCGAGTGAGTCTACTTGGAGTTCAAGATTTAGATTGATTAGAGGATGATACGGTCTATGCCTCATATTGATCAATCTAAATGTCTAGGATAGAAGGACAATGTCATATATTGTGAGGAGTCACAATTAGTAGTCACAAGGTGATGTTGGATCTCGACATTCTTGTAACTTGGGTAGTAATGTGTGTTGCTAGATACCGCTCATTACTTATGCTCCTAAATGGATTTAGGGCATTGCCAACGTTACAAGAACCTATAGGGTCACACACTAAGGACAATTAGATGGAGATTTGGTTCATATGATGAACCAAGAGGATTAGATTCATTTGATGAATCATATTGGATTAAGAGTAATCCAAATTGGGCTAATTGAGTTGGACTCAAGTTGATTCATGTATTCAATGAGTCTAATTTAGATTATGATTCATTAAATCAATTTAATTTAATGAATTAGATTCATTATATTAAGTTGGCTTGAATCATATGGTTGGATTAGATCAACCATGAGAGAGATTTGATCAAGTTTGACTTGATTTGAGAGGAAGAGAAAAAGTCATGTTTGACTTGACTTTTTGCCACATCACTAGTGAGTTGGCAAGATGTAGACCAATAGGATTGCTCCACATCATCAATGTGTGCCACCTCATGGAGGTTACAAGCCTCCATAGCATTTAATGTGGCCGGCCCACATTAAATGAGGAGGTTACACTTGTTGCCATGTCATTTAGTGAGGTGGCAAGATGTGGACCAATAGTGTTGATCCACATCATCCTAGAGTGCCACCTCATGGGGGTTACAACTCTTAATGGTCTCCACATTAATTGGAATTAATGTGGGGGTTACACCTCCTAGAGTGGTCGGCCACTTGATGGCTAAGGGGTTTTTTGAATTTCCTCTCAATTGATTCATTCACTCTTCTTCTCCCTTGGGTGCTCTCTCTTCTCCTTCTCCCATTCCTTGGCCGAACACTCCATTGGTGCTAACACACCTTGTGTTTTGGTCATCTCCTTCTACTTGTGTCCGTGTGGATACATATAGAGGTTGTCTACTTTGACAACTAGAGATCCGGCGACATCTTGGACAAGCGGGAACGCGAAGGGCTTCGCTACAAGGGTAATAATCTTAACTTTAGTGTAGATTTAAAGTTTTTACAAACTCATACAAGAAAAGGTTTTTCGAAAATTTTGTTTACGAATCTTTGCACGAGATCCATGGCTTTGGGTGACTCGGGGTTTCCGCGACGCGAAAAAGCGGTTTTCGCGGCCCGAAGAACCCAACAATATTTACTCTTTTTGTTCGGAGATTTGCTTTTGTGCATTTTCTGTACACAGGAGTCGAATTTGGTGAAAGTTTCGTGTTCAAGGCCAAATCTGCAAGCGAAGCAAAGGAGGAAGGCATCATTCTTGTACCTCACATGGCCTTGCCAAGGGGGGTTGCCACTATAAGAAAATTAGTCTATCATGACACACATAAATGTCCTTATAGCAAATTTATGGTGACATTAACATTTTGGTGACATCTATCAAAAACACCTTATGAAGTGATGTCATCTTAGACCCTCCATTTCCTGACATTTTATAATGTCGTTATATAATATCAATACTAACATGAAAAGTGTCCTAATTTAAAGATATAACGACACTCTAAAATGTCAAGCAAAGTCTTTTTTAAGGACATTTATATATGTCGTGTTATCATCATAATAGTGATAAAGCTAAATGTCACCCAAACTCATTTATTATGATATTTATATTTTTTATAAGGGCAATAAAAAATGTCAGTAAAGATAATTTATAAAATCATTTAAAATGTCACCTTAACTAATCTATTATGACATTAACAACTGTCAATATAATTATTTATAAATATATTTAAAATGATTATTAATATTTATATAGAATATATGACATGAATTCAATATTTACACATCATCATAATTCATCCACCATCTAGAATAGAAAAAAATTATAAAATATAATTTAAAGTGCAAATAGATAATCTAAATTCATCCAACAAATATTTGAGTCAAAATTACAAACGCAAACTAACGACAAGTTCTTTACATCCAAAATTGACAACACACTACACTCAAAATATTAAGTTTTAGAACAGTCTTATAAACTAAAAACTAACTAGGCAGACCATCTTCAACTGTCGTATTGCTTCACAAAAATCCAAGTACCCATCACCTACAAATACAATAAATAAATTTGTATTAGTGAAATAAAACAATAAAGATAAAAAGTTAATAGAAATAATGATAAAGATTAAATATCATACCAAACGAGAAAATATAGTATCATTTTATATTTATCTAATAGTAATCTTCGTTTACTGTTAACTGCAAATGCATTTCATATTTATTTAAAATTATAATTACATGATAAATATAAAAAATTAATAATATTTCAATGAAAAGTAGAAAATATACCAGATGATAAGGCTAAGATATCATTCCTCCAAGTGCATCCTCAAACTTTTGTAAAAGATCATAAGGTCTAATTAAACTCTCTTCTTGTTCCATGATAACTTGTATTCTTACTTCACACTAATTTGGTCCTAGCGCTTCTCTCCCTACTATAGTATTTGGTAGTTCGGATCCTCTGTCCCGAAACTTCTCTGTCCCCGTGTCCCCTTGCCGATCAGACGGATCAGATTACATCTCAAGGCATCATGACATCCTTAAGATGTGTGCAGTATCCGCGTGATGTGTAAGGCATCCTTGAGATGTAATCTGATCCGTCTGATCGTCAAGGGGACACGGGGACAAAGAAGTTTCTGGACAGAGGATCCGAACTAAGTATTTGGATCCATGCTATGGAGCACTTCTTTTGCCACAATTTTCGTTGAATCAAATAAACTTTTGATCAAAACAGAACATCCAATCTACATAAAAGTGTAAAAGAGTTAAAAATTTAAAGAGTTTAAAGATGTGTGAAACGCATAATAAAAATGGAATTAAATAAACCTTACTCGTAAAGATGGATGATGAGGAATAGATATTTTTGGATTACTATTTGGTGATGTTCGTTGATTACTATTACAATTTGAAAAATGGTTCTAGTTTGATTGATCAGAAATTTTAACTTCTATCATTACAATATGTTGGCCTTGCTTTTTAATTTGCTCATCTATTTTTTCTAATTTTGTCTATTGTTCCATCACTAGTCGATTGCATGTGCCACGACTAGGAACTTCTCCCCATAAATCAGATGGACTAACACCATCACCAAGCATACGTACTCGACCAGATCTATCTGGTCCCATGATTTGAGCAAATATATCATTTTGATTCACTAGATCATTAGAACCTTCAAGAAGTTGATTTGTTAATTTATTCATTGCATCCTTTATCAAAACATAACATGTTAATTATTATTAAATATATAATGATAATTAAAAAAAACATTTTTGCTACAACATAGTTGAACAGTATAAAATAGCTTACCAATCTTTCTGCTACAATATTACTTGAAGGACTTCCATTGGCACGAGTAAGACAAGCCTGGAATAATTCAACTCGTGATGGAGCATAAATGAAAGAAGTGCATAATACCATATATCATGCAATCATCATATAAAAAATCCATATTGTACTGTTATTACAATGATAATTAAATAAACATAAATGCATGAACCAGATAAATTTTCATCACAAATCGGTATCAATTTCCACTCCTGTAACATCATCTCGAATCCAAACCACTTCTTCATGTTCAATAACACTAAGGGAGATTAACCCTATGCTCATGCAAACAAGATGGAGTTGGACATTATGGATTACAAGGATGTCCTAGAAGTGATGTTCCCAGCTCACTAAGATGTCCTTGTTGTGTGATTAGTGAGAAATAAGACTAACGACACAACAAAAGACTTATTATATTCTTTCATAATTTAGATCTCATTAGGCGCTTGCTTGCTACTAATCCTTTAAAAAAAATAAAATTATTATGATTTTAAATGACGCCATACCTTTATAGCAATAGGAACAAACTCAGAGCGACCCAAAGATACCTTAAGGCAAATCCCTTTCTTCCCCTGCACATAAAATCAGAGTCAAAGACAAATAGCAAAGTTGAAACAATTCACAGCCGTGAAACAAATACAAGATTAAATCCAAAAACAAGTGTTTTATTCATTTACAAACAATCAAGCAGGCTAAATTATGACAGAGATACACATCTTAGGCCTAATCACATTCCAACCAAGAACATGAAAAGAGGTATCAACTAGATAATCAAATGTCTAATTTTTGTGTTTATCCAAATGTACAATCAAGCAGGTTAATTTATCTCATCATAAGTTACTAATCTAGATAGGCAAGTTTATCCAAATGTCCAATTTTTGTGTTTTAATTTTCAAATACCTTCTGTTCCAGCTTGAAATGAATGCCTCAAGAGCATGAGCAAACACATTTGTGTTTCATGGTAACGTCTCTGGATTGACAATCATTCCCCTGTACTCATCTTCACAAGCATCAAGTATGCAGTCCTATTCAACAAAGAGCACATCCCATTATATGTGTAGTTGCTCTTAAACTACACATATAAGGTAAATTAAGACAAAAAAATTTGGAGTCAAATGAAAAAAATGTAGGACATAATGAAACCAACCAATCTACCATGAAATGCATGTCTTTCATGTTTATAGCCTTACCTCAGAAGTATTTTAAGATGAACTTATTTCACTCAACAGAGAGCACATCCCAGGTAATGCCTTAAACAATACTATAGCTTTTCCCCTTCCTAAGTAAAACTTAAAACCTCTCTAGGAATTGAAAGCAATTGAATATTTTCCATGTAACTTTGCAGTTAGGTTTTGCAGGCTGGGAGCCCCCACATGGTCTTTATAAGAAGTGGCGGTATCCTTGGAGCTCCTATGTTAGAGTTAGTGGTGCACTCAGGCATTGTGCCTTTATGGTTATGGCTTTGCATGGTTGTGTACTTTCAGAGATTCAGGTAGATTTTTCCTTTTATCTTGTAATCTTGAGATCAAAATATTTATTTTCATTCTATAAGGCTTTGTTTCATCTTACAGTCAGCATTCACCTGTTAAATAAAATATTTAGACATATTCCAAACCTATTTCCAATTTTAGAATGATTGTCCAGGTCTATCATCTATTTAAAAAAGTTTCAAATATTTCAATGAATGTTTTTCCTCTCTTATCGTTTTCTGGTGGTATTAGATGAAGATTCTGATTGGCAACATTCTACAAGGAACTGATTAGCAACTATCAGAGCTACATTCTTTTGTTGAAGATTTTGGAACTAATAGCACAGATGAACTTTTAGTAATTGAATAGAAACAAACTATATTCTGATGGGAAAAGTTCTAAGCCACCATTTAAAACTTGACTGCACTCCAAATTGATTGGACTTGATCTAAAAGGGTCTCACACTAAGTCTCTTTTGAAGGTTTTGAATGGTTGACTAGAGGGTTGATAGATAATTAAAATTCTTGTTTACAACAATTCAAATTCAATGCTAGTAGCAAGTGTGTGTGTGGCAAGAATAAAGTGTGGAATAGCTAAAACAAATTAAGTTTGTACAGAAGCTAAAATGAAACAATACTAACAACATGATTCATACCAGATTCTTTCTATGCTTACCCTATTTAATAGTCTTGCTCTTTCTTTCACTATCCTTCAGTGTTGCCTGCCACCTCTTCGACTACCCCAAATAATCATGTTGAATGTTTGACACTAGCTGCAACAATCTCAGTTAAATGCCAAAAAAGTTTATAATTACCTGGCGAAGAGAGATCTTGCTTCTTGATCCTTTCCTCGTTGCCTCGTTTGTAGTAGCTTGCAAGACGATTGATCGTGAGGTGGTGGCTCGTTGCTTGGCGAGGAGCGGTCGCCCCTCCTTGCCTCGGCGGTCGGCGCTTGCTGCATCTTCGCTAGCAACAGAACTATTTACTAAATAAGAAAAAAAATTACAGCTACCTGGCGAGCAGAGATCTTGCTTCTTGCTCCTTTCCTCATCACCTCACGTGCAGCAGCTTGTGAGCCGACCAGCCGCGAGGTGGTCGCTCGTTGCTCAGTGAGGAGCGGTCACGCCTCCTTGCCTCGGCGGTCTGCGCTTTCTACCTCTTCTTCAGCAACGGAGGTATTTACTAAACAAGAAAAAAATTTACAGTTACCAGGCGAGCAGAGATCTTGCTTCTTGCTCCTTGCCTCATTGCCTCACTGCCTCGCTTGCAGCATCTTGCGAGCCGATCGACCAAGAGGCGGTCGCTCGTTGCCTGGCGAGGGGTGGTCGCCCCTCCTTGCCTCGACGGTCGACACTCGCTGCATCTTCGTCGGCAACAGAACTATTTACTAAGCAAGAAAAGAAATTAAGATTACTTGGTGAGCAGGGATCTTGCTTCTTGCTTCTCGCAACAGGAGAGGGAAGGAGCAAAAAGGATGCCTTGTGCGGCGACTATGGGGGAAGTTGGGAAAAGTTTAGGTTAAACAAATAAAATAATTGTGATTTATATGTTTATATAATGATTTATAATAAATGTCATGGCAAGGATTCTAATATGATATTTATTTTTTAAATTAATCATTTTTGTATGAATGTCCTTATAGAGTATTTATAACTACATTTTTTAATAGGTGTCATAAATAAAGTGTCCTAATAGATTTTTATTCTAGTAGTGTGCCCAGGCCGTGTGTGGATCACTGCCCGTGTGATTGCAACAGGAAAGGAAGTGGCCTTGGCCGTGTGAATCTCACACGACTGTGCCAAGATGAGAAGCCAGAGGAAGCTAGGCCGTGTACACTACACGGTTGTGCAAGCCTTCCAGAGCCGAAGAATGCCCTGGCCGTGTGCTACACACGACCCGTGCAACAATTCCAGAGGCCAAGAATGCCCCAGTCGTGTACACCACACGGTCGTGCAGGGTTTCCAGTGAGCAAGAGGGCTCTGACCGTGCACACCACACGGCCATGCCAGGTTTCCAGAGGCGGAGGTAGTGCAGGCCCTGTAGATCTACACGGCTGTGCAAGGGAAGCATTGGTAGAAGAAAGCCACGGCCGTGTATCACACACGACCGTGTGAAGTAGGCAGAGAGGAAAATGGAGCAGGCCATGTGAACCTCACACGGTCGTGTGAACCTCACACAGCCGTGTGGTGCCTGAACCTCACCTCTATATAAAGCCTCCTTCAAGATTTGAAAGGGGATCTTCTCCCTTTTGGGGGAAAACATGATTTGGGGCATTCCTCCACCTTCTTGGAGGGATTTCCAGCGATCTAAGGGCGGATCTTCAACGTTTCGACTCCGGAGAGTGAGGATTGGATCCGAAGACGGTTCTTCATCGTAGATAAGCTTTTCTTCCCTTTCTTTCCTGGATTTGAGATTAAGATGTTTGTCTTTTCCCTATCTTTGGGATTCTTTCCTTGTTCCATTGATTAGATCTCTTGTTCTAGGATCGAGGGAGTATTTGTAATGGAGATTTGATGTAAACTCTTGTGGATTTGCCAAAATACCTATTTCTATGATTTTTCCCTGTTTGTATCTATTCTTTCTTGTGTGGATTGTTGTGATTAGGGCTTAATTACCATGCTTGATTAAATGTTTGAATATCTTGTGGATCTTGTATGAATTGCTTCTCATTCGATTTTCCGAGGGACGTTCTTAACAGGAACATGCCCGTGTAACGACGTTTGAGCGGTAATCTTGAGAGGGAAATTAGGTATTTCAAGAGGGTAGGATGGATTGGATGCATTAATCTTTATATCTTAATGAGGTTAAGAAGTAGTGAATTTGTATGTTGATTATTCGAGGGACGGATGTGACAGGCAAACCCGTGTAAGGACAACATTGAGTTCATTCCTAATTGATCACATTTAGATATATTTCAGTCCTAGGTCGGTTGTCTATTGCAAGAGAGAACCGACAACCTTCTACAAATGATGGACAATTGAGAAATAAAATTTGATAGATCATTACATTGAATAACATTACAAAGAAACCAAAACTCCTAGAACATACCTTTACCATTGCCCTTATTCTTGTTTCTTATTCTTTCATTTCTTTGTTTACATTTCATAGTCATACTTAGCTTTTGAAAATCATTTGATTAGTTGTTTAGCTAATTCACATTGAGACATCTTTAGTGCTTATTCCAGTCCCTGTGGATACGATATCTTTTATTATTATTTACGACATTTTATGTACACTTACGGAGGTCAACATTTAGCTTGTTCGAGTTGACTATAGAAGGTTTATTGTATGATTTTGGGCTCACTATGGTCAACCTCAAGCTAAGTGCCACCTTTGGTAGGAAAAAATCCTTGTCTTTCTTTAGTCATTTGCTATCTCCTAACCAACTATTATAAATATGTATAATCGCTCACTTATTTTTATAGCGGATGCCATTACTCCACTTTCCTCTTCAAAAACACTCGGCTAACAAAAGAAGCGTTAAATCGAATAGGCAAGAACCTTTTAAAGGAGAGTCAGCTTGGACAGTCCTCTGCCTCTGTTGGCCTACTCCCTCTGGCTGAACCTTCTCGTAGTTCTTCCTCTAGCTCTACAAATTTGGATGCTCCTCTCATAATTAAGTACAAAGGGCCCTATGTAGAGGCTATAAGCTCGAATATACTTGAACAATCCATCACCAAGAGGGTTCCTTTTGCTTTGGCTGAGATCTCTTTTGCTTGAAGTAAAGAGCCTAGATCTCAAAAACATAGTCGCTCTCGTTTTACAATTGCTACGATGAGGCTAGATGTTTTTATACCTATGTTTGTGCGACCACCCTAGTTATCAGGCCAATCGAGACAATGCCAGCCCCTATCCACTTAGCCAATTCCACCACAAGCCTTGAGTGTTTCTTCAACTACCCCTTGCTCCAAATGAACTCATAGTACAAGATTAGCCGGTTGTACATCCAAACGATTAGTACCCGAGCAAAGTCCTGACCTGGTCGGGTAAATATCAGAATCTTTACCTGTTCAATTAACTTTCGTTTGTTCACAGTCGTCTGGGATCCCTCTTGCTCTTCCTTCAAGGCCTACTTTTCCTCCTAGCTCCCAATGCCGTTTCAAGCAATCTTATGGGTTACCACCCTAACAAGGGTTGGATACTACTTCTTCCCCATCCTACTAGATACTTAAATTGAAGGGTCTATTAGCCAAGTTGTGGGTGCAAACACAAAGACAAATACAAAGGATCACCATATGAGAGTGTGTTGATGAGCATACTCAAAATGTTACTGTAGTGAGTCCATGCCTAAGTTTGTTTAAATTACCTTTGTGAACTATAACTTTATCATTATTCACCCATTCAGTTCTATGCCTCTAAGCTACATTTGGGCCAACTGTTCATGGACTTAGAGCGAGTTAAAAAGATTCTAAAAAGTCGAATAAAGTGTTGGAGCAATCTAGGTGCCCTAGGTTTTGATATTTGGGCAAATGTTTAAGTTAGGTTTATTGTTGTATTTGATATGCATTGTGAGTGTGCAGGATATAGGTACAATAAAGAAAGTCCAAGTGTGATCTTGATAAAGGAGGAAAGTCCAAGGATGAGTCTTGGCGGTGTAAGTCCAAGCATGTAGTCTTGGCAACATAAGTCCAAGTGTGACTTGCCAATAGATGAAGTCCCGGAGGTGAGGAGCCTCTTGGCAAAGGAAGACCCGACAATATGGACAAGGCCTAAGGAAGCTCCAGAAGGCAAGACGTGAAGGATGGGGAGACATCCGAGGGACGCGAAGCTGATGGAGGAGGCTAGAAGGCTAGGTTTAGGTTGGTCGGGCGAGGACGAGTGCTGAATGATTGTACTCAGGGAAAAATCCTATGTGATTAGGATTTATTGTAGCAGCACTGTTGCGACACTGAGGCAGTACTGTAGTAGTCGACTAGTACACTGTAGCAGTCGACTGATACACTATAGCAGTTGACTGGTAGTCGTCGACCGTTGGGTAACGGTCGACTTCACTTAAAGGACCAGTCGACTAGTGCATACACCAGTTGACTGGTAGTGAGAAAACAGCTTAGTGTTTTCCTCTCGAGCTCTATTTAATAGAGCTCGGGGTGCTTGTGTTGGGTTTTTCGGGCTGCAAAAACCACTTTTTGCGTTGCGGAAACCACGAAACCCCCGCCACCGGATCCGTGTGAAGAATACAAGTAGTAAAACTTCGAGTATGAGTTTTCTAAGCCTAGATCTACAAGATAAGATCTTTACCCTTGATGCGAAGCCCTTCGCTTAATCCCGCTCGTCCAAGGTTCGTCGCCGAATCTCGAGAGTATCAAAGTAGATACTCCTCTATGTGTATCCACATGAACGGAAGATGGAGAAACCTAACAAAAGGTGTGCTAGCAACCTTTGAAAGATTCGGCCAAAGAGGAGGAGAGGGAGAGAGGAAAGAGCTTGAGGAAGAAGAAGATGGAATTATCACACAAAATGAAACTCCTCACAAGCACTAAAGTGGTCAGCCACTTTTCATGAGAAGTTATATACTCCATGGAATTTCAAGAGTCAAAAACTCTTGATCTCCCTCATGAGGTGGCACACACATGTGCTAGCCTTGATGATGTGGCACATCACCATTAGCCACTTAATGCCAACTCACCAATGAGGTGGCAAATGGTCAAGTCAAACTTGACCCTTCATCTTCCTCTCAAGTCAAGTCAAATTTGACCACTTCTCTCCCTTGGTTGATCTAATCTAACCATTGGTTCAAGTCAATTTTAATTTAATGAATCTCTATTCATTGAATTAAATTAATTAAATGAGTCTAAGTCCAAATTAGACTCACTTAACACATGAACCAAATTGAGTTCAACTCAATTAGCCTAATTTAGATTACTCTTAATCAAATTTGGTTCATCACATGAACCTAATCCTTTAGGTTCATCAAATGAACCTAATCTCCATCTAATTGTTCTTTGTGTGTGACCCTATAGGTTCTTGTAACGTTGGCAATGCTCCTAAACTCATTTAGGAGCATAAGTAATAAGCGGTATCTAGCAACACATCATTACTACCCAAGTTACAAGAATGTTGAGATCCAACATCACCTTGTGACTACTAATTGTGACTCTTCACAATATATGACAAGTGTCCTTCTATCCTAGACATCTAGATTGATCAATATGAGGCATAGACCGTGTCATCCTCTAATCAATCTAAATCTTGAACTCCAAGTAGACTCAATCGATCAAATGAGCTTAATATCTCATATTGACTCACTTGGGCATGACCATGCATTTCATAGTCTCACTCTATCAAGAATATCGATGTCACTCCCGTTATATAGGAGGGATAGATCCCATCTACATCACTCCCATCCCTCTGCATAATTCTTTACATACCCAGTAATCGCCTTTATAGTCCACCTAGTTACGGGTGACGTTTGACGAAGTCAAAGTACGTAACTCCTTATGTGGGGAACCATGGTGACTTCAGGTCCAAGGACTAATATCATACTAATGCCCACATGAGAAAGTATATGGCACTCATATAACGATCCATGATACTTTCTCATGACGGGTCATTCAGTATACATTCTCCAATGCATACCCATGTGTCAACTTGATATCTCCATATCCATGACTTATGAGATCAAGTCATCGAGTTGACCTACATGCTAGTCTCATCGCATTAACATTGTCCCTGAATGTTAATACTCGACTAGGAATGATTAAGAGTAGTGTTCCCTATATCATCTCACTTTCGATTCAACCAATCGATTGATATATGTAAGAACCTTCTACTCAAGGACACTATTATACTTAGTTATTTGGCACCAATACAAGTAAGTATAATAACCAAAACAAATTCCTTTTATTTATATATAGAAGAATATGATACAATGAGTCCATACAACAATCATCAAATGATTGACTCTAGGGCTCTAACTAACAATCTCCTACTAGCACTAGTGCCAATCAGTGTAAGCTCTAAGGCCTAATGACCTAGTGTGACCATCATGCTTTCTCTGTGTCAAAGCCTTGGTCAAGGGATCTGCGATGTTATCCTCTGTGGGTACTCTGTAAATCTTCACATCTCCTCTATCGATGATCTCTCGAATGTGATGGAAGCGTCGTAGTATGTGTTTGGTCCGCTGGTGTGAGCGAGGTTCCTTCGCCTGTGCTATAGCTCCATTGTTGTCACAATAGAGCTCAATAGGGTCAGCAATGCTAGGAACCACCCCAAGTTCAGTGATGAACTTGCGGATCCAAACTGCTTCCTTTGCTGCTTCTGATGCAGCAATGTACTCGCCCTCTGTTGTAGAATCAGCGACAGTGTCCTGCTTCGAACTCTTCCAGCTCACAACACCACCATTTATGCAAAACACGAACCCTGACTGCGATCGATAATCATCCTGGTCGATTTGGAAGCTGGCATCACTGCAACCCTTTACAGCTTGCTCATCATCGCCTCTATATATCAAGAAATATTCTTTAGTCCTTCTTAAGTACTTAAGAATATTCTTGACTGCTATCCAGTGACTTTCACCTGGATCTGACTGGTATCTGCTCGTCATGCTCAAAGCATACGAGACATCTGGACGAGTACATAGCATGACATACATGATAGATCCTATGGCTGAGGCATAAGGGATCTAATCTATGCGGTCTCTCTCCTCTCTAGAAGAGGGACCTTGAGTCTTCGAAAGACTCACGCCATGTGATATCGACAGAAATCCCTTCTTTGAGTTCTGCATGATAAACCGTAGGAGTACCTTGTCAATATATGTACTCTGACTTAGGCCAAGCAATCTCTTAGATCTATCTCTATAGATCTGTATGCCTAGAATGCGGGATGCTTTACCTAAGTCCTTCATTGAGAAACAAGTCCCTAGCCAAGTCTTGATAGACTGTAGCAAAGGGATGTCCTTCCCAATGAGTAGTATGTCATCCACATACAATATGAGGAAGACAACTATGTCCCCTACAACTTTCTTGTAGACACAAGGTTTATCTTCATTCTTGATGAAACTAAACTGTTTGATTGCATCATTGAATCGAAGATTCTAACTCCGAAAAGCTTGCTTTAGTCCATAAATGGACCTATGCAGCTTGCATACTCTGCTAGTATGCTGTGGATCTACAAAACCCTCAGATTGTGTCATGAACACATCCTCGAGCAGGTTTCCATTCAGAAACACGGTTTTGATATCCATCTACCAGATCTCATAATCGTGGTATGCTGCAATAGTAAGCATGATCTGAATGGACTTAAACATCGCAACTGGAGAAAAGGTTTCATCATAGTCAATACCATGAATCTGTTCGAAACCTTTAACTACCAAGCGACCCTTATAAATAAGTTCATCCATGTCAGTCTTTCTCTTAAAGACCAACTTACACCCAATGGTTTTTACCCCTTCAGGTGGATCAACCAAAGTCCATACTTGGTTAGTGTACATGGATTCCATCTCGGATCTCATGGCCTCTAGCCATTTCTCGGAATCTGGTCTCATCACAGCTTCTTGATAGGAGGTGGGCTCATCCTCTATGAGCACAACGTCATCATGGTCAGACAAGAAAAATGAGTATCTCTCAGGCTGACGACATACCCTATCAGACCTGCGAAGAGGTATGTCTACTTGAACTGGTTGTTGTTCCTCAACTCTTTGTGGAACAACATCATCCACAACACTTTGTGGTTCCAGTTCAACTTCCATCGAGGCTTCAGTGCTATTGTTCACATCTTGAACTTCTTCAAGATTGAACGTACTCCCACTAGTCTTTCTAGAAACAAAATCCCTTTCTAGAAAAACTCCAGTCTTAGCCACAACCACCTTGTGTTGACTGTGAACGTAGAAGTAATATCCCTTCGTTTCCTTGGGATATCCAATGAAATAGCACTTGTCGGATTTGGGTCCCAATTTGTCCGAGACTTAACGTCTAATGTAAGCCTCACAACCCCAAATCCTCATAAAAGACACCTGGGCATCTCTCCTAGTCCATATCCTATATGGTGTCTTTATCACAACCTTAGATGGAACTCGGTTGAAAATGAAGGTTGTTGTGTCTAGAGCATAGACCCAAATGAATGTAGGAAGATCTGTGTGACTCATCATAGACCTTACCATATCTAATAAGGTACGATTCCTCCTTTCGGATACACAATTCCACTGTGGTGTTCCAAGAGGAGTGAGTTGGGATAGAATCCCACACTCAGCTAGATAGTCACGAAACTCATGGCTAAGGTATTCCCCACCTCGATCTGATCGAAGTATCTTAATACTCTTGCCAAGCTGGTTTTGTACTTCATTCTTGAATTCTTTGAACTTTTCAAAAGATTCAGACTTATGTGTCATCAAGTACACATAGCCATATCTACTGAAGTCATCAGTAAATGTAATGAAGTACCTATAACCACCTCTAGCAGCGACATTGAAAGGGCCACATACATCACTATGTATAAGACCTAACAAGTCAGTTGCTCTCTCACTGTGTCCACTAAAGAGAGTCTTGGTCATCTTGCCTAGTAGGCATGACTCGCATATCTCATATGATTCAAAATCAAATGAGTCCAGCAAACCATCTTTATGGAGCTGGGATAAGCGCTTGTCATTTATATAACCTAAGCGACAGTGCCAGAGATAGGTTTGGTTCATGTCATTTGACTTGAACCTCTTGGTACTTATGTTATAGATAGGGCTCTCAAGGTGTAGAATATATAGTCCGTTCATCAGAGGTGCACCACAATAGAACATATCATTTACATAAACTGAACAACATTTGTTCTTTATTATAAATGAAAACCCTTTCTTGTCCAAACAAGAAACTAATATAATGTTCTTAGTCAAAGCAGACATATAATAACAATCATCTAACTCTAATACAAGCCCAGAGGATAGAGATAGAAAATAAGTCCCTACAGCAATAGCAGCAACCCGTGCTCTATTGCCTACGCGTAGGTCCACCTCGCCCTTCGTCAATGCCCTGCTATTTCTCAGCGCCTGCACATTAGTACAAATGTGAGAAGCACATCCGGTATCTAATACCCATGAAGAAGAAATAGATAGATTGACTTCTATAACATATATACCTGAAGTGGAAGTCTCACTTCTCTTCTTCTTAAGATCTTCCAGGTACACCTTGCAGTTCCTCTTCTAGTTCCCGGTCTGACCGCAGTGGAAGCAGGTAGCATCCTTGGCGACCCCTCCTTTAGGCTTCAGTGCCTTGCCTTTGCCCTTGGCTTGGAGCCCTTGCCCTTGTGTTTCTGAACCATCAAAATAGAGTTGGGCTTAACCTTCTTAAGGTTGAGCTCAGCAGTTCGTAACATACTAAGCAGTTCGGGCAGTGGCTTGTCAATTTTGTTCATGTTGTACTTCATGACAAATTGACCGTAGCTCTCTGGCAAAGACTGCAAGATCAGGTCAGTGGCCAGCTCTTGGCTAAGTTGGAATCCCAACCTATGTAGATTATCTATGTACCCAATCATCTTGAGTACATATGGACCTACGGGAGTCCCATATGATATCTTGCACTGAAATAGTGCCCTTGAGATCTCAAATCTCTCGTGCCGCGCTTATCCTTGATATAGTTGACGAAAATATTCAACCATATCATAAGCACCCATTAACTCATGTTGCTTCTGAAGCTCAGAGTTCATGGTCACGAGCATTAGACATGATACATCTAATGCGTCATCTTGATGCTTCTTGTAAGCATCTTTGTCTGCTTGCATGGCATTGGCAGGAGGAGCCTCTGGAATGGGCTGCTCTAGAATGTACAGTTTACGTTCTTGGGTGAGAACTATTCTCAGATTCCTGTATCAGTCCAGGAAATTTGCTCCGTTGAGCTTGTCCTTGTCAAGGACAGAACACAAAGAGAAGGTGTTCATGTTTGACGTCATGGTTATCTACAACAGAAAAATGCAGAAAAATAAATATCATATTCTATTAATCATTTAATTAGGCCTTTAACTAAATGATGCTCCCACTGAATTCTATAATTTATGTGGAACAAGATCCACATCATACTTGTAATACCCACTAAACTTGTAAGAGAAATATATGAATGTGGGATTTTGCCTTAGAAAAAAAAAATAGGAAGTGAGTTGAAGCAAAAAGAAATAAAATGAAATAAAAAGAAGTGAGGGTCAAGGATTCAACCTTGAACCTCTTATATTATAATTCATAGAGTAGAAACCAATTGGGATAGAGAGAAGATATTGATAGCAAAGGAGGGAAACTCATGATAAAGGTAAGAGTAAAAGCTAGCCAAAAGAAAACAAGAAAAGAGCAAGAGAAAGACAACTTGCCTTCCTCCCTTTCTCTCCCTCTTCCTCTTCTTGCCGTGACCTTAAAGAGACCATTAAGGGTATTCATTCCCCCTTGTTTCACCATGAATGATGAGGATAAATAAATAAATAAAAATAAAAATAAAATAGAAAAAAAAGGCTAAGGGAGAAGGAAAGCAAAAACTAAGTTTGCTACCTCTTCCTCCTTAACTTAAAAGAGAATATGTAAAGAGAAGATTTTATTTCTTTCTCTCATTTCTCTCATTCATCCCTCTCCATCACCGAAACCCCAGTCCCCCTCTCCTCCATCTTCAGCCCCAAAGCCAAGTTTTTCCCTAAGAAAGCCTAAGATACAAGGAGGACTTAGCAAAGGAATCAAGGGAAAAGAGCTAGAAGAAGAGGCTACTTCTTCTTCACCATACCTTAGATCCACAAGCGAAAAGGATGTAAGCTTCCCCTCACCTGTGGTACAAGGCTTTTATGTGATTTTCGGATTCTATAAGGATTAGAAAACCTAGGAAAGAATTTAAGAAAATTCGGCTAAAGAAAGGGTTTTCGAATCTAGGATGATTTAAACAAGTCCTTATTTCATGATATTCTTTCTATGCTATGTAGGAAGGATTTTCTTCATGTTTTTATACTTAAATGATGCTTGATCAGAGGAGTACCTAACCCTAGAATTTCGGCCAAAAATATGTTAAGGAGGTTAGGGAAAAATATTGTTTAACTAAACTAGTACAAAATTTCTCCCATGAACTACTAAGGGTTTTTATTGGTTTTCTTGCTTGAAAGTTACTTGGAACCAAAGAAATCCATTTATATGTTTCGGCCAAGAAAAGGGATTAGGGTTAAGAAGACCTTTAAATTTAAATAACCATGTTGGTATGATAGAATATAGAGTTCTCTTAAAGAATTGCATGTTGTACATTGCTAGAAATTCATGAACTCTTATTTTAGATTTTCGGCCATGATAAGATGGATAGTTTAGAAAAGCTTAAACAAAATTCTAATATGCTCAAGACCTCTGTGATATTATGATATGAAGGTTGTTTAATGTTCTTATGTTTAAATTGAGTATAGGAAAATTAGTTACATGATATATGACATGTAAGATCACAAGGGTCCTAGCTTGTTTATGAACCAACTTTATATATGATGTTCTTAGTAATTTTTGCCATGAAACTTACTTAGGTTTTCCATGCTTTAGGCCACTTAAAACCTAGTTTAAAGATTGGTAGGTTTCAGCCATGAGGAAAAATAAAAGAAAAAGGGAAAGAAACCTAGGAAGCCTAAGACACAATTCACATGTATGTTTATTATGCTTGTCTTTATACATGCTATGAAACTTGTATGATTTCTTATGCTTTTAGGCTATTTGAAGCAAGTTTATATACTGTTGAGTTTCGGCCAAGTAGGGTTTAAAAGACCTAGAGGGCTTAGAAATGAAACCAAAGGTGTTAAAAGTGCTTCCTATGAAAATATGATAATGTGTTGATTGTGTCACATGCTTGTATAATTTTTCCATGACCTAAATGGACCATTGTATGTTTCGGCCATGAAGGAATAGATGCCCTAGAAACCCTAGAACAAGAATTAAATATGCTTGTCACTTTACATGGAATATGATAAGTAGAAAGACAAAGTTCCCATGCTATATGTTGTTTAATGACCTAATTGAGGCTAGGGTAAGTTTCGACCATACATGTTGCATAATGTCTTGTTATGAATTTATACATGATGATTAGTTCAAGTTCACATGCTTGTATGTTTATTTGTAGCCCTAATGAACACTTGTTAAAAGTTTGACCATGACATATGTTAAGAGCTTGAAGGACTTAGGAACTAGCTCAATATGCTTACTATGCTATTTGGAAAAAAAATACTATAAATATGGTTTAAGGTTTCCATGCTTTCATGACATTTGGGACCTTGTTTATATACTGATAGGGTTCGGCCACATGAGTTTAAGGACTTGGAGAACTTAGAAACCAAGTTAATCATGCTTATAATGCTTCCTATGAAATTTATATGATGGTGATTTAGGGTTCACATGCTTGGAGGTTGTTTTTACCTAAATTGAGACCTAAGGGGGTTCGGCCATGATAGGAACCCAAGGGTTTAGGAAGCTTAGAACCCAAGTTAACTATGTTACCATGTTTCTTATGATAGTATAATCACATGATATACCCTTATGCTTAACCATGTATGCTTGTGATTTATACCTTTTTATGATATGATATGTGGATAGAGATATGCATGTTTTAATGATATGTTATGTGCTTAGAAATATGCAAGCTTTAATGATATGCTATGTGCTTAGAATATGCATGCTTTTATGATATGCTATGTGAGTAAAAAAATATGCATGCTTTAATGATATGCTATGTACTTAGAATATGCATGTTTTTATGATATGCTATGTGTTTAAAATATGCCTACTTTTTATGACATGATGTATGCCTAAGTGATGCATACTTTTTATGATATGATGTATGCCTAAGTGATGCATATTTTATTATGACATGATGTATGCCTAAGTGATGCATATTTTTTATGATATGATGTATGCCTAAGTGATGCATACTTTCTTATGACATGATGTATGCCTAAGTGATGCATACTTTTTATGATATGATGTATGCCTAATTGATGCATACTTTTATGACATAATGTATGCCTAAGTGATGCATACTTTTATGCTATGCTATGTGACTAAATGATGCATTTTTATACATGCTACTTTACTTTGTAAGGCTTGTACCAAGGGTGGACTCCTAATCAGTCTATAGGCCTTGCTTTGTGATCTAGGCTAATAAGGGATGGGCTCCTTAGTACACCCCTAGGCCTTGCTTTGTGATCTAGGCCAAGCCTTGCTTTGTGATCTAGGCTAATAAGGGATGGACTCTTCAAGTACGCCCCTAGGCCATGCTTTGTGATCTTGACCTAGTTCCTAGTATGATTCAAGACTTGCTACCTTGGATATACTTAGGACGCGCGCATCTATGTTATGTATGTATGGTACAAGCCGGGGCCCTAAATATGTTGATATTATGTTCAAGTATATATATGTAAGAAGAAAATGGTTTTAAAAGATCATGAGACATACACATGTTTTTCGGATACATGTTTTTAAAATCATGATGCATATAATCTATGATTATGTTGTGTTGAGGCTATGATTTAAAATATGCCATGATATGATTATGTTATGATTCATGCTATGTTTTAAGAGATGATATGCCATGATAAGATGATGTTATGTTTCATGCTATGTTTTAAGAGATGATATGCCATGATATGATTATGTTATGTTTCATGCTATGCTTTAAGAGATGATATGTCATGACTAGTTATAATGTTTATTATGTTGCATGATATGCTTAAAGAGTATGATATGTTATGCCATGACTAGTTGAGATCATGTTAAGTTGAGACATTATTTGATTATGTGCTGATTGTTGGTTTTAGTGAGTAGGAAAGGAACTTACTGAGCCATGAGTGCTCATAGCTTACTTTCCTTGTACCACAGATAAAGGAAAAAGCTGGATGAGTTAAAGGAGCAGCAGGAGGGGCAACGAAGATGTGTGTGGCGGTGGCTAGGCAACTAATTAAGAACCTGCTTTAAAACCTTTAAGAACTATGCTTTGGTTTTGTGAAATGTAATACAATATGGGTGACTTGATGTTAAGTTTTTATTTATTTTGTTATCATGTTATGAAACCATGTTAGTGTAGTTCGGTTTTTAATTAAGCTAAGAAAAAATAATTTTTAGTCTTCCGCTGTAATATGTACGTAGAGTATCGTAGCCCCGTCCCTTGTTGATAGCAGGGAGGGCGGGCGTTACAGGTTGGTATCAGAGCGAGGTTATTGCCAGCTCACTACACACACATCAAGCCACCTACCTGCCGCTCCAAGTAAGAATGTTTATGCTAAATTTACTTGTTATATGCTTATGTTTAATTTTCTTGTTACATGTTTATGCTTAATTTTCATGATTATATGACTTATGCTTTATTTTTTTCTTTCTTGTTATATTGCCTATGCTTCATTTTCTTTACTACATTGCTTATGCTTTATTTCCTTATGTTACATTGTTTGTCATTATATTCCTTATTTTTCCTTATGTTGTTTATGCTTTAGTTTCATGTTCTACTTGCTTATGTTTGATGCTTTATTCTATACTTTTAGTTATAAATTAGATTAGGATTACATATTGGTAGGTTATGAATAATACCAGAACAAATAGATAGAAACAAAACAATAGGTTAGATTGGCTAAAAACGATAACCACTTACACTAGTCTGTTTGTCCTTATTTAGATAAACATGGTTAGGACACGCAATGCTCGAACCGGAGGAACAGTGACTCCACCAGATCTGACACAGGTAGTCGCAGACCTCCAGCATCAGATCGTCACCAATTGATAAACTTGATTGGGACACGCAATGCCCGAACCAAGGAGACAGTAACTCCACCAGTGCCCCCGGCAGCCCCTGCTCCGATGGTCCAACAAGAGGCCTATCTGATTCAATGGCAAAGGCTTAAGCCTGAAGCATTCTCGGGAAACTGTGAACCATGGGATGCGCAAGCCTGGCTCAAAACCGTGGAGAACATAATGGAATTATTGGATTGGCCTGAACACGAGAAGGTCAAATGCGCGTCGTTCTGTCTTACCGGAGATGCCCGGATGTGGTGGGACAGAGTAAAGGCGAAAAGGCAAATAAACCAAATGTAGTGGACAGATTTTGAGACAGAGTTCTTAGAGGAATTCTTCCATATGCGAGTGACCAATAAGCACTATGACGAGTTCACTGAGTTCCGGCAAGGTGATCTGTCAGTTAATGAAGCCGTTAAGAGGTTCAACCGCCTAGCCCGACTGTGCCCAGAACTGGTCCGAACTGAAAAAGAAAGGGTCCGGTTAATGTTAAAGATGCTCCGACCTGAGATAGCTCTAAACGTAGCCGGCGGAGTTAATAGACCGCAGACTGCAGAGGAACTAGTCAGTAGTGCCCTGATTACCGAGCACTATCAGGAAGCAATGAACAAGGGCAAGAACCAAGCACTGACCAGAGCACAAAAATCGCACAATACCAGAACCGACTGGAAAGGAAACTCAGGTGGAAAAAGGAAACAGTGGAATAAAACGAAAGGTGGTCCTGCAAATAAGCAGACCAAGTACCCTCAGTGTGCAACATGTGGGAAGATGCATTCTGGAGTATGTCGTCTGAGCACCAGAAAGTGCTACAATTACGGAAAGGAAGGTCATTTGATAAGAGATTGCCCTACTCAGCTTCAAGCACCACCTTCGCAGAACTTCCAGAACAGGAGTACCCCCGCACAGCTTCACCAGATGCAAGTTGCCATAGAAGGGACTTCAATCAGCCAAGGAAGATTGGAGGCCCCTCCCACTATGACCGATGCCAGAATCTACTCACTTACCCAGGAAGACGTGGCGAACGCCTCTACTGTTGTCACAGGTCAGCTACTTATTTACAATCAGTATGCTGTAGTATTATTTGATACCGGGGCAACGCACTCGTTCGTCTTAACGCCTTTTATGAAGAAGCTAGATATACCACTCCGAACTCTAGAGGACACGTTCTTAACCACCTTACCATCCGGGGAGATTATGCCATCGGACCATATGCTGCAAGCAGTACTCATTCGGATAGCAAACAGAGAACTCTACTGCAATCTGATAGTACTTGATATGCAGGATTATGACATAATTTTGGGCATGGATTTCCTTAGTAAGTACGGTGCTTCAATCGAGTGCCGCAAAAGAAAAGTGATTTTACGACCCGAAAATGAACCAGAGTTTGAATTTTACGGGGAATCAAAAGGAATGGAGAAGTTATTGTCATCCATTAAAGCACAAAAGATGTTAGATAAAGGATGTATGGGGTTTCTAGCACACGTGGTTGATACCAATCAAGTCAAAGACCCGAAGTTAGAAGACGTCAGAATAGTATGCAACTATCCAAAAGTATTTCCAGATGAACTACCAGGGTTGGCCCCTGACAGAGAGATAGAATTCGGAATCGAATTGATTCCTGGTACTCAGCCGATTTCAAAAGCACCTTATCGTATGGCTCCGGCTGAATTAAAGGAACTTCAGGAACAGTTATCCGAATTACTCGACAAGGGACTTATTCGTCCTAGTCACTCTCCATGGGGAGCTCCAGTGCTATTCGTAAAGAAGAAGGATGGGTCTATGCGAATGTGTATAGACTACCGAGCGCTGAATAATGTGACGATCAAGAACCGGTACCCACTCCCACGGATCGATGACATGTTCGATCAACTGAAGGGTGCGACCATTTTCTTAAAGATAGATCTACGATCCGGTTATCATCAAGTGAAGGTGAAACAAGATGATATACCAAAAACAGCATTTCGAACCCGATATGGACATTATGAGTTCATAGTTATGCCTTTCGGAGTAACCAACGCTCCTACAGTATTTATGGACCTGATGAATCGAGTATTTACGGCATATCTTGATAAATTTGTGATCGTCTTCATTGATGATATACTTATCTACTCGAGAACTCCAGAAGAACATGCCGAACACCTGAATACTATACTACAGATCCTTCAAGAGAAACAACTGTATGCAAAATTCTCCAAATGCGAGTTTTGGCTTGACCGGGTAATATTTCTAGGTCATGTCATCTCCAAAGATGGAGTTATGGTGGATCCAAGTAAAATCGAAGCTGTGAATAGCTGGAATCGACCAAAGAATGCCAGCGAAGTCAGGAGTTTTCTCGGACTAGCAGGTTATTACAGGAAATTTGTAGAGAATTTCTCCAAAATCGCAGCCCCTATGATAGCCCTCACCAAGAAAAATACAAAGTATGAATGGACAGAAGCTTGCGAGAAGAGTTTCGCGGAATTAAAAAGGAGACTGACCAGTGCTCCGATTCTTACTCTTCCGGAAACCAACAAAGGCTTCGATATGTACAGCGATGCTTCCATCACAGGACTTAGAGCTATACTCATGCAAGATGGCAAAGTCATTGCCTACGCCTCTAGACAACTTAAAGAACATGAGAAGAATTATCCCATTCACGACTTAGAACTAGCAGCCGTGGTCTTCGCTCTCAAAATATGGAGACATTATTTATATGGAGCTCAGTGTAAGATTTATACCGACCATCAGAGTCTGAAATACTTCTTCACGCAAAAAGACCTGAATATGAGGCAACGCCGATGGCTCGAATTAGTTAAAGATTATGACTGCGAGATTCTTTATCACCCAGGAAAGGCGAACAAAGTGGCCGATGCACTCAGCCGAAAGTTCAGTGCCACCTGATGCAACTATTTTAAAGTTCGAGCACGAACTTTTTATGAGGTACGGGGTACTGTAATACCCACTAAACTTGTAAGAGAAATATATGAATGTGGGATTTTGCCTTAGAAAAAAATAATAGGAAGTGAGTTGAAGCAAAAAGAAATAAAATGAAATAAAAAGAAGTGAGGGTCAAGGATTGAACCTTGAACCTCTTATATTATAATTCATAGAGTAGAAACCAATTGGGATAGAGAGAAGATATTGATAGCAAAGGAGGGAAACTCATGATAAAGGTAAGAGTAAAAGCTAGCCAAAAGAAAACAAGAAAAGAGCAAGAGAAAGGCAACTTGCCTTCCTCCCTTTCTCTCCCTCTTCCTCTTCTTGCCGTGACCTTAAAGAGACCATTAAGGGGATTCATTCCCCCTTGTTTCACCATGAATGATGAGGATAAATAAATAAATAAAAATAAAAATAAAATAGAAAAAAAAGGCTAAGGGAGAAGGAAAGCAAAAACTAAGTTTGCTACCTCTTCCTCCTTAACTTAAAAGAGAATATGTAAAGAGAAGATTTTATTTCTTTCTCTCATTTCTCTCATTCATCCCTCTCCATCACCGAAACCTCAATCCCCCTCTCCTCCATCTTCAGCCCCAAAGCCAAGTTTTTCCCTAAGAAAGCCTAAGATACAAGGAGGACTTAGCAAAGGAATCAAGGGAAAAGAGCTAGAAGAAGAGGCTACTTCTTCTTCACCATACCTTAGATCCACAAGCGAAAAGGATGTAAGCTTCCCCTCACCTGTGGTACAAGGCTTTTATGTGATTTTCGGATTCTATAAGGATTAGAAAACCTAGGAAAGAATTTAAGAAAATTCGGCTAAAGAAAGGGTTTTCGAATCTAGGATGATTTAAACAAGTCCTTATTTCATGATATTCTTTCTATGCTATGTAGGAAGGATTTTCTTCATGTTTTTATACTTAAATGATGCTTGATCAGAGGAGTACCTAACCCTAGAATTTCGGCCAAAAATATGTTAAGGAGGTTAGGGAAAAATATTGTTTAACTAAACTAGTACAAAATTTCTCCCATGAACTACTAAGGGTTTTTATTGGTTTTCTTGCTTGAAAGTTACTTGGAACCAAAGAAATCCATTTATATGTTTCGGCCAAGAAAAGGGATTAGGGTTAAGAAGACCTTTAAATTTAAATAACCATGTTGGTATGATAGAATATAGAGTTCTCTTAAAGAATTGCATGTTGTACATTGCTAGAAATTCATGAACTCTTATTTTAGATTTTCGGCCATGATAAGATGGATAGTTTAGAAAAGCTTAAACAAAATTCTAATATGCTCAAGACCTCTGTGATATTATGATATGAAGGTTGTTTAATGTTCTTATGTTTAAATTGAGTATAGGAAAATTAGTTACATGATATATGACATGTAAGATCACAAGGGTCCTAGCTTGTTTATGAACCAACTTTATATATGATGTTCTTAGTAATTTTTGCCATGAAACTTACTTAGGTTTTCCATGCTTTAGGCCACTTAAAACCTAGTTTAAAGATTGGTAGGTTTCAGCCATGAGGAAAAATAAAAGAAAAAGGGAAAGAAACCTAGGAAGCCTAAGACACAATTCACATGTATGTTTATTATGCTTGTCTTTATACATGCTATGAAACTTGTATGATTTCTTATGCTTTTAGGCTATTTGAAGCAAGTTTATATACTGTTGAGTTTCGGCCAAGTAGGGTTTAAAAGACCTAGAGGGCTTAGAAATGAAACCAAAGGTGTTAAAAGTGCTTCCTATGAAAATATGATAATGTGTTGATTGTGTCACATGCTTGTATAATTTTTCCATGACCTAAATGGACCATTGTATGTTTCAGCCATGAAGGAATAGATGCCCTAGAAACCCTAGAACAAGAATTAAATATGCTTATGTCACTTTATATGGAATATGATAAGTAGAAAGACAAAGTTCCCATGCTATATTGTTTAATGGCCTAATTGAGGCTAGGGTAAGTTTTGGCCATACATGTTGCATAATGTCTTGTTATGAATTTATACATGATGATTAGTTCAAGTTCACATGCTTGTATGTTTATTTGTAGCCCTAATGAACACTTGTTAAAAGTTTGACCATGACATATGTTAAGAGCTTGAAGGACTTAGGAACTAGCTCAATATGCTTACTATGCTATTTGGAAAAAAAATACTATAAATATGGTTTAAGGTTTCCATGCTTTCATGACATTTGGGACCTTGTTTATATACTGATAGGGTTCGGCCACATGAGTTTAAGGACTTGGAGAACTTAGAAACCAAGTTAATCATGCTTATAATGCTTCCTATGAAATTTATGTGATGGTGATTTAGGGTTCACATGCTTGGAGGTTGTTTTTACCTAAATTGAGACCTAAGGGGGTTCGGCCATGATAGGAACCCAAGGGTTTAGGAAGCTTAGAACCCAAGTTAACTATGTTACCATGTTTCTTATGATAGTATAATTACATGATATACCCTTCTGCTTAACCATGTATGCTTGTGATTTATACCTTTTTATGATATGATATGTGGATAGAGATATGCATATTTTAATGATATGTTATGTGCTTAGAAATATGCAAGCTTTAATGATATGCTATGTGCTTAGAATATGCATGCTTTTATGATATGCTATGTGAGTAGAAAAATATGCATGCTTTAATGATATGCTATGTACTTAGAATATGCATGTTTTTATGATATGCTATGTGTTTAAAATATGCCTACTTTTTATGACATGATGTATGCCTAAGTGATGCATAGACCATGCTTTGTGATCTTGACCTAGTTCCTAGTATGATTTAAGACTTGCTACCTTGGATATACTTAGGACGCGCGCATCTATGTTATGTATGTATGGTACAAGCCGGGGCCCTAAATATGTTGATATTATGTTCAAGTATATATATGTAAGAAGAAAATGGTTTTAAAAGATCATGAGACATACACATGTTTTTCGGATACATGTTTTTAAAATCATGATGCATATAATCTATGATTATGTTGTGTTGAGGCTATGATTTAAGATATGCCATGATATGATTATGTTATGTTTCATGCTATGTTTTAAGAGATGATATGCCATGATAAGATGATGTTATGTTTCATGCTATGTTTTAAGAGATGATATGCCATGATATGATTATGTTATGTTTCATGCTATGCTTTAAGAGATGATATGCCATGACTAGTTATAATGTTTATTATGTTGCATGATATGCTTAAAGAGTATGATATGTTATGCCATGACTAGTTGAGATCATGTTAAGTTGAGACATTATTTGATTATGTGCTGATTGTTGGTTTTAGTGAGTAGGAAAGGAACTTACTGAGCCATGAGTGCTCATAACTTACTTTCCTTGTACGACAGATAAAGGAAAAAGCTGGATGTGTTAAAGGAGCAGCAGGAGGGGCAATGAAGATGTGTGTGGCGGTGGCTAGGCAACTAATTAAGAACCTGCTTTAAAACCTTTAAGAACTATGCTTTGGTTTTGTGAAATGTAATACAATATGGGTGACTTGATGTTAAGTTTTTATTTATTTTGTTATCATGTTATGAAACCATGTTAGTGTAGTTCGGTTTTTAATTAAGCTAAGAAAAAATAATTTTTAGTCTTCCGCTGTAATATGTACGTAGAGTATCGTAGCCCCGTCCCTTGTTGATAGCAGGGAGGGCGGGCGTTACAATACTATGCCTTGAGTTAGCTTTGGCTAAATCGCCCAAGACTTAGTATGATCAGTGGGTAACTAATTTACCAATTACATCTCTATGCAACTCTTGTTTATAGGATCAAGATCCGCATTTATATTAAAACTCGAGTTAGCTTTAGCTAATACGCCCAAGAGTTACTATAAACGTGATTTTATCCTATATACCAACAATTGGAAAATGCCTATAGTTAAACTCGATCCAATTGAGTTAACTAGTTACTCAATCTAATTGAGTTGTACTCACCCATGCGTTGATAGGCGGGACCAAGATTGTCCCTCCGCACCCTATCAAGATAGTATGCGTTGCTCTGCTTTGGCAGATTCAATAACAACATGCGATTGAGGTAGTGATGGGTATCACGGCATGGTAGACATTTCGAGTTGATGCGATTGAGATCTAATCTAATCGACGAGGTGTATCATATACGCGATTTAGATCTAATCTAATCGTTAGGGCGCATCATGTATGTTATTTAGATCTAATCTAATCGTCAAGGCGCTAATTAATTACTATTCTAGCATGCATCACATATACACACAAACAAGTAATTAATTAAATATTTTTTGTTGTGATTAGTCATGGCCCTACTACGATCTTCTCAAGCCAATGAGAAGATCGGATGGTCAACTTAAGGTCAACAGCTTCTCAAGCTCCTTCCTTTGACCACCTTGTGTTGCTCGCGCCCTCCTCGTAACTCCGTCTCGAGTGGACCTTCCACCGCTCCATTTTGTACATTACTAAAAGTGAAACTCGAGTTATATTTGAGTCTAAACTAATTTACAACAGGAAATAAAAATAGGAAAGGCACGACGCGCAGGTCGCGTATCACATACAACACGCACATCATTGAAAATGGCACGCAAGCCATAATATGAATTACAACACAGAATTTCCAATATAATTGGGTCTTTTGGGCCATAACCATCACAAAATAATACATAATTCTAAATTATGTAATTTCTATAAATTTCTGTAATTTTTATTAATATTTTTATGAGTAAAAATTCCCGACGGTCCCGTTTAGCGATTTTCGGGCGCAATCGCAGAACGAATCCCCTTGCGGGGTCAGTGGCAGCGCCCCTACCCGCGATATAACCATCGCGAGTGTTCCTAAGCGATCCTACAGCGCCTTAGTCCGCTGTCCCAAAATGATTTGGGGCGAAACCTTGCCGTTTTGGAAAAATCTTCTGTGTAGTCGAAGCCTACAAGTGTCTAAACACTTGTGCTTCGATTCTACGAGAAAAATACCCATAAAAACTATAAAAAACATAAATTCACAAAAAGTTACAGATCTGTAATTTTCATAAAAATACAAATTAAAACTCATACTCGCTTCGCACGTGACTCTGATACCACTGTTGGGTTTTTTGGGCCGTAAAAACTGCTTTTTGCGTTGCGGAAACCCCGAAACCCCTGCCACTGGATCCGTGAGAAGAATAAAAGTAGTAAAACTTTGAGTATGAGTTTTCTAAGCCTTGATCTACATGATAAGATCTTTACCCTTGATGCGAAGCCCTTCGCTTAATCCCGCTCGTCCAAGGTTCATCGTCGGATCTCTAGAGTATCAAAGTAGATACTCCTCTATGTGTATCCACACAAACGGAAGATGGAGAAACCTAACAAAAGTTGTGCTAGCACCCTTTGAAAGATTCAGCCAAAGAGGAGGAGAGGGAGAGAGGAAAGAGCTTGAGGAAGAAGAAGATGGAGTTACCACACAAAATGAAACTCCTCACAAGCACTAAAGTGGCCGACCACTTTTCATGAGGAGTTACATACTCCATGGAATTTCAAGAGTCAAAAACTCTTGATCTCCCTCATGAGATAGCACACACATGTGCTAGCCTTGATGATGTGACACATCACCATTAGCCACTTAATGCCAACTCATCAATGAGATGGCAAATGGTCAAGTCAAACTTGACCCTTCATCTTCCTCTCAAGTCAAGTCAAACTTGACCACTTGTCTCCCTTGGTTGATCTAATCTAACCATTGGTTCAAGTCAATTTTAATTTAATGAATCTCTATTCATTGAATTAAAATAATTAAATGAGTCTAAGTCCAAATTAGACTCACTTAACACATGAACCAAATTGAGTTCAACTCAATTAGCCTAATTTGGATTACTCTTAATCCAATTTGGTTCATCACATGAACCTAATCCTTTAGGTTCATCAAATGAATCTAATTTCCATCTAATTGTTCTTTGTGTGTGACCCTATAGGTTCTTGTAACGTTGGCAATGCTCCTAAACTCATTTAGGAGCATAAGTAATGAGCGGTATCTAGCAACACATCATTACTACCCAAGTTACAAGAATGTTGAGATCCAACATCACCTTGTGACTACTAATTGTGACTCTTCACAATATATGACAAGTGTCCTTCTATCCTAGACATCTAGATTGATCAATATGAGGCATAGACCGTGTCATCCTCTAATCAATCTAAATCTTGAACTCCAAGTAGACTCACTCGATCAAATGAGCTCAATATCTCATATTGACTCACTTGGGCATGGTCATGCACTTCGTGGTCTCACTCTATCAAGAATATCAATGTTACTCCCGTCATATAGGAGGGATAGATCCCATCTACATCACTCACATCCCTCTGCATAATTCATTACATACCCAGTAATCGCCTTTAGAGTCTACCCAGTTACGGGTGATGTTTGATGAAGCCAAAGTACGTAACTCCTTATGTAGGGAACCATGGTGACTTCAGGTCAAAGGACTAATAGTCATACTAATAGCCACATGAGAAAGTATATGACACTCATATAACGATCTATGATACTTTCTCATGGCAGGTCATTCAGTATACATTCTTCAATGCATACCCATGTGTCAACTTGATATCTCCATATCCATGACTTGTGAGATCAAGTCATCGAGTTGACCTACATGCTAGTCTCGTCGCATTAACATTGTCCCTGAATGTTAATACTCGACTAGGAATGATTAAGAGTAGTGTTCCCTATATCATCTCATTATCGATTCAACCAATCGATTGATATAGGTAAGAACCTTCTACTCAAGGACGCTATTATACTTAGTTATTTGGCACCAATACAAGTAAGTATAATAATCAAAACAAATCCCTTTTATTTATATATAGAAGAATATGATACAATGAGTCCATACAGCAATTATCAAATGATTGGCTCTAGGGCTCTAACTAACAGCTTGGGCATGGTTGACGAAATAGATGAGGTTAACTCCTATTAGTAGTCTTCCAAAGCCTCCAAGCTCTTCTTGTGATCTAAGAGTATTTGGATCAAGGTTGTTGTGAGGTTTCTCCACCGAGAAAGAGGTTTGAGCTAGCAGAGGTTTTCGGGGAATCATCCACCGTTGGATTGGGATCGTCCACCTTACGGGCAATCGTGGAGTAGGAGCCCTATTCTCCGAACTACGTAAACGCCTTGTGTTACGGTTTATTTTTGGTTTATTGTCTTTCCTTATTGTTTATAGGATTTAGTTTTCTTCTTGTTAGTTTGTATTTTGTTTTCCGTTGCGTACTAACAAGTGTAGGAAGTGACGATTTGGGTGAGATGCTATTCATCCCCCCTCTTACGGATGTCAAGGTCCCAACAAGTGGTATTAGATCTAGGTGAGCTCTTGTTGGACTAATAGCCAAGGGAGCGAGTGCTAGAGGAAGAAGATGGAGTCGGAAGGTCCGCTAGGATGGGACATCCGAATCCCACCTCCATACGAGCACGAGAACTTTGACTATTGGAGGTGCGCATGGAGATGTGATTCCAAATAAATTGGAACCAATGGATTACGTTGGAAGAATTGTTTAAAGTTCCAACGGATAAGAAGGGAAAGCATCTCCGACCTCGATATTGGACCTAGGAGCAAAGGGAGCAATCGGAGACGGACAAGGAGGTAACTAAAATTTTAATTAATTTATTACCTTCTAATACGGTATTGAATGTAGGTGAATATGAGAATGCAAGCAACCTTTAGAAAAAGGTAATTGCGCTTTATGAGAGTCCTACACAAATCCAAGAAAAGGAGGAGCCCAAGGAGAAGGACTCATTGGTCCAAGAAGAGTAAGACTAATCGAATGTTGACACGGGTTGAACATCCGAGGAGGAGAAGGAAGATGAGGAGGTATCATCCACATCTTCAAGGGAAGACAAAGTGGAATCATCTGCATCTTGAAGTGAAGAAGAAGAAGAACAATCCAAGGATAAGGAGGTCTTGGAAGCTCAACCCTCAATCTTAACTACCAAGAAAAGCGAGAGAAGAGCCACATCAAATGTTTTGAGTGTAGTAAGATGGGACACTACAAGAGTAGGTGCCCTTCGCTCAAGAAGGTAAAGGAGGTAAACTCTAAACTCACTAAAGTTAATTTAGAAACTAATGTGAGTTGTGGGAAGAAGGAGAAGAAGCATATTTGATGCTTCACATGTGGTGAGTGGGGTCACTACCACATAAAGTGCCTAAGAAGAGGAGAGCTCAAGAAATTGGCGCACTTAAGGAAGTGGGAGAAGAAAAGAGCTTCAAGGATAAGGGAGGTAAACCCTAACTTGAATTCAATTTCAAATTCAAATTCCTCCATGCATGTTAGAAATAATATGAATTATTTTCCCATGCATATTTATGGTTTTAGATATAATTATAGGAATAGGGTTAATGTAGGTGATAACCCTAGGAAATCATTTTCAAATGATAGACCTAAAAGGAAACAACCTATATTGCCTAAGGATAAGAAGGTGGTTGAAAACCTAGGCATTAATCCCAAGAAGGGGAGACAAATGCCTAGGAAGGTGGGTAGATCTAGTGATGTGCAAGGTGGACATATTGACTCTAGGGTTAGAATCCTAGAATTAGAAAATCAAGCCTTGAAGGTAAGGCTTGAAGAAATGGAGAAAGTCCTAGATAGGCTCATTATTGGATCTAGAGGAATTGACATGTGTTTGGGTGGTCAAAGACCCAAAAATATCAAATTGGGCCCCTCCAAGACCAAAAGGAGGTCAAGTGCTAAGGTGACACATGACATTAGTAGGGGAGGAGTAACCAAGGACAAGGGAAAGTTATCCAAGGCCAATAAAAAGGAATATGCTAGGGTGACATATAATTATGGCAAGGATAAGATGTCCAAGGTTAAGGACAAGAATAAATTAACCAAAGACAAGGTGTCTAAGGTTAAGAAGGTAAGTTTTGTAGGCCAAGTGTCACCCGAGGTGCACCGAAGTGGCCTAGCCATAGTGGATGAGTCACCTAGGGAGGTGGATAAGATTAAGAGCTCAAGGGGGAGCTCAAAGAGTATTTGGGATATATGATAAATGATCTCAAGTGAAACAATATGTACCAAAGGGATTAGAGATGGATTTGAGTCTCTACTGTAGTTGGTTGACACAATTGGATTAAGTTTCATGCATGAAAATATGACATTGGGGTCATATTGCATGAAAATTAATTTTTGATGTATAGATACCATATAAACTCATGCTAGGGAAGTATTGTGGTTTAGTATAGGCAGATACATTAAGAGGAAGCAAAAACTAGGACTTTAGGTCAAGGGTTCAATTGAACCATTTAGATAGTTTTAAATTTTGTGTCATTCTTGGGATATATGATAAATATATTTTTTTATATATTTTTCAAAGTAGACAAGGTTAAAATAGACTTCTTCACAAAATTTGAGACTTTTTGGAGGTTTGTAGAATTTCTGGTGTATTTCTGAAGTTGGTCAGAAAAGGATGATTTTTGCAGAAATAGGGTACCAGTCGACTGGTGCATATACCAGTCGACTGATAACAGTATTTTTTAGCACAGAATGTCTCTGTAAGCTCATTTTGATGAGGGCAGTCCACTGGTTCCGATACCAGTCGACTGGTAACAATGTATTTCGAACACAGAGGGTTCTGTGAGTGGAAATCGAAGGGGGCAGTCGACTGATACCAGCCTGAAAGTATTTTTCAACATTGTTCTTGACCATGTTAACTCTTTAGATGTATGAGATCCATGAGGGATAAATACATGAGTTTAAGGTCAATTTGGATGACAAGTTTTCAACAATTAGGATATTGTTGGAGCTCTTTTTGATATATGGCAAAGGGAGAGAAGTTTAGGTTTAAGTGGGAAACCTACACACCTTTGCAAGAAATCCTAGCTAAGGGGAGCTTAGGTGAAGGGGGAGCGATTGTTCAAGCAAAGGGGGAGAAGTTTACCTTTACGGGAAATCCTAGCTCAAGGGGGAGCTTAGTTTAAGGGGGAGCCTAGGGTTAGGTTCCATGACTTATGCATATGTAGATGCTATGCTTATTTGCATTGTTATTGTATTTATGTTTTCCTAACTTAAGCAGGTTGCCAAATATTAAAAAGGGGAAGATTGTTGGAGAAATCTAGGTGCCCTAGGTTTTGATGTTTGGGCAAAGGTTTAAGTTAGATTTATTGTTGTATTTGATATGCATTGTGAGTGTGCAGGATATAGGTACAACAAGAAAGTCCAAGTGTGATCTTGATAAAGGAGGAAAGTCCAAGGATGAGTCTTGGCGGTGTAAGTCCAAGCATGTAGTCTTGGCAACATAAGTCCAAGTGTGACTTGCAATAGATGAAGTCCCGGAGGTGAGGAGCCTCGTGGCAAAGGAAGACCCAACAATATGGACAAGGCCGAAGGAAGATCCAGAAGGAAAGACGTGAAGGATGGGGAGACATCTGAGGGACACGAGGCTGATGGAGGAGGCTAGAAGGCTAGGTTTAGGTTGGTCGGGCGAGGACGAGTGCTGAGTGATTGTACTCAGGGCAAAATCCTATGTGATTAGGATTTACTGTAGCAGTACTGTTGCAACACTGTAGCAGTCGACTGGTTACTGTAGCAATCGACTGGTAGTCGACCGTTGGGTAATGGTCGACTTCACTTAAAGGACCAGTCGACTGGTGCATACACCAGTCGACTGGTAACGGGAAAACAGTTTAGTGTTTTCCTCTCAAGCTCTATTTAATAGAGCTCGGGGTGCTTGGGCATGGTTGATGAAATAGAGGTGGTTAACCTCTATTAGTAGTCTTCCAAAGCCTCCAAGCTCTTCTTGTGATCTAAGAGTGTTTGGATCATGGTTGTTGTGAGGTTTCTCCACCGAGAAGGAGGTTTGAGCTAGCCGGTGGTTTTCGGGGAGTCATCCACCGACTGATTGGGATCGTCCACCTTATGGACAGTTGTGGAGTAGGTGCCCTAATCTCCGAACTACATAAACGCCTTGTGTTACAGTTTGTTTTTGATTTATTGTCTTTCCTTATTGTTTATAGGATTTAATTTTCTTCTTTTTAGTTTGTATTTTGTTTTCCATTACGTACTATCAAGTGTAGGAAGTGACTTGGGTGAGACGCTATTCACCCCCCTCTCTAGCGAACGTCAAGGTCCCAACATAAAGGAGCTAGAATTAACCGCTTCCATTCCGAACACTGCAATGATTAACTTACAAAGAGAAGTTGAAATTCGGCAGAAAGAAGCTGAAGCTCGAAACAAACTTCTTTCAGAATTGGAATAGACTTTGAAGGAGTCCCAACAACTAATGGATTCTCAACAGAAAGATAAGCAACAGTTAGAATTCCTATTACAATCCAGTGAGTCTAAACTTCAAGTAGAGAGTGCATTGAGAAAAAGCCCTTTCTGACCTAGCCCATAAAACTACTATACTAGAAGAATTGGCCCTTTCACGCCTGTCCAGATCTCCTGAATTGCTCCAGGAGTTATCCACGAAGAACTTATTGATATTAGAACAACAAAGAGAATTGGGCACTCGAGACTCCCAAATAGGATCGTTGTAAGCAGAACTAAATTCTACAAAAGCTGAACTGGCCAGCTACAAAGCGAAGGACTTGCCTCAGGAGCTATTCTCGAAGAACTTATTGCTTTTGGAGCAACAAGGGAAACTGAACATGTGAGCGACCTAGATAGGATCATTACAGGCTCAACTGAACTCCGTACAGACCGAGTTGGCCAATTATAAGGCAAGGGAAGCTGAACACCTTGAAGTTGGGAGGAGAACTTATCTAGATTCCGCCGGATTTAAAAGAAACTTAGCTAAGCTACTTTTTGGCACTCTTAATCATGCGGCCGAAGAAGTTGTTCAACAAATATGGGAAGATGGTTATCTATCAACAGAACCCTTTAGAGAATTTATAGACCAGCACCGACTTCTTAATGAGCTTCCGACGGGATTTTTAAGCAAATTTGACTAATATCTTCCATATTATATTCCCTAATATGTAACCATACATAATTGTTGGAAGGAATGAAAGTTAACCGCTAAGATATTCTAAAATATGAATTTAGGTTGTGTTAAGATATGCCTTAAATAAGTTTACGTGACACCTATTTTTCTTGCATATCTTCAGAATCATCTATACTTCTCATAGAATAAACTCTTTTGTGCGTTATTCATATAATATATATTAATCAGCATAATAAGCCAGGCAAGGTACTGAATGATTTTTCATTATGCACTTTCGAGTTGGACGACTTATTCACGCTGAGCAGAATAATTAGGTCGGATAATGCAATGAATCCTTATAGTTAAAATCCATCTAAAATATACACTCGCTTATAACCTAGACAACGACTCAAAGACTTGCGACATAAGGACTAATAATTTTTCTCGCTTGCCATGCCAAATTATAATACCGAGCGAGATACTAATATTGAACAAAAATTCAAGGTCTGACGATTCAGGAGTTTTAGAATCTGCCCGGTCTTTAAGCCAGAGGTTATAATTTCTGGATTTATTTGAGCCGTGCGAGCATGCTCGCTTATATCCCGATCGAACGGTTTGGAAATCTGGGACTTACTCAGTCTTTACGCTGCTCTAGACTTATTTGAGTCGTGAGAGCATGCTCGCTTATAATTCGACCGAACGGTTCGGGAGTTTGGGACTTGCTTGGTCTTTAAGCCACTCTAGATTTATCTAAGTCGTGCTCGGTCTTTAGGCTGGGGGCTATAATTTATAACTTATAAGAATCTTCGGTTAAGTTCACCCGCATTCTCATTAATTGTAAGAAATTTTACATAATACATGAGTAAATTACAGACGTACTTGTCCAGCTCGGTAGGACTATAAATGATTCACATATTCCAGGGCTAGTCTAATCTTTTACCCTCTACATTTTCAAGGTATTAAGAGCTCAAGACGAGCTTTTGCACCACTCAGTAGGGTCCTTCCCACTGTGGCTCTAGCTTATTTACGTCCCTGACTGACTTGACCTGCTTCTAGATCAGATCACCAACTTGAAAAAATTGAGAAATAACTTTTCTATTGTAATTTTATTTCATCCTTTGTTGGTACGCTGTTAATCGAGCCCTCACTTTGTCTCTGACTTCCTTTATCAGATCGAGCTCCATTAAGCATCGACCGATATTATCTTCATCATACAACTGTCTTCGATCGGATTCCACGCCCACTTCGACTGGACCACTACTTCACCACTACAAACCAGGTGAAAAGGGATGATACCTATCGCCTATCGAGGGGTCATACGATATTCCCATAGCACGCTAGGGAGTTCATCGACTCAGCTTCTTCCAACACGGTTTACTTTGATTTTTAGACCTCTAATGATCTCCCTATTGGTTACCTCTGCTTGGCCATTGCTCTAAGGGTACACTACAAATGTAAAGGCTTGTGTGATATCGTAACTCGAACACTATTCTTTGATTGTTTTTGTCTTAGAATTGCCTTTCATTATTTGAAACTAATTTATGTGGAATCCCAAATCTACAAATAATATGTTGTCATAAGAATTTTTCAGTTATCTTAGCTAATGTTTCGACCTCCACCCATTTAGAGAAATAATCTATCGCTATTAGTAGAAATCTCCTCTGAGCAAGTGCCAAGGGGAAATGACTTACTATATCTATACCCCACTGATCGAAGAATTATTGTACTTGTTGAAAACGTATAAGCAAATAGTAATAAGTTTTTGAGTAGTCAGGGGCTCTGATGCTATATACCTAGATAACTACTTAGCAATCTGTCCACCTCGGCCACTTTATTGTGGTATCTAGAGGGTAGTATAGTTGTCACTGACCCAAGCCTCTCGGCCATATAGGGGTCGTGGTGTCTAAAGAGGTGGCGGGGGTGACCATGGAGCATGCATGCTCATTTACATATGATGCGTGGTGCATCTGTAGATATATATTTGCATACATGACTAGTAGATACTAGCTATGTGATTGTGATATGTTGCACTTGTTTGAGCTATGATTGTTGCATATGGTTATCATTCTGTATACATGTCATTTATTATACATATATATGCTGTCAGTTATATTGCTTAGGTGTTATGAGCAGATTTGTTGCTGATCCCTGGTGAGTTTGCTGATCATTATACTGTATGTATCGATTCTAGATTGGGTATATGGATTTATTATATCATTTACGATCTTGACCTTATATGTTAGTTCCAGATTGGGTAGGTTTATTTACTATATGACATTATGATCATGATATTATATTGGATCCAGATTGGGTATGTACATGTACATTCATTATGTTAGTTTATAATCATGTTATTATTTTCCTGATGAGACTGTATACTTTGATTCTCCATATTTTATATAAGCTATGCAATATCTTGTCTATTACCTGCTGAGTGACCTGTACTCACCATCGCATTTCTGTGTTGTCTTTTTCCTCAGGTAGCAGGTAGTGATTGTGGAGTTGCTTGGAGTATCCTGTCTGCTGGTCCCACGTCACATTAGAAGATGGTCTTTATTTCACTCTTGTTTCTTATATATTTTCTTTATGGTAATGGTGTTGTATGTTGAATCCCGTGATAGTTTTGATGTGATCAACCAAGTATAGGTTAGGTCCTGCTTTGTATTTGATCCCTGTGTCTAAGTGTGCAGGAGCTTAGGAGCGCAGGAAGTCGAGCGGAAGACGCAGTTAGCGAGAAGGACGACACCGGAAGGGATCTGACGGGCTCGGTGCGTCCGAAGGACGAGAGAGCTGCGAAAGAGTACACTCGGTGGGCGTGAAGAACATGCGCGGTGTTCAAGGGACGTAAAGCCGGGACGGAAGACTGCTCGAGGAGAAGGCCGGGAACTGGGTTCGGGTGAGCCCTATTCTAGATGGCCGAAATCACCCAAAGAAGCCGAACCAGAGCGAGTCAACTGGAAGTTGACTTGTCAATGGTTCGGTCGACTGAACCTCTTGATCGGTCGACCGAACCCCTCTCAATCAGCAGCTAACCGCCAATGCCACGTCAGAAGCTGACCGTTGGTAAAGCTGATCGGTCGACCGAATCTCCTAATCGGTCGACCGAACCGAAGTTAATCCAGAGACTTAGTCGAGCAAGTTGATCGGGCCAACTCAGCTGGAGACCGTTGGCCGATCAGTCAAACGAACTAAAGCTCGATCCTTAGAGACTGCAACTGGACAGAAGACTAGACAGGTACAGCAAGTTCAGTCGACCGAACCTGAGGATCGATCGACCGATCCCTCTCGAGTCAAACCTGATCCCGAAGGTTCAGGTTATCTGATAAGCTCTAGAACCCCTATATAAAGGAGGTCTCGATTAGCTATTCACAACAACTAAATTGAACTACAATTTTTGTACTTTCATTCTAGCAATAGTTTTGTGCTTCCAAGTGTGTAAAAGGCTTCTCCGCCTTCAGAGAAGGAGATTGTTCATAGCGCTTTATTACTGCCTTGGATTAACAACTTTTTGGTTGTAACCAAGTAAATAACTGAGTCCTTCTTTTCTGTTCATAGTTTAGTTTTGTTTAAATTTATAACTAGTGCATTTATTTGAGTTTAAATTGGTTGAGGAGGGTATAGCTTTTATTTACATGCAATTCACCCCCCTCTTGCCGGTCCCCGCTGAACCAACAAGTGGTATCAGAGCCCAACAGCCTCAGAGGGACTAACCGCCATCTGAAGCACAAAGATCAGAACAATAGCCGGCGTGAACATTCATCCCCCAAAGTTCGACGGAGATTTCGCTACATGGAAGCAAAAAATGGAGGTATTTCTTTAAAACTGAATTTGATATACTTTTAATTATGAAATATGGATATGCAGCGCCGAAAGATAAAGAAGAAAACACGTGGAGCAAGAAGGAGCAAGCCGATTTTGTCGCCAACGGAAAGGCTGAGTTCCACCTGCTCAGCTTTCTGCCACCTCAGGAGGTAAATCGGATCGGAAGCTACGACTCCGCGAAAGATCTCTGGGAAAAATTCCTGGAGCTTCACGAAGGTACTTCCGAAGCAAAGCTAGCAAAGCACGACATCCTCTGGACCCAGTTGACGAACCTCCGGATGAACCAAGGTGAAAAGGTAGCGCAACTCCAAGCAAGGATCAAAGAGCTGATCACGCAACTAACCAATCTTGGAGAAGAAGTAACGAACCGGGACTCGATCCGGTACGCGCTCAACGCATTCCCGAGAACTCCCGAGTGGGCCTCCTTAGTAGATGCGTACTACATCTCTAAGGACTTCGAGGTAAGTACTCTAGAACATTTGTTTTCTACTTTTGAACTTCACGAATCTCGAGTTGCAGAGCCAAATGGAGTAGAGAAGTCTAGTCAGAACATTGCCTTAAAGGTAAGAATAAACGGTTCTGACTCTGAAGCCTCAATCGACGAATCCGAAGTGGCATTACTGGTAAGACGCTTTAATAAATTTTTTAAATCTAATAAATTTAGATCGCAGTCGAAAAAGTTCCAGCAAAAGAAAAGGGTGGTTCGTTGCTACAATTGCAACGAAGAAGGACATATAAAAGATGACTGCCCAAAGCTGAAGAGCAAAAGTAAAGAAAAGAGTAAGAAGCCAGCTCGACCCAAACACAACCTAAAGGCCATGTGGGATGATCCATCGTCCTCCAAATACGAAGTCGAAGAATTCTCGGGACTAGCACTGATGGCCAACCATCAGCTAGAAGAAACGTCTAGCTCAGAAATGAGCATAGATGAAGGGGGAGGAACAACAGAAGAAGAAGAAAGCTGTGATGAAGGGGGAGCATCGCAAGATGAGGTAAGTAAGGTACGTGCTTTAAACCCTAAACAATCCTTTCATTTTATTAAAGCTCTTTCTAAAGAATTAGATAAAGTAGAAAAAGAAAATGAATATTTGAAATCAGAAAATGAAGTTTTAAAATTAGAAATTAAAAAATTGAAAACTGATGCATGTTTTAAAAATATTTTTCCACATTCAAAAATAAAGTTATATGAAAAATTAAATTGGTACATAATGAAGCATCAGGGTCAACTTAGGAAAATACCAAGAAACTATGTACCCCCTAAGTTTTTGACCAACCCTGTAGGTAGGAATCTTTATTGGGTTTCAAAATCTTTACTAGTTTAAATTTCCTTTTTAGTTAAAAGCTTACAATGAGAAAATTAAACATTGAGGTTCTTTATGGAAGCTTTGTCTAAGGAAGTGATTGTTGCTCCAATAACCAAGAAGGCCTAGTGCCTCGCCACGACCTGAAAGCCGAAATATCGAAATAAAAATATTTAATTAAAAGCATTAAAATTAGAATTAAATAATGCTTTGAAAATTTTTTAAACATTTCCTTAGATATTCTTTTTTAATTCTCTAGAAAAAGTGTTTCTTGAAATTTTTGCTTAGAAATTTTTTTTCTTCTGAAAATTCATTTTAAATTTTTCAAAAATTTTAAATTTGTTTGTACCTCGTTTTTTCTGTGATCAAAGGGGGAGAATAAAGATAAGTTCAGTTAGGGGGAGTTAGTTTAGTTAATTTTTTTTAAAAATTTTCATGTTGCAATTTATTTTAAAGTTGCAAATTTATGCCTGAATTGTTAGTTTAGTAATTTCTTTAAATTATTATCTGTTTGTTTTACCCTAACCTGAACTTGGGTTGATGCACATCAAAAAGGGGGAGATTGTTGAACCCTGTGGTAGTTTTGATGTGATCAACCAAGTATAGGTTAGGTCCTGCTTTGTGTTTGATCTCTGTGTCTAAGTGTGCAGGAGCATAGGAGCGCAGGAAGTCGAGCGGAAGACGCAGCTAGTGAGAAGGACGGCATAGGAAGGGAGCCGACGGACTCGGTGTGTCCAAAGGACGAGAGAGCTGCGGAAGAGTACACCCGGTGGGCGTGAAGAACATGCGCGGTGTTCGAGGTACGTAAAGCCGGGACGAAAAACTGTTCGAGGAGAAGGCCGGGAACTGGGTTCGGGTGAGCCCTATGCCGGATAGCCGAAATCACCCAAAGAAGTCGAACCAGAGCAAGTCAATTGGAAGTTGACTTGTCAATGGTTCGGTCGACCGAACCTCCTGATCGGTTGACCGAACCCCTCTCAATCAGTAGCCAACCGCTAATGCCACGTCAGAAGCTGACCATTGGTAAAGCTGATCGGTCGACCGAACCGAAGTTAATCCAGAGACTTAGTCGAGCAAGTTAATCGGACCAACTCAGCTGGAGACCGTTGGCCGATCGGTCGACCGAACATAAGGATCGGTCGACTGAACTAAAGCTCGATCCTCAGAGACTGCACTTGGACAGAAGACTGGGCAGGTACAACAGGTTCGGTCGACCGAACTTGGGGATCGGTCGACCGATCCCTCTCGAGTCAAATCTGATCCCGAATGTTCAGGTTATTTGATAAGCTGTAGAACCCCTATATAAAGGAGGTCTTAGTTAGCTATTCGCAACAACTAAATCGAACTACAATTTCTGTACTTTCATTCTAGCAATAGTTTTGTGCTTCCAAGTGTGTAAAAGGCTTCTCCGCCTTCAGAAAAGGAGATCGTTCATAGCGCTTTATTACTGCCTTGGATTAACAACCTTCTTGGTTGTAACCAAGTAAATAGTTAAGTCCTTCTTTTCTGTTCATAGTTTAGTTTTGTTTAAATTTATAACTAGTGCATTTATTTGATTTTTAATTGGTTGAGGAGGGTACAACTTTTATTTGCATGCAATTCATCCCCTCTTGCCGGTCCCCGCTGAACCAACATTGTATTGGTGTTCAGCCATGTGGCTTCTCTACCTTTTTATTATTTTATTATGTTTAAGTCGTGTCGGCACGTATTATATTTTTTTGGTTTGTATGGACTTTCCTTTCGCTTTTCAGCTGTGTTTTTAGTATAGTCGTGTGGGTTGTTTATTATACAACTGCGTAGTTATGATCATTTTATTCCAGCCGAGTGGGCTGTGTATATAACTGCATGGTTTTGTATATTTTCGCCGTGTGGGCTATTGATTATAGCTTGTGAGTATTTTTATGGTTGTATTCATGATTCATATTGTCACAGTTATAAGTAAAATGTTGTCCGTTTGCCAGGCACGGACTCCTATGGAGTGTGACAAAAATTCAAAATAATAAAGTAAGATTAGAAGAATAAATAATAAATAACAAATAACAAGTAAATTTTCAAGTAACTTTAAGGTAAAAAGAATTAGAATTAAATTTAAATATTACTCACTCCCCTTTAAATGTTACTCTTTCTGAAAATAAAATTTTTTACTTTACTTTTGACACCTTTTTCTTCCTTTGACATATATAAAAAAACTACTAAGTAGAGAGAAAATTTGTTAATTTATAAAAATAGTACTTAAATTTGGATAATTAATTTTATTTTTTTACAAAAAAATTTAAATTTATGCTCCTCTGAAAATATTACTTAACTTTCTTTTTGAAACAACTACTTAGTTTTTCTTTTTTTTTAAAAAAAAAAAACTTAGCTAAATATTTAGATTTAAAAATAATATCTTAAAAAAAAACTTAGCTAGTTTTAAAAATAATATCTTAAAAAAAACTTAGTTAATTCCTTAGTTTTAAAAAGAATCTCTTAACTTTAAATTTTAAAAAATTATTTGATTTTGGAAGACTTTACTTTTTAAAACAATACTTAGTTTTAAAATCACTACTGTTTAAAAAAATTAATACAATACTTTTAAAAAGTATTTAAGTTTTAACCTCCTTTTTCTCTCCTTTGATTAATGCAATTTTTTTTAAAGTAATTGCTTTAATGCTACGAGCAAAGGAATTATTTTAAGGAGTTGACTTAACTTGAAAGGGAAAGTAAGCTTCAAAATTTATCATTGACTTGACCCTAGAGTCCAAATTAAAAAAATAAATTTAAAATAATTTTTAATTTTTTTTAATTTTTCATCTCACCCTTTCTAAGTTATCAAACATAAGTTTATAAGTTGGCGTGAGATGAAGTTAAGTTATTTTTAATTTTTAAGTTGATTTTAGTCTTAAGTTTATTAAAATAAAAAAATAATTGAATTTGAATTTTGAGAAATATTTAAATTTTAATGGTTAAAAGATATTCAGGTTTGAATTTAAAAATATTTAAATTTAAATTTTAAACAATATTTAAATTTGAATTTTGAAAGGTTTGAATTTAAAAAATATTTAAATTTGAATATTTAAGTTTTAGTGATTAAATTTGAATTTTGAATTTTGAATTTTGAGAAATTAATTCAGTGTTTAGAAGTTATGTTTGAATTTTAATTTAAGTTGTATAAAATTAATTAAGATTTTAAAAGTTAATTAAGTTTTTGGAAATAAAGTTATAAAATAAATTAATTTTTAAAATATAAGTAAGATTTTGAAATTAATTAAAGTTTGAAAGTTAATTATGATTTTGAAAATTAAGATTTTGAAATTAAATAAAATTTGAAAATTAAGTAAGATTTTTTGAAATTTAATTAATTTTTAAATATTAAATTAAGTTTAATTTGATTTGGTTTAATTAAGTTTGGTTTGACTTAGTTTGACTAATTTTCATTTTTAACCTAAATTCATTTTACTCTTTTCTAGATTTTCAATAAGGAAATCTTATGTATTTTGGAAGATGATTTATCTTTAATTTAGAGTAAAATCTAAGAATTGATTTACATTTGAGTTTGACTTAGGTTTAATAATTAGTCGATTAAATATTTTTTTTGATAATCGGCTTCTAAGATGTGGCGAGGCATGAGACCATTTTGGGTATTGGAGCAACCACCATTTTTAGACAAAGTCTTTTAAGAAAATTAGATATTTACTTTTCTTTATAAAAATCTTAGGTCTAACTAGTCAAGTATCGATCAAGTCTAAGCCTTTATCTAATCATTCTAGATTAAGTAATTAGTAAACATGAATGACTTGACATTTATCAATTAATTAGGCATATGCATGTTAATGTCAATTATGCATGGATCAATCAAGTCAAACAATTATTAGTTAATTTGTTTTATACTTATAAGGTATATTATAGTTAATTTTAAGTTTCAAGTTTAAGTTAACTTTTTGATTTTTAAGTTGGAAGTTATATTTATTGATTAGTTTCATAATTAAAATGTATTTGATTATAACTTGGTTTGTAGAGTTTAAGTTTTACCTTAAATTTGTAATCCAAGTCTAGATTTTGTGATTTGGTTAAATTATTAATAATCTTTTCTAATTTATCAATTTTATCTTTTAAAAGATTAATTTATTTTTTAAATTTTCTAAAAATTAATTTCTTATTTTTATTAAATAATTTTAAGTTATTCTTATTCAAATTTGAATCAACTTTATTGATTGCATTATTAACATGCATATCTAATTTTTGAGAAAAAAAAAAATCTAAACTAGAGCAATAATCATGATCTAAATTACCGACATGTGTTGTAAAAATTAGATTTTTATGTAATGTAAATTTACTAATCTTGATTTCTCCACTTGGATTCTTGGATTTTCTTTATGGGCATTGACTTTAGTAGTGATCCATCCATTTTTACTTGAAGCATTCAATGTGCTCCTTCCCTTTTCGGACTTCTGGCATCGATTTCTCCTTCACCTTTGGTTGTGGCGTCCGAATCTTACAAGTAGGACACTGGTTTCTGTGGTACCCTTTCTCGCTACAGTTAAAATAAATTATATGAAATTTAAAATTTAAATTACCATTTTATGTTTTAGATCCATGATAGGATTCTCCTCCTTAACTGTTGCCATCTCGAATTTGGAATCAGATTCAACTATCTCCTCCTTGGCCATTAGTGTTATAAAATCGATCTTATCTGATTCTTTTGAGTTTGGTTCGGAGCTTGACTCTGAGGATTCATACTTAGATTTGAACTTAGGTTCGACTTTGTCTTCTAGCTCTATGGAATCTCATGAAGCTCAATCAATTTTTCGCAAAGCTCTTTAGTGTTGTTGAACTTTCTAACTCAATCAAGCTCTTCATTTGCCACATAGAGAGTACATGTCATTTTTGCATCTGCCTTGATCTTTCGCCTTATTGGTGCATCCTACTTGTTGTAGGCCATGGGTACACCATTTTCCATGGGGAGTATGAATTTGATCTAGATCATGATCTACATCTCCACCTGGTTCTTCAGTTGGAACTCCATTGGTCTTTCCAGTACCAAAAATTTTCGCTGGAGAAAAGAGGTGGATGAGCGATGTTGTAGCTTTCTTGATGGGCCATTAGAAAAATTCTCTCACACATAAAAAAATGAAGAATATTCTGAGACTTAGTCTTGGATTAGTAGTGCGTGACAAAAAGAAAACTAAAGAACTTAAGTAGTGTTGCACCAACTTCGAGAATAAATAAAATTTGATTGCGAACAAAATTTGATCGGAAGGGGTGATAGCATTGATTTCGATTGACTCCAAAAAATCCAAAGACAATATCATGAAAATTTGCTTAAATGGTGGTTTCACTGATACCAATTATGGGATCGTTGTGCTAGGCGGGTGAATAACACTCACAACTTTTCACATTTTTTGGAAATCAGTCGCGTAAAGAGTAAGTGTAGCGGAAATAAAGAAGTAAAGAAAGAAAAATAGAAAGCCAAGTTAACACTTTCAGTTTTACTTGTTTAGAGCCTGTGACGACTCCTACTCCAAGGCTCACACTCATTGAGTGATTACATTGAGAAATTCACTAATAACTTGGAGATTTACAAGTACAATAATTTAACTACAATAATTGAAATTATACCGGCAACTTACTAAGAATCTTCTTGAGCAGCACCTATGCGAGATAAACGTAAAGGGAAGATTGTAGCTAGCGATAGCTCTCCTGAGAGAATCGTTACTCGATTCTCTCAACGAGTACTAGATGATCCTTTGCCGAAGCATTATCAAAACTTAAATATCAGAGAATATTCAGGGACAACTGATCAAGAAGATCATCTTCTTAAATTCGAGAATGCCGCTCTTTTGTAACAATCTATTGATGGTGTTAAATGCCAGATGTTCCTCACTATATTTAGAGGAGCAGTTCAGAGATGGTTTAAGAGGTTGCCAAATAACTCTATCTGTCGTTTTAAGGATTTTCATAAGGTATTTTTGCATCATTTCTCTAGTAATCAGCGATATTACAAAACCCCCTGGAGTCTTTTTTCAATCAAGCAGGGGCTCAAGGAGAGCATCAGAGCTTATAGTAAGAGATTTAATCAAGTAGTTATAGATATTCCTAAGGCTACTACTGAGATCTTGGTAAGTGCCTTCTCTCAAGGACTTAATGATAATGATTTTTTCAAAGATCTAGTCAGGAATCCTCTCACCAACTTTGATTTGTTAATTATGTAAGGAACTAGGGCGCTGAACACACGAAAGCACAGTGGAAAACATCTAGTTCCTTTCCAGAAGAACCATTCGAAAGAAAACCATATACTGAGTACTAAGTTTCTACATGAAAAGGGGTTATACCTTTTTGCGTGCCCTTCGCAATCCTGACAGTAATATTTATTTCTATGCGGATCTTAGCACGATCAAGTGGCCAGGCCTCTATGGTATCTACACGAACAAGTCTCGTTTGTCTCACAAACTCTCAAAGTGGAGAATGAAAACAACCAAAGGTTGTGCTAGCAACCCTTCTTGGAAGTTTCGGCCAAGTGAAGAGAGGGGGAGGAAGAAGAGCAAGAACACCAAAAACTCATCATCAAAATGAATCCAAAAAACCCCTTTTTATAGATTCATGAAATTGCTTCATGCCTTAATGTCAATTGCCTTAATTGACATTAATATTTGTCTTCATCCAATGAATCCAATGCATCATATACATGAGCAATTCAAATGGTTCACTCTTCATCCAATGAATTCAATGCATCCAATGCATGCAATGCATAAGCAATTCAAATGGTTCACTCTTCATCCAATGAATCTAATGCATCCAATGCATGAGCAATTCAAATTGCTCACTCCTCTTTTTTCATGAATTGAAATTTATGAAATCACTTAATGAGTCTAACTCATTAATCATCAATCTAATTAACTTAATGAGACTAATTCAAATTAGACTCAATTCAATAGTTGGATTCAATTGAGTCTAACTCAATGAGTCTAATTTGAATTAAATTTAATCCAAATCCAATGATCCATCATATGAATCTATCTCTATTGACTTGTTCTTTATGTGTGACCCAATAGGTTCTCGAAACGTTGACAATGTATCCAAATCAATATTTAAATACATAAGCAATGAGTGACATCTAGCAAGGCATCATTGCTACCCAAGTGACGAGAATGTTAAGGTCCAACTTAACCTTTCCGTGGCTATTATCTTGTATGACTCAATCTTTCTATCCTCGATATCTAGATTGATTAATGGGGCATAGACCGTGTCATCCTCTTATTAATCTTTATGTTTCTTGATCTCTAAGTAGACACACTCAATTAAATAAGCTCAATATTGTATATTGACTCATTTAAGCATAGCCATGCATTCTTGTGTCCTACTAATCAAGAGGCCCATAGATATCACTTCCATCATATGGAAGAGATAGATTCTATATACATCACTCACATCCCTCCACATAATTTATTTCCATATCCAGGATCGACTTTATGGTCCACCCTAGTTTCAACACATTAATATTATCCTTGCATATTAATGCTTGACTAGGAATAGTTAAGAGTAGTGTTCTATGTATATCTACAATATCTCACTATCAATTCAACCAATTAATATGTTGTAGATTAGACTCTCCTACTCTAGGACATTATTATACTTATTCATTCGACACTGAATTGAAATAAATATAATAACCAAATTTGCCTTTATTAATAATGAAATATGATACAAAAGGAGCCCTTTACAATCATCTCATAATTGGTACTAGGGCTAATACTAACAATCTTCCACTAGCACTAGTGTCAATTACTGAAATATCTAATACCCAGTGACTAGTATGACCATCATGCTTCCTCTATGCCAAAGCCTTAGTTAAGGGATCAACAATGTTAGCATCGGTCGGTACTCTACATATACTTATATCTCCTCTATCGATGATCTCTCGAATGAGATGAAATTGTCGTAGTATATGTTTGGATCTTTGATGAGAGCGAGATTCCTTAACCTGTGCAATAACCCCATTATTATCACAATAGAGGTCTATTGGGTTCACTATACTAGGAACAACACCAAGTTCTGTAATGAACTTCTTGATCCAAACAACCTCCTTTGCTGCAGCTGAAGCAGCAATATACTCGGCCTCAGTTGTAGAATTAGCGACTGTGTCCTACTTTGAACTCTTCTCACAGCACCACCATTTAAGCAAAATGCATACCCTGACTGTGATCTATAATCATCCTTGTCAGTTTGGAAGCTAGCATCGGTGTAACCCTTTACAACAAGGTCTTCATCACCCCCAAAGATCAAGAAATAATCTTGAGTCATTCTCAAGTACTTAAGAATATTCTTGACTGCTGTCTAGTGACCTTCACCTGGATCTGACTAGTATCTGCTCATCATGCTTAATGTATATGAGACATCTGGGCGAGTACAAAGCATGACATACATGATAGACCCTATTGCAGATGCATAAGGAATCTGATCCATGCGGTCCCTTTCTTCCTTAGAAGAGGGGCATTGAGTCTTCGAAAGACTCACACCATGTGACAGGTAGGAATCCCTTCTTAGAATTCTCCATGGCAAATCGTTTAAGCACCTTGTCAATATATGTACTCTGTCTTAGACCAAGTAATCTTTTAGATCTATCTCTATATATCTTAAGGCTTAGAATGTAGGCTGCTTCACCTAAGTCTTTCATTGAAAAACAATTTCCAAGCCAAGTCTTCACTGATTGAAGAGTAGGGATATCATTTCCAATGAGAAGTATGTCATCTACATACAATATGAGAAAGATGACTGTGCTCCCACTAACCTTCTTGTAGACACAAGGTTCATCTTCATTCTTAATGAAACCAAACGTTTTGATTTCATCATTGAATTAAAGATTTCAGCTTCTAGATGCTTGCTTCAATCCATAAATAGATCTTTACAAATTACACACCTTTCTAGCATTCTTTGGATCTACAAAACACTCAGGTTGTGTTATGTACACATCCTCGAGTAGATTTTTGTTAAGAAATACAGTTTTGACATCCATCTGCCAGATCTTGTAATCATAATAAGCTGCAATAGCAAGCATGATCCGAATGGACTTGAGCATCATAACTGGTGAAAAGATTTCATCATAGTCTATACCATGAATCTGTTTGTATCCTTTAGCCACCAATCTACCTTTATAGGTATGCATATGACCATCCATGTCAGTCTTCACTTTGAAGACCCACTTACACCCAATGGGTTTGATCCCTTTAGGTGGATCAACCAAAGTCCATACTTGGTTAGTGTACATGGATTCCATTTCGGATTTCATGGCTTCTAGCCATTTCTCAAAATCTGGGTCATGTACAGCTTCCTGATAAGATGTAGGCTCATTGAGACCAATAAGCTCTACATCACCATGGTCAGACAAGAGAAAAGAATATCTCTCAGGTTGACGACGGGTCCTATCAGATCTGCGTAGACCATGTGCTACTTGAACATGTTGTTGCTCCATAACTTCTTGCGGTGTAACAAAATCATGATTCACAACATCTTGTTGTATCTGTTCAGTTTCCATCAAAGCGTCGGTGCTAGTTTGTGTATCTTGAATTTCTTCAAGATCGACATTACTCCCACTAGTTCCTCTAGAAATAAATTCCCTTTCTAAAAAGACATCAGTTCTAGTAACAAACACTTTGCCTTACGTGAGATTATAGAAGTAATATCCCTTTGTTTCCTTGGGATATCCTACAAAATAGCACTTGTCTGATTTTGATCCTAGTTTATCGGAGACTTGTTGTCTAACATAAGCATCACATCCCCAAATCTTCAAGAAAGACATCTTGGGGCTCTTCCCAGTCCATATCATTTATGGTGTCTTTATGACAGCCTTAAATGGAATGCGGTTAAGTGTGAAAGCGGCCATCTCTAGAGCATGTCCCTAGAAGGAAGTAGGAAGTTCTATTTGACTTATCATCATACGTACCATATCTAATAAAGTACGATTTCTCCGTTCTGATACACCATTCTATTGTGGTGTTCCAGGTGGAGTGAGTTGAGATATAATCCCACACTCAACGAGATGGTCATGAAACTTTAGCTAAGGTATTCCCCACCCAATCTGATCGAAACATCTTAATACTCTTACCAAGTTAATTTTGTACTTCATTCTTGAATTCTTTGAACTTTTCAAAGGATTTTGACTTATGTCGCATTAGATACACATAGCCATATCTACTGAAATTATTAGTAAAAGTAATGAAGTAATGGTAGCCTCCTCTAGCTTCTATTATGAAAGGGCCACATACTTCTGTATGTATGAGTTCTAACAAGTCATTAGCTCTTTCGCTATGTCCACTAAATGGAGTCTTTGTCATCTTACATTGGAGACAAGATTTGCAGATCTCATATGATTCAAAATCAAATGAGTCTAAAAGTCCATCCTTATGGAGTTGGGATATGCGACTCTTATTTATGTGACCCAAACGACAATGCCAGAGATATGTTTGGTTCAAATCATTAGACTTGAACCGTTTGGTATTTATGTTATAGATTGGGTTGTCAAAGTCTAGAACATAGAGTCCATTCACAAGATGTGCACTACAATAGAACATTTCATTGAAATAAACGGAACAACATTTATCCTTTATTACAAATGAGAATCCTTTCTTGTCCAAACAAGAAATAGAGATGATGTTCTTACTTAAGATAGACACATAACAACACTCTTCAAGTTCTAAAACAAGTCCAATGGGAAAATATAAGGAATATGTTCCTATAGCTGTAGAAGTAACTCTTGCGTCATTGCCTACTTGTAGGTCCACTCCACCCTTTGTCAATGTTCTACTATTTCTCAAGCCCTACATATTAGTACAAATGTGAGATGCACATCCGGTATCTAATACCCATGAAGAAGAAATAGATAGATTGACTTCTATAACATGTATAGATAGATTGACTTCTATAATTTATAGTTCCTCTTCCAATGTCCGGTCTCACCACAGTGGAAGTAGGTTCCTTACTTAGCCACCCCACCTTTGGGTTTCAATACATGAGCTTTTCCCTTGCCTTTGGCTTGGGTCTTACCCTTACCTTTGGGCTTCAATTTGCCTTTGCCTTTTGGCACCATTAAAATTGTGCTAGGCTTTGCCTTCTTAAGATTGAGTTTAGCAGTTCTTAACATGCTCAACATCTCTGGCAATGATTTGTCAATTTCATTTATGTTATAGTTGACAAATTGACTATAGCTTTCGGGCAATGATTGTAGAATTAGGTCAGTGGCTAATTTTTGGCCTAGTAGAAATCCCAGTCTTTGTAGGTTCTCCACATACCCGATCATTTTAAGCACATAAGGCCCTACGAGACTTCCTTCTTGCATTCTGCATTGAAATAGAGACTTAGAGATCTCAAATCTCTCATGCCTTACTTGTCCTTAATATAGTTGTCTAAGGTGTTCAACCATATCATAAGCGTCCATGTTCTCATGTTGCTTCTGAAGCTCAGAGTTCATGGTAGCGAGTATAAAGCATGATACATCTAATGCATCATCTGGATGCTTATTATAAGCATCCTTATCAGCTCTAGTGGCAGTAGTGGGGGTGCTTCAGGAATGGGCTGCTCTAGGTCGTACAATTTTCTCTCTTGCTTGAGAACTATTCTCAAGTTTCTGTACTAGTCCAGGAAGTTAGCTCCATTGAGCTTGTTCTTATCAAGGACATATCGCAGAGAGAGAGAGTATTTGACGACATGGTGATCTACAACAATAAAATACAGAAATAAGTATCATATTTTGATTATTTAACTAGACCTTTAATTAAATAATTCTCCCACTAATTTGTAATGCTTTGGTAGGAGCAAGTCATGGATGTGGTTTTACCCACACTACTAGCTCCAGATCCAATCGCGATAACATTCATGTGGGACAATATCCATATTATACCGCATCTTGAGTTAGCTTTGGCTAATCACCCAAGACTTAGTATAACTTAGGTAGGCAACATTTACCAATTACATCATATGTAACTCTTGTATCATTGTGTGAACAAGACTATTTGTTCATTTGCCCATCTTATGAAATTTACATTATAACTCATCTTGAGTTAGCTTTGGCTAATCGCCCAAGACTAGTATAATTTTGAATTTCATCGTATGGGATATGCCTCTAAGTTCTCAACTTAGTTAAGTCACACCTAAAGTTTTAGTAGTCAGACATCACAATTGTCCTGTCGCACTCTAGTAAGATAAATTGAGTCACTTTGTTTTGACAAAACTTGACTATAATTGATCAAGCTAGAAGTGAGTACTAAACTTTGGTAGGCATATTTGAAAGACCTAATCATGATTAAACTACACATGCATCACATACAATCATAACATATCATGGCATACATCACATATATGCATAAAAGAAATTGTGACATAGTTATGGCCCCATTTTCTATGATCCTCTCAAGCCAATGAGAAGATCAAAAAGTCAACCTAGGCAAAATCATTTTCTCCAAGTACTTCCTTGGTCCTCGTGTGTTGTTGTCCTTTTCCTTTTTCACCGTCGTCAAGTAGATTTATTCTTCTCTAATTTGTACATTACAAAATCTAAAGAAAACTTGAGTTACATTCGAGTATAGTCTAAATTTACAACTAAAATGAAAGAGAAGAGGCACGACACGTAGGCCGTATTATGAATTACAACACACACATCCAATCACATATGGGTTTAAGGGTTATAACCATGCACCATGTCATATAACATTCTCAATCTATTATGACAAAAAATTTACTATGATTTAACCAACTAATTATGAGCCGCAACACCATGATGGTCTCGCTAAAAACCTCTTGGCCGAAACTTGCTCATAATCATGCAAATCATAATAAACATGCCACGCAATTTCTATATCACATATGAAATTCTACTACAACTTAGTTGCCTTCGCAAGTGGCTCTGATACCATTGTAAGGAACTGGGGTGCTAAACATGCGAAAGCGCAGCGGAAAACATCTAGTTCCTTTTCAGAAGATCATGCGAAAGGAAATCGTATACTAAGTACTAAGTTTCTACATGAAAAGGAGTTATACCTTTGTTGTGTGCCCTTCACAATCCCGACAGCAATGTTTCTTTCTATGTGGATCTTAGCGCGATCAAGTGGCCGCGCCTCTATGGTATCCACACGAACAATCCTCGTTTGTCTCACAAACTCACAAAGTGGAGAATGAAAACAACCAAAGGTTGTGCTAGCAACCCTTCTTGGAAGTTTCAGCCAAGTGAAGAGAGGAGGAGGAAGAAGAGCAAGAACACCAAACACTCATCATCAAAATGAATCCAAAAAACCCCTTTTTATAGATTCATGAAATTGCTTCATGCCTTAATGTCAATTGCCTTAATTGACATTAATATTTGTCTTCATCCAATGAATCCAATGCATCCTATGCATGAGTAATTCAAATGGTTCACTCTTCATCTAATGAATCCAATGCATCCAATGCATGCAATGCATGAGCAATTCAAATGGTTCACTCTTCATCCAATGAATTCAATGCATCCAATGCATGAGCAATTCAAATTGCTCACTCCTCTTTCTTCATGAATTGAAATTCATGAAATTACTTAATGAGTCTAACTCATTAATCATCAATCTAATTGACTTAATGAGTCTAATTCAAATTGGACTCAATCCAATATTTGGATTCAATTGAGTCTAACTCAATGAGTCTAATTTGAATTAGATTTAATCCAAATCCAATGATCCATCATATGAATCTATCTCTATTGACTTCGTTCTTTGTGTGTGACCCAATAGGTTCTCGAAACATTGGCAATGTATCCAAATCAACATTTAAATACATAATCAATGAGTGGCATCTAGCAAGACTTCATTGCTACCCAAGTGACGAGAATGTCGAATCCGACTTAATCTTTTCGTGGCTATTATTTTGTATGACTCAATCCTTCTATCCTTGATATCTAGATTGATTAATGAGGAATAGACCGTGTCATCCTCTTATCAATCTTTATGTTTCTTGATCTCTAAGTACGCACACTCAATTAAATAAGCTCAATATCGCATATTGACTCATTTAATCATGACCATGCATTCTTGTGTCCTACTAATCAAGGGGCCCATAGATATCACTTCCGTCATATGGAAGGGACAGATTCCATATACATCACTCACATCCCTCCGCATAACTTATTGCATACCCAGGATCGACTTTATGGTCCACCTTATTATGGGTGATGTTTGTCGATACCAAAGTATACAACTCCTTATGTAGAGAACCGTAGTGACTTCAGGTCTAAGGACTATTCATATTAGTAGTCACATGAGAATGTTTATGATGCTCATATAACGATCCATGAAATATTCTCATGGCGGGTCATTCAATATATATTCTCTAATATGTACTCATGTGTCAACCTGATATATCATATCTATGACTTGTGAGATTAAGTCATCCGTTGGCCTACATGCTAGTCTCAACACATTAATATTATCCTTGCATATTAATGCTTGACTAGAAATAGTTAAGAGTAGTGTTCTATGTATATCTACAATATCTCACTGTCAATTCAACCAATTGATATGTTGTAGATTAAAACCTCCTACTCTAGGACATTATTATACTTATTCATTCAACACTGAATTGAAGTATATATAATAACCAACTTTGCCTTTATTAATAATGAAATATGATACAAAAGGAGCCCTTTACAATCATCTCATAATTGGTGCTAGGACTAATACTAACAAATTGAGCGATCAACTGAATTGATTAATGTGGAGGAAGCTCAAGCCGCTCAAAGGAAAGAAGTTGCTCCCACTCTTACTCCAAATGTGGATCATCCAGTGCTACCTGCTCAGCTGTTAGTTAGAGCCCTAGAGCCAATCATTTGATGATTGTATTATGGACTTGTTGTATCATATTCTTATATAAATAAAGACATTTGTTTTTGGTTATTATACTTATTTGTATTGGTGCCAAATAAACTAAGTATAATAGCGTCCTTGAGTAGAAGGTTCTCACCTATATCAATCGGTTAGTTGAACCGATAGTGAGATGATATAGGGAACACTACTCTTAATCATTCCTAGTCGAGTATTAACATTCAGGGACAATGTTAATGCAATAAGACTAGCATGTAGGTCAACTCAATGACTTGATCTCACAAGTCATGGATATAGAGATATCAAGTTGACACATGGGTATGGATTGGAGAATGTATACTGAATGACCCGCCTTGAGAAAGTATCATGGATCGTTATATGAGTATCATATACTTTCTCATGTGGCTATTAGTATGACTACTAGTCTTTAGACCTGAAGTCACCATGGATCCCTACATAAGGAGTTATGTACTTTGGTTTCGTCAAACGTCACCCGTAACTGGGTGGACTATAAAGGCGATTACTGGGTACGTAACGAATTATGCAGAGGGATGTGAGTGATGTAGATGGGATCTATCCCTCCTATATGACGGGAGCGACATCGATATTCTTGATAGAGTGAGACCATGAAGTGCATGGCCATGCCCAAATGAGTCAATATGAGATATTGAGCTCATTTGATTTAGTGAATCTACTTGGAGATCAATATTTAGATTGGTCAGAGGATGACACGGTCTGTGCTTCACATTGATCAATCTAGATGTCTAGGATAGAAGGACACTTGTCATATATTGTGAGGAGTCACAATTAGTAGTCACAAGGTGATGTTGGATCTCAACATTCTTGTAACTTGGGTAGTAATGATGTGTTGCTAGATACCGCTCATTACTTATGCTCCTAAATGGGTTTAGGGGCATTGCCAACGTTACAAGAACCTATAGGGTCACACACTAAGGAGAATTAGATGGAGATTAGGTTCATATGATGAACCAAGAGGATTAGATTCATTTGATGAATCAAATTGGATTAAGAGTAATCCTAATTGGGCTAATTGAGTTGGACTCAAGTTGATTCATGTGTTCAATGAGTCTAATTTAGATTATGACTCATTGAATCAATTTAATTAAATGAATTAGATTCATTATATTAAATTGGCTTGAATTAAATGGTTGGATTAGATCAATCATGAGAGAGATTAAGTCAAGTTTGACTTGACTAGAGAGGAAGATGAAGAGTCAAGTTTGACTTGACTTTATGCCACCTCATTGGTGAGTTGGCATTGAGTGGGCCAATGATGATGCTCCACATCATCATGGTTACTTAAGTGAGATGCCACCTCATGGAGGTTACAATTCTTCACTTTAATGGTCTCCACATTAATTGTGATTAATGTGAAGGGGGGTTACACATCTTATGGTGGCTGGCCACTTTTGTGTGTGGATGAAAAAAATTCATTTTTCATTCAAGTGTCATTTACATCTTCTTCTTCCTCAAGCTCTCCCTCTCCTCCTCTCTTGGCCGAACAATCTAGGTGTTAGCACACCTTTGTTTGGTCTTCTCCACCTAGTGTGTTCATGTGGATACGTATAGAGGATTATCTATTTTGATACTCTCGAGATACGGCGAATTTTGGACGAGCGGGATACGACAAAGGGGACGCATCGAAGGTATAAAACATTTCCTCTTGGTAAATCTAGTGTAGATCTAGATTAGTAACTCGTACTCGTATGCTTTCGAAAGTTTTATTCTTCGCACGGATCCGGTGGCGGGGTTTCGGGGTTTCCGCGACGCGAAAAAGCGATTTTCGGGCCCGAAAAACCCAACAGTGGTATCAGAGCCACGTGCGAAGACTTGTACGAGTTTATTTTTGATTTTTATGAAAAATATAGCTTCTATGATTTTATGTAAATTTAAGTTTTAATGGATTTTTATGAGTAATTTTCTCGTAGAAGCGAATCATAAGTGTTTATACACTTGTAGTCTTTGACTACCGAGAAGATTTTTTCGAAACGGCAAGGTTTCGCCCCAAAATTTTTTGGGACAGCAGACTAAGACGCTGTAGGATTGCTTAGGGACACTCACGATGGTTAGATCGCGGGTAGGGGCGCTGCCCCTGGCCCCCCAAGGGGATTCGTTCTGCGATTGCGCTCGAAAATCGCTAAATAGGACCGCCGGGAAATTTTACTCGTAAAAACTGTAAAAATTAGTATTAAAATTACAGAAAATTATGGAAATTACATTTTAGAATTATGTATAATTTGTGATAGTCATGGCCCAAAAAGACCCAATCTGATTAGATTTGTGTTGTAATTCTTATTACGGCCTGCGCGCCGTCATTTGTGTTGTGCGTGTTGTACATTTGATTCACGACCTGCGCGTCGTGCCTTTCTCTATTTTGTATTCTTGTTGTAAATTAGTTTAGACTCGAATGTAACTCGAGTTTCAAAATTGTAATGTACAAAATTGGAGCCATGAAAGGTCCACTCGAGACGGAGTTACGAGGAGGGCGCGAGCAACACAAGGTGGTCAAGGGAAGGAGCTTGAGAAGCTGTTGACCCTAGGTTGACCATCCGATCTTCTCATTGGCTTGAGAAGATCGTAGTAGGGCCATGACTAATCACAAATTAATTTAATTAATTTCTTGTGTATATGTGATGCATGATTAAGTAATTAATTAGTGTCTAACGATTAGATTAGATCTAAGTCGTGCACATGATGCACCCCACGATTAGATTAGATCTAAATTGAGTATTTGATACACATCAACGATTAGATTAGATCTAAATCACGTCAACTCTAATGCCTACCGTGCCGTGATACCTATCACTACCTCGATCACATGTGTTGTTGAATCTGCCAAAACAGAGCAACACATATTATCTTGGTAGGGTATGGAGGAACAATCTTGGTCCCGCCTATCAACGCATGGGTGAGTACAACTCAATTAGATTGAGTAACTAGTTAACTCGGTTGGATCGAGTAAAACTATAGGCATATTTCCAACGGTTGGAATATATGACATAATCACATTTATATTAATTCTTGGGCGTATTAGCCAAAGCTAACTCAAGTTTTAATATAACTGTGGATAATGATCCTATAAATAAGAGTTGCATAGAGATGTAATTGATAAATTGTTACCTACCGATCATACTAAGTCTTGGGCGATTTAGCCAAAGCTAACTCAAGGTGTAGAATGATGTGGATCTTGTCCCACACGAATTATAGCTAGTTGGTTAGAATCTAGTAAGTGTGGTTTGACCACATCACTCACTTGATTCTACAGAATTATATAATTGAGTGGGAGCATCATTTAGTTAAAGGCCTAATTAAATGATTTAAAAGAATATGATATTTATTTTCTGCATTTTCTATTATAGATAACCATGACGTCGAATACGAACTCTTTCTCCCCGCGTTCTGTCCTTGAGAAGGACAAGCTCAACGGAGCAAATTTTCTGGACTGGTACAGGAACCTGAGAATAGTTCTTACCCAAGAACGTAAACTGTACATTATGGAGCAGCCCATTCCGGAGGCTCCTCCTACCACTGCCACGCGAGCTGACCTTGATGCTTACAAGAAGCATCAAGATGACGCATTAGATGTGTCCTGTCTTATGCTCGCGACCATGAACTCTGAGCTTCAGAAGTAACACGAGTTAATGGGCGCTTATGATATGGTTGAACATCTTCGTCAACTGTATCAAGGACAAGCAGGGCACCGGAAGAGGAACTGCATAGGATACCTGGAAGATCTTAAGAAGAAGAGAAATAAGATTTCTACTTCAGGTATAAATGTTATAGAAGTTAACCTCTCTATTTCTTCATCATGGGTATTAGATACCGGATGTGCTTCTCACATTTGTACTAATGTACAAGCGCTGAGAAATAGCAGAGCATTGACGAAGGGCGAGATAGACCTACGAGTAGGCAATGGAGCACGGGTTGCTGCTGTTGCTGTAGGAACTTACTATCTATCTCTACCCTCTGGGCTTGTAATAGAATTAGATGAATGTTGTTATGTGCCTGCCTTAACTAAAAACATTATATCAGTTTCTTGTTTGGACAAGAAAGGGTTCTCTTTTATAATAAAGGACAAATGTTGTTTTGTTTATTTAAAAGATATGTTCTATTGTAGTGCACCTCTGATGAACGGATTCTACATTCTAGACCTTGAAAGCCCTATCTATAATATAAATACCAAGAGGTTCAAGTCAAATGACTTGAACCAAACCTATCTCTGGCACTGTCGCTTAGGTCATATAAATGACAAGTGCTTATCCCAGTTCTATAAGGATGGTATGCTGGACTTATTTGATTTTGAATCTTATGAGACGTGCGAGTCATGCCTTCTAGGCAAGATGACCAAGACTCCCTTTAGTGGGCACAGTGAGAGAGCGATTGATTTGTTAGGTCTTATACATAGTGATGTATGTGGCCCTTTCAATGTCACTGCTAGAGGTGGTTATAGGTACTTCATCACATTTACTGATGACTTCAGTAGATATGGTTATGTGTACTTGATGACACATAAGTCAAAATCCTTTGAAAAGTTCAAAGAATTTAAGAATGAAGTATAGAACCAGCTTGGCAAGAGTATTAAGATACTTCGATCAGATCGAGGCGGAGAATACCTTAGCCATGAGTTTCGTGACTATCTAGATGAGTGTGGGATTTTATCCCAACTCACTCCTCCTGGAACACCACAGTGGAATGATGTATCCGAAAGGAGGAATTGTACCCTATTAGATATGGTACACTCTATGATGAGTCACACAGATCTTTCGACATACCTTTGGGGCTATGCTCTAGACATGGCAGCTTTTATACTCAACCGAGTTCCATCTAAGGTTGTGATAAAGACACCATATAGGATATGGACTGGGAGAGATGCCCAGGTGTCTTTTATGAGGATTTGGGGTTGTGAGACTTACGTTAGATGTCAAATTTCAGACAAATTAAGACCCAAATCCGACAACTACTACTTTATTGGATATCCCAAGGAAACTAAGGGATATTACTTCTACATTCCCAGTCAGCACAAGGTAGTTGTGGCAAAGACTGGGGTCTTTCTAGAAAGGGACTTTGTTTCTAGAAAGACTAGTGGGAGTACGTTCGATCTTGAAGAAGTTCAAGGTGCGCATCATAGCACTGAAGCCTCGATGAAAGTTGAACTGGAATCACAAAGTGTTGTGGATGATGTTGTTCCACAAGGAGTTGAGGAACAATAACCAGTTCAAGTAGGCATACCTCTTCGCAGGTCTGATAGGGTACGTCGTCAGCCTGAGAGATACTCATTTCTCTTGTCTGACCATGATGACGTTGTGCTCATAGAGGATGAGCCTATCACCTATCAGGAAGATGTGATGAGACCAGATTCCGAGAAATGGCTAGAGGCCATGAGATCTGAAATGGAATCCATGTACACCAACCAAGTATGGACTTTGGTTGATCCACCTGAAGGGGTAAAACCCATTGGGTGTAAGTGGGTCTTTAAGAGAAAGACTGACATGGATGGACTTATCTATATGGATCTCTTGGTAGCTAAAGGTTTCAGGCAGATTCATAGTATTGACTATAATGAAACCTTTTCTCCAGTAGCGATGTTTAAGTCCATTCGGATCATGCTTGCTATTGCGGCATACCATGACTATGAGATATGGCAGATGGATGTCAAAACCGCGTTTCTGAATGTAAACCTACTCGAGGATGTATACATGACACAACCTGAGGGTTTTGTAGATCCACAACATACTAGCAGAGTATGCAAGCTGCATAGGTCCATTTATGGACTAAAGCAAACTTCTTGGAGCTGGAATCTTCGATTTGATGATGCAATCAAACAGTTTGGTTTCATCAAGAACGAAGATGAGCCTTGTGTCTACAAGAAGGTTGTAGGGGATATAGTTATCTTCCTCATGTTGTATGTGGATGACATACTACTCATTGGGAAGGACATCCCTTTGCTTCAGTCTGTCAAGACCTGGCTAGGGAGTTGCTTTTCAATGAAGGACTTAGGTGAGGCATCCCGCATTCTAGGGATATAGATCTATAGAGATAGATCTAAGAGATTGCTTGGCCTAAGTCAGAGTACATACATTGACAAGGTACTCCTTCGGTTTGCCATGTAGAACTCCAAGAAGGGATTTCTGCCGATGTCACATGGCGTGAGTCTTTCGAAGACTCAAGGTCCCTCTTCTAGAGAGGAGAGAGATCGCATGGAACAGATCCCTTATGTCTCAGCCATAGGATCTATCATGTACCCCATGCTATGTACTCGACCTGATGTCTCGTATGTTTTGAGCATGACGAGCAAATACCAGTCAGATCCAGGTGAAAGTCACTGGATAGCGGTCAAGAATATTCTTAAGTACTTAAGAAGGACTAAAGAATATTTCTTGATATATGGAGGCAATGATGAGCTAGCTGTAAAGGGTTACAGTGATGCCAGCTTCCAGACCGATCAGGATGATTATCGATCACAGTCAGGGTTCATATTTTGCATAAATGGTGGTGCTGTGAGCTGGAAGAGTTCGAAGCAGGACACAGTAGCTGATTCTACGACAGAGGTCGAGTACATTGCTGCATCAGAGGCAGCAAAGGAGGCAGTTTGGATCCGCAAGTTTATCACTGAACTTGGGGTGATTCCCAGTATCGCTGACCCTATTGAGCTCTAATGTGACAACAATGGAGCTATAGCACAGGCGAAGGAACCTCGCTCACACCAGCGGACCAAACACATACTACGGCGCTTCCATCTTATTCGAGAGATTATCGAGAGAGAAGATGTGAAGATATGCAGAGTACCTACAAAGGCTAACATCGCAGATCCCTTGACCAAGGCTTTGGCACAGAGGAAGCATGATGGTCACAATAGGTCATTGGGGCTTAGAGCCTACACTGATTGGCACTAGTGCTAGTGGGAGATTGTTAGTTAGAGCCCTAGATCCAATCATTTGATGATTGTATTATGGACTTGTTGTATCATATTCTTATATAAATAAAGACATTTGTTTTTGGTTATTATACTTAATTGTATTGGTGCCAAATAAACTAAGTATAATAGCGTCCTTGGATAGAAGGTTCTCACCTATATCAATCGGTTAGTTGAACCGATAGTGAGATGATATAGGGAACACTACTCTTAATCATTCCTGGTCGAGTATTAACATTCAGGGACAATGTTAATGCAATAAGACTAGCATGTAGGTCAACTCGATGACTTGATCTCACAAGTCATGGATATAGAGATATTAAGTTGACACATGGGTATGGATTGGAGAATGTATACTGAATGACTCGCCTTGAGAAAGTATCATGAATCATTATATGAGTGTCATATACTTTCTCATGTGGCTATTAGTATAACTACTAGTCCTTAGACCTGAAGTCACCATGGATCCCTACATAAGGAGTTATGTACTTTGGTTTCGTCAAACGTCATCTGTAACTGGGTGGACTATAAAGGCGATTACTGGGTACATAACGAATTATGCAGAGGGATGTGAGTGATGTAGATGGGATCTATCCCTCCTATATGACGAGAGCGACATCGATATTCTTGATAGAGTGAGACCACAAAGTGCATGGCCATGCCCAAATGAGTCAATATGAGATATTGAGCTCATTTGATTTAGTGAGTCTACTTGGAGATCAAGATTTAGATTGGTCAGAGGATGACACGGTCTATGCGTCACATTAATCAATCTAGATGTCTAGGATAGAAGGACACTTGTCATATATTGTGAGGAGTCACAATTAGTAGTCACAAGGTGATGTTGGATCTCAACATTATTGTAACTTGGGTAGTAATGATGTGTTGCTAGATACCGCTCATTACTTATGCTCTTAAATGAGTTTAGGGGCATTGCCAACGTTACAAGAACCTATAGGGTCACACACTAAGGACAATTAGATGGAGATTAGGTTCATATGATGAAGTAAGAGGATTAGATTCATTTGATGAATCAAATTGGATTAAGAGTAATCCTAATTGGGCTAATTGAGTTGGTCTCAAGTTGATTCATGTGTTTAATGAGTCTAATTTAGATTATGACTCATTGAATCAATTTAATTAAATGAATTAGATTTATTATATTAAATTGGCTTGAATTAAATGGTTGGATTAGATCAACCATGAGAGAGATTAAGTCAAGTTTGACTTGACTAGAGAGGAAGATGAAGAGTCAAGTTTGACTTGACTTTATGCCACCTCATTGGTGAGTTGGCATTGAGTGGGCCAATGATGATGCTCCACATCATCCTGGTTACTTAAGTGAGATGCCACCTCATGGAGGTTACAATTCTTCACTTGAATGGCCTCCACATTAATTGTGATTAATGTGAAGGGGGGTTACACATCTTATGGTGGTCGGCCACTTTTGTGTGTGGATGAAAAAATTCATTTTTCATTCAAGTGTCATTTACATCTTCTTCTTCCTCAAGCTATCCCTCTCCTCCTCTCTTGGCCGAACAATCTAGGTGCTAGCACACCTTTGTTTGGTCTTCTCCACCTAGTGTGTTCGTGTGGATACGTATAGAGGAGTATATATTTTGATACTCTCGAGATCTGGCGAATTTTAGACGAGCGGGATACGAAAAAGGGCACGCATCGAAGGTATAAAAGGTTTCCTCTTGGTAAATCTAGTGTAGATCTAGATTAGTAACTCGTACTCGTATGCTTTCGAAAGTTTTATTCTTCGCACGGATCCGGTGGCGGGGTTTCGGGGTTTCCGCGATGCGAAAAAGTGATTTTCGCGGCCTGAAAAACCCAACATCAGCCACCCAGAGGGCCTCACGCAATTCCTCCAAAAGGACATTCTGAACTATTACCTTAAATTATACAACACGTGGGAGCCCCTCAAGAGATTCCATAAAGGTGGTGCACATACCATCAAACGAATACTCACAGTACAGAATGTTGTTATACTCTGAGGAATCAGCAAGCTTGTAATCCTCGATATCAGCGGCGTTCTCCAGCCCCAAATCGCCGATAATATCTGAGGCAAAGTAGCCGGCTCAAGCTGGAGTATCAGACGTTTGAGTTACAAGCAGGAGTTTTGCCGCTTCCGGTCGGGCAAGCTCAAGCACTCAGTCAGGCACAACAAGAAACAACATCAGTTCGACAAGAAGAAAATCACAGTAATGCCCCCTAGGGTAATATTAGCATGATAGCTGGAGGACTAACAGATGGTGATTCTAACCGGGTAAGGAAATCACATGCTCGGTGACTGGAGATTCATTCTGTGGGGTGTAGCACAAAGAAGGCGGCCGGGCTAGAAATTAGTTTCAGATCCAGAGATCTGGAGGAGGTAGAAGTGCCCCATGATAATGCATTAATAATCAAGGTTGTTATAGCCAATTACAACATTTCTCACACCTTTGTTGATACTGGTAGTTAGTTAACATTATTTTCAAAACTTCTGATCCTCCGACCTATTTCCTTGATCGTCGAAAATTGTTAGATACTATGCATCCTGACTTGTTCCCTAAGTTGTTCTAATTCTAGATCTAATTTTCAAGATGTTTATGTAATGAAGAACAATTGTTAACTTTTTTCTTATTTCTTATGATATTCTAATTGTTGGCACCATTTGTTTCTGTCTCCATTTGATGGGTACTCATAAATTTGCATGATTTTAGGTTGACTTTAGTTGATTTGGTTTTATTACTGAAGGCTTGGCATTTGTTTAAGTTTCGTCATTCGCTCAGATTTGTTTCATTGCCTTTAGAGTTATTATTTATTAATCTTTCTATAAGCAAATTATCCTTATTTTAATCTATACATTATTCTTTGATAACAATTTTTTGTTCGACTTTTAATCTATAGATTAAAATCTGAGCTTTAGAAGCAACATGAGAACATGGACGCTTATGATATGGTTGAACAACTTAGACAACTATATTAAGGACAAGCAAGGCATGAGAGATTTGAGATCTCTAAGGCTCTATTTCAATGCAGAATGCAAGAAGGAAATCCCATAGGGCCTTATATGCTCAAAATGATTGGGTATGTGGAGGACCTACAAAGACTGGGATTTTCACTAAGCCAAGAATTGGGCACTGACCTAATTCTGCAATCATTGCCAAAAAGCTATAGTCAATTTTGTTAGTATTAGCCCTAGTACCAATTATGAGATGATTGTAAAGGGCTCCTTTTGTATCATGTTTCATTATTAATAAAGGCGAAGTTAGTTATTATATTTACTTCAATTCAATGCCGAATGAATAAGTATAATAATGTTTTAGACTAGGAGTTTCTAATTTATAACATATCAATTAGTTGAATTGATAGTGAGATATTGTAGATATACATAGAAGGACAATATTAATGCGTTGAGACTAGTATGTAGGTCAACGGATGACTTGATCTCACAAGTCATGGATATGAGGTATCAGGTTGACACATGGGTATATATTAGAGAATATGTACTAAATGACTCGCTATGAGAATGTTTCATGGATCGTCATGTAACGCCCGCCCCTTTAATACCACTCCTGCCTAGTGAGGGCGGGGTTACTTTCCTTACCCTTAGACTTAGTAAACTTAAAACATTCATACATACATACAGCGGAAACATATCTATGTTTCTAAGCATAGAGTAACATAGTAAGCATATGTATAAGAAATAACATAGTTCAACTTAAATAGTCAAAGTATTCATTTCTAACTCATGCATAGAGAATCATAAAAGACATCACATAACATAACATATTATTCTAAGTTCACTTAAGCAGGTTATCTTGTTTCTTTAGCCAAGTCACCATCACACATCTCTTGCCCCTTCCTGCTGCTCCTCTAGTTTCTCCATTCTTTACCTTTATCTGTGGTACAAGGAAAAGTATCTGTAAGCACTCAAGGCTTAGTGAGATCCTTTCCTACTCACAAAAACCAACGTATCATGTAACATCATCATATCATACATTCTAGAGTAATTGATGCTCATATCATCATGTAATTAAAACATATCAAATCATGGCATGAATCTCAGTAATGACATAAGGTAAAGTAAACAACATATTATGGCCTAAATCTTATCATGGTACAAGTAACATCCTATCATAGCATAAATCACATCATAACATAAGAAATCATTATATCATGGTATAAATCATATCATAACATGGAGGTACTATCATGACATAAGAAAATCATCATATCATGGTATAGATTATATCATAACATAAGTGTACATCATAGCATAAGTGAAAACATCATGACATTTCTTTTCATAACATCAAGGCATCAAATCATAGCATATCTTGTAAGCATTACTTTTCATCATATCGTGAGCATGGATGCAAGATGTCCTTTAAAACATGGGAAATGTAAATGTCATGTGCAATATGCTTTTCAAAACATGATTTATGTCATGTGTGAGATGTCTTAAAACAATATCATATAGTACTTGAAAATAATCTCAACATGAAAGGGGCCCGGCTTAGTACCACATACATACATAATGCGCGCATCCTAAGTGGACCCAAGGTAGCTAGTCTTGAACCTACTAGGAAACTAGGCCCGTAGCTCGACCTAGGGGCACGTAAGGAGCCCACCCTTTACTAGGCCCGTAATTCAACCTAGGGGCGCATGAGGAGCCCACCCTTTTGGTACAAGCCATTCAAAGTAAAATACATGTCATATCATATCTCTATCATTTCATAACATATTCATGTCGTTCATAGCATATCTTATTCATGTCAATCATAGAATTTCATATTCATGTCATTCATAGCATATCATATTCATGTCATTCATAGCATATTTCATTCATGTCATTCATGGCATATCATGTTCATATCATTCATGTCATTCATAAGGTATGCATAAATGGGCACATAGCCATGCATACTTGGGCACATAGCCATCATACTTGTCTTGGGCACATAGCTATCATATTTGGGCACATAGCCATTTAGATATCATTCTCATGCATAGTTCATAAACATATTCAAATGAGCAATATAACACAAAAAGAAAACATAATCATGCATGGATCACAAGTTAACTTCTTCCAATTCAAGTCATGGCAAGGGAAGTACATATTGAGTCATAACTTAGTCTAAATTCTCAACCCACTAAGGGTGGCCGAAACATGCATAGGCTCATTTAGGTTTCATGAAATCATACAAGCATATGAGCCCACATTCATTTCCATACATTTAACATAAGGAACATCATAAGCATATGTGATTTAGGTTCTATGCTTCCTAGGGTTTTAAACCCACCTTGGCCGAAACATACAAGGTCCAAACTTGGTTACAAATAGCATGTAAGCATGTGAATCTAAATAAATTTTCCATGCATTTATCCTAGGCATTCACATGAGCATATTAGGTTAAAGTTCAAGCTTCCTAAGTTCACCAAGTGTAAGTGGCCGAATGCTACAAAGCATGGATTCTAAACATATGAGTACCCTATAAATTTCATAGCATATCATGGAGAGGGACATAACCATGTTAGGGTTGAATTTAGGCTTGCCTAAGCCCTACATTTCATGGTGGCCGAATGTTCAACATGTGAAAAAAACATAACCCTAAGCAACATGAAATCTCAAGTGCATAATGTTATCTTCATATCTTTTCATAAGGTAAAACATAAGCAAGCTAGATTTGAGGTTGAGCCTCATTAAGGTATTAAATCCCTTAATGGCTGAAACCTTGTAATAGGGTCCTACTAGTTCTAAGCAACATACAAGTATGAAACATCAAGAGAACATTCACAATGTATAGTGGAAAACTTCATACTTGATACCTCTTCTAGAATTTACAAGCATCTGAGTACCTTATGAATTTCATAGCATATCATGGGGAGGAACATAAACATGTTAGGGTTGAATTTAGGCTTGCCTAAGCCCTACATTTCATGGTGGCCGAATGTTTACCATGTAAAAACCTAACCCTAAGCAACATGAATCTCAAGTGCTTTATGTTATTTTTCATATCTTTTCATAAGGTAAAACATAAGCAAGCTAGATTTGAGGTTTAGCCTCCTTAAGGTATTAAATCCCTTCATGGCCGAAACCTTGTGATAGGTTCCTACTAGTTCTAAGCAACATACAAGTATAAACATCAAGGAAAATATTCATATAACATCATAGAAGAGATCATAGACATGTTAGTTTTTAAATTGAGCTTCCCTAGGTTTTAAGCCTCTTCATGGCCGAACCCTAAGGTAGAGTATTACCTAACTCCAAGCCTTATACAAGCATGAAATATCAAAGTCATATTCATAACATATCATGAGGAAAACTTAAACATATTGGTTTTGGCTTTTAAGCTTCCATAAACTTTACAAGTATCATAACCGAAATTTCTAAGGGAAAACTCTAGGTTATAAAATTCATATAAACTCAACAAAAACCATATAACCACTTGTACCACAGGTGAGGGGATACTCACATCCTCTTGCTTGGTCTTTTCCTAAGAGAAGGTACCCTTTTGTGAAAAGAAAGAAGAGAGCTCCTCCTCCTAGTGCTCCTTTGTGTTTTTTCTTGCTTGTGAGAGGTAGATCTTGAGGGTTCCTTCTTGTGGTTTGGTTTTCTTAGGGAGAAAACCTTAGTTGGATTTTTAGGAAAGAAGAGAGGAGGCTCTAGGTCACGGCAAGATGAGGGAAGGGAAGAAAAAATGAAGTCCCTTCTTGATTTTCCCTCTTATGCTAGGTGGAAGTAAGAAGCAAAAAGAGGCTTTGCTTTCCCCTCTTCTTAACTCATCTTTTATTCTCTTAATGATGAAGAAATGTCTTCATTCATCCCCCTACTTCCTCTCCTCTCCTTCTCTCTTGTCATCCACGAAAATGAAAAAGAGTGAGGAAGAAAAAAAAAACAACTTGTCTTGCTTCTTAATCAAGAGGAGGAAGAAAGCTACTTGATGTTTTCTTGCTTTCTTCTCTTAATCATGGTTTTATCTTTATCTACAATATCCATTCTCTATTTAACAATAACTCATGATGGTCTAGTGGTAATTCTATAATTCTTAGCTTAAGAAGGTTCAAGGTTCAATCCTTGACCAATTCTTTATATATATATATATATATATATATATATATATATATATATATATATTTTTTTTTTTTTTCTATCTTATCTTCTTTTATTCTAAAAGAAAACTTCACCTACTTAGCTTAAGAATTCATGGGTGTTACAGTACCCCATACCTCATAGAAAGTTCATCCTCGAACTTTAAAATAGTTCCGGGTACTTTTGTTTCATATCATCCTCACGTTCCTATGTTGCCTCTTCGAACCGTTGGTTTTGCCATAGGACTTTTACTAAAGGTACTTCTTTGTTTCTTAACCTTTTGACTCCTCTATCCAGTATTTGGATGGGTTTACTTTCATAACTTAGGTCCTCTTGAACTTGTACTGTCTGAGGCTCAATCACTTGATCTGTACTGGAAATACACTTCTTGAGCATTGAGACGTGAAATACGTTGTGAATAGCTGCCATCTCCTGGGGCAGCTCTAGTTCGTACGCAACTTGACCCACTCTTTTCAGTATCCGATATGGTCCCACATATCGTGGACTTAGCTGCCCTTCTTCCCAAATCTCATTATTCCTTTCATCGGAGCTACCTTGAGAAATACCGAGTCTCCGATACTGAACTCTAACGGCCTACGCCGTTTGTCGGCATAGCTTTTTTGTCGGCTCTGAGCAGTTTCTATTCTCTGACGGATATTCTGTATAGCTTGGGTGGTGTCATCGATGAAATCCGTTCGGAGCCCCAGTTCTTTCTTTTCTCCACCTTCGTACCAGCATATAGGTGACCTACATTTCCTTCCATACAGAGCTTCGTAAGGCACCATTCCAATGGTAGTTTGGTAGCTATTATTATAAGCGAATTCCGCCAAACATAAATATCGGCACCAACTTCCCTTGAAGTCTAAAGCGCAAGCTCGTAACATGTCCTCTAGTACTTGGTTCACCCTTTCTGTTTGTCCGTCAGTCTGAGGGTGGAAGGCAGTACTAAACAACAGCCTTGTGCCAAGAGCCTTCTGAACACATTCCCAAAAATGTGAGATAAAACGACCATCTCTGTCAGAAATAATGGTCTTAGGAATCCCATGTTATCTGATAACTTCCTTAACATATAATTGGGCTAATTGCTCTGTTGAATATGTCATCTTGATTGCTAAAAAGTGTGCGGACTTCGTCAATCTGTCCACGATTACCCATATAGCATCATACCCATTGGTTGTCTTGGGTAGTCTTGAGATAAAGTCCATAGAAATGTCTTCCCATTTCCATTCGGGAATCTGAATTGGCTGCAGTAACTCTCCGGGTCTCTGATGTTCTGCTTTGACCTTCTGACAAGTCAGGCAAGAACTGACATACTGGGCCACATCTCTTTTCATGCCGAACCACCAGAATTTCTTCTTCAAATCTTGGTACATTTTGGTGGAGCCTGGATGCATCGCATAAGGGGTTGCATGAGATTCCGCAAATATATTTTTCCGCAACTCTGGGTCATCGGGTATGCATAACCGATCTCGGAGATAGAGTACTCCATTATCAGCGACACGAAATCCGTTATCCTTCCCTTCTAGCACCTCTTGCTTGATCCTTTGGATGCTCGGGTCACGACCTTGCTTCTCTAATATGTCGTCAAACAGCGTTGGAGCTATCATCAGAGTAGAGAGCCTTTCTGCAATGATTCCGATCCCGTAACACATCTTTCCCCGTGGCTCCCCAATAAACTCGAACTTCAATTCGGCTTCCGGTTGGAAGACTACTTTTCTTTTACGGCACTCGATTGAAGCGCCGTACTTGCTCAGGAAATCCATGCCTAGTATAATATCAAAATCCTGCATGTCGAGTATTATCAGATCGCAGTAGAGTTCTCTGTCTGCGATTCGGATAGGCACGGCTCGCAGCATCTGATCGGAAGGCATCACTTCTCCCGAAGGTAAGGTTGTTAAGAATTTGCCCGTTATGATTTGTGGTGGTACTTCTAACTTTTTCATGAAGGGTATGGAGACAAACGAGTGGGTTGCTCCGGTATCAAATAATATAGTAGCATACTGACTAAAAATAGATAGCTGACCTGTGACCACAGTAGAAGCACTTGCCATGTCTTCCTTGGTGAGAGAGAAAACCCTAGCATTCGTCGTCACTGGTGGGGCTTCTAATCTCCCTTGGCTAATCAGAGTCCCTTCTAAAGCTGCTTGCATCTGATGTAGCTGTGCAGGGGTATTCCTATTCTGGTCATACTGCTGAGATGGTACCTGGAACCGAGTAGGGCAATCTCTGACCATATGTCCTTCCTGTCCACAATTGTAGCACTTCCTCGTACCCTGGTGGCATACTCCGGAATGCTGCTTTCCACAAGTGGCACACAGAGGGTACCTCGGCTGCTTATTTGCTGGACCACTTTTACTGTTGTTCCATTGTTTTCTTTTTCCAGCGGAATTCCCTTTCCAGTTCGTCTTGGTACTCTGCGATTTCTATCCTTCCGTCTGTGCCGGACTCTTTTCCTTCGTTCATCGCCTTTTGATAATGTTCGGTGATCAAAGCACTGCTGACTAGCTCTTCCGTGGTTTGCGGTCTATTAACTCCGCCGGCCACATTCAAAGCTATTTCAGGTCGGAGCATTTTCAACATTAATCTGACCCGTTCTCTTTCCGTGCTGACCAACTCTGGACATAGGCGTGCGAGGCGGTTGAAACGCTTCACAACATCACTAACTGATAAATCGCCTTGCCGAAATTCGGTGAACTCGTCATAATGCCGATTTGTCACTCGCATATGAAAATATTCGTCCAAAAATTCTGCTTCGAAATCTGCCCAGTTCATCAGATTGACTTGTCTCTTGGCCTTAACTCTTTCCCACCACATCCTTGCGTCTCCAGAAAAACAGAAAGACACGCACTTGATCTTTTTCGGTACGGGCCAATCTAGCAGGTCTACGATATTTTCCACCGTCTTGAACCAGGCCTGGGCATCCCATGGCTCACATGTACCCGTAAAATTCTCCGGCTTTAATCTCAGTCACTGTATCAGAAAATTTTCCTGTCGTACTACTGGAACAGGGGCTACCAGTGGCACCGGGGCAGCTGCAGGTATAACGGGCATAGTGTTTTGATTTGCTGGCGGGGTGACCGGATTTCCTTGCTGACCCATCAGAGTAGTAATCAATTGTTGTTGTTCGGTGATCTGACGCTGGAGGTCTGTGATTAACTGAGTCAGGTCTGGTGGAGTTACTGTCTCCTCAGGTCTACCACCGCGTCTTCTAGTAGCCATGATTATCTTCATAAATAACAATAATGCTAGCATAAGTCGTTATAGTTCCCAACTAGAATAACATAAGGTAGTTATCATTCTTAACATGACCTAGCATATGTTATCATCAATCCTATCCTACCATCATATATTTCCCTAGACTAAAAATCATCACAATAAAATAGGCATGCATATTTAAATAAACATATCAGACATAAAATAAAGTAAGCATAGAAAATTCTTACTTGGAGCGGCAGGATGGAGGCTTGATGTGTGTAGTGAGATGGCTAACCTGGCTCTAATACCAACCTGTAACACCCGCCCCTTTAATACCACTCCTGCCTAGTAAGGGCGGGGTTACTTTCCTTACCCTTAGACTTAGTAACTTAAACATTCATACAAACATACAGCGGAAGCATATCTATGTTTCTAAGCATAGAGTAACATAGTAAGCATATGCATAAGAAATAACATAGTTCAACTTAAATAGTCATAGTATTCATTTCTAACTCATGCATAGAGAATCATAAAAGACATCACATAACATAATATATTATTCTAAGTTCACTTAAGCAGGTTATCTTGTTTCTTTAGCCAAGTCACCATCACACATCTCTTGCCCCTTCCTGCTGCTCCTCTAGTTTCTCCATTCTTTACCTTTATCTGTGGTACAAGGAAAAGTATCTGTAAGCACTCAAGGCTTAGTGAGATCCTTTCCTACTCACAAAAACCAACGTATCATGTAACATCATCATATCATACATTATAGAGTAATTGATGCTCATATCATCATGTAATTAAAACATATCAAATCATGGCATGAATCTCAGTAATGACATAAGGAAAAGTAAACAACATATTATGGCCTAAATCTTATCATGGTACAAGTAACATCCTATCATAGCATAAATCACATCATAACATAAGAAATCATTATATCATGGTATAAATCATATCATAACATGGAGGTACTATCATGACATAAGAAAATCATCATATCATGATATAGATTATATCATAACATAAGTGTACATCATAGCATAAGTGAAAACATCATGACATTTCTTTTCATAACATCAAGGCATCAAATCATAGCATATCTTGTAAGCATTACTTTTCATCATATCGTGAGCATGGATGCAAGATGTCCTTTAAAACATGGGAAATGTAAATGTCATGTGCAATATGCTTTTCAAAACATGATTTATGTCATGTGTGAGATGTCTTAAAACAATATCATATAGTACTTGAAAATAATCTCAACATGAAAGGGGCCCGGCTTAGTACCACATACATACATAATGCGCGCATCCTAAGTGGACCCAAGGTAGCTAGTCTTGAACCTACTAGGAAACTAGGCCCGTAGCTCGACCTAGGGGCACGTAAGGAGCCCACCCTTTACTAGGCCCGTAATTCGACCTAGGGGCGCATGAGGAGCCCACCCTTTTGGTACAAGTCATTCAAAGTAAAATACATGTCATATCATATCTCTATCATTTCATAACATATTCATGTCGTTCATAGCATATCTTATTCATGTCAATCATAGCATATCATGTTCATGTCATTCATAGCATATCATGTTCATGTCATTCATGGAATTTCATATTCATGTCATTCATAGCATATCATATTCATGTCATTCATAGCATATTTCACTCATGTCATTCATGGCATATCATGTTCATATCATTCATGTCATTCATAAGGTATGCATAAATGGGCACATAGCCATGCATACTTGGGCACATAGCCATCATACTTGTCTTGGGCACATAGCTATCATATTTGGGCACATAGCCATTTAGATATCATTCTCATGCATAGTTCATAAACATATTCAAATGAGCAATATAACACAAAAAGAAAACATAATCATGCATGGATCACAAGTTAACTTCTTCCAATTCAAGTCATGGCAAGGGAAGTACATATTGAGTCATAACTTAGTCTAAATTCTCAACGCACTAAGGGTGGCCGAAACATGCATAGGCTCATTTAGGTTTCATGAAATCATACAAGCATATGAACCCACATTCATTTCCATACATTTAACATAAGGAACATCATAAGCATATGTGATTTAGGTTCTATGCTTCCTAGGGTTTTAAACCCACCTTGGCCGAAACATACAAGGTCCAAACTTGGTTACAAATAGCATGTAAGCATGCGAATCTAAATAAATTTTCCATGCATTTATCCTAGGCATTCACATGAGCATATTAGGTTAAAGTTCAAGCTTCCTAAGTTCACCAAGTGTAAGTGGCCGAATGCTACAAAGCATGGATTCTAAACATATGAGTACCCTATAAATTTCATAGCATATCATGGAGAGGGACATAACCATGTTAGGGTTGAATTTAGGCTTGCCTAAGCCCTACATTTCATGGTGGCCGAATGTTCAACATGTGAAAAAAACATAACCCTAAGCAACATGAAATCTCAAGTGCATAATGTTATCTTCATATCTTTTCATAAGGTAAAACATAAGCAAGCTAGATTTGAGGTTGAGCCTTATTAAGGTATTAAATCCCTTAATGGCCGAAACCTTGTGATAGGGTCCTACTAGTTCTAAGCAACATACAAGTATGAAACATCAAGAGAACATTCACAATGTATAGTGGAAAACTTCATACTCGATACCTCTTCTAGAATTTACAAGCATCTGAGTACCTTATGAATTTCATAGCATATCATGGGGAGGAACATAAACATGTTAGGGTTGAATTTAGGCTTGCCTAAGCCCTACATTTCATGGTGGCCGAATGTTTACCATGTAAAAACCTAACCCTAAGCAACATGAATCTCAAGTGCTTTATGTTATTTTTCTTATCTTTTCATAAGGTAAAACATAAGCAAGCTAGATTTGAGGTTTAGCCTCCTTAAGGTATTAAATCCCTTCATGGCCGAAACCTTGTGATAGGTTCCTACTAGTTCTAAGCAACATACAAGTATAAACATCAAGGAAAATATTCATATAACATCATAGAAGAGATCATAGACATGTTAGTTTTTAAATTGAGCTTCCCTAGGTTTTAAGCCTCTTCATGGCCGAACCCTAAGGTAGAGTATTACCTAACTCCAAGCCTTATACAAGCATGAAATGTCAAAGTCATATTCATAACATATCATGAGGAAAACTTAAACATATTGGTTTTGGTTTTTAAGCTTCCATAAACTTTACAAGTATCATAACCGAAATTTCTAAGGGAAAACTCTAGGTTATAAAATTCATATAAACTCAACAAAAACCATATAACCACTTGTACCACAGGTGAGGGGATACTCACATCCTCTTGCTTGGTCTTTTCCTAAGAGAAGGTACCCTTTTGTGAAAAGAAAGAAGAGAGCTCCTCCTCCTAGTGCTCCTTTGTGTTTTTTCTTGCTTGTGAGAGGTAGATCTTGAGGGTTCCTTCTTGTGGTTTGGTTTTCTTAGGGAGAAAACCTTAGTTGGATTTTTAGGAAAGAAGAGAGGAGGCTCTAGGTCACGGCAAGATGAGGGAAGGGAAGAAAAAATGAAGTCCCTTCTTGATTTTCCCTCTTATGCTAGGTGGAAGTAAGAAGCAAAAAGAGGCTTTGCTTTCCCCTCTTCTTAACTCATCTTTTATTCTCTTAATGATGAAGAAATGTCTTCATTCATCCCCCTACTTCCTCTCCTCTCCTTCTCTCTTGTCATCCACGAAAATGAAAAAGAGTGAGGAAGAAAAAAAAAACAACTTGTCTTGCTTCTTAATCAAGAGAAGGAGGAAGAAAGCTACTTGATGTTTTCTTGCTTTCTTCTCTTAATCATGGTTTTATCTTTATCTACAATATCCATTCTCTATTTAACAATAACTCATGATGGTCTAGTGGTAATTCTATAATTCTTAGCTTAAGAAGGTTCAAGGTTCAATCCTTGACCAATTCTTTATATATATATATATATATATTTTCTATCTTATCTTCTTTTATTCTAAAAGAAAACTTCACCTACTTAGCTTAAGAATTCGTGGGTGTTACATGTCATATGAGTGTCATAAACATTCTCATGTGACTATTGGTATGAATAGTCCTTAGACCTGAAGTCACTACGGGTCCCTACATAAGGAGTTGTATACTTTGGTATCGTCAAACGTCACCCGTAACAGGGTGAACTATAAAGTCGATCACTGGGTATGCAATAAATTATGCAGAGGGATGTGAGTGATGTAGATGAGATCTATCTCTTCCATATAACGGAAGCGATATCTGTGGGCCCTTTGATTAGTAGGACACAAGAAAGCATGACTATGTGTAAATGAGTCAATATGAGATATTGAGTTCATTTGTTTGAGTGTGTCTACTTGGAGATCAAGAAACACAAAGATTGATAAGAGGATGACACGGTCTATGCCTCATTGATCAATCTAGATATCAAGGATAGAGGGACCAAGTCATACAAGATAATAGCCATGGAAAGGTTAAGTCGGATCTCGACATTCTCGTCACTTGGGTAATGATGATGCCTTGCTAGATGCTACTCATTGCTTATGTATTTAAATGTTGATTTGGATACATTGCCAACGTTATGAGAACCTATTGGATCACACACAAAGAACAAGTCAATGGAGATGGATTCATATGATGAATCATTGGATTAAGTCTAATTCAAATTGGACTCATTGAGTATAACTCAATTAAATCCAACTATTGGATTGAGTCCAATTCAAATTAGACTCATTGAATCAATTGGATTGATGATTAATGAGTTGAACTCATTATATGATTTCATGAATTATTTGATGATTAATGAGTTGGACTCATTATATGATTTCATGAACTTGAATTCATGAAGAAAGAGGAGTGTACAACTTGAATTACTCGTGCATTGGATGCATTGGATGAAGAGTGAACAATTTGAATTGCTCATGCATTGCATGCATTGGATGCATTGGATTCATTGGATGAAGAGTGAACCATTTGAATTGCTCATGGATAGGATGCATTGGATTCATTGGATGAAGACAAATATTAATGTCAATCAAGGCAATTGCATTAAGGCATGAGGCAATTTCATGAATCTATAAAAGGGAGTTTTTGGATTCATTTTCATGATGAATTTTTGGTGTTCTTGCTCTTCTTCCTCCTCCTCTCTTCCACTTGCCGAAACTTCCAAGAAGGGTTGCTAGCACAACCTTTGGTTGTTTCATTCTCCACTTTGTGAGTTTGTGAGACAAACGAGACTTGTTCGTGTGGATACCATAGAGGCACGACCACTTGATCGTGCTAAGATCCACATCTAAAAAAACGTTGCTGTCGGGATTGCGAAGGGCATGCAACAAAGGTATAACTTTCTCATGTAGAAAATTAGTACTTAGTATATAGTTTCCTTTCGCATGGATCTTCTGGAAAGGAACTAGATATTTTCCGCTATGCTTTCGCGTGTTTAGCACCCTAGTTCCTTACAAATTTGTCATGAACTATAACATGAATGAAATTGATAAATCATTGCTTGAGATGTTGAGCATGTTAAGAACTGCTGAACTCAACCTTAAGAAGGCAAAGCCTAGAACCATTTTGATGGTTCCTAAGGGCAAAGGCAAATGGAAGCTCAAAGGTAAGGATAAGACCCAAGCCAATGGCAAGGGCAAGACTCATGCATTGAAATCTAAAGGTGGGGTTGTTAAGGAAGGAACCTTCTTTCACTATGGTGAGACCGGACAATGGAAGAGGAACTGCAAGTTGTACCTAGAGGAACTGAAACGGAAGAAAAGTGAGACTTCTGCCTCAAGTATATATGTTATAGAAGTCAATTTATCTATTTCTTCTTCATGGATATTAGATACCGAGTGTGCATCTCACATTTGTACTAATGTGTAAAGGCTGAGAAATAGTAGATCATTGTCAAAGGGCGAAGTGGACCTAAGAGTAGGCAATGGCGCAAGAGTTGTTGCTATAGCTATAGGAACATATTTCTTATCTTTGCCCCTGGGTTTATTTTAGAACTTGAAGAGTGTTGTTATGTGTCTGCCTTAACTAAGAACATTATTTCTGTTTCTTGTTTGAATAAGAAAGGTTTTTCATTTATAATAAAGCATAAATGTTGTTCTGTTTATTTCAATGAAATGTTCTATTGTAGTGCATATCCTATGAATGGACTCTATGTTCTAGAGTTTGACAACCCAATCTATAACATAAATACCAAATGGTTCAAGTTTAATGATTTGAACCAAACATATCTCTGGTATTGCCTCTTAGGTCATATAAATGAGAGTCGCATATCCCAACTCCATAAGGATGGACTTTTAGACTCATTTGATTTTAAGTCATATGAGGTATGTGAATCTTGTCTTCAAGGCAAGATGACAAAAACTCCATTTAGTGAAGACAACGAAAGAGGTATGACTTGTTAGGACTCATACATACTGATGTATGTGGTGCTTTCAGAATAACAACTAGAGGAGGCTACCATTACTTTATTACTTTTATTGATGATTTCAGTAGGTACAACTATATGTATCTGATGAGACACAAGTTAGAATCCTTTGAAAAGTTCAAAGAATTCAAGAATAAAGTACAAAACCAACTTAGTAAGAGTATCAAGATGCTTCGATCAGATCGAGATGGGGAATACCTTAGCCAAGAGTTTCATAACTCTCTCATTGAGTGTGGGATCATATCTCAACTTACTCCACTTGGAACATCACATAATGGAATAGTGTATCAGAAAGGAGAAATCATACTTTATTAGATATGGTACGATCGATGATGAGTCAAACAGATCTTCCTACTTCCTTCTAGGGGCATACTCTAGAGACAGTCACTATCACACTTAACCGTGTTTCGTCTAAAGCCGTCATAAAGACATCATATATGATATAGACTGGGAAGAGTCCCAAGATGTCTTTCATGAAAATTTGGAGATGTGAGGCTTATGTTCGACATCAAGTCTTAGATAAACTAGGGCCCAAATCAGACAAGTGTTATTTTATAAGATATCCTAAGAAAAAAAAAGGATACTACTTTTATAATCTCACACAAGACAAAGTGTTTGTTGCCAAAACAGGTGTCTTTCTAGAAAGGGAATTTGTTTCTAGAGAAACTAGTGGGAGTAAAGTCAATCTTGAAGAAATTCAGAATACACAAACTAGCACTGACACCTTGATGGAAACTGAATAGGTACCACAAGATGTTGTGGATCATGATTTTGTTACACCGTAAGAAGTTGTGGAGCAACAACCTATTCAAGTAGCACAAGCTCTACGCAAATATGATAGACCGTCATCAACCTGAGAGATATTCTTTTCTCTTGTTTGATAATGGTGATGATGGAGTCAAAGAAGGAGAGCAACAAGCTAACGATATGGATCATGGTTAACCCACTCTAGATGTTAATGATGATCCATTACGCATCAATGGAGGCCCAATTACAAGGGATAAGGCTAGAAAGATGAAGGAAACACTTAATGTACTAATTGAAGATGTGAAGGCCAAAGCTACCATTGAAGAAGGTTTGACCAAAAGCAAGTCATTCGGCATAGTCAACCTAATTCAAGCCTTAGATGAGCTTAATTAGTACTTAAGTCTCATGTCTATGTAGTAGGGATATGTAGGCTTAATTTAGACTCAATTTCTACTTTTATTTGGGTTGTAATAAAGCCATAAGCTTAAAATGGCTAAGTAGTCTACATAGGCCTTTACTAAATGAGCTTTCTTTTGGTCTTTTTGGATTTTTTGGTCACCTTATAGCTATAAATAAAGGTGGTGATGGCCAAACATGTATCTTTGACATATTTTGCAATCTAAAGCACGGTGAGGCTCCACTTGTTGGTTCTTCATTGAATTAGAACTTATCAAGGCATTTCCTTGTGGTGTTCGAAGACTTATCAACCTCCATCCCAAGGTTGTGGCGTCTACCATCTTCTATACCAAGGTTCATGCTTTCCTAAGCATTGGGTCAAGGTTCTTTTCATCAATCTTATCGATTTAGTTATTCTTTTCTTTCTTCTTCCATTCGTTGTGGATTCTTGAGATATCTTTCTCTTTGGATTCACATCATTTGCTATCAGAGCTTTGGTTTTTCTATATCGATTTCATTATCCTTTTTCTTTTGTGCTTGAATCTTTGTTTATTTTGTTCAACATTATCTACTTATCGTTATCATCTCAATCTTAGTAAGTTTTTAGTCATCTTGTTGCTATAAAAAAAAAAAGAGGCCGAAATTAAAAAAAAAATATTTTCAGCATAAAAAAGGTCGAAATTCTAAAAAAAAAGGAAAAAATATTTTCAGCAAAAAAAAAATGTCGAAATTTAAAAAGAAAAAGAAAAAATATTTTTAGCAAAAAAAAAAGGGGCGGAAATAAAAAAAAAAAAGGTGGGTATAGAGAATTATTATTTCTATACTTGCATTTTCCAATTCCGTATCTTTTTTTAAAGTCTTGCCTAGTATACTCCGCATCTCTTTTTGTAACGCCCCGCCCCTCCTGCTAAGGCGGCGGGGGTTACTTTACCCATACATACCTACTTACTACAGTGGAAGTCTTACTTATAGGACTTAAAAACTTTTTTTTTTTTAAATCAACATGACTAATCAACTGGACGTATAAAACCACATAGCATACTTAACATGATTTTTAAGTCATAATACCCAAACACAAAATTAAATGTCATAGAGTCATAATGCAGTAACATAAACTAGGCATAGTTCTTTATTAAACAAAAGCAGGTCTTTCTCCTTTAGCCAAACCACTATCACACACATCCTTCTAGCCCCTCCTGCTGCTCCCCTAGTTCATCCATTCCTTGTCTTTATATGTGGTACAAGAAAGTAAGCTGTGAGCACTCATGGCTCAGTAAGTTCCTTTCCTACTCACAAAAATCGTATAGCATATCAAAATCACAAGACATAACACATGGAGACAATTTCATCATAGCATGTAGCATATCATGGCATATCGTAACATAATCGTAAGGTATCATGGCATAACATAACATAACATAATTATCAAATGCACCCTGACATATCATAACATCATCATAAATATCATGGCATAATCATAAGGTATATGCAAGGTGAATTTCTAAACATATATCATGAAAACATATGCAACATGTCTTTTGAAAACTTATAATATACATACTTAAACATAATCTCAACATAAGGGGGCCCCGGCTTGTACCACATACATAAATGCGTGCGTCCTATGTAGGTCCAAGGTAGCAAGTCTTGAACCCTACAAGGCATACATACTAGGCCCGTTTCTTAGTCCATCGACCTAGGGGCACTTAGGAGCCCATCCCTAACGAGGCCCGTTTCTTAGTCCATTGACCCCGGGGCGCTTATGGAGCCCACCCTTGGTACAAGCCTTAAAAGTAAAGTAGCATGTCATACATATCTTTAATTCTTATTCTATCATTCATGTCATAATCATATCATGAAGAGTGCTCCTAGTCCCAATTGATAGGAAAGCAACTCTTAGGCATAACATAAAGCATGTATAATTGGTACACAGCTCATCATGAATTTTTTTGGGCACACAGCACATCATGATCACATGCATAATTGGGCACACAGCACATCATGAACTTGGGCACATAACATATCATAAATTTGGGCACATAGCATATCATAAATTTAAGCACATAACATATCATAAATTTAGGCACATAGCACATCATAAACTTGGGCACATAGCACATCATCATACATAGATCATAAGCATACATAAGTATAGCAGCATATCATATTCCTATCATATCATAAGCATTGCATATGAAGCATATGGGAAAAAAAAACATAAGTAGGTCTCTAACCCAAAGGTCATGTGGTGGCCGAAACATGTAGTTGTAGCCTAGGTTAGCAAGCAACATAAGAGCATGTGAACCCTAAACCTTTATCATATCTTATATCATAAGGAACACCTTAAGCATATTTGGTTTGGGTTCCAAGCTTCCTAGGTCTTTACTTATATTATGGCCGAAACCCATCAAGCCTCAAATTAGGTTATAAGCAACATACAAACATGTAAACCCTAAACTAATGTCATATCATATATCATAAGAAACAACTTGAGCATGTTTAGTTGGGTTCTAAGTTCTCTAAGCTTTTAACCTTAACATGGCCGAACCCTAGCAAGTATGATTCTAGGTTACAAGTAGCATGAAAGTGTTGAACCTTAAATCCATATCATAATACATATCATGAGAAACATCATAAGCACATTTAGTTCAAGTTCCAAACTTCCTAAGCCCTTTAATCCAAGGTGGCCGAAACTTATCAAGCATGGGAATTAGGTTTTTAGTGGCATAAGAGCATGAAAACCATAAATAATTTCATAGCATTTATTACAAGAACATCATGAGCATATCTAAGTTGGATTCTAAGTTTCCTTAGGCCTTTAACCTAATGGTGGCCGAAACATGTAAGGCATAGACTAGTTTTCATGTGCCATAAAAGCATGTAAACCCTACATAAATTTCATGGCATTTATTACAAGAAATAACATGAGCAAACTTAGTTTAAGTTCTAAACATCCTAGGTCTTAAAACCTTGTGTGGCCAAAAGTTGTAGAGCATGTAACTAATTTTCTATGCAACAAACAAGCATAAGGACATCAAGTTAGTTTCATATCTTTTCATCAAGAAGGTCATGAGCATCTTAAACTTTTTTTAAACTTTCCCTAGGCCTCATATCTCAACATAGCCGAATCTTCATACACATGAAATAGAGTTCAAATCAACATAACTCATGGGCATATCATATTAGCTTCATATTTTATCTTAGGGAAAAATCATGGCATGCTTAGTTTTAGGTTTAAAGCTCTTCTAGGCCCTTAGTTCTACCATGGCCGAATGTTCATGAGCTTGAAGATGAAGTTCAAATCAACATACAAGTGGAAGAAAATGTTAACAACACTATTATCATAGGGCACATATCATAAGAACAAGGGAGCATGCTTAGTTTGAGTCCTACGCTTACTTAGTTCTTTTGTTCATGCTTGGCCGAGAATCTAAGATCATAAATCTAAGTTCTAACTAAACATTCTAGCATAAAAACATTAGGTTAACCTCCTACCATAAAATACATATCATAAGAAATATACTGAGCACATCTAGTTGAATTTTAAAGTTCCTTAGATTCTTCTTTTTATCTTGGCCGAAATTTCCATGAAGCAACCCTAGGTTTTTAAGCAATCTATCTTCATGAAAACCATATGAACTATTGTACCACAGGTGAGGGGAAGCTTACCTCCTTTCGCTTGTGGTTTTTCTTAAGAAGAAAAGTATCCTAGGTGCCAAGGAAGGAGAGAACTTCTTCTTCTTGTACCTCCTTTTGTTTCTCTTGCTTGGAAGGGATAGATCTTGAAGGTCTCCTCTCTAAACTTAGTTTTTCTTGAAGAGAAGCTTAGCTTAGCTCTCGGACAAAGGAGATGGAGGGAGTTCTTGGTTCGGTGAGGAATGAAGAAGAAAGAGGAAGGAGGAAGAAATGATTTAATCCCTTATTTTTCTTCTCCCAATCTATTTATTCCCTTGCCCATGAAACATGTCCTCATTCACTCCCTCAACTCCTCTTTTCCCCCACTCCATTAATTCCCACGAAAATAGAGAGAGGGAGGGAAGTAGTAAATCCCTCTTTTGCTTGCTCCTTTTCTTAACCAAGAGGGAAAAGAAGGTAAGCAACTTGGTTTTCTCTTGTTCTTTTTTGCTTAGTTTTCTTTTCTCCTTTAACTAAATTTTTCATTCCTTTCTATCCAATTATTTCTCCTTATCCTAATGGTTATCATTCATCAATTTATCTCCATATATTGTGGGAGGTTCAAGGTTCAATCCTTGACCTCACCTCTTCTTATTCTATATTTTCTTTTGTTTTTATTTTCCTTTTTCTCTTATTCTTATCATTTCTTTATGCTCTAAGGAAAATAATATTCATATACCTATAATTTCGTGGGTGTTACACTTTTAAAGTCTTGCCTAGTATATTTGCGTTTTCCAATTTCGTATTTTCTTTAAAGTCTTGCCTAGTATATTCCGCATCTCTTTTAAAGTCTTGCCTAGTATACTTGCGTTTTTCAATTCCGTATCTTTCTTTACAGTCTTGCCTAGTATACTCCGCATCTCCTTTAAAGTCTTGCCTAGTATACTTGCGTTTTCCAATTCCGTATCTTTCTTTAAAGTCTTGCCTAGATTTAATTCTGGCAAATTTCCTTTCAGTCCTTAATATCAGTTTTTAATTCTGCAACTTGTATTTTTATATCAATTCCTATCTTTTATCCTAATATCCTTGGGAGTTTAATTTAGTTAACGAATGCTTATAGGGAAATTGTCACAATTCTAAGTTCTTTACAGAGCTAACATTAGTGAGTTGAGTGATTGAGTGTCAATAGATTGCATTAATGGTGACAAGTGGAGAGGAAGCAAGGCCGAGAGAAACACTTGAACAACGAGCCTTGAGACAACACTTGGAACGCATGGAAATCAGATTTAATCAAATCCTTGATAGATTAGAGAGACAAGATGTTGTAATTTCAGAATTGCAAAATAGCCAAGTGGGTAGAGTTCCTACATGAAATTCAAGGCAATATAACTGTGATGACAACAATGATAATGATGATGATGGCATATATGAGAACATTGATGATAGAGTTTCTAGTGGCAGATTTGGTAATGCTAGAATTGGTGGGAGAAGAGAAAGAATGAATGATTATGTTGATAGAAACTTGGGAAATATCAAGTTGAAGATTCCTTCATTTCAAGGCAAAAGCGATCCAGATGTATATTTGGAGTGGGAAAAGAAAGTTGAATTAGTGTTTGATTGTCACAACTACTCTGAAGAGAAGAAGGTAAAACTAGCTGCTGTTGAATTTATTGATTATGCTATTATTTGGTGAGATCAAATTATTCTAAGTAGGAGAAGAAACAACGAGAGACCCATTGGCACTTGGGAAGAGATGAATTCTATTATGAGAAAGAGGTTCGTGCCATCACATTACTATCGAGATTTGTACCAACGACTACAAAGTTTAACCCAAGGATCCAAAACTGTGGAGGAATATCAAAAGGAGATGGAGATTGCCATGATTCGAGCCAATGTGGAGGAGGACCGAGAAGTAACCATGGCAAGATTTATACAAGATTTGAATTCAGAAATTGCAAATGTAGTGGAGTTGCAACATTATGTGGAGTTGGAAGATATATTGCATATGCCCATGAAAGTTAAAAGGCAACTCAAAAGGAAGGGTTCAATCAAGCTTGGTCAAAATTCATCCACTTGGGAATCTAGTTGGAATAAAAGAGATGATAAATTGGCATCAAAGAGTAAGACTGAATTTTTGAAGAATAAAGATGCTAGTTCTCCATTGGTCAAAGGTAAAGAACCTATCCAATCTTCAAAAAATAGAGATATTAAATGCTTTAAATGTTTAGGAAGAGGACATATTGCTTCACAATGTCCAAACAAAAGAATTATGCTTTTGAAAGAAAATGGTGATATTGAAACTGAGAGTGAGTCCGAAGATGATAATGCTATGCCACCATTGATGGAAAGTGATGTAGAAGAGTATCCCGTCGAAGGTGAAGTCCTTGTCACTAGGTGTGATCTAAATGTGCAAGTGAAGGAAGAAGATGAAGAACAATGAGAAAACATATGTCATACCTGTTGCCACATCAAAGACAAGGTATGTAGTATGATTATAGATGGGGGAAGTTGCTCTATTGTTGCTAGTACTATCTTGGTTGAGAAATTGTGCTTACCTACCACTAAACATCCTAGACCTTATAAACTATAATGGTTGAATGATTGCGGGGAAGTTAAGATCACTAAGCAAGTGTTGGTTTCATTATCCATTTGTAGGTATCATGATGATGTTCTTTATAATGTAGTACCAATGCATGCAAGTCATTTTCTTTTAGGTAGACCATGACAATTTGATAGGAGGGTCATGCACGATGGCTTCACAAATAAATATTCTTTTATGATGCATGGTAAACTTGTAACTGTTGTATCTTTAACTCCTAAGCAAGTATATGAAGATCAATTGAGGATAAAAAAAGAAAGTGAAAAAAGAAAAGATTATGAGAGAAAAAAATGAAAAATAAAAGGAGTGTGAGACAAGAAAAAGTGAGGATGAGAGTAGTGAAAAAGAGAATGAAAAAGAAACAAAAAAAATAGAGCAAGAGAGTAAAAAAGGGTGCTTTATGCAAAAGGAAGAGAGGTTAAGAGAGCTTTTTATTCTCAACAGCCGATGATTGTACTTTTTTACAAGTAGGCTTATTTTAACACTAACAATCTTAACCCTTCTTTGCCTAGTGTTGTTAATCTCTTTTGCAGGAATTTAATGATGATTTTCCTGAAGAAGTTCCTGATGGATTGCCACCACTTAGGGGAATAGAGCACCAAGTTGACTTCATCCTAGGAGCATCCATTCCTAATCGACCAGCCTATATGAGCAATCCTATGGAGATGAAAGAGCTATAAAAACAAGTTGAAGAGTTGATGAGAAAAGGGTATGTCCAAGAAAGTTTGAGTCCTTGTTCGGTTGCTGTTTTGCTTGTGCCTAAGAAGGATGAAACTTGGATAATGTGCGTTGATTGCAGGGCTATGAACAAAATTACGATAAAGTATCGTCATCCTATTCCTAGATTAGATGATATGCTAGATGAACTATATGGTTATTGCATTTTCTCCAAAATTGATTTGAAGTCTGTCTATCATCAAATTCGCATGCGTAAGGGAGATGAATGGAAAACTACTTTTAAGACTAGGTATGGTTTGTACGAATAGTTAGTCATGCCATTTGGGCTAACTAATGCACCTAGTACTTTCATGAGATTAATGAACCAAATTTTGCCTGCTTATATTGGAAACTTTGTTGTAGTATATTTTGATGACATCTTGATTTATAGTAAGAATTTAGATGAGCATGTTGATCATTTACAAAAAGTTCTACTTGTTTTGCGAAATGAAAAATTGTATGCTAACCTTCAAAAATATTCTTTTTGCACTAGTCAAATAGAGTTTCTTGGTTATATTGTTAGTGCTAAGGGAATAACAGTTGATGAAGAAAAGGTTAAGGCAATTCGTGAGTGGCCAACACCAAAAACGATAACTGAGGTACATAGCTTTCACGGATTGGCAAGTTTCCATAGGAGGTTTGTTAAAAATTTTAGTTCTATAGATGCACCCTTAACTGAAGTTGTTAAAAAGAATGTTGAATTTCATTAGGATAGTGAACAAGTTTCAGCTTTTAACTTACTTAAGGAAAAGCTAAGTTCTGCACCACTACTTCCATTACCTAACTTTGCTAAAACTTTCGAAATTGAGTGTGATGCATCAGGAATAGGTATTGGAGCTGTGCTAATACAAGAAGGTCGACCTCTTGCTTATTTTAGTGAGAAACTCAGCGGAGCAGCATTGAACTATCCAACTTATGACAAGGAGATGTATGTATTGGTGAGGGCTTTAGAGACTTGGCAGCATTACTTGTGGCCCAAAGAGTTTGTCATTCACACTGACCATGAATTGTTGAAGCATTTGAAGAGCCAAAGTAAGTTGAATAGACGTCATGCAAAATGGGTGGAGTTTATTGAATCATTCCCTTATGTGATCAAATATAAACAAGGTATGGAAAATATTGTTCCAGATGCTTTGTCTCGAAGGTTTACCTTGATCTCTACTTTGAACACTAAATTGTTAGTATTTGAATACATTAAAGATCTATATTCTAATAATCCTGACTTTGGAAATATGTTTGATGTTTGTGAACATGCTGCGTTTGGGAAGTTTTATTGGCATGAGGGATTTCTTTTTAGAGTAAATAGGTTGTGTGTCCCTAATTGTTCATTAAGGGAATTATTAATCCAAGAAGCTCATGGTGGGGGACTAATGGGACATTTTGGAGTAAGAAAAACTCTAGAAGTCTTGGTAGAGCATTTCTTTTGGCCACACATGAAACGAGATGTAGTCAAGTTTTTTGAGAAGTGTATTACATGTAGGCAAGCAAAATCTAGATCTTTACCTCATGGATTGTATACACCTTTACCAATTCCTAGTAAACCTTGGGTTGATATTTCCATGGACTTTGTTGTAGGACTACCAATGTCTAAACGAGGTATGGATTCCATTTTTGTCATTGTGGATAGATATTCTAAAATGGCTCATTTTATTCCTTGTAAGAAAACAGATGATGCTAACCATATTGCGGATCTATTTTTTAGGGTTGTCCGGCTTTATGGAGTACCGAGGAGCATAGTTTCAGATCGTGATGCAAAGTTCCTAAGCTACTTTTGGAAGACACTATGGGGAAAATTGGGAACAAAGCTTTTATTTTCTACAACTTGTCATCCACAAATAGATGGACAAACTGAGGTTATCAAGATTCAAGGACGAATTCTTTTGGGGAAAGGGGGAATGATGGAGTCAAAGAAAGAGAGCAACAAACTAACGATATGGATCATGGTCAACCTACTCTAGATGTTAATGATGATCCATTATGCATCAATAGAGGCCCAATTACAAGGGCTAAGGCTAGAAAGATGAAGGAAGCACTTAATGTACTAATTGAAGATGTGAAGGCCAACGCTACCATTGAAGAAGGTTTGACCAAGAGCAAGTCATTCGACATAGTCAACCTAATTCAAGCCTTAGATGAGCTTAATTAGCACTTAAGTCTCATGTCTATGTAGTAGGGATATGTAGGCTTAATTTAGACTCAATTTCTACTTTTATTTGGGCTGTAATAAAGCCATAAGCTTAAAATGGCTAAGTAGTCTACATAGACCTTTATTAAATGGGCTTTTTTGGCCTTTTAGGATTTTTTTTTTCACCTTATAGCTATAAATAAAGGGGGGGACGGTCACACATGTATCTTTGACATATTTTACAATCTAAAGCACGGTGAGACTCTCACTTGTTGGTTCTTCATTGAATTAGAACTTATCAAGGCATTTCCTTGTGGCTTTCAAAGACTTATCAACCTCCATCCCAAGATTGTGGCGTCTACCATCTTCTATACCAATGTTCATGCTTTCCAAAGCATTGGGTCGAGGTTCTTTAATTTTTATCAATCTTATCGAGTTAGTTCTTCTTTTCTTTCTTCTTCCATTCATTGTGGGTTCTTGAGATATCTTTCTCTTTGGATTCGCATCAGGTGATGTAGTGCTAGTTGGTCTTAATGAGCCTATATCTTATCAGGAAGTTGTACAGGGTCAAGATTCTGAGAAATGGCTAGAGTCCATGAGATCCGAGATGGAATCCATGTATACTAACCAAGTATGGACTTTGATTAATCAACCTGAAGGGATCAAACCCATTCGGTGTAAGTGGGTCTTCAAAGTGAAGACTGACATGGATGGTCATATGCATACCTATAAAGGTAGATTGGTGGCTATAGGATTCAAGTAGATTCATAGTATAGACAATGATAAAAAATTTTCACCAATTGTGATGCTAAAGTCCATTCAGATCATGCTTGCTATTGCATCTTACTATGATTATGAGATCTGGCAGATGGATGTCAAAACTATATTTCTTAATGAAAATATACTTAAGGATGTGTACATGACACTACCTGAGGGTTTTGTCGATCCAAAGCTTGCTGGAAAGATGTGTAAGTTGCAATGATCCATTTATGGATTTAAGCAAGCTTTTAGATGCTGGAATCTTTGATTTGATGATGTAATCAAAGCATTTGGTTTTATCAAGAATGAAAATGAACCTTGTGACTACAAGAAGGTTAGTGGGAGCACAATCATCTTTCTCATATTGTATATAGATGAGATACTTCTCATTGAAAATGATATCCCTACTTTTTAGTCAGTGAAGACTTGACTACATTTTAGGCATCAAGATCTATAGAGATAGATCTAAGCGATTGCTTGGTCTAAGTCAGAGTACATATATTGACAATGTGCTTAAATGTTTTGCCATGCAGAATTCCAAGAAGAGATTCCTGCTGATGTCATATGGTGTGAGTCTTTCAATAATTCAATTCCCCTCTTCTAAGGAAGAAAGGGACCGCATGGATCAGATTCCTTATGCATCTGCTATAGGGTCTATCATATATGCTATGCTTTGTACTCGCCTAGATGTCTCGTATCCGTTAAGCATAATGAGCAGATACTAGTCAGATCCAGGTGATGGTCACTGGATAGTAGTTAAGAATATGTTTAAGTACTTGAGAAGAACTCGAGATTATTTCTTAATCTTTGGAGGCAATGAAGAGCTTGCTGTAAAGGGTTATATCGATGCTAGCTTCCAAACTGATAAGGATGATTCCAAATCGCAGTCAGGGTATGCATTTTACTTAAATGGTGATGCTGCGTATTAGATATTCTGGTGCTTCCATCTCATTCGAGTGATCATTGATAGAGGAAATGTGAGACTATGCAGAATATTGACCGACATTGAGGATCCTTCAACTAATGCTTTGGCACAGAGAAAGCATGGTGTACACTAGTCAATGGATATTAGATATTTTAGTGATTGACACTAGTGTCATAAGGAGATTGTTAGTGTAAGTCCTAAGAGACAATCAAGAGTTGTTGACATAGGACATATTGTATCATATTTTACTTTATTAATAAAAGGTAAAGTTTGTTATTATATTTATTTCAGTTCAGTGCTGAATGAATAAGTATAATAATGTCCTAGGATTGTAGGTTCTTATCTATAACATATCAATTGGTTGAATTGATTGTGGGATATTGTAGATTTGTATAGAACTCTACTCTTAATTATCCCTAGTCAAGCATTACTATACAAGGATAATATTAATGCGCTGAGACTAGTATGTAGGTCAACAGATGACTTAATCTCACAAGTCATGAATATAAGATATCAGGTTGATACATGTGTATATATTAGAGAATATGTACTAAATTGACCCACCATGAAAATATTTCATGGATCGTTATATGAGTGTCATAAATATTCTCATGTGACTATTGGTATGAATAGCCCTTAGACCTAAAGTAACTACAATTCCCTACATAAGAAGTTGGGTACTTTGGTATCGTCAAGCGTCACCTATAATAGGGTGGACTATAAAGTCGATCACTGGGTATGTAATGAGTTATATGGAGAGATGTGAATGATGTAAATAGGATATATCCCTTTCATATGACGGAAGTGATATCTATGAGACCCTTGATTAGTAGGACATAAGAATGCATGACCATGCTCAAATGAGTCAATATGAGATATTGAGTTTATTTGTTTTGAGTGTGTCTACTTAGAGATCACTCAAGAAATACAAAGATTGATAAGATAGATAAAAGGATTGAGTCATACTTGAATATCCACGGATAGGTTAAGTCGGATCTTGACTTTCTCGTCACTTGGGTAGCAATGATGTATTGCTAGATGCCACTCATTGATTATGTATCATAAATATTGATTTGGATACATTGCCAATGTTATGAGAACCTATTGGGATACACACAAAGAACAAGTTGAATTTGAGATGTGTTCATATTTAGTTTGGCTAAAATATGCTGACACATGGGACTATTGAGTTAGACTCAACCTTTATTGGTACTAGTGCTAGTGGGAGATTGTTAGTATTAGTCGTAAGAGTCAATCATGCAATGAATTAGATTTATGGATCATGCAATGAATTAGATTCATGGAGTCAATTTGAATTGATGAGGTCCAATGAGTTAGACTCATTGGGTGAACTTGAATTCACCAAGGAAGAGAAAAGATCAATTTTGAATTGATTATGTAAAAGAAGACAAAAGGGTTTTTCATAGAAGATGAAAAGGTTTTTCATAGAAGATAAAAGGATTTTTCATAGAAGATGAAAAGGCTCTTCATGAAAGATGACTAAGAGTCATTCATGAAGGAAGAGAAAAAGGCAAAAGGGACTTTTGGTATTCCATTGGGGGTACAAATGGTGAATTTCGGCCAATGAGCAAGTGGTGTTCATTTAGTCTTCTTCTCATCTTCCTCTCTTCTTCTTTCCTCCACCAAACCACCTTGCTTGGTTGCTAGCACAACCTTAGGTTGTTTTCTTCTCCACTTCGTGAGTTTATAAGACAAATGAAGGTTTGTTCGTGTGGATACCATAGAGGCATGACCACTTAATTGCGTTGAGATCTGCATCCAAAGAAACGTTTCTACCAAGATTTTGAAGGGCGTGCAGCAAAGATATAACTATCATCAAACTTAGTATATGATTGTTTTTCTCCTTCGCATGGATCTTCTAGAGAGGATCTAACAAATTTTTCGCTATGCTTTTCTGTGTGTTTAGCGCGCTAGATCCCTACACATTCAGCAGACAAGCAACAAATAATATTTTAACAGATTGTCATAGTTGTCAGGGAATATTCCTTTGGAACCTCCTTCAGAGTCTATCTTGTGTCCCATAGGTGATTCATCTATAACGACATTCTCCTTTAATGACTTCAGAAAAGATTTAAGTTATAAACGACAAAAGAGGTATATCTATGGGTGTAAAAATGATTCCTCAAAAGTTCTTTGAGGGACAACCCAACAAACTCTGACGCATGAAGCCACCTCATGATCAAGGTCATTGTGAGAGGTGATATAAAAAGGGGGTCTCTCCATTGGCTAGGTATGCAATTTTAGCATCTAAGACCTTCATTCGTACATCCTCTATTGTTCTTCTTCGACTGGCCAAGAAATTATACTGACTTGAGTGTTAGAGGGCCTTACCAGGGACCCCTTCCCCGGTCTTTCATCACTAATACTTCATTGGATCGTCTGGTTATGCGCAAGATCGTTGAGGAGCTTCATCACAAATCAGAGAGTTAACTATTCGTTAACAAACTATCCACTTGAGCTAGAACACCATCTCCTCAGTGTTCAGATAGGATCAAATTTGACGTTGTCTGTGAGAATATTCACCTAAATCTGAAGCAACGAGATGGAGGAGGCTGGAAAACTCACTACTGTCACCTTAACACAAGAAGATCTGGAGTTGCTCATCAACACCAGAGCATAAAAATTACTTCAACAACAACAACAAGCCAACACTAGTGGCACACTGCCGCCACCAAATCCTGTAGCGTCAACAACAACCCATCAAAGGGAAAGAGGAGTTCAAGATAAAGGCCCTGCTCGCTTGCTTCTTACGCCTCTCTCATCAATCTAGGGACCCCGAGCACTTTTCCGCACACTGCTGGAATAGTTGGGCCAAGCAAGAGCACTCCAAAAATCTTTTGGAGAAGCACCTATGTGGGATATGTGCAATGCAAAATTTGTAGCTAGTGATAGCTCCCTTGAGCGGATTGTCATCACATTCTCTCGACGGGCGTTGGAAGACCCATTGCCAAAAATATTATCAGAAAATGAACATAGGAGAATATTCGGGGACAACCAACTCAGAAGACCATCTCCTCAAGTTTGAAAACACAACTCTTCTTCAACAATTTATAGACGGTGTTAAATGTCAAATGTTCCTCACCACATTCAACGGAGCAACCCAACGATGGTTTAAACGGCTGGCAGACAACTCTATTCACCTTTTCAAGGACTTCCGCAAGGTATTTCTTCATCACTTCTCCAGCAATCAGCGGTACCACAAAACCCCTTTGAGCCTCTTCTCACTCAAACCCCTTTGAGACACTCCGAGCCTATATCAATAGGTTCAATTATGTGGCTATAGATGTTCCCACGACCACCATGAAGATTTTAGGGAGTGTCTTTTCTCAGGGATAGTGGATAATGATTTTTTCTGAGATTTGGTTAGAAAGCCTCCGGCTAGCTTTGACTTGCAAATCAAATAGGTAACCGAATTTATCAATGTTGAAGAAGCATAGGCTACCCGAAAGAAGGAGGGTACCACACTCGCTCCAGCCACCAAGTGCCCGATGTTACCTACCCCTCCACCCAAAGGATCGGTAGGTCCTCAATACCGTCATCAAGAATCGCAGCCTCAAGCCATGCAACATGTGGAGGTTCCTTGGGAAGCTCCACAAAAGTGGTGCACATACTATCGGTCAGTTACTCGTAATGCGGAGGATTGTTATACTCTGCGAAATCGACGAGACGACAACCCTAGATACCATCAGCGTTCACCAGCCCCAAACTGCTGACCGTATCCACGATAAAATATTCCACTCAGAATTGAGTAACAGGTGACCGAACCGTAGCAAGGGACACTACAGCCCTAGGCGGCGCAAACCTAAGCGCTTGCCCGAGTTCAACAAGAACAGCCCTTAGCGTGGCAAGAAGAAAACCGCAATAATGTCGCTCGGGGTAATATCAACATGATAGTTGAAGGACTAAGCGATGGTAATTCCAACCGAGCGAGGAATTCACACGCTCGGTGTTTGGTCATTCATGCAATCAGATGTAGTGCAAAGCGGGTAGCTGGGCCCGAAATCAGCCTCGGGCCTAGAGATCTAGAGGGGGTGGAAATACTCCATGATAATGCATTAATAATTAAGGTTGTTATAGCCAATTACAATATTTCTCATACTTTTATTGATACAGGTAGCTCAGTTAACATTATCTTTAAACAATCATTTGACTAGTTGTAAATCGACCCAAGTGAGCTTCAGCTCCTAGTAACTCCTCTATACGGGTTCACAGATAATGAAATCCAGCCTCTCGGCCAAATAAATCTAGCCATATCCTTAAGGGAGGAGCCCCTGATGAAAACACATCGATCGATTTTCATAGTTATGGACGTACCTTCCGCCTACAATGTCATTTTGGGTCAACCGACCCTAAATGAATTCTATGTGGTCATTTCAACCTTCTGTTAGAAGATAAAATTTTCTGTGGATGACCAAGTGGGGGAGGTCAAAGGTGATCAACTGGTAGCGCGTAAGTGCTACATGGAGATAGTAGAGACGGAGGCTAATGTTGTTCGAAAAATGCAAAGGATGGAAGTTAATGCTATTTAAAAAAAGGCGCCCATCCACAAATTCAAGCTGGTCGAATAGAAGCCACCACTCAGATAGCAGCCAACCTGATTCCTGAGCTTAAGACCGAGCTGGTGGAATGTCTAACATGCAACAGTGATATGTTTGTCAGGATGCCCAAAGAAGTAACGAGCATGTCTCTAATAGTCATGGAGTATGTACTCCATATCTATCCTGACCCCCATCCGGTCAAATATAGAAAGCGAGATTTCAGGGTCGACTAGAATAAAATCATTAAAGAAGAGGTGGACAAGTTATTGGAGGTGAGTTACATCAGGAAGATGTAGTTCTCGAGTTAGCTGGTTAATGTTGTCTTGGTCTCTAAGCATGGAAACAAATAGAGGGTTTGTATTGACTTCAGAGATCTTAACAAAGCTTGCTAAAGGATTATTATCCCCTGTCTCATATCAATTAAGTAGTGGATTCTACTTCTGGCTGTGAATTCATTTGTATGCTTGACGCTTATCAAGGATACCACCAAGTTCCGCTCGCCAAGGAGGACTAGGAAAAGGTCAGCTTCATAACTGCCGAGGGCACTATTGTTATAATTTTATGTCATTTGGACTAAAGAATGCAGGGGCTACCTATCAAAAGCTCCTGAACAAAGTCTTTCAAAATCAAATTGGGCAGAACATGGAGGTGTATGTGGACGATATCCTCATTAAATCTCTTCAGACTACATATTTGATTGATGATATAGAAGAAACTTGCAGAACTTTGAGGTAATATAGGCTCAAGCTCAACCCTTGCAAATGCTCATTCGGAGCTAGAAGTGGAAGATTTCTAGGCTACATAGTCACCGAGCGAGGGATCGAAGTCAATTCTAGCAAAGTACAAACTCTACAGAACATGTCTCCCCACGCAACCTGAAGGAGACCTAAAGATTAACCAGCTGAATCACTACGTTGTCTCGCTTCATCTATCGATTGACTGATCGAAGTCTACCCTTCTTCAAAATACTCCATTGAGCAACCAAATTCCAATGGGATGCCGACTATAATAAGGTGTTCGAGGAGCTAAAGAATTATTTGTCGGATCTGCCCATCCTAGCTAAGCTGAGTTAGCTAAATTAGCTTCTTCCATAATTTCCTAGAATTTGGATAAGTTTGTTGAGCAAACATTATTAGCGGCTTGCATTGAGCGGCATGCCGACTTGGAGCTACAGAGTGACTGGAGAACACCAATCATCCTATTCTTACAATAAGATACTCTACCCACCGACGGGGAGTAAGCATGAATACTCAAGAAAAGAGCTAGCCGGTTTACTATGATTAGCCTTTTCTTGTCATTTACTCAAATGCATCAGGCTGGACGATGTGCAGTACATTTTGCAAGAAGTGCATCAGAGTTTCTATGGAAGTCATGTAGGAGGTCGGTCTCTCGCTCGAAAAGTATTATTGGCTAGATATTTTTGGCCTACTTTACAAACTGATGCAGCTCAATTAGTAAGGATCTGTTTATTTTGTCAGAAGCACCAGAACATCCCGCATCACCCCCATAGAATTGTTTAAAACCTCTATGATTTCTTGTCCATTTGATCGATATGGGATGGACATAGTAGAACCTTTTCCCTTGGCATCTACTTAGAGGAGATTTTACTGGCAGCAATAGATTATTTCTCAAATTGGGTGGAAGCTGAGCTCTTAGCTAAAATAACTGAGAAAATTATTATTAAATTCTTATGACAACATATTATCTACAGATTTGACAATCCACATAAGATAATTTATGATAATGGAAGACAATTCCAATGCAAAAGGATCTGAGAATGGTGTCTGGGATATGATATTACACAGGTCTTCACTTCTGTAGCTTATCTGCAGAGCAATGGATAAGCTGAAGTAACAAATAGAGAAATTATTAGAGGGAGTAAGAATAAATTAATTCATGTTAGGGGAAATTGGGTGGATGAATTACCCAGTGTATTATGGACATATCACACAACTCCCCGAGAATCGATAGGTAACTCCTTTCCACTTGGTTTATGGTGGTGAGGCATTGGTCCTGGTCAAAATAGGGATAGAATCCATTCGTAGACATTTATATGATGAAGATATTGCCGACCAGCATCTTATGGAGCTCGACCTGATAGAAGAAGTTTGGGATAAAGCAACAGCTCGGCTGATATCATACCATCAAAGGATGAGGTAGAATTATAATAGAAAAGTTATTTCTAGATTTTTTTGAAGTGGGTGATTAGGTTTGGAAGATCAACAAACTAGTCCGAGTGTTAATAAACTAGAGCCACCATGGGGAGGACCATTCAAGGTGTTACAAAAGCTCACATTTGGTTCTTATTATCTTAAAGATGCTAAAGGCTGGTGATTGAATAGACCTCAGAGTTCTAATTATCTACAACCTTATAGAACTTGACAAGTACGCTTGTAACTTCTGTATTGTATTTAACTTTTATACATTCAATAAAAAGTGTAGGTGGATTTATCTCAGTCGAACTCGACTTTAAACTCTATATAGTTGAACTCGACTTTAAACTCTATATAATCAAACGCGACTTTAAACTCTATACAGTTGAACTCGACTTTAAACTCTATATAGTTGAACGCAACTTTAAACTCTATACAGTTAAACTCGACTTTAAACTCAACATAGTTGAACTCGACTTTAAACTCTATATAGTTGAACGCGACTTTAAACTCTATACAGTCGAACTAGACTTTAAACTCTATAAAGTCGAACTTGACTTTAAACTCTATACAGTTGAACTCGACTTTAAACTCTATACAGTCAAACTGCAACTTTAAACTCTATATAGTCAAACTCAACTTTAAACTCTACATAATCGCAATCTATACAGTTGAACTGCGACTTTAAACTCTATACAGTCGAACTCGACTTTAAACTCTATACAGTCGAATTTAACTTTAAACTCTATACAGTTGAACTACGACTTTAAACTCTATATAATTGAACTGTGACTTTAAACTCTACATAGCTGAACTATGACTTTAAACTCTACATAGTTGAATTTGACTTTAAACTCTACAAAATCAAACTGTGACTTTAAACTTAGGTTATAAACAAGTATTCATTTGGACGAATTCCAACATCAAGGGCATATAAATGTCCGGCCTATTTATTTTGCTCAGCATTATATTCTCACCTAGCCTATCGTTCAGTCCAAAAATTCATTATGAAAACTACTTATAAATGTCTAGCCTATTTATTTCGCTTGGCATTATGTTTTCTCCTAGCATATCATTCAGTCCAGGAATTCATTATGAAAACTACTTATAAATGTCTTGCATGTTTCTTTCGTTTGGCATTATGTTCTCATCCAGCTTATCATTCAGTTCGGGAATTCATTATGGAAATTTCTTATAAATGTTAGGCCTATTTATTATGCTCAACATTATGTTCTCGCCTAGCTTATCATTCAGTGCAGGAATTCATTATGAAAACTACTTATAAATGTCTAGCCTGTTTATTTCTCTCAGCATTATGTTCTCACCTAGCTTGTCATTTAATCCAGGAATTCATTATAAAAAATGCTTATAATGTCCAACATGTTTATTTCGCTTGGCATTATGTTCTCGCCCAGCTTATGATTCAGTCAGGGAATTCATTATGAATATTGCTTATAAAAGGCTGGTTAGTTTATTTCACTAGGCACTATGTGTTTGATCGGCTCATTATTATGTCCAAAAATTTATTAGGAAGACTACTTGGTGATGTATGGAAGCTAGGTTATTCTACTCGGTGTTATTGCCTTGCCTGGTATTTTATGCAGATTAATGTATATTGCATAAGGAAAGCATGTGAGATCTAATCTTGTTAGTAATATTGGTGGTTCTGAAGATATACAAGGAGAACAGGTGTTACCCAATACTACATATATAGTTTAGTATTTAATTGTGATTTTCTTTCAATAATTACATATAATTACATGTCCCCGCATGAAAAACTTCAATCAAACTTGCTCAAGAGATCGCTTGGGAGCTCTCTGAGGAGTCTATATTGGTCTATAGATTGGTGAAAAGGTTCTGAGGATAGATGACCGCTCTCCTGCAGTTGTCGAATCACTCCCCCCTTTGCATGGTCAAGTGTCCCAAAAAATTTTTTAGCTAATTTTCTTTTAAAATCAATGGAGTCTATCTGGGCTTCTCATGCATCTAACTCTATTAGTTATTGTAGCAGCACAAAATTCTTAGTAGATAGCTTCTGAGTTAGCTCAGGAGAATGGGACGCATGTCTAATCCTCAACTCTTCTAGCAAAGTAGTCTTGTGAGCTAGATCTGAAAGGGCTTTATCTTTCATTTCTCTCTCTACTTGGAGCTTGGACTCATTGCTTTGCAATTGAAGCTCTAAATTCTACTTGTCCGTTGCTTGAGACTTCAATAACCGCTGGCAGTCTTGTAAAGTTTTTCCATCCCAAAAATAAGCTCAGCCTACTCCCCTATTTTTCTCTACAGGAGGATCTTCTTGTTATCGGGAACAACAGAAGTAGCTTGTAATTCTACCATGCGATCCTTGAAAACTTTGTTGCCCCTCTCTAGATCCACAACCAGCTGGCTCAAGTGTAATCCAGAGGCGTATAGCTGAATAGAATAATGATAGAGCTATAGTTCATAAAAGCAACTTAAGAAAACTTAGTTATAAACTTATCGGAGTAGTATTTTGGTTGTGTTCTTCAGCATACTTGGAGATCATAGTTCCTAGTGCTTGTTTGTATGATTGCACCCATGACTCGACTAATGAGTCCTTCAACTTGAGTATCCCATAAGGTAAGGGTGAAATGACATCCATTCCTTGTTGGGACTGTAACCCAACGAACTATTTGAAGAGACATGGGGAACTATTGAAGACGTGTGCTCTAAGGGAAGTGCAAGAGGGATCTCGAGCAGTCATGAATGAATGGGAGTTAGTTGGATAGGTAAAGATGGTGATGTTGGTCGAGCTAACCTGGGACCTTGGGCAGGTACTAATCCTTCAGACACTTGGCTGGTTGATCTCTTATTAGACGAACGCTTGGCTGGGGAGTAATTGAAGTAATGCTTAAAGCTAGTGGAGTAATTGGCTGAGTAGTGATAGGAAGATAATGTTGTCTCGGGAGGTCAAATAATTGGGCGAATCGCATGAAACATAAGTATGAGAAGGCATGGCCTCAGCATAGCAATTATAAAATGAGAACGACTATGTTTTTGAGACCTAGGCTCTTTACCTCGATCAAAAGAGATCTCGGCCAAAGCGAGACGAGACCTTTTGGAGAGGGGCTGCTCGTGCATATATGGGCCTGAAGCCTCTGTTTGGGGTTTTTGGCGCTTGATGATGAGAGGAGTATCCAACTCCGAGGAGTTTGAAGGGGACTCATGAGTAGGTTCAGCCAGGGGGGATTAGACCCTCAGAGGTAGAGGCTTGTTCAAGTCCTTCAGTAAATTCTCCTCCATCTTATTTAAGGCTGCTCTTGTTAACCGGGTGTTTTTATACAAAATAAGATGGGAGAATGGCCTCAGCTATAAAAATGAATGAAAGTTAAAATCTTATACCACAAAGGATCAGCAAATAATAAATAATTAAGTACGAAGAAGGCAGGAATTTTTACTTACTGAAGGTAGCACTTAGTTCCAGATTGACTAGGGTTAACCCAAAAACAAATAATAAACCTTCTATGGTCGATGCTGGTAAGTTAAATTTAGCACCTTTCAGTTTCTCTAAAGCTTCCCGAAGGATAGGATCGGTAAAAATGTTACCTATGTCAGGGATAAGGGGAAATTTGGTTGCCAGGTTGTGACAAAAGGTGCAGGGGTTGGAAGATGAATAAAGAAATATTTATCCCTCTATTCCTCCTAAGCGGACACCCTATTAAATAAAATCACTTTAGGATGAGTTTAAAACTTGAATATCCCATTTGCTACTTGTCGGGGAATAAAATAGTGGTGAAATAGATGAGGAGATAGAGGGATGTTTAACAAACGGAAAACGATGACAACACCACTTAAGATGCGGAAGGATTGAGGGATAAACTGGTGGAGTGAAATACCAAAATATTTGCTAACATCGACAAAGAATGGATGAAGGGGAAAGCGAATCCCAGATGTGATATATTCCCTAAAGATGGCCACACTTGCTGGTGGAGGAAGGTGAGGGCGATTTTCTTCAGTTAGAACAACTATGAAGGTAGGGGAGACCATAGTTAATGGTGAGGTGGTAGGCATCATTGATGGTAAAACTAGAAGAACACTGTGTATACCATTCACCACTCACATCCATTTGCAAAAAAAAAGGTTACAGAAACAAATAGAGGAAAAGAGGGGCCGAGGGTGAAGGGAGAAGTAGCAACAAAACACAAGAAGAAATTAAAGCTTTAGGGTTTTATCTCTTTCTCACAAAGCTTTTATAAGGGTTCCTCGGAAACATCTCTCGACTTGAACCATTGGATTATAATAATGAAAGGCGAGCTTAGTTGTGAACTATTAGATACTTAGACAAAGTAAAAGATAAGTAAAAGGTGGTACACCTATGATAATACATACACACGTGTCACCAATGAAAAACGCACAACAATAACTGATTCGATGAACATTTAATTGGAAGAGAATATTTTTACTGAGGTAAGCACAATTTTCTGTGTAATTCCTTAAGGGGAAAGCATAACTAGTCCTTACTAGCCTTAAGCTCGAACGAGTTTTCAAAACTCGTCTGAGAAATACTAGGTGAACGTGCTAGACTAGATCATATTGGTTCGTGACATATTAAGTGATGTTATATCGAACATGTTTAATTTCAACCAATCACAGATTCCTTTACTTGAGTAAACAATGAGTATTTTAGCTATTTCTATTTTAAGTCTTACGTTCGAACGAATATGAACTTAAACGAGTCTCAAGTTCGGTTGGCCATAAGGATTGATGTCCTTGGCCATATGAGCATCACATATGATAGTTCGTTTGGCCTGAGCTGGTGATCCTGAGAGGCGTTGTCTCATTTTGCCCAGGTTTTTGCTTGGATGGAGTCAAATTATCTCTACAATAGTGCCCATATATTGAAAATGGTGGTGGTTCTATAGCAAAATTTTGTAAATAAGAAAATTAAAAATAAATAAATAATAATGATAGAACTAAAAATACAGTCGATAAGTTTAACCAAAGACTTGAACATACAATAAAAGTTTAGTAGATGTTATGAACTAACTTGAACATGTAAGAAAAGGCAAGGCAAATTAAGAAAAATAGGGAAGTAAGTCAGACGAGGCAGCATGAAGTATCTTTTTGTGATACAAAAAGCTGGCTAGAGGATCGGAGGTTAGATATCCACCCTCTTTTAACTGTGTCATCGCTCCTTCGGCTATGAGAAAAAGTGCCCTAGAAATGGAGCTAGTAATGGGTGCATTGAACTTGCGGGTGTGGAAAAAAGTTGTCTTCCTTGCTTCAAAGTGCTCATCCTCTCCCGCCTGATAGGCTGTTAACATCACTTGGGAGGCCATTGTTTCAATCTAAGCGGTCAGCAAATTAGAGAGTAAGGAATCTTGTTCATCCTTTTGGGTCATCAACTCAGCTTCCCTGGCAGCTCATTCAGTTGCGTGAGTAGACTTTAATTCATGAAGTTGAAGGCATAACTACTTATTCTCGGTAATATGCTTGTCAAGTTTCATTTTTATTTCTTCCCGGAAGTTCGTTTCTGATTGAAATTGAGCCTTAAGAGTTTCCAAGGTGGTCTTCTATTGAGTCACCTTCTCTCGCTCAACTTCAGCCAACTCTTGAGCTTCTTTCAGTTGAGCAAATAATTCTTTTATTTGCTCGGAGATGTGCATAGAAATCGCTGTAGAGGTTTGCTATTTCAGCAACTCGTTATCCTTCATCAAATCATGCAATTGTTGAGCGACGCTCGTACTTATTTCCCAGCGCTGAAAAATAAACATAGTTACGAGTCTCAAAGTCTCAAAAAGGGGATAAAAATAGTTAGCTAAGTAATGATACCTTGGTCTTCTTATATGAAAATTCATCTGCCAACTCAATGGGTGTGAGTTTGCTAAGCTGGTCTTTGGCCTCTATCCAAGCATCTATTAAGTGACCTCCTAATAATATTGGGAGGGTGGAAGAAAGAAGAGATGGAGGATAAAAGGAAGCTTGAGCAGAAGGTAAAGAAAAAGTGATTGATGATTGGGGAGGACACCCCAGGGTAGCAAAGGTAGTACTTGGGCCATGAGATATAGAGAGGAGGGAATCTGAAGAGAAGCCTAGTAAAGAAGTGTCCTCTTGAGGTTGGTCGAGAGTAGGAGTCACTAGAGTAGGATAGAGGATAGCCAAGGTCTACTTGAGGGACTGTTCTCGTATATCTTCCTGAGCGTGAGCTGATTGAACAGAGATAACTTGCCTCTTAGGAGAAGGGGCAAGGGTTAACTTGCGCTTCTTGCATTTCCTTTTTGGCGAAGATGCCTTCTCTAGAGAAGAGCTCATATGGGTCAGAGAAGGTTTCGAAGGTAACTCCCTAGATACCCCAGTTGTGTTCATCTCATCTAGGAGATCTACAGAGGCGTCATCAAAAGGAGGGGGTACTAATAAACCTCGCTCGGCCAATAATTCTTTTTTCTTGGCACAAAGCTCCGCCTTTTTCGGATCGATTGATTCATCGATCAAGGACAAAAGAATAGCATCCCTTGCACAAAATAAAAAATACCTTTGTTAGAGATAGTGTAAGTATTGAAATTACCAAAACTTACCAAAGGTGCATGGTAGTTTCTTTTCAATGGGGCTTAAATCAAAAAGATATAAGAAGCCCTCCTGTAACCATTTGTGAATTTCAAAGCATTGATGACTCAGTTTGGGGAGATAGGCAATAAAGACGAGATCTTGTTTTAATTTTTTAGGATCGGGAAGAGGAGAAAAGGAAGATTGCCAAGCAATAGGCCAAGTGATAGAATTAGGCATTTCTATAAATAAGAAATAGGATTTCCAGTCCTTATTCGAAGACGGCATGTCCTCGAAGAAGGCTGCTTTCGGTCTAGACTAGAAAAGGAAAACCCCGAATTCTGATTTTTTGGGGGTAAGCAAATAGGTAAAGATTGCAAGGAGTAGGAGGAATTCTGAATAGACAAAATAATATGAACATCCTGCACATATAATGAAAGGCCTTCGACATAAATTGTTGCAATAACATCCAGAAGCATTGGCTCACTACCTACAAAAAAGGATGAATGAGGAAATACAAATCGACCACTAATTGATCGAAAAAGAAAGTAATATGGTTATTAGGAGGAAGATAAGGACGATCAGTTGGGGAAGGAAAATGAATACTCTAATTACGAGGGATTTCTTATCTAGAATAAAGATAGACTCTATCAGAGGTATCAAAGCTTGAAGAAGTAGAAGTATACCATGGGGCGAAAGACTCCTGGGCCATGGTAGAACAAATCTTAGACAGAAAGTGAACAACTTACTGGGTTGGCTGAGATTCAAGAAAGAAGGAATGTAGAGCAAGGAAGATCGCTGGAGAAAATAGGCAGAAGAAGGAAGGCCGTCGAAGAAAATGAACTTGAAAAGAAGGATGAAGGGCAAAGAAATCACAGCGCCTATGGTTTTATAAAAGTGGAGTTTAATTGCCACCGTTAAATTGAAACGACATAACTAAGAAAAGTTGTTGATGTGCAAGGGGGGATGTACTTAATGTATTATTGCATCATACGAAGTAGAGAATGTTAGAAGACGTTGTAGAACATGAGTCGTGATGCCGCGTGGCACTCACCTATATAAATGGGAATTTATGAAGGTTTGGCATACTGTGGGCACTATATTAGTTTCTGAACAAATCTCTACAGTATTTAACATATGACAAAGCAGAATGATACAATGGCAAGTAATACGGCCAGCCTTGTGAACCAACCAAGATACATTCAGCAGACAAACAACAGACAATATTTTAACAACCTATCATAATTGTCGGGGAATATTCCTTTGGAACCTTCTTCTAAGACTATCTTATGTGTCCCATGGGTGATTTATCTATAACGACATCCTCCTCCAATGACTTCAGAAAATGTTTAAGTTATAAATGACAAAAGAGGTACATATATATGAGTGCAAAAAAGATTTCTTGGAAGCTCTTTTAGGGACAACCTAACAAACTCTGACGCATGAAGTCACCTCATGATCACGGAGATTATGAAAGGTGGTATAAAAAGAGGGGGTCCTCTTATTTAGCAAGGTACGTAATTTTGACATCTGAGACCTTCAATCGCACATCCTCTACTGTTCTTCTTTGACTGGCTGAGAAATTGTATTAACTTGAGCATCGGAGGGCTTTGCCAATGACCTTTTCCCTGGTTTTTGATCACTAACACTTCGTTGAATCGTCTGGTTATGCACAGGATCGTTGAGGAGCTTCATCACAAATCAGAGAGTCAATTATTTGTCAACAAACCATCCACTTGACCGAGCGCGTCATCTCCTCAGCTTTCAGGCAAGATCAACACATTTAAGAGAGTTTATCCGCTTATATCAAATTTTGATATTTGACATAATGTTAGGTGATGATGCTTAGATTGGAGATGTAACTTTTTTTGTTACACCATGCTATTTTTGTTTATACTTACCATATTTTTGTGTGCAATACATGTCATAATATCATTCAATACATAGTTGAATAGATATTATCATGATAACCATTTATTTATTTTAATATATGGATTTGAGAATAATGTTAGTGCAGTCAACACCAATAATCAAATTTATATTTTGATATTTGACAAAGGGTTCAAAGTTAAACTAATGATCTACTCGTGATGGGAAAAAAGGAGGTCATTGCACATCACTGGTTCACTGGTTGCTTGCGGTGGCAGTGAATACGACGATGTGAGGGCTGCTTGGACAAGGCAATGGCCGGTGAAGGTGTCAGAAGGCAACGTTGTTGCTCTAAGAAGTGACGACGAAGGTGATCTATTACCACTGTCACTCGCAGGTCCACATGGACCAAGCAACAACTGGTGTAGAAAGACATAGCTCTAGGCGTCGTCTGTTGAGTGGATAGAGGCGGTGTCATCGATTAGGTGAGGTAGGGTGGATGCCACAGTCGAGGAGCGTAGGATCGATTGCGAAGGTAGAGCTATGATGTGAGGAAAGAGAAGATCAGAGCTTTAGCCAAAAATTAGTCGAAGATCACGTGAGGGAGAGGGGGATTCCTTGAGGGAGAGCAGGCGGGTGGTGAAGATCTGGCGGAGGAGGTGACAACGAAAACAATGCTAGCAGTAAGAGGCAGCATCAATGGCAAGCGCATTCCAAGAGAAGGAGGTGGAGACTTGGTGAAAGCGGCGTGAGGAAAGGGAAGATGATCATGAGAAAGAGGCCCATGGCAGAGGCCACAGGGTGATTGTTGGAATAGGAGCAAGGAAAAACCTTTCCCCCTTAACGTGGTTTCCTCTTTACCCCACATCAGTAACAACTGATTTGGTCAACTCAATTATATTAGTTAGCCCTTGTTAGGTGATAAATTGGTTAGGTCAAATGTCTCAAGTAGGTCAATATGCTCGATTAGAATAGTTGATTTGCTGGGGCCAATTGTATTATTGAATGTACACTATAAAAATATTTTTTTTTAATAAATTGAAAATAACAAAAGATATTCTTTTGTATCAAATAACAATATTTTCAGCAGATATGACAATTAACTTGATGTTAGGAACAATAAATGACGCGGTGTTTTGCAAAATATAAATAAATTGAAAAAAAAAACACTATTTCCGAGATCCCAGACAAATTTCACTCATAGATTCATGGAATCTCGACAATAGGCGCAATAAAATAGAGACAGTACATGATCCGAATCATCAAAATTCAAGCGGCAAGAGGGTATACTCCAGCAAAGGGCATGATAACCGAACCAAGCCAAAGGGTCCCATTCCTCTCCTCCACTTGGCTAATGAACCTCATCCTCCTATCTCCCACCCCTTCCAAGACCTCCAAGACCTCCCCCTCCCCACTCACCCTCACTGCGCTGGCTGCTCCATTCCACCTGCCCACCATCTTAGACACCCTCTGCAGATCAACGCCAAGGCGCTGAGTCCCAAACTCCAGGATCAACCTCTGGATCCAGGCCACTGACAGTGCCCATGCAACGAGCCGGCTCCTCCTCGAGTGCAGGGCCACCCAAAACCCGCCTCTCGGACTCCTCCTGATGTTATCTGGGAATCCAGGAAGCTCTGCTACAACTTCAATGTCCCCGCCATTTCTTGCACTAGAAGAATCAGCCGGCGGTTGTATCCAATACCTGAGCACTCTGCAGGTGGTGGTTTCCGCGAGGATGAGGAAGGTGCCGTCCTTGCTGAGTGCCACTCCGTTCGGGAACGACAAGCCATCTAGAACCACTCGGACTTCTTTAGTGACTAGATTGAAGCTCATCAACCTTCCAGTTTTGTCTCCGGAGATAACAGCTGACATGAACTCCCTGTCCCAACAACAAAACTTGCTAATCGCAATCAATTAATCTTCGATCAAGTGAACAGAAACGACAAATTCTTCTCGGATACAATCAAGTAATTCGATTAATTTGTTGTGTACCTCCTCTGGAATCGCTTGCTGCTGTCAGTAAAATAGACGACTCCAGTTCTTTCATCGACGTCCAAGCTGTTGGTGAAACGAAGCGAACGGCCTTGCGTCTCGGTTACCACCGGCGTTGCAAACTTGTCGCCAGCAGTGACAACCAACAAGCCATGGTATGCGTCTGCAACGTAGAGCTCCCCTTGCTTGCCAAAGTGCAGACCCAAGGGTCTTCCGCAAACATGCTCCCGTTTCGGGTCTTTGGATCCTTTGCACGTTTCCAATCTATATAATGGTTTTGGAAACGAACGGGTTAGCTTTTTCCAAGTTTGTAAACGAATAATTTTGGTTAAGAGTCAGTAAAAGACATCGAAGAATTTAGCATCCCAGATTTGACGTTACTCCGCCTGATTAATCATACATAGTAAATGAATTTAGCAACCATCCATTACAAGTCGTTTGAATAGATACTTCAAAAAAAATCGGAAATTTTAGGTGGAAATGCGAAAAGAGATCCACGGAGAGAGATGGAGATTGAAACTTAACAATTCTTGCGAGGTTACAGAGGCGTAGTCAATCCAGCCTTCTTCCACCCCCTGCCATTTCAGTATCCTGCCGTCCGATACACCCGTGTATGGCCCGTCACCTGTGATGTCGAACACGATGCTTTCAGGACCAATTGCACCGTCTTTGATCGGAAGTAGTCGAACCTTAGAAGAAGAAGAATAATCCGGAGAGAAGAAAAGTGAGAGAAGAGCGAAGGCGATCGCTGATAATACGGGGATAATTCTGACATACATTGCTGACCCTATGTTTTTCTCCTCCCATTCTTTGTTTTGGCTAAATTATATTGGTCTCGATGCTATTGATTGCCCAAAATGATTGATGGATTTTTGAGGTTTCTTTCAGTTTGCCCCCTCCTATTACTCGATTAGAGGACGCTATTTCTGAAGCCGGATCGGATGGCTCATGCTCAACCGACTGATAAAATTTGAGAACACTATTTGATGATTGGGTGCGTTTCAACTACTTCGGCCTTCCTTCACGTAATTGGTGGGGGTGCGGGTCATCCACAAGACGAATGCAGCTGCAATTTGTGCGATCCTACGTAACGAATGGCGTGAGTAAATCGTTAGCTAGACTGGAGGGAGGGTGGGTCAGCAGATTCAGTACTCGATTCAATCCAGTCCCATCTTCGAAATTGAAAAGTCAAGCTTAGGATGGAAATAAATCAATTGTTGATGGGTATATATTTGTAGGCGGCGTGGAAAGCAAGAGAGCCAGGAATCACGTATAGTGCAGTCAAACGGATGAATTAACGATCGACTGGATCGATTTGTTAAAATTCCATGGGACAGAGTGGCCGAGCCACCATTCTAACTTATTGTCAAATCATAATTCAATCCAATTGATTCAAAATGAATTATGGGTTTCAAATCATAATGCAAGAGACGACGCCAACTACATACGCTTGCAGGCTACAACCAAATGGGATGCAGGTTAACTGCTATATGTTGAAATAATCACTTGGTAAGTCATTTATTTGGTAGCTATATTTTCTAGCAGATATTACCCCTACAAATAGTTAATTTTATGTATATCAACTTCGTAAAAAATTATTTGAAATTATTTTGTAAAGATGCAGCGCCTTTGCTTCGCTTATAAACGTTGCAGCAACTACTTCGCAGCAAACCGTCCTTGTAGCTGCTACAACTTGTAGCGACTAACTTGGAATGTTGGTCGTAGAAGGTAGAAAGAATTTATGCTATGATGTGCAAGGTCGACGCCTGCAGCCACTTGGACATTCCTTTGCTGCTACAAATTGTAGCAGCTACATGGAGAGTTAGCTGCTACAACGTGTAGCAGCTACCTGTCGACTGTTAATTGCTACACCTTATAGCAGTTAACTCTCCATTTAGCTGTTACAACTTGTAGTAGCTAACTTGGTAAGTCGTTTATTTAGTAGTTATATTTTCTAGCAGAGATTAACCCGAAAAATATTTTTGTAGTTGTATACTTGCTAAAAAATGATTTAAAATTATTTCCGCTGCTGCAGTGCCTTCACTTTACTTTCCTACTATACGTTGAAGCAGCTACTTCGACTAATAACTGCTACACTTTGTAGCAGCAAACTCTCAAGGTAGCTGCAACAACGTGTGGCAGCTAACTCGGTAAGTCAATTTTTAATAGTCATATTTTTGTAACTGTATATCAACTTGTTAAAAAAATGATTTAAAATGATTTTTGCTGTTGCAGCGCCTTCACTTTGCTTTGCTGCTACACGTTAAAGCAACTACTTCGACTAATAACTGCTACACCTTGTAACAGTTAACTCTCCAAGTAGTTGCCACAACTTGTGACAGCTAACTCTCCAGGTAGCTGCCACAACTTGTGGCAGCTTACTCGGTAAGTCGTTTTTGTAGTAGCCATATTTTTGTAGTTGTATATCAACTTGCTAAAAAAGTTATTTAAAATTATTTCCGCTGCTGCAGCACCTTCGCTTTGCTTTACTGCTACACGTTGAAGTAGCAGCTACTTCGACTAATAACTGCTACACCTTGTAGCAGTTAAATCTCCAAGTAGCTACCACAACTTGTGGCAGCTAACTCGGTAAGTCGTTTTCTTAGTAGCCATATTTTTGTAGCTGTATATCAACTTGCTAAAAAAATGATTTAAAATTATTTTCACAGCTGTAGCGCCTTCGCTTTGCTTTGCTGCTACATGCTGAAGCAGCTACCTCAACTAATAATTGCTACATCTTGTAGCAACTAACTCTCCAGGTAGCTGCCACAACTTGTGGCAGCTAACTCGGTAAGTCATTTTTTAGTAGCCATATTTTTGTAGCTATATATCAACTTGCTAAAAAAATGATTTAAAATTATTTCCGCTACTGCAGCGCCTTCGCTTTGCTTTACTGCTACAAGTTGAAGCAGCTACTTCGACTAATAACTGCTACACCTTTTAGCAGCTAAATCTCCTGGTAGCTGCCACAACTTGTGGTAGCTAACTCAATAAGTCATTTTTTTAGTAGCCATATTTTTGTAGTTGTATATCAACTTGCTAAAAAAATGATTTATAATTATTTCCGCTGCTGCAGGGCCTTCGCTTTACTTTGCTGCTACATGCTGAAGCAGCTACTTCGACTAATAACTGCTACACCTTATAGCAGCTAACTCTCCAGGTAGCTGCCACAAATTGTGGCAGCTAACTAGGTAAGTCATTTTTTTAATAGTCATATTTTTGTAGCTGTATATCAACTTGCTAAAAAAATGATTTTAAATTATTTCCGCTGCTACAGCGCCTTCGCTTTTCTTTGCTGCTATGCATTGAAGCAGCTACTTCGACTAATAACTGCTACACCTTGTAGCAGCTAACTCTCTAGGTCGCTGCCACAACTTGTGGCAGCTAACTCGGTATGTTATCTGCTACAACGATGTAACAACTCTTTCTTCGTTTACGCTCCAACAAGATGTTACTCTGCATTTTCAACTAATAATAGATCATAGCAATCTTTGTTTTTTATTTAGCGTATAATTAAATGAGGTTTCTTACATTTCATTGTAGAAACAATTGCAACACGTTGAAGCAGGTAGTCGTCAGAAGCTACTAACGGTCCAAATAATATTTTCTTACCAATTACCTTTTTGTAATTATTGTGCAATCTTATTTTTACCCAAATCAGCCAAAGTTTTAACCCCTAAACTCACTGTGTGACAAATATTTGGAAGGAATTTCATTGATAGTTGATTGGTGCCCCACGGAGTCTTCCTCAATCAACCTCACCGCTATGACTTGTTTCTCATCCAAAGCTTCACCTCCGTCGTAAGTATAGTGGTAGGGTTTCTGAGTTTCTCATCCAAAGCTTCGCCTACATTGATAGGTAGAATTTTTAGGGTTTTGATTCGTCTCCTAGCTACTACAATGGGGTTTAATGTTTTTAGGTCGTTAATGATTGAGGGTTTACTTTAAGCGGATCAAGGGTTTTAAAAAAAATGTTTATCTTTGCTGTCGCAGCTCTTGTCGTTGAATTGCTACAATATAGTTAAACCCTAATGATTGATACGTTTGGATAAAACCTATAGTCCCGATTGGCTTCTCATTATTGTAGCAGCTACTTGACCCTAACTACTATAATGTGATAAGTACCTATGTTGTATCATCTACTAATCATGTTGTACTGACTAGGAGAAATTTTAGACATTGTAATGTATCTAATTATGGTATAAAAATAATAGTGTAATGTAATTGGTGGATAGAATTAAATGGCGAGCCAAAGAACTTATGCTTCTCGTGCATATCGTAAGAAAGTGCACTGGAAAAGTAATTACCCTCACTTCAAGGGTTTTATATCATCACTACACATAAACGACCGGTAGATGGAGATGATCAATGAAAGCTCATTTGCTTGGGCAGTAGCCATGCCTGAAATTGTAAATATTTGAAGCCTTATACAAAATATGTTTGACAATTGGGGCATTCAAGCCAGATGCTTCATCTTTCATAATAAGGAGATTAGCTTCACTAGGAAAGATGTTTCATTGATTCATGGACTCTGGATTCTTGGACTCCTAGACCAAGGTGATGAAGTAAATTTACAACAGCATACAACCACCACCTCACTATTTCTTCAACACTTCAATAATGTGGAGTGTACACAGAAGGAGCTAGAGAACAAGATGATCAACCTCAGCAAACAACATTCATTTGCTGAATCTGATACTCTCTTTTGCCAATTTTTAATATTATATTTCTTTATTTCTATTTTATTTACTACTACTAGCAGTATATCTAGATTACTAGTACAATCACTAATAGATTGTGTAGATGATTTTGCTAATTTAGGTAGGTATAATTTGTGTAAGGCTGTATATAACTATATGAGCCCACAACTGGGAGCCATTGGTCTGATGCTTTCACAGAGGCTGAAACCAGAGGGCCTTGCGGGAAATCAAGCTCCCATGCTCAGGGTTCGCACATCTCCTAGCTGTAATTGCTTAAATATAATGATAGTCTCATAAGCTTTATGTAGAAAATATCATATTTAAACAAATTTATTGTATTGCAGGTCTGGATGTGTGAACATGTCAGAATAATGAATCCTTACAGACAGCATGCCCTTCCAAGAATTTGCAGATGGAAGTGGTCAGACTCCCGTGTGGAGACAATAATGTCTAGGATCGCTGAATTACCTCCGGTCAAAATAATTGTTGATTTAAGTCTATTGGACCTAGAGACACATCTGCTCTCAAATAATTCTCTAGAAGATCTTATAGAGCATATATGATGTGAATCCAAAGAGAAAGATATCTCAAGAACCCACAACGAATGGAAAAAGAAAGAAAAGAAGAACTAAATTGATAAGATTGATGAAAAGAACCTCGACCCAATGCTTAGGAAAGCATGAACCTTAGTATAGAAGATGGTAGACGCCACAACCTTGGGATGGGGGTTGATAAGTCTTCGAACACCACAAGGAAATGCCGTGATAAGTTCTAATTCAATGAAGAACCAACAAGTGAGAGCCTTATCGTGCTTAGATTGCAAAATATGTCAAAGATACATGTGTGACCATCACCCCCTTTATTTATAGCTATAAGGTGACCAAAAAATCCTAAAAGGCCAAAAGAAAACCCATTTAATAAAAGCCTATGTAGACTACTTAGCCATTTTAAGCTTATGACTTTATTACAACCCAAATAAAAGTAGAAATTGAGTCTAAATTAAGCCTACATATCCCTATTACATAGACATGAGACTTGAGTGCTAATTAAGCTCATTTAAGGCTTGAATTAGGTCAACTATGCCGAATGACTTGCTCTTGGTCAAACCTTCTTCAATGGTAGCTTTGACCTTCACATCTTCAATTAGTACATTAAGTGCTTCCTACATCTTTCTAGCCTTAGCCCTTGTAATTGAGCCTCCATTGATGCATAATGGATCATCATTAACATCTAGAGTGGGTTAACCATGATCCATATCGTTAGTTTGTTGCTCTCTTTCTTTGACTCCATCATTTCCCCTTTCCCCAAAAGGATTCGTCCTCGAATCTTGATCACCTACATCAAAGGGAGAAAGATCAAAAATATTAAATGTAGCACTCACATTATGCTCACCTGGTAAGTCAAGCTTTTATGCATTATCATTGATTCTACAAATGACTTGAAATGGACCATCTCCTTGTGGATGCAAATTAGTACGACATTTAGTAGGGAATCTTTCCTTCCTCATATGAACCCAAACACAATCTCCGGGTTCAAAGATCACTTTCTTTCGTCCCCTGTTGGCTTGCGTAGCATATTGTTCAGTTCTCTTTCGTCCCCTGTTAAATTAGATAAAGTTTGATTTACTACCTCAGTTTGTCCATCTATTTGTGGATGACAAGTTGTAGAAAACAAAAGCTTTGTTCCCAATTTTCCCTATAGTGTCTTCCAAAAGTAGATTAGGAACTTTGCATCACGATTTGAAACTATGCTCCTCGGTACTCCATAAAGCCGGACAATCTACCTAAAAAATAGATCCGCAATATGGTTAGCATCCATCTGTTTTCTTACAACGAATAGAATGAGTTATTTTAGAAAATCTGTCCACAACGACAAAAATGGAATCCATACCTCATTTAGACATTGGTAGTCCTACAACAAAGTCCATGGAAATATTAACCTAAGGTTCACTAGGAATTGATAAAGGTGTATACAATCCATGAGGTAAAGATCTAGATTTTGCTTGCCTACATGATACACTTCTCACAAAACTTGACTACATCTCGTTTCATGTGTGGCCAAAGAAAATGCTCTACCAAAACTTCTAGAGTTTTTCTTACTCAAAAATGTCCCATTAGTCCCCACCATGAGTTTTTTGGATTAATAATTCCCTTAATGAACAATTAGGGGCACACAACCTATTCACTCTAAAAAGAAATCCCTCATGCCTATAAAACTTCTCAAATGCAGCATGTTCAAAAACATCAAACATATTTCCAAAGTCAGGATCATTAGAATATATATCTTTAATGTATTCAAATCCTAACAGTTTAGTGTTCAAAGTAGAGATCAAGGTATAACTTCAAGACAAAGCATCTGAAACAATGTTTTCCATACCTTGTTTATATTTGATTACATAAGGGAATGATTCAATAAACTCCACCCATTTTGCATGACGTCTATTCAACTTACTTTGGCTCTTCAAATGCTTCAACGATTCATGGTCAGTGTGAATGACAAACTCTTTGGGCCACAAGTAATGATGCCAATTCTCTAAAGCCCTCACCAATGCATACATCTCCTTGTCATAAGTTGGATAGTTCAAAGCTGCTCCGCTGAGTTTCTCACTAAAATAAGCAAGAGGTCGACCTTCTTGTATTAGCACCGCTCCAATACCTATTCCTGATGCATCACACTCAATTTCGAAAGTTTTAGCAAATTTAGGTAATGCAAGTAATGGTGCAGAACTTAGCTTCTCCTTAAGTAAGTTGAAAGATGAAACTTGTTCACTATCCCAATAAAATCCAACATTCTTTTTAACAACTTTAGTTAAGGGTGCAGCTATAGAACTAAATTTTTTTTAACAAACCTCCTATAGAAACTTGCCAATCCGTGAAAGCTACGTACCTCAGTTATCGTTTTTGGTGTTGGCCACTCACGAATTACCTTAACCTTTTCTTCATCAACTGCTATTCCTTTAGCACTAACAATATAACCAAGAAACTCTATTTGACTAGTGCAAAAATAACATTTTTGAAGGTTAGCATACAATTTTTCATTTTGCAAAACAAGTAGAACTTTTTGTAAATTATCGACATGCTCATCTAAATTCTTACGATAAATCAAGAAGTCATTAAAATATACTATAACAAAGTTTCCAATATAAGCACGCAAAATATGGTTCATTAATCTTATGAAAGTACTAGGTGCATTAGTTAGCCCAAATGACATGACTAACCATTCGTACAAACCATACATAGTCTTAAAAGTAGTTTTCCATTCATCTCCCTCATGCATGCGAATTTGATGATAGCCAGACTTCAAATTAATTTTGGTGAAAATGCAAGAACCATATAGTTCATCTAGCATATCGTCTAATCTAGGAATAGGATGACGATACTTTACCGTAATTTTGTTGATAGCCCTGCAATCAACACACATTCTCCAAGTTCCATCCTTCTTAGGCACAAGCAAAACAGGAACTGAACAAGGACTCAAACTTTCTCGGACATACCTTTTTCTCATCAACTCTTCAACTTGCTTTTGTTGCTCCTTCATCTCCATAGGATTGCTCCTATAGGATGGTCGATTAGGAATGGTTGCTCCTGGGATGAAGTCAATTTGGTGCTCTATTCCCCTAGATGGTGGCAATCCATCAGGAACTTCTTTAGGAAAGACATCATTAAATTCCTGCAAAAGAGATTAACAACACTAGGCAAAGAAGGGTTAAGATTGTTAGTGTTGAAATAAGCCTCCTTGTACAAAAGTACAATCATCGACCGTTGAGAATAAAAAACTCTCTTAACCTCTCTTCCTTTTGCATAAAAGCTCCCTTTTTTACTCTCTTGCTCTATTTTTTTTGTTTCTTTTTCACTACTCTCATCCTCACTTTTTCTTGTCTCACACTCCTTTTCTTTTTCATTTTTTTTCTCTCATAATCTTTTCTTTTTTCACTCTCTTTTTTTATCCTCAATTGATCTTCATATACTTGCTTAGGAGTTAATGGTACAAGAGTTACAATTTTACCATGCATCTTAAAAGAATATTTATTTGTGAAGCCATCGTACATGACACTCCTATCAAATTGCCATGGTCTACCTAAAAGAAAATGACTTGCATGCATTGGTACTACATCACAAAGAACATCATCATGATACCTACCAATGGATAATGAAACCAACACTTGCTTAGTGACCTTAACTTCCCCGCAATCATTCAACCATTGTAGTTTATAAGGTCTAGGATGTTTAGTGGTAGGTAAGCACAATTTCTCAACCAAGATAGTACTAGCAACATTATTGCAACTTCCCCCATCTATAATCATACTACATACCTTGTCTTTGATGTGGAAATGGGTATGAAATATGTTTTCTCGTTGTTCTTCATCTTCTTTCTTCACTTGCACATTTAGAGCACGCCTAGTGACAAGGACTTCACCTTCGACGAGATACTCTTCTACATCACTTTCCATCAATGGTGGCATAGCATTATCATCTTCGGACTCACTCTCAGTTTCAATATCACTATTTTCTTTCAAAAGCATAATTCTTTTGTTTGGACATTGTGAAGCAATATGTCCTCTTCCCAAACATTTAAAGCATTTAATATCTCTATTTTTTGAAGATTGGATAGGTTCTTTACCTTTGACCAATGGAGAACCAGCATTTTTATTCTTCAAAAATTCGGTCTTACTCTTTGATGCCAATTTATCATCTCTTTTGTTCCAACTAGATTTCCAAGTGGATGAATTTTGACCATGCTTGATTGAACCCTTCCTTTTGAGTTGCCTTTCAACTTTCATGGACATATGCACTATATCTTCCAACTCCACATAATGTTGCAACTCCACTACATTTGCAATTTTTGAATTCAAACCTTGTAAAAATCTTGCCATGGTTGCTTCTCGGTCCTCCTCCACATTGGCTCGAATCATGGCAATCTCCATCTCCTTGTGATATTCCTCCATAGTTTTGGATCCTTGGGTTAGACTTTATAGTCGTTGGTACAAATCTCGATAGTAATGTGATGGCATGAACCTCTTTCTCATAATAGATTTCATCTCTTCCCAAGTGCTAACGGGTCTCTCGTTGTTTCTTCTCCTGCTTAGAATAATTTGATCCCACCAAATAATAGCATAATCAATAAATTCAACAGCAGTTAGTTTTACCTTCTTCTCTTCAGAGTAGTTGTGACAATCTAACACTAATTCAACTTTCTTTTCCCACTCCAAATATACGTCTGGATCGCTTTTGCCTTGAAATGAAGGAATCTTCAATTTGATATTTCCCAAGTTTCTATCAACATAATCATTCATTCTTTCTCTTCTCCCACCAATTCTGGCATTACCAGTTCTGCGACTAGAAACTCTATCATCTATGCCCTCATATACGTCATCATCATCATCATCATCATCATTGTTGTCATCTCGGTTATATTGCCTTGAATTTGGTGTAGGAACTCTACCCACTTGGCTATTTTGCAATTATGAAATTACAGCATCTTGTTTCTCTAATCTGTCGAGGATTTGATTAAATCTGATTTCCATGCATTCCAAGTGTTGTCTCAAGGCTCGTTGTTCAAGTGTTTCTCTCGGTCTTGCTTCCTCTCCACTTGTCGCCATTAATGAAATCTGTTGACACTCAATCACTCAACTCACTAATGTTAGCTCTTTAAAGAACTTAGAATTGTGGCAATTTCCCTATAAGCGTTCGTTGACTAATTTAAACTCCCAGAGATATTAGGATAAAAGATAGGAATTGATATAAACATACAAGTTGCAGAATTGAAAACTGATATTAAGGACTAAAAGGAAATTTGTCAGAATTAAATCTAGGCAAGACTTTAAAGAAAGATACGGAATTGGAAAACGCAAGTATACTAGGTAAGACTTTAAAGGAGATGCAGAGTATACTAGGCAAGACTTTAAAGAAATATACGAAATTGGAAAATGCAAGTATACTAGGCAAGACTTTAAAAGAGATGCGGAGTATACTAGGCAAGACTTTAAAGAAAATATGGAATTGAAAAACGCAAATATACTAGGCAAGACTTTAAAAGAGATGCGGAGTATACTAGGCAAGACTTTAAAGAAAGATACGGAATTGGAAAACGCAAGTATACTAGGCAAGACTTTAAAGGAGATGCGGAGTATACTAGGCAAGACTTTAAAGAAAGATACGGAATTGGTAAATGCAAGTATAGAAATAACAATTCTCTATACCCACCTTTTTTTAAAAAAAATTTCAGCATTTTTTTTTCTGAAAATATTTTTTTTTGAATTTTGACCTTTTTTGCTGAAAATATATTTTTCTTTACTGAAAATATTTTTTTTCTTTTTCTTTTTTTTTTTTGAATTTCGGCCTCTTTTTTTTTTGTTAGCAACAAGACGACTAAAAACTCACTAGGATTGAGATGATAACGATAAGTAGATAATGTTGAACAAAATAAACAAAGATTCAAGCACAAACGAATAAGGATAATGAAATCGATTTAGAAAAACCAAAGCTCTGATACCAAATGATGTGAATCCAAAGAGAAAGATATCTCAAGAACCCACAATGAATGGAAGAAGAAAGAAAAGAAGAACTAAATCGATAAGATTGATGAAAAGAACCTCGACCCAATGCTTAGGAAAGCATGAACCTTGGTATAGAAGATGATAGATGCCACAACCTTGGGATGGAGGTTGATAAGTCTTCGAACGCCACAAGAAAATGCCTTGATAAGTTCTAATTCAATGAAGAACCAACAAGTGAGAGCCTCACCGTGCTTAGATTGCAAAATATGTCAAAGATACATGTGTAGCCGTCACCTCCTTTATTTATAGCTATAAGACGACCAAAAAACCCTAAATGGCCAAAAGAAAGTCCATTTAGTAAAGGCCTATGTAGACTACTTAGCCATTTTAAGTTGGCTTTATTACAACCCAAATAAAAGTAAAAATTGAGTCTAAATTAAGCCTACATATCCCTATTACATAGACATGAGACTTAAGTGCTAATTAAGCTCATCTAAGGCTTGAATTAGGTTGACTATGCCGAATGACTTGCTCTTGGTCAAACCTTCTTCAATGGTAGCTTTGACCTTCACATCTTCAATTAGTACATTAAGTGCTTTCTTCATCTTTCTAGCCTTAGCCCTTGTAATTAAGCCTCCATTGATGCATAATGGATCATCATTAAGATCTAGAGTGGGTTGACCATGATCCATATCATTAGCTTGTTGCTCTCTTTCTTTGACTCCATTAATACAGATGAACAAATTACTGAGGGGTTTTTACAATTAGATGGTGAGGGAAATTTTGAACAAGTTCCTGAGCAATTTCTTGAACAGGCAGCCGATGCTCAGGAAATTCCCCAACAAGTTCCTGAATAGGCAGCCGAAGCTCTGGAAAATCCTAAACAAGTTCCTGAGCAATTTATTGTAGATTTATTAAGGAGAAAGAGACTTGTACAAATTGTCAAGCAAGGGAGGACGAAATTTCTCGTTTGGAGTCTGTGGTTGAGGGCAAGGACTAGATTATTACCCAGATGAAGGCCAAAATTAGTGAGTTAACTGGTGAGAATAAAATATGTGCCGATGTTTCATAAACTTCAAAAGGTTTCGAAGATAAAACAATTGAGGAAAAGGACAGAATTACACATGTAAAAGATAAAATTATAGCAGAGCAAGAGAGAAAAATCAAAGATCTTCAAAGTAAGTTGCTTGCCAAGGATATAGTAGCATTACCTGCCAAATAGTCAATAACAAGGGCAAAAAGGAGTGCTACAAAGAGAATCACGCCCCCAACTACAAAAGAGATTAAGGGAGTGCCCTTGGCCAAAAGAATTAAAAAAGTTACTTTCCAAGATGAGCATAAGATAGAGATGGTCAAGGGCAAGGGAGAGGAAAATATTGAACGTCCTGGTAAATTTCAAGAAGCCCGTGACTCATCAACTGATGTAGCGGCCACATATTCATCATCTAAATGCTTGCATTCGCTTGTCAAACACAAATCTAAAATCATGAAGGTACGATTTATGTTGGTTTAATCTTTTGTCTTGTATTCTTATATCACATATAATTAGTCTCTCGTTGAAAAATGTTCTCTATGTATTTGTTCAGTAAGCAAAGTCATATTTTAAGAAAAATAAAGATGATGTGGTGGCAGAGACATTGTTGAAACTGAGTTAGCTCAAGTGAGTTGAAAGTTTGTTGAGTAATATACTTACTATAATGCAAATATATGATGGATTATGTTAATACTTATATTGTGAACACAAGGATAAATTATATTGGAATTATCTTCTTATTGAATAGTCAAACAAACATTTCATATTGTTGAATAAAATCAACCATGGATGATTTAGAAGTTGGTATAACACATATAATTTTCGTAACAGCCTCGATTGTAGCAACAATATATACTATTGTTGTAAAACATAATTTATGGACATGTTTTATTTTTTTTTGTAGGGCTACGACAAAGGAAATATGGTCCAACGAAACAATTTCATTGGATATGCCATCTTTCCTGTGTGTTTTTTATTGGACTATAAGCACAGATGGCGATTGCATCAATGCACATTTTGCAATCATTGCAGAGGAAGCCAAAACCTCTGGCATATCATATTGGCCATCTATATTTTGTGCTGCTGGTTTTGTTGTGAGTATAACACCAACTCATACTACCGAGTTATTTATTCTCCATATAATCCTCTAACAATACTTGGTTGGATACACAGGATATGTTTAAAATGTTGTCTTATGAGGCATTTAATCTATTAGCAAGCACTGACAATGACAAGCCTATCAGATATATATTCTGTCCATTAAATAATGCAAATGATCACTGGCACCTATTGATCATAGACCTCTAAGAAGCTCACTATATGCATTATAACTCGCTTGGAGCCTCAAAACTCTGCACATCTAAGTTTCAAAGTTCTGTAATTACCTGCCATGTTGAAGAAATCATAATGTATTGGATTTATGTGTGTATTGGTTATAAACTTCATCCTAATGCAAGTGAATTTTTTTAAAAATATGGACCCATCTTACTACGAAATGTGATATCCAGGGCAACATTCCTTAATGTCAAGAGACTTTAAGGTATCTACGATCCTGGGCCCAACACAAGTAAAATTGTAAGTAATATGTTTATTCATATTTTTTATACATCTCCATACTCCTGATTGCAACTATATTATTAACAGTGTCAAATCAACTCTATATTTCAGGTTAGATTGTGTATTTTTTTATTATGCGATACGCTGAGAGTTTAATATACCGAAGGCCAACAAATTTTGTACAAGCTGAGAGAATTTATTTTTTATGTTGGTCATAAAATTTTTAATAACAAACACTGTATTAATGACAAGGTGGCGGTGTAAACTTATTGTTAAACTATTGTAAAGTTATTCTAAATCCCATAAAATTTGCCTAGGTGGTGTAAATGTTTTGTAATACCGCTGTCAATGTCTTGCCAAGCTAATACAGGGTATACCAGCTAAAGATTAAGTAGTTGCTACACATCGTGGCAGTTAATCGACAGTAGCAGCTACAACGTGTTGTAGTCCATCGATAGTAGTTGCTATAAGGGACAAATAAAAGCTGGATTAATCTAATATAAATCACTTATAAATGTATTGTGAAGCTGGCTAGTCCACCTTGTGGCAGCACATCTAGAGCTGCAAAAAATAATTAAAAAATATTATTATGTATATTAACTTGGTAATAAAAAATATGAAAAATTTTTAATCAGCATTAGCTACTACAACACTATAGCAGCTAATGCAGTAGCTGCTACACATTGTAGCAGCTACATCATAAAGTATTAACACTAGAGTAAATTCTACACGTTGTAGCAGCTAATCCAAAGTAGTTGCTACAACGTGTAGCAGCTTATCGCTAGAAACTGCTACTCATTGTAATAGCTAGTCTTTTGTTGCTTCTATCTGTCCTTGCAGCATCTACTGTTGCATGTTGTCATAGCTAGTCAGTGTGTACAGAATGTAGGTCTAGTAAAATTTTCGATTGAAACATTTTAAGCTGTGACATGTTGTAGCAGCTTTTGTACCTTAAATGCACGATAGAATTCAATACCCGACGGTTGGTTAATCCTTGTCTTTACTATTTGTCTTATGATCTTTATCTTTTCCCAGGTGGTAATGAGTTGTAGTGAGTCTTTCGATTACCCATGGACTCGAAAAGACGCTTCAGTTTGACTTGTCTTTATCAAGCGGTAGGATTTGCTAGAGTCTCTTTTCCTATAAATAGGCTATTAACATAACTGGCTCTTTCACATTGCCTTACCTTTCGTCCATATTATAGCTCTTTTATGATCATGTCTTGCTTTAGCAGGAAGACAAACCCACTCTGGGTGGTGTTAAAGAACCCCCTATTGAAGATGATTCAAGCTCTATGTCTTCTTCACTTGAAAGATCATCTGTATCAGTAAACTCATTTACTTCTCGATTTGTATTATTCATTCTTCTTGTATATATATCTTTCTTTCCTTGGAATCATGAATTTTTTAAAATATTTGTAACAGGTATCGCAGTGTAGCCATGGAACATCATGTTGTTTGTGGCTATATTAAGATTCTCATAGAACAATGGAACCAAGCGAGGAAGGAGTTAGAGGCTGCCATTTTTCGAGAGAAAAAGAACCAAACAGAGCTTGTGCAGCTGCGATGACAACTGTCCCAAGTCAATGGGGTATTAGAGGATGCTACAAATCAAAAGAATGAGTGAATATCATTCTTTGTGAAGGTCAGCGTCACGTCTCCCTAGTGATGCTGCCTTTCTACGAGAGAAAAAGAATAAAACTGTATTTGTCTAAGTGCAACGATAATTATGTCAATTTAATGTATCATTAGAGAATGCTATGAAGCAAATGATTTAAGGAGTAGTGTTTGTATTAACTTTTTGGCTTAAGATATTGTTTGTCTTATGTTATTATCAAACCCAACTATAGTCTCCAAGTCTTCTTCATTTATTCTGAACAAGATGGTAGTCTATCAAACTAAGTTTTTTATTTAGATCACATAATTGAGCTTCTGTACGTTTTATCAATTGACCTATAATTAGGCAGAAGCTGCTACATGTTGTTGAAGCTACTGCGCACATTATAGCATTAACATCTAATTGTCCGAAGATGCTACCACGTGTAGCAGCTTCTAAAGAGTAGCTGCTACACTGTGTAGCAGTTACTACGGATTAGCTGCTACACATTTACAGGGAAACTCCAGACACGTAGTTGCCACATCGTGTAGCAGTTACTGCAGATTAGCTGCTACAGCGTGTAGCAGCTACTCCAGAGTTGTGAACTCTCACAACATGTAGTAGCTACTGGTGATGCAACTAACAAGGCCGACTCTCTATTAAAAATTATATGGTCAGTTATTTATTGTAAAAAAATAAATTTATGTAGACACATCAATTAATTAATTGTGACCTACGACATCTGGTCCATTGATCCGTGACGTCTATAGAATGACCACTCATAGCTGTCATTTATGAGAGGTATGACAAGTTATACCTATCATAAACCGTGACTTGTGAAGAATTCAGAAACCTTCTTTGTCAGACATTCAGCTGTCAATGCGTGAATACAGCTATTCAGTTTACCATGTGAATACAACTATTCCGCCGTGAATACAAGTTATACAAGTATTCCAATATTGACTACTAAGCGCTGCTGTTTTCCTATCTAATAGAGGTAGCTAGGCTCATTTCTTGACATCCAAAGATAAAATGAGTAGCTTATAAATGGATTGGCAACATTTTCCCCACACCATCTTCACCGTTTATTTCATGGCATCTAGTGTACATCTTCAAGTGTTTCTTGGAAGCGGGGATGAGAAAGCACCTATGTTGCCTTCCACGGTATAATGTATGCCCTGAGGAATCTTAAGATTTCTCTCATCCTGAATCAAATTACATGAGCGCCATGAAAAATAAGGAGTGGTGTATTGTGGTCAAAACATAGATTACGTGTATCAAGGAGCATTGTTCATGGAATTACTCATAGAATTAAAATAGATTATGACATAAACTTCTCCCATCCCCGAGAAAATGACGTGAGGGAAATGTAATCTTTAATTGATAATATTATATTTACTATGTAATCTGTGTCATATTGACAATAAATGTATTATTCCAATTTTATTTCTTAGTTATGTTGTGATATGTTGATGCGGTAAATTAAAATGGACTCATGAGTCATTATCATACTCACAAACAAGGATCAAGGAACATCAGGTCCACATTGTAGTAGCTACCACATTATAGCTACTACACCAATGTAGTAATGGGTGGTGTCGGTGAAATGTAATTATACTTAAGTTGATGGTGTAGCAGTTATGGGTCAACAACAACATACGACTTCATGTTGTAGCAGTTATCTATTCGGAGCTGCTACAACACAGAGAGAGGCATTATGCAAGACATCTAAGATCATTAATAGAATCATAGCGTAGAAATCAGAGTGTAGCAGAAATTCTTCCAACGTGTAGCAGCTTCTCAAGAGTAGAAAATGCAAAGACCATCTTGTTGACCGTAAACGAAAAAAGACCTAGAGACTATAGTTCGGGTTGATATAATGAATGGAATAATATTAATATTCTAAATAAAGATAATCACATAACACAAACAAGATTATATTAAGTCAAAAAGTTAACATAAATACTCAAGATTTTCCTATCATTATAATGGAGGTATTATCTAGGTTTTTATCATTTAGGCTTCAAAAGGTCTTATTACATCTGTTTACTTACGGAGGATTGGTGTATTGCGCCGCCTAAACCAATTAACATATGTTTTTCCATATATTAATTAAATATATCATTTATAATCATGAACAAAAATAATATAGTAGGATGATATGGAAATAAAACTTATATTGAAATGACTTACCAAGTAACTGCTCTACGTTGTAGCAGTTTTCTGTCCAAGTAGCTGTTACATGTTGTAGCAGCTGAATTTCTAAGTATCTGCTCCACGTTGTAGCAACTAACGGTCCTAGTTGCTTTAATAGCGTGTTGTATTTAGGACATGTACATTGTAGCATAAATCTTTGAGCGTCCCTAGAATGACCACTCATAGCAGCCATTGTCCCTAGAATGACCACTCATAGCAGCCATAACCCATATGACTAGTCATAGCTGTCATAAATCATGACCCGTGACAACTTGTATAATGTTGCTTTGTAGAAGGGCAACTGTGGGCTCGTGACTACACCTATTCCCAGATTGAATATTATAGCGCCACTATTTTCCTATATAACAGAGGGTCGCCGCGTTCATGACAGCCAAAAGAAAACAAGTAGCAGATTCATGAATTGACTACATTTTCTCAACACCACCTTCATAATTTCTTTCATGTCATCCTTTGTAAATCTTGAAGTGTATCAAGCTCCCAAATTGGGAATGACAAAGCGGTCATATTGTCTTCCATGGTCAAGTGTATGCTTCCATACTCGTAAACATATTTCCCTAATGCGAACACCATCATCTATCCCCCATCAACATACACAGATGGGGTTCGACTGCTCATGCAGTGGTTGACCTTCTGCCCAAAATCATGTGTGCGCGACGAAGAGCCTCTGCAATGCCCTGAGGAATCCTCTTGGAGTAACCATAGGATGCTCGTGTCTACGGATATTTCCCATCCTCTACCAAAGTACATGAGGGATATGGAAAATAACACATGGTGTATGGTGTTCAGAACACTGAGTATGTTGATTAAGGGTGATCGTTCATGGAGAATACTGTGGGCACAACTCGACCAATATGAAAATGACACAACTTGTGAGAACAATGTGAGCGCTCATAGGGGTTGTGACTTGTGAACACTGTGTTCATATTAAACTTATGATGTAATCAAAATGTAATTTTATTCACAATATTTTGTCAATACCTATAAATGAAATTTATAGCTACTACACCTTGTTTTCTTACACATAAGTAGTTGCTACATTATGTAACAACTACTGGCAACTAGCTGCTGTGATTATTCTGATTTCTGTGGGGTAGATGTTACAGCATACAAATTTTTTTTGTTTATCAATTGAAAGGTCTTTCAAGCATACAAATTCGTTCCATCCGATTTTATTTGTCGTCTTAATTTTCTTGCCCTTTACAGCATTATAGCAGTTAACAAGTAGCTACTATAGCGTTATAGTAGCTAACCATGGCAGTTGCTACTATAGTGTTGTAGAAGCTATCCATTGCAATAGCTATTTTAGCGTTGTAGTAGGTATTATTCCACGTAGCTGCTACAACATTGTAATAGCTAATTGTCGAGTTATTTGCTCGATATTAGTTGCTACACGTTTATCATTTGTATGTCAATAATATATCGTATAGTACATACTCACGCATAACAAACATGCAGACTATATATCGTGTAGTTGTAGTAGATTTGAGTTCGAGGGTATTCCATGTAGGCATATGTTAGTTTTTTTCCGTATCAACCAAGTGTTTCTACTGCTTGATAAGTACATACTCAACAGATGGACAATAAATGCCAAGGTTGGGGCAATCTATGATTTTAGTGAGCAAACTTCCATCGGCAGTCCAGATGCGAAATTGATGCACTACAACAAAAACCTTCATAGACATCGGTTTTCCACCGGTGTCTATTTGATTTTCGACCGATGTCTATGAAGCCGATGTTAAAAGTCTACCATTTTAGACATCGGGTTAAAACCGGTGTAGTATCACTTAACGACACCGGTCTTCGAATCGGTTATTAACCGGTGTAGTATCACTTAACGACACCGTTTCATCAACGGTGTAAAACCGATGTAATATTGCATGTTAATAACACCAGTTTTGGCAGCGGTAAATGACTGATGTAATATTAATTTATAACACCGGTTTTACATCGGTGGAAAACCGATGTAATATGTATATTTTTTAACAGCACAGATTTGATTTTAAAACCGACAATAACAAAAAAAATACACAAATATTCACAAATTGTACAAATATTCTTCATTCAATAATATCCATAAAATACACATATGCACAAATTATATAAATAATCTTCTTACAACAATATCCATAAAATACCCAAACATTCTTTTTACATCAAAAGCTAGCTAATAGATATCAAAATCAAAGTATAACATTCTGTTAACACATCAAGGTACAACTGTCTCAAATGTAATCTAGCATGCATTCAGCCCACTCGAACCGCACTTCATCAATTTCAACTCTGGAGTACTTGAGATTTGTAAACTGTAAAAACACATAAATCCACCATATGTCAAATAATTAAAACAAATGTGTACATGTATCAAATAAAATAGAATACTGAGTTTTTAAAGGCTGCTGTGGAAGATAACGAATATAACAGTGAAGGAAGCATAGAAGAACAAAGAAAATGTTCATAGTTAACAAGCAAATGAAGAGATATACTATTTATTGTACTACCTCTGATGCCATCTTCCAAATCTCATAAGCAAGAATGCAACTATCCCCTTTGTATACACATGGCTAATAGACATAATACAATAAGGAGCAAAAGCTATAAAATTCACCATCACCACGCAATCAATGAAGCAGGCAAACACAAGGTGGGTTGATATGCAGTGAAAGTGTTAATTAAGTGGAACTGCAGCAAATTACCTGTTTCTATGTTGCATCATCAGTACAGTTAGCCATGTGCATGAAGATGGGGGTCTAAAAGTGTATATCTGGTTAAGTAGTTTCTATTACTGGCTTTTACTGTAACAGATCAACTGAAAAGTGTATATCTGGTTAATTTACAAGTAATGAAGTATTCACAATCAGGAAGTTATTTAATGGTCTTCTTTGTTATCAAGAGCAGGGAATTTTCTTGATGCAAACTAGCCAATTACTGTAATCATAGGGCACAAGGTCACAAAACTCAGAAACATCCATTATGATAGGACGCTGAGATCCTAAGCAGCAATTTTACTTCAAAAAAACCTTGGAAACGATCCCAAATTCAAGAACATAAAGATCCTAACATATCACACTTACATCCGTCAACTCTGCCTTACAGCACAGCAGACAACAAGAGTGGTGCATGGTCGCCATTTGCACTAGTGAAGGTTCTCCTCTCTTTTTCTCTCAAATTTGATTGGCTGACTATTTATCCTAAAACCTAAGTTGTTAGGAAAGAGAGAAAGAGACTAATATATACATTGATATCCTTAATAATCTCCATCTCTTTCTCCAATTCTAATTCCCTCTTTTCGGCCACTCTAGTTACTTTTGAGGGCATTTTTACTAGACTTTGGTTGGCTATTACTGATCTTATTCTTAAGCCAAACCAGCTGATTAGATTGACAAATATTCATTTATGAATCTCTATCAGTACAATCGAAATCTGATTAAAGACAACCTTAACAGATTGTCCACACTCCAGATTCTGCGAACCACCAGATTGTCAATTGAAGCAAAAAAAGAAACATGATAGCATCTAATAAAGTAGGGTCATACTTGATGGTAGATGTACAAAAAAAAATTGGTTCTCAAAATTCAGAAAATACACTTAAACAATAAAAAAAAAAAACTTAGTTTAGAGTCACAAAATGAACCTTTTGCTATGAACAGGAGCCCAACATTTAAACAATCAAAATAAGGATTAGTATTGATTACCCATTTATCTTAATAGGTTAGGTTAAATTCGAGTATCAATGTGTTAGATATTTAGAGGAAGTTGAGCAGGTTCAAAAAATGTAATCAATCCTTTAATCCTAAGGTTACCATTTAAGATAGCTTATCCAGCCACTCTACTCACTGCATCTCCTAATCTCTAATTCCTTTCTTCTTAGGCAATCATTTAGTCTCCAACTAGTATCTGGTTTGTAACAAAAGCATAGCATTCGGTTTGTATAAAAAAAATCATTGTAACAAAAGCATAGCATCCGGTTTGTATCAAAAAATCATAGCAAGCACCAGGGGAACTAAATCGAAATTATCAAAATCACCAGGGGTAAATATTGTATTATTACCATTGCTGGAAGTGAATCCTTGTGGTCAACTCCAAAATTTTCAATTATATCTTTCATATATCGCATGATATAAAAACCACATTGCTCCGCATCCGGTTGTTGAGGAGCCTATGTTAGAAAAGAAATATTGGAATAACTCCTTCAAGGATAGTGAAACAGTTGCTAATCAAAAGGACATACCTTGACAGCTACCCATGTTGGTTGTTTTTTCCCTTTCCTTCCAGCCTCCGCATTATACATTTTCAAGGCCCTACATGCATATAACCCGTGGGAATTGTATTCCCACATCAAAATACTTACATGTTTCAACAAAGGTAAGAAAAGAAGCCAAAAAACTTACATGTTGACAACATATTTCCAATCTTGATCACGAATGCGGTGACTAAGAGGATCCAACAAAAAAATAATCTCCTTCTCAACATTGATGATAGTCAAAATCCAGTGAAAACTACACAAAGAAATATAATTAGTGTATATATGCATCTTGCAAGTTCTCAAAATATGCAAGTGAGAGTGATATATAATGTTATTCTTACTCACCCAACGTTGCATGGCACAACAACCAATTGACCAGATGAGGTACCAATTAGCCTACTGCTTAAGTAACAAGCCCTTTTATTTAACTGTTCTTGGATGAAATCTCTATTCTGATTTCTTGATGGTACATATTCCACAGGCACTGGATCCACCAATCTGAAATCTTGCAGCAACATCTTTTCCTGCATCTTTCTATATAGATGCCTACAATTGGAAAATATCCAAAAAAAATGATGAAATCTAAATTAATGAAACATATAAATAAAGTCCAATTCAATTGAAAGCTTACCACATATACACAACTATGCAAGTGTCTGTGATTGGCTTCAATTCACAAAAGGGAAATATATCATCGCAATTAACATGGACTGTGCGCTCTATGCCAAATACATCAGGAACTAATTCCAAAATCACATTCTCTGATTCATCAAGACGCTGAAAATAACTATATAAGATGTGTAAGGGTCTAGGCACATTGGACGATTGTAACTTCTTCTCTTGTCTGTTGTCAACTTGTTTCTTCCTAGTCTTCTACATATGTAGATGCAACCATATATATATTAGATATGTGACATACTTTAAATGTACACAAAATTTAGACAACACTTTATCACATTTACCTCATCCCGCATGCTGATTAAGTGCACAGGCCAAGCCACATGGCCACCTACAACATCCCCAATACTCTGACATGCAGACGGGATTGCAACAGGCAGTGGTGCTGATTGATCAATTGCTTTATCAATGGCAATCCTCATGCAATTCACAGGTAATGGAACATCATCAATAAAGTTGCCAGGTCCATTAACAGAGACAATTGCCCCATATGCAACAGTCTTGTCGTTAGGCTGCAATAACAACATCACTGCTTTTCCCTATAAGACAAACAATTTATGAATCTTCAACAGATAGTGCTTTACAAGATTCATTAGATACTAACGATGGGATAATAATATCAACATGAAATATATATTTAACCTGTAAAGCCGAATCCTTCTCAATAACTTTCACATCATCATCATCATGTTCTTCTAGGCCTTCATTTGAGAGGCGCCTATGACGTTCAACTTCAGGTTTTATATCGAGGAGGCATTGTGGTTTAACTGAGCAGCTACCCTTCTCCTCACTCTCAAATTCTCGACCAGAAAGTTTCAACACCATTGCTTCCAATTTTTCTATTCTGTCACCTTGATCAGAAAGCATAGCTTTTGCCTCCTTAAACTCTTTCTGTTGCCTTTCATAGGCAACCTTATCAATTTGCACCTTCCCTCTAGCAAGCTTGAAGAAGGATGATGGAGTGACATTTGCTCCTATGCCTCTCACACGTCCACCATGTTCGTTAGAATTCAAGGCCTTCGTGAGAATATCCTCAAATGGTTTGGTAAAGGGCATCTTACCATCCTTCTTTTGGACAATATAATCATCTTGTCATGCATCCAAATACAATAACTTTAAATATATGCATATATCATATATGTACAAAATAAGCAATTTATGTATACTTTTGCTTACAATCTTATTCACTATTTGCTTCAACTCATCGCCAACAAATTCCCCAGCTTTGTTGAGCCGCCCTTTCTTCCATAGGATGGCTCTGTTTATCTCTTCGTCATCACATAAAACACTGGACTGATACCAAAAACCACATGAAGTCAATGTACTCAACACCAACTATGACAACCATAAGTAGGAATTTATTAATGTTAACTAAATACTTACTATTTCTTCAGACAAACCCGCATATCCTTTTCGAGAAAGACGATGAGGGTATAAGTTTGCCTTGCTTCTTTGACTTTGTAATTCACTTTTCCTCTACATAGTGATAGATGAATTATAACCACATATATCAACTAGAATTTAAAAAGACCACCTTAAACAACTTACTATAAAGTCTTCAGACATCCGATTAATCACAAAACTACTCCAATCTTCACGTGAAATGCAATGCCCTTGAGGTACCTTATTGAGAAGCTTCGGATTATTTCTATTTGGCTGGATGAATGTCCTGGTGAGGTGAGTTTTATACTGACGCCACTTGGTGTTTGCAGAGATCAAACACCCATTCCTCCATTTTGGGTCCAGTTGTTATGTCAACTACACAAACAAATATCTTAAGTATATAAATAAAAGAACAGAAAAAAATGCTTCACATAAGAAAGTTTCATGTAACTTACATTGACTGATTCCCATATCATGTTCTTAACTTCATTCGGCACTTGCTTCCAAGAGTTGTAATTAATATTAACTTTTTCCCGAGCAAGCACACCAATAAAACTTTGCAATTCAGAAGCCTTTTGGCCAACTGGCTGTCCATACTCATTAAATTTGACACTTTGTTTGACTCCCTGAATCCTTTGAACAACAAGCTTATTCATTTGTGTACGCCCTCTTTTTGATCTTGCTGTTTGGGCCGTCCCATCTGATCCTATGTCCTGGCTATCCTCAGCACCCTCTTTTTGATCTTGTTCTTTGTCTTTTGCATTTGTGTGTGAATACTTATCATCATGTGCTAAATTGGCCTTTTTTCTAGTGTTCATTGTGTCGAAAACCTAATCATAACAGTGAGAATTTGAAATAGAGCAGAGCATATCATTCAAAATCACAACAAAATAAACATTCATATATTTTTTAAAAAAAAACTACTACCAAACAATTAACCAAAGTTACCAAAATAAAGTAAATAGTCACATATATAAACCATAAATAAAGTTACCAAACTAAAAATTCTCATTGTCAACCCAAATCCCATCACAATCTCCATGAATACAGGATGGTTCATTGTCATCAGTTTCGTCAATATCCATTGATGGCATCCCTTTTGTGCATTGGTAGTGGATTGAAGGATCTCCCAACTTATCATCAGTGATGTATTCAAAATACTCTCTATTTGTAGTTGAAAGTATAATAGACCATGTGGGATCTTGAGGGTCTTCTACATAAAATACTTGCTTCGCTTGAGTGCCCAAGATAAATGGGTCAGATTTGAATCCCATTCTCTTAAGATTTACCAAGGTGAAACCATTATCATCTACTCTAATACCAGTGTTATTCTCTACCCAATCACACTTAAACATTGGAACTCGAAAATCATGGTAATTGAGTTCCCATATTTCTTGTATCACACCATAATACATCATGTCTGATATAATTGGATTCTTATCCTTTGAACTTGCAACTTGCATTGTTTGTGCGAGCAAGCTTACACTCGAGTTTTGAACAACTGTAACATTATCACGTTCTTTCGTGTAATAAGTGACCCCATCGATCATATAACTAGAGTATTTTAGCACTTGCTTGCTAGGTCCATTTGCCAACAACTTCACTTTTTCTGATAATTGATTGGAGGAAGATGATGTTGTATTTGTAACCTACAATTCATCATAAGGGGGTTTAATTATTAAAAGTCTTAAAGTTCTTGTGTTCAATAATAAACATGCTAATATTTATGGTACTTACATGTTCATGGAACCAAGAAATAAAACTTCTGTGGTGTTTATCTTGTAACCACTTTGCACCTTTAATAGGAAATTTTTGCTTCAAGTGTGTCATATATGTTCCCTAATCAAAATATTTTGAAGAGATTAATCAGATATTTTTTTTAAACAATTTCAGGAGATTATTACTGAATTAGAGGGCTTACACAATGTAAGGATCAACCTCAGCTTCATTATCCAATACATACCGATGTGCTTGTTCCCACTCATCGTGACAACAGAAGTGCACCTTGGCACCTGACAAGGACTTAGTGAGTATTGTTTCACGATGCTTTGATGGAATCCCTATCGTGTTCATATTAGATAGAAATTCTGAGCAAAACTCTACAGCTTCTTCAGCAATATAACATTCAGCCATGCATCCTTCTGGTCGATTTCTATTCCGCACATAACCTTTCAATGTTTTCATATATCTTTCAAATGGAAACATCCATCTATACCAAACTGGTCCACACAACTTGACCTCACGCACGAGATGAACTGTTAAGTGAACCATTATATCAAAAAATGAAGGTGGAAAATACTTTTCAAACATACACAACGTCGTCACAATTTCTATTTGTACTTTATCCAACTTTGAGGCATCTATTACTTTGTTACATAACACATTGAATAAGAAACAAAACCCTGTGATAGCATTTCTGACATGCTTGGGTAGAACACCACGGATGGCAATTGGAAGCAAATGTTGCATTAAGGTGTGGCAGTCATGTGATTTAAGACTAACCAATTTTAGGTCCTTCATTGAGACAAAGTTTTTGATGTTGGAGGAGTAACCCGTGGGAACCTTAATTCCGAACAATGAATTACAAAGTCTTCTTTTCTCATCCTTGCTTAATGTATAACATGCTGGGGGCAAAAATGTCCTTTTCTCCCCTTTTTGTTGTGCTAATTCTCCCCTAATTTTCATATCCACTAGGTTGTTTCTTGCTGTAATTCCATCTTTTGTCTTTCCTGGCATATCAAGTAATGTACCAATCAAACTTTCGCAAACATTTTTCTCTATGTGCATCACATCAAGAACATGTCGAACATGCAGATCTTTCCAATACTCAAGTTCAAAGAATATCGATTTTTTTTTCCAGCAGGACTTACCATCATTTTCCTTTGATTGAAAATTTGCTCTAATTTTTCCCCATCGGCATGTAATTCCTTCTACTTTTTTTAAAACTTCATCACCGCTTAGTGGTTTTGGGGCCATAGTAAAGTCTTGTGTCCCATCAAATGCCTTCTTCTGCCTTCGATAAGGATGATCTTTATGAAGAAACCGTCTATGACCTGTTAATGACATTTTTTTACTATGCTTCAACCTTTTTGCACAAGTTTCCTCACCACAGATAGGGCATGCTTGATATCCTTTTACAGTGCATCCTGCTAGGTTTCCATATGCCGGAAAATCATTAATTGTCCACAATAGGACAGCTCTAAGCAAGAATCTTTCTTCTCGGTGTGCATCATATGCTTCAATACCAACTTCCCATAATTCTTTTAAATCGTCAATCAAAGGCGCCAAGTACACATCAATGTCATTTCCCGGCTGTTTAGGACCAGAAATCAACAACGTGAGCATCATATATTTTCTCTCCATACACAACCATGGAGGAAGGTTATAGGTGATCATTATAACTGACCAACAACTATATGTAGAACTAATCAAACTATGAGGATTGATTCCATCAGCTGCTATGGCCAACCTTAGATTTCTTGTCTCAGAAGCAAAATTTGGCCAATTATGATCCACAAGTCTCCAACAAGGTGCATCAGCTGGATGTCGCATATAGGCATCACATACTCTTTTATTAGCATGCCAAATTAACTCCTTAGATATTTTCTTGCTCTGAAACATTCTTTGAAATCTAGGAATAGGAGGAAAGTACCATAAAATTTTTGCAGGGACTCCTTCAATTATCCTAGAATTCTTGGCCAACTTCCACCTTGACAACCCACAAGTAGGACAATCGGTAAAATCCTCATACTCCTTCCAGTATAAGACACAATCATTAGGGCAAGCATGTATTTTCTTATAAGTCATCCCCATTGCACATAAGCTTTTCTTTGCATCATATAAAGATAAAGGCAATTCATTGTCAACGGGAAGCATTTCTCCAAACAAGACAAGTAGTTCAGTAAAACTATTATCACTCCAGCTGTATTTCGCTTTCAAGTTATATAATTGCACAATTGCAGATAACTTTGTAAATTTAGTACACCCAACATACAGGGGTTTCTCAGCATCCTCAAGTAATTTTATAAATTGATCTGGATTCTCTGAACTTTCATATGCAGCGTGTACCATATCTATAGGTTTATCAGTAAAATAGTTTTCACTTTCTCCAGCTGCATCATTCTCTTTCTTTAAATCTCCTAATACAGATTCTTCCCCATGCCATATCCATTTTTTGTATGTTAAGTCTATACCATTACAGTACACATGTGTTCCATAGATTGCCACATTTCGTACAAGGACAAGGTATACTAGTAGGATTAGTAGCATGTTGCAGCGCAAATTGCAAGAAAGATTCTAGTCCAAGTTCAAACTCATGTGATAATCTATCCTTTGCCATCCATGCCTTGTCCATTTTGTTGTACTAATGAATCTAAAATCAATCAAAAATATCAAGACAATTACAACAATGAGCCAAAATTCTTAATCCATCATTATACAAATAAATTAACTATGCGGGTCCTCCAAGAAACCAACTACGCTTACCAAGAAAGGGATACGAATAAATTTCATAAACCAGAAACCAACTACTTCATCATTATACCAATAAATTTTAAACTAGAAACCAACTACTTCATCATTATACCAATAAATTTCTAAACCAGAAACCATGACATTTCAGTGAAAACAATTAGCCTAGACATAAAAGAAACTTGATAGTTCAAGGATTACAAAAAACCAACTTAGCAACAGGAACTAACAACTCCTCAATCTATCAAACAAAAATGATAAAATCAACTCAAGGTAGTGTTTGAGGAAATTCATCAAACACATTGCATGCATCAATCAATTAATACTTGCAAACAAGAGATCAAGAAGATGCAACTGTCGAAGATGAGGAAGAAATTCAGTAGCGATGATGTATAAAGGAAAAATTACCGGAATGTGAAGAAGGACTCGAGCGGTGGCAGTGAATGCTGGACCAGAGATGGATGAAGCAAAAACTACTGGAATGCGAAGAAGGCCTCCTCTTCTCAACCAAATGGAGGAGTTGAAGGAGATGCGGTGTGGTTGGACGGAGAAGCAAGTTCGTCGTGTCTTGATCCTGATCGGGAGAGGATCTAGGAAGGAGGAAGAGGGAGATGAGGTTGAGAGAGATGGTCGGAGGTTTAGGTTTAGGCTGAGAGAGATGGTCGGATGGTCGGAGGTTTAGGTTTAGGCTGAGAGAGATGTCTCGGTTTAGGTTTAAGCGAGAGATGTCGCGCGGAGGAACGGGCGGGATAAAGATTTAGGTTTGGAGGGAACGTCACAGTGTGCAGATTTTGGCTTGTGGGGAAATTAAAATATTTTATTTTGGTTCATTAACATCGAATTTTAAAAACCGATGTCTATTAACGAAAAAAAGAGCGCTCATAGACATCGCCTAAAAAATCGATGTCTATGAGCGAAAATCTGCGCTCATAGACACCGGTTTTTAGAAAAACCGGTGTAAAATACTCAAAGACATCGGTTTTAGCCTAAAACCGTTGTTGTTCCACTGATGTCTATGAGGGATTTTATTGTAGTGATGGCTAGATACTCGAGGTTGTCCTATAAAGCTTCAGTAGTGATCGATGTTGTATCATTGACTGATGAGGGGACAAACTTTTTGGATAACCAATTCTATTGTATATACAGTAAAATACAAGAGCTAAACATTAGCATAAAATGTGACAACCAAAGTCAAAGGAAGAAACGCATCGATGGGGGCCTCTCTATTGTTGATCCTTCTTTAGTATGGGCAAAGGGTTGTGAGAAAAGATTGAAATCTTCAAAAGAGACGTCAACCTCAAAGTCCAGGCTATGTCGTGGATGCGGTCATCGAGGTGTCTCACACGACAAGCGCAACTGTCCATTATTGCAACACGGGTATGCGTCCATTAAGTATCTCTTTAAAGCATATCAATGATTATCTTCCATTAATAATAGCAGAGTTAATGACTAAATGATTGCCAGATCAACTGCTACAGAGAAGGATAATACCAATGATGATGAATCCTATGAAGAAGATTTGGCATCTATAGCTGGTACATTCATGTTTTTATTTACCTATGTAACTGAATCTGGACAACTTGCGGCTTATAATTATTGCACTATTATTGTAGGTTCTAATACCTTGCCCTTTGCGTAATGAGGATAGGTTTACCAAACTCTCGGTGACCGATTATTACTGATTACAGATCGTTTTCCTTCTGCTCTGAACCTAATGCTATTATTCCAATAAGAATATGAGATGTATCACATAAACCTAATTTTGGTTATAAGAAAATTATTTCTCCATAAAACATCCTTTCATCACCATCCCTCTTTCTGCCAATACTCAATTAATAGGACTTATGGTCTCCATAAATTAAATAATTTCAAATAATATAAGTGACCATGGATTTATTTATAGAGATTAAGGCTTGTTAGCTATATCAGCAGTAGATGGTACACTTTGTAGCAGATCACGTCTCCGAAGTAGCTGCTACAATGTGTAGGAGCTAATCAACACTAATTGCTACATCGTGTAGCAGTTAATAATCCGTCGCTCATTCTACTCAGATTTCCATGCTATTTAAATTATATAATTGACCATTGAGTTATTAATACACAATGTAGCAGCTAATACGAAGTAACTGCTACATAGTGTAGCAGCTACTCTTGAGAAGCTGCTACATCATGTGGCAACTCTATATACACTAAGTTGATACTATGTGTACAAGCTCATTTTTTTATCCAAATACAAATCACATGTGGTAATTGTTGATACAGTCTGACCTGGATGTTGTTTTGCTGTTGACACTGATTTAAGTTTGTATCAGATAATTAACTCAGATTAATTACTAATCCAGGTTGACTAGGTTGACCTGATTGAAGCAGTTGGAAAGTCCTGGTGAGTGAAGCCAGGTGAAAACCCTAGTGAGTGAAGCTAGGTGCAAGTCCTGGTGAGTGAAGCCAGGTGAAAACCCTAGTGAGTGAAGCTAGGTGCAAGTCCTGGTGAGTGAAGCCGGGCAAGGGAAAATCCAGATGGATCAAGGGTGATCGGACATCTGGTGTTGAAAAGTCCAAGAAGGAAACTTGGCATGCGGAGTCAGAGAGGGCTCGACCCGGACTGAGTCAAGAAGCTGGATCGGTCTGCAGACCGATCCAGTGAAACCTTTATACCTGATCGGTCTGCCGATCGATCAGGAATTGATCAGTGGCTACTGAACGTTTACTGATCGGTCTGCAGACCGATCAGAAATCGATCAGTAGCCCACTGTGATTTTACTGATCGGTCTGCGGACCGATCAGAAATCAATCAGTAGCCTACTGAGATTTTATTGATCGGTCTGGAGACCGATCAGGAGGCTTTAAGCACTGGGACGAGCGACATCTGATCGGTCTGGGGACCGATCAGATTAGTGCCTGATCGGTCCGCAGACCGATCAGAAGCTGCGCACCTTCGGAAAGAGCGACGCCTGATCGGTCTGGGGACCGATCAGATTAGTTCCTGATCGGTCCGCAGACCGATCAGCGATGATCCAGAAAGCGTGGTTCGGTCTGCAGACCGACCCACGGTATTGTTTGCTTTGCATGCACTTTTTCTGATTACCGTATTTGTATTCACCTATCTGTTTTTAACCATTTGCTGTGAGTCTTTCTAGCTTGCAGGTTGCAGGTCACATTCTCATGTTTGGATTCAAATTAAGCTTCATTAAGAGAAGGAGACAAGTACCCTTTTCACTGTAATTTACTGCAACAGATGCATTTGAGGCATCAACGTTCACTGGCGAAATCTGATTACGATTGGGCTGCTCAGTTTGACCTCTAGCTATTGGTTCGTATCCAGAGACGCCAGTGATTTCCATTGGCATGGGTTCAGAGAATCAGAAGAGGAGGAGGTGTGATTGGCTACGCCTGGCTGGCAGCAGCGATTCTGCAGACGGCGGTGATTCGAGCCAGTGAAGCAGAGAGACATAAGAAGGAAGAAGAGGAGTTCAGAAAGAAAAATTCTGAATTCTCTGTCTTTTGTGATCAAGCCTTCGAGAGAGCAAGTTGGTGAAGCTGTGAGCTCCTTGCTGAGAAGGTTGATTGTGCGCTCTCTGCTCTGTTCTCTTCTCCGCGTGGCTGTAAGCTCATCTTAATATTTTTCTCAGCCACCACTGTAAGTCTTGTGCTTAAATCTATAATCATCTGAGACTTTGTTGAGAGGTTGCTCCACCGAGAAGGAGACATCTTTAGCCGGATCTTGTCCGGGGTGTGATCTACCGAAAGATCAAGGAGTCGTCCTCCTTACGGACACGCCGAGGAGTAGGGGCAAGTTATCCCCGAACCTCGTATATCCTTGTGTCTGCTGTGTGTTTGTTTTCTTTCTTTTTAGTTTTTCTACTTCCGCTGTGCTGTGCTAACAAAGTTCTTGAAGAAATTTCTGTTTAGTGTTTTTCAAAGAGGCTATTCACCCCCCTCTAGCCATCTAAGATCCCAACAGTAATAGTTGTATTCACGCATCCACTGCTGGGTTTCTAACAAAGTAGGTTTTTAGGTTGATGTTATAGCAGTTCGGGGGCGGAAAATGCTACAACATATTACTTTATGTTGTAGCAGCTATCGATCCATAGTTGCTACAACATAGAGAGAGGCATTCGGCTCCACATCTCAGATCATTAATAGAATAATAGCGTAGAAATCTAGTCCATTACTCTCTCATCATCCATTAAATGACCACTCATAGTAGCCATAACCTATATGACTAGTCATAGCTGTCATAAATCATAACCCTTGATTGAAACTATAAAGTTTCTTTGTCAGAAGGGCAACTGTGGGCTCGTGACTACACCTATTCTCAAATTTAAGAATATAGTGCCACTGTCTTCCTATATAACAGAGGGTCGCAGCATTCATGATTGTCACAAAAGAAAATGAGTAGCTTATTCTTAGATTGGCCACATTTTCTCGGCACCACCTTCGTCATTTCTTTCATGCCATCCTATGTAAATCTTGAAGTGTATCAGGCTCCCAAATCGGGAAAGACAAAGCGATCATGTTGCCTTCCACAGTCTAGAGTATGCTTCCATTCTCGTAAACATATTTCCTTAATGCGAACACCATCGTCTAGCCTCAATGCGTGTATGTTGATGAGGTTAGGCCGCACATGGAGTGGATTAGGGAGAGGATGATCGCCTCAAAGACCTTTTCCCAGCCACTACTAAAGGATGCGAGGGAGGTGAAAAATAATATGAGTTGGTTGGTGTTCATAACACTCTATACTTTGATGAAGGGTGTTCCTGCATGGAGAAGACTGTGGACGCAACTTGGCCAATATGAAAATGACGTTGTTTGTATGAGAGTAATGTCTGTGGACGCAACTTGGCCTGGCCAATATGAAAATGACATTGTCTATATGAGAGCAATGTAAGCGAACATGGGGGTTCTGAACAGTGTTCAATATATAACTTACGATGCAATCAAAATGTAAATTTATTGATATTATTTCTCATATATATGTATAAATGTATTTTATAGGTGCTACACCTTGTTATCTTAGTCCTAAGTAGCTGCTACAGTATGTAGCAGCTACTGCTAGATATTTTTAATCGCCTGATTAATTTATTTTTGCATATATTATTCCTATTTAATTTCTTAAGTATGTTGTCATATCATGAAGTGGTAAATTCAAGTGGACTAATGAATAATGATCAAGCTCGTGATCGCAGAACATGAGGTCCATGTTGTAGCAGCTAGTTATAAACACCGTTGTAGGAACTGAAAAATCATTCCCAGATAACACATTAAAGGCAACGGGAGGAGTCGGTGAAATTTAATTTTATTAAAGTTGAAGTTTTAGCAGTTACTGGTCCATAACTGCTATAACACAGACCACTTCCATCTGCATATTATTGGAAAGGCCAATTAGTGTAAAAAATGTAATGACACAGTATATATATTTGCACAATAATTGCAAAAAGGTAAATGGTAAGAAAAAGTTATTTTGACCGTTAGCTATTACAATGTGTAGCAGCTATTCTGGCGTAACTGCTACAGAGTGTAGCAATCACTCTTGACAAGCTGCTACAAGGTGTAGCAGTTACTGCGGATTAGCTGTTTCACATAGTAGCAGCTACTACAGAGATGTGAGCTGCTACAAGGTGTATCAGTTACTGGTGATGCAACTAACAAGCCCTACTCTCTATTAATAATTCAATGGTCAGTTATATAATTTAAAAGTAATAAATTTATGGAGACACATCAATTAATTAATGGTGACCTACCACATCTGGTCCATTCATCTATGACGTCCATAGAATGGTCACTCATAGCAGTCATTTATGACAGGTATGACTACTCATACCTGTCATAAATAATGACTCTTGAAGAATTTAAAAACCTGCTTTGTCAGAAACCCAGTTGTGGACGCGTCAATAAAACTATTCCCAGATTGAATAGTAAGTGCCTCTGTTTTCCTATATAACAGAGGTAGGGAGGCTCCTTTCATGACACCCAAAGATAAATGAGTAGGTATAAATGGATTGACAACATTTTTCCGACACCACCTTCGTCATTTCTTTCATGGCATCTACAACGTTGTAGCAGGTATTGCACTAGTTGTTGCACGTTGTAGCACCTACATCATAAAGTATAACACTAGAGTAAATGCTAGATGTTGTAGCAGCTAATCCTAAGTAGCTGCTACAAAGTGTAGCAGCTTATCGCCAGAAACTGCTACATGTTGTAGCAGCTAGTCTTTTGTTGCTTCTATTTGTCCTTGCAGCATCTACTACTGCACGATGGCGCAGTTAGTCAGTGTGTACGGAATGTAGGTCTATTAAAATTATATTATTGTACAAATATATATAATGTGTCATTACATTTTTACAATCATTGTCCCTTCCAATAATATGCAGATGGAAGTGATCTGTGTTGTTGCATTTACCTACCAGTAATTGCTACAACTTCAACTTGTATAAAATTAAATTTCACCGACTCCTCCCGTTGCATTTAATGTGTTATTTGGGAATGATATTTCAGTTCCTACAATGGTGTTTATGTCTACCACAAAGTAGCTACTCCAATGTGGACCTCATTTTCTGTGGTCGTGTGCTTATTCAAGTATTCATTAGTCCACTTGAATTTACCACTTCATGATATGACGACATACTTAAGAAAATAAATAGGAATAATATATGAAAAAATAAATTAATCCGGTGTTTAAAAATATCTGGCAGTAGCTGCTACATAATGTAGTACATTTACCTGAGTAAATAATGTCAATATATTTACATTTTGATTGCATCGTCAGTTATATATTGAACACTATTCAAAACCCCCATGATCGCTTACATTTTTCTTATACAGACAACGTCATTTTCATATAGGCCAAGTTGCGTCCACATTCTTCTCCATGCGGGAACACCCTTCATCAACGTACAGAGTGTTGTGAATACCGAACATATTATATTATTTTCCACGTGCCTCGTATCCTTTGGTAGTGGCTGGGAAAAGTTCTTTGAGGCGATCAACCTCTCACTACTCCACTCCAACGGCCAAACCTCATCAACATACATGCATCAGGGCTAGGCGATGGTGTTTGCATTAAGGAACTACGTTTACGAGTATGGAAGCATACTCTAGACCATGGAAGGTAACATGACCACTTTGTCTTTCCCAATTTGAGAGTATGATACACTTCATGGTGGCAAAAGTCGAATATGCTCGCCCCCAACGCCCCCGCCAACCCTCCCAGGGCCAACACGGAAGAGGGGCATGATACACTTTAGGATTTAGAGAGGATGGCATGAAAGAAATGACGAAGGTGGTGGCGTGAAAATATGTGCATTCCATGATTAAGCTACTCATTTTCTTTTGTGACAATCAGGAACACTGCGACCCTCTGTTATATAGGAAAAAAGTGGTGCTATATTATTAAATTTGAGAAAGGGTGTAGTCACGAGCACACAGTTACCCTTCTGACAAAGCAGCTTTATAGTTTCAATCACGGGTTATGATTTATGACAGTTATGACTTGTCATATGGGTTATGGCTGCTATCAGTGGTCATTTTATTGATGATGAAAAAGTAATGGACCAGATTTCCATGCTATTTTTCTATCAATGATATGAGATGTGCCTCTCTCTATTTTGTAGCAGCTATGGTTCGATAGCTGCTACAACATGAAGTAATATGTTGTAGCAGTTTCCGCCCCCGAACTGCTACAACATCAACCTAAAAATTTGCTTTGTCAAAAGCCCACCAGTGGATGCGTGAATACAACCAATCCCTCAGTAATCCTATCACACAACCAAATGCTACCTTAGTGTATATAGAGTCGTCTAACGATATAGCAGCTTCTCAAGAGTAGCTGCTACACTGTGTAGCAGTTACTTCATATTAGCTGCTACATTGTGTATTAATAACTCAATGGTCAGTTATATAATTTAAGTAGCGTGGAAATCTGAGTAGAATGTGCGACTGATTATTAGGTGCTACACGATGTAGCAGTTAGTGTGGATTAGCTGCTACACATTGTAGCAGCTACTTCGGAGACGTGATATGCTATAAAGTGTATCATCTACTGTCGATGCAGCTAACAAGCCTTAATCTCTATACATAAATCCATGATCAATTATATTATTTGAAATTATTTTATTTATGGAGACCATCAGTCCATTAATTAAGTTTTGGTAGAAAGAGGGATGGTGATGAAAGGTAGTTTTGTGGAGAAATGATTTTCTTATAATTAAATTTAGGTATATGTGACACATCTCAGATTCTTATTGGAATAATAGCGTCAGGTTCAGAGCAGAAAGAAACTGAGCTGTAATCAGTCATAACTGCTCATCGAGAGTTTGGCCTATCCTCATAACGCAAAGGGTAAGGTGTTAGAACCTACAACAATAGTGCAATAATTATAAGCCGCAATTTGTCCAAATTCAGTTATATAGGTACAAAAAAATATGAATGTACTAGCTATAGATGCCAAATCTTCTTCATAGGATTCGTAGCTATAGATGCCAAATCTTCTTCATAGGATTCGTCATCGTTGGTGTTCTTCTTCTCTGTAGCAGTTGATCTAACAATCGTTTAGTCATTAACTTTATTGTTAATGTATGATAATCGTTGATATGCTCAGATAAATATGTTTACTCTAAGGAGATAATTAATGGACGCATACCCCTACTGTAATATGGACAGTTGCGCTTGTTGTGTGAGACACCTCAGTGACCGCATCCACAACATACCTTGGATTTTGAGGTTGACGTCTCTTTTGAAGATTTCAATCGTTTCCCACAACCCTTTGACCTTACTAAATAATGATTAACAATAGAGGGGTCCCCATCGATGCCTTTCTTCCTTTGACTTTGGTTGTCACTTTTTCGACTAATGTTCAGCTCTTGAATTTTACTGTATATACAATCGAATTGGTCATCCAAAAAGTTTGTCCCCTCATCAGTCAAAGATGCAACATCGATCACTACGGAAGAGCTTTATAGGACAACCTCGAGTGTCTTGCCATCAATTTCACATCTGGACTACCGATGGAAGTTCGCTCACCAAAATCATAGATTGTCCCAACCTTGGCATTTCTTATCCATTTGTTAAGTATGTACTTATCAGGCAGTAGAAACACTTGGTTGATACGGGAAAAAGCTAACATATGCCTACATGGAATGCCCTCAAACTCAAATTTACTACAACTATACGATATGTAGTCTGCATGTTTGTCATGAGTGAGGACCCTTGGTTTTGCAGATGAACCACTTTGAAAATTCATGACATGGTAACCCACTAAATCACCAACTATAGATGCTTGTTGCACATAATAACCATGACTCACACTCATTTCAATTTGAAAATCCAACCATTTCTTTTTGGTGTACACCCTAACAATTTGAGATTCTATAGGCCATTTTGTCTTAATCTTTGGCTGCTCAACCATATCAATATGGTCGATAACTAACTCATTGTGTCTTTGGTGTCGGAATTCTCTATTAAAATGTATGATAAAATCCATCAATGAGTTCTTATGTGATACTTCTTGAAAAATGAATGTGAGTTTTTAGATCGCTGACTGCTTGACATTCCAGTAGAAAAAACATGGCTAAAGAATAATGGGACCCACCTTTATCGTAATTCATTCATCAATGTTAACCAATCATTTTTCTCCAAGCCAGAACACCTGATAACTTCTTCCCATGACTTATCAAATTCATTAGGGTTTGAGGAGTTAACAATTACATCCTTTATGGTTTGATAGTAGTTGCGGAAAGTCAAAGGGGGTAATTTATCTGGAAATTTATTATGTGCCACAAACAATATCGATGCACTGTGCGAGATAAACTTGGGCAATGACCTTCGTCAATGCTGGATCCTGATCGGTGATGATCACAGTTGGTGGACCTTTAGGCATGGCTTCTATGAACTTCGTAAGCAACCAAACAAATGACACAGTTTTCTCATCACTTAGAAAGGCACAACCAAATACAATGCTCTGATGATGATGATTGACTCCTACAAAGGGTGCAAAAATCAACCCAGATTTGCTGGTGTTATATGTGGTATCAAATACAACTACATCACCAAGACGCTATATACCCTCCTTGATACATGATCCACCCAGAAACACCTAGTGAATCTTTCTGTTGAATCAGTCTCATAATCATAGAAAAAGATGAAATTCTTCTCTTTCTTAGTTGCAAATAACTCAATGAGTGTTTTAGTGTCAATTCCCTTTTGTTCATCCCTTAGCTCTCTCTCAAAGTTTCTAATATCCCGTTCTGTGCAACCGAGTTACTCAGGGCCTCCGGAATCTATCTCCAATATTCGGACTTGTTGACAAGTTGGCACATCAGCCTCTGAAAATTGTTGCGTTAATACTTTCTTGGCTTTAGAAACATGGCGATGTGAGCAAAGCAAATGCACCTTTGAAGGAGTGGAGAGTGGATGATTATGACTTTCCATGAATTTTGTGACAATCCAATTTGGCCCGGTCTATTCTTTAACAAGTGAAAGTTTTGCCCTATATCCAGTCCTTACTTCCCCACGTACTCTTTCCTTTACATTGTCAACTTGTGCTTCTTTTTTTCGTTTATCATCTGTATGTCCTTCTTTAAAGCATACAAATTGTTTCCATCCAACTTCATTTGTCCTCTTATTTTTCTTGCTGTTGCCTAATCTTGTACTAAATCTGACTTCATGTGCATATTGATTATAGAACGAAAAGGCCTCCTCCAATGATGGAAATTCCATCACAATCCGTGGTTTCTGATCTTCACCAACTTGGGGAATGTATAGCTGATTAGCATCATAGGTGTCTTCCATTGCTAGAGAATGACATATTTAGCTCCAATTAAAGGTATCAATTTCAATCAATGATGATGACTAATTAGGATAAAATATAAGATAGAGGAAATATTTATATGCTCATAGAGTTAAGTACGATATTCTAGACCGTTCAAAACCATATGAACCAGATAGACAAATTAACAGCTAATCGTTCAAACCCTATTTCCAAAGTGAAGAGTCAAATTAACTTACGACGGATGAAGAGTCGAAGGCGAAAACCAGACGTCGTAGTGAGGTTGGGAGGTGAAGCGACGGTCGCTACTCCCAAACTTAGTATGGGTTAGTAGTGGTCATATGTCCATGCCAGCTTTGACAAAAGGGTAAATAGTCTAAGACTTTAACGTTTTAGCAATTGCGAGAGTAACCAAAAAAAAAGGATGGTTACTTGTCGAAGCAAGACCTGCTACATCGTTGTAGCAGCTAACATTCCCAGTAGGCTACTACACATAGCAGCAAACATTGACAGTTAGTTGCTATAGGTTGTGGCAGTTATGTGTCGAAGTAGCTGCTAGAATGTGTAGCAGCAAAGCACAATCAGTGTAGTATATTAGGAAAAATAAATTTAAAAATAATTTTTTACCCAGTTGATGTACAGCCGCACACAATAATTTTAGGACCAACGTGTAGTGATTAAATGTCGAGGTAGCTGCTATAACTTGTAGCGACCTTACATTTGGTCGATATCATTGCACATTTTCTTTCTCCATCTTCTCTTGCACCTTCTCTTTCTCCATCTTCTCTTGTAGCGACCTTATAGTCAAGAGGTATGAATTCAGATTTTGGATAAGCTTGGCCTCAACTATTATCCGAGAAAGAGGGATCCCTAGCACAGGCGATGCAAGCTCTGGATCTTCATCGCTCACATCAGGGTGAACTTGAGGTGTGTCTCTCTGCTGCTCATTCCTAGATTTGAGCCGAGGACGCCTTAAGGGAAAAAGCCTATTTGGACTTAGAGCAAAGGACCGCAGAACTGGATGACCTGGGATTGAAGCATGCTTCAGCGATCACCATCCTCACAAAGAAGATCCAAGCAGATGGTCGACTAATATCGCAACAGCAACAAGATTTGGAGCAGCAAGCAGATAAAATCAAGTCCTTGCAATATGAATTAAACCGAGCCAACTCGGAGATAGGCTCTCTTTTACAGACCTGTGAAGGTAAGTCTAATAAACGTAGGCGGATGGAGCAAGCGTCTCATCTCTATCCAGCGTGTTGTTTAGCCACACACCCCTACCTGGGGTGGGAGGAACAATCCAGTACCTCCTCGAGGCACCAAAACAACTATTAAAGCGACCATCTATTTGTTGGAAAACATGGAATTCCAGGTCGTGTACGTTGTATTGTAAATCATATTAATATATACTTCTATTCATGTATATCAAATCCAACTATAGTCTCCAAGTCTTTCTTCGCTTACGCTCAATAAGATGTTAGTCTGTCTGTCGATCTCAGTTTTTTATTTAGATCACCTAATTTTAGCTTCTACATGGTTTATCACATATTGTATAAATCATGCACAAGCTGCTACATGCTGTAGCAGCTACTGCAACACCTTGCAGCAGGCAATTGTCAGATGCCACTACAATATGTATCAACTTTTCAAGAGTAGTTGCTACACTGTGTAGCAGATACTATGGATTAGCTGCTACACATTTATGAAGAAACCACAGACACGTGAGTTGACACATCGTGTAGCAATTACTGCAGATTAGCTGCTACACATTGTAGCAGCTGCTCCTGATATGTGTGCTAATGTAACGTGTAGCAGTTACTGCGGCTTAGTTGCTTCCCTTTGTAGTAGCTACTCCACAATTGTGAGTTGCGATAACATGTTGCAGCAACTAACAAGCAAAGGCGCTGCAAACTACTTGGCGTGCCACTCCCTATCTCGCCACTCTCTATATTGCCCTCGTCCATTCCCGTTTCATCGGCGTCTTCAATCTCACAGCTGTTGTTGTGCTACATTACTGACATACATATGATAACCGTGTACCAGCTAATATCGAGCAGCTAACTCGGCAGTTAGCTGTTTCAACGTTGTAGCAGCTACGTGGAATGATACCTGCTACAACGCTAAAATATCTACTGCAATCGTTTCTATCTCCAACAGTGGCAGTAACTGCCATGGTTAGCTGCTACAGCGTTGTAGCAGCTACTTGAAATGTTAACTGCTACAATGCTGTAAAAGGCAAGAAAATTAACGACAGATTATCAATAAAATTACATTTTGATTACATCATAAGTTTAATTTGAACACAGTGTTCAGAAACCCTAGGAGCGCTCACATTGTTCTCACATATTGTGTCATTTTCATATTGGTCGAATTGCATCCATAGCAATCTCCATGAATGATCTCCCTTGATCAACGTACTCTGTGTTCTGAACACAAGACACTATGTCTTATTTTCCATGTACCTCATGTCATTTGGTCGAGGATGGAAAAAATCCGAGGACGAGAGAATCCTATGGTTACTCCATGAGGATTCCTCAGGGCATTGTAGAGGCCCTTCGTCGCACACACATGATTTTAGGCAGAAGTTTTGTTGGGTTTTTCGGGCCGCAAAAATCGTATTTTGCGTTGCGGAAACCCCGAAATTCCCATGCCACCGGATCCGTGCGAAGATTAAAATTCCGTAAAAACTTTCACGTACGATTTTTCTAAGACTAGATCTACTTTAGATCTACAAGATAAGAATTTACCCTTGATGCGAAACCCTTCGCTTAATCCCGCTCGTCCAAGGTTCGCCGGATCTCGAGAGTATCAAAGAAGATGCTCCTCTATGTGTATCCACACAAGCAAGAGATGGAAAAACCTAATAAAAGGTGTGCTAGCACCTTTGAAAGGTTCAGCCAAAGAGGAGGAGAGGGAGATAGGTTGAGAGCTTGAGGAAGAAGAAGGAGGTTTCAACACAAAATGAAACTTACCAATGAATTAGTGAGGCCGGCCACATTAGGAGGGATTATAACCTCCATGGAATGCCAAGAGTCACAACTCTTGGTAACTCCCATGAGGTGGCATCCCACTTAAGCAACCATGATGATATGGAGCATCATCATTGGCTCACTCTTTGCCAACTCACCAATGAGGTGACAAATGGTCAAGTCAAACTTGACCCTTCATCTTCCTCTCAAGTCAAGTCAAACTTGACCACTTCTCTCCCTTAGTTGATCTAATCTAACCATTGGTTCAAGTCAATTTTAATTTAATGAATCTATATTCATTGAATTAAATTAATTAAATGAGTCTAAGTCCAAATTAGACTCACTTAACACATGAACCAAATTGAGTCCAACTCAATTAGCCTAATTTGAATTACTCTTAATCTAATTTGGTTCATCACATGGACCTAATTCTTTAGGTTCATCAAATGAACCTAATCTCCATCTAATTACCCTTTGTGTGTGACCCTATAGGTTCTTATAACGTTGGCAATGCTCCTAAATCCATTTAGAAGCATAAGTAATGAGCGGTATCTAGCAACACATCATTACTACCCAAGTTATAAGAATGTTGAGATCCAACATCAACTTGTGACTACTAATTGTGACTCTTCACAATATATGACAAGTGTCCTTTTATTCTAGACATCTAGATTGATCAATGTGAGGCATAGACCGTGTCATCCTCTGACCAATCTAAATCTTGATCTCCAAGTAGACTCACTAAATCAAATGAGCTCAATATCTCATATTGACTCATTTGGGCATGGTCATGCACTTCGTGGTCTCACTCTATCAAGAATATCGATGTCGCTCTCGTCATATAGGAGGGATAGATCCCATCTACATCACTTACATCCCTCTGCATAATTCGTTACATACCCAGTAATCGCCTATAAGTCCACCCAGTTACGGGTGACGTTTGACGAAACCAAAGTACATAACTCCTTATGTAGAGATCCATGGTGACTTTAGGTCCAAGGACTAGTAGTCATACTAATAGCCACATGAGAAAGTATATGACACTCATATAACGATCCATGATACTTTCTCATGGCGGGGCATTCAGTATACATTCTCCAATGCATACCCATGTGTCAACTTGATATCTCTATATCCATGACTTGTGAGATCAAGTCATCGAGTTGACCTACATGCTAGTCTCATCGCATTAACATTGTCCCTGAATGTTAATACTCGACTAGGAATGATTAAGAGTAGTGTTCCCTATATCATCTCACTATTGATTCAACCAATCAATTGATATAGGTAAGAACCTTCTACTCAAAGACGTTATTATACTTAGTTATTTGGCACCAATACAAGTAAATATAATAACCAAAAACAAATGCCTTTATTTATATACAAGAATATGATACAACGAGTCCATACAACAATCATCAAATGATTGACTCTAGGGATCTAACTAACAAGTTTGACCTTTACATGAGCAGCCGACCATCATATGCGTATGTTGATGGGATCTACACGATCGTGTTCTATTACGCTCCGCAAGTGTACGGAAATGTCGCAAGTAATATAAAAGATTATCGTATCCACAGGGACTGGAATAAGCACTAGAAATGTCTCAATGCGAATTAGCTAAACAACTATCCAATCGTTTCAAATGCAAAGTAAGGGTAAACAAATCTAATATTAAAGATCAACAAACAAGAGTTTAGTGTTTTGGGTTATGATAAAGGGAGATTCTAGGAGTTTCGGTTTCTTTGTAGGATTTCTCGAATGTAAATGGTTCACCAATTCTTATCCCTCAATTGCCAATCATGTAGAAAGTTGCCGGTTCTCTCTTGCAATAGATAACCGGCTAAGGACTGGGAAATGTATCTAAATATGATTAATTAGATGTGAACCTACGTTGTCCTTACACAGAAGCGCACCTATTACTATGCCTTCCTCGGATATCAACATAGAAGCCCACAACTTATTAATCTATCAAGATACAAGAAACTAATCACAAAATCCATCCTACTCTCTTGAATATTCCTATTTCCTCTTCAAGATTATCTCTCAAACGTCCTTACACGGGCTTGCACCTGTCACGTGGATCCCTCGGATGATCGAGTGAGAGTTTATCTTTACTAAGTCCACAAGAAATTCAAACAATCAATCAAGAATGAGAATTAAGCACAAATCACCATTAATCATTCAAGATCTAATTGATACAAGCAAGACAATGTCATTGAAATAAGAAAATGGCAAATCCATAAGAAATTACATCAATCCATCATACAAATACTCCCTTAATCCTAGAATACAAGATCTACTCCATGAATCGAGGAAGAAAACCCGAAGAAATAAAGAATACAAGCATTTCTTAAATCCCCAATCCAAGAAACCAAGAAAAGGGGGAAAGAGAAAACTTATCTACGAAGAAGCCTCGTCTTCGGATCCAATCCTCGCTCAGGAGTCGAAATCGTCAATAATTCCCCTTGAATCGCCCAGAAATCCTCCCAAGATTGGGAGGAAACCACCAAATCTTGCCTTCTCCCAAAGGGGGGAGAGATCCCCTTTCAATTCATGAAGGAAGGTTTAAATAGAGGAGGGAATCGGGCGCCACACGACTCCTCGACACGGCCATGTGAGATCCACACGGCCATGTCCAGTTCCTTCTCTTCCAATGCTGCACGGCCGTGTGGTGCACACGGCCAAGGCCCTCCTGCTCTCTGGAAATGCTACACGGCCGTGTGGTGCACACGGCCGCCAACTGCTTGGTCTCTGGAAAATCCACACAGCCGTGTGGTGCACATGGCCACCATCTGCTTGGCCTCCCGAAACTCCACACGGCCATGTAGATCTACACGGCCATGTAGGGCTTTTGCTCTGATTTCTTCAAATCAAGACACGGCCGTGTGGTATTCACACGGCCATGTCCTCTTCCCTTTCTGTTAGGACCACACGGCCATGTATGGTACACGGCCCGATGCTCTTTCTCCCTTCAATTACTTCCAAGTTTGCTCAAGGACACTTAATCTTCACCAATTTCGACTCCTGTGTACAGAAAATGCACAAAAAGCAGATCTCCGAACCAAAAGAGTAAATATGCTAAAAGGAAAGCTGGAAGTATAAAAATGCATAGATCAAGCATGCTCAAAGTACGTAAATGTGCGTAAAAACATGCATAAAAGAGTATATAATCTAAGCACATCACACCCCCAGACTTAAACCTTTGCTTGTCCTCAAGCAAAATGCTGCAGTCTAAATTCATATGTTCTACAACACATTCATAAAACCTAGTGCACTTTCCTAATTCTATCAAAAAGTTTCATTAACAAGCATGATCATGGAAACAAGTAAAGTATGGTTCAAGCATAAGAATCTTGTGCACAGTGTAAAAGTAACTCAACACCCTTCAAGTTTCAATCCATGTCCTAGTCAAGTCGTCATCAAATTTGAATTCCTAATGTTTCGAGTGAAAGACAAGTAACCAGTGATAGGCACTTACTCACCATTCACTTGGTTCATATTTCTCAACTAACCCAAGGTCTCAAAGGTGTGCTCAATCTCAAGAGAAGCTAAGCAGTCATTTCCCCAGTAACCTAACTCGGTCTCAAAGGGGTGACTTGCTAGATTCCACTCATGACAACTGTTTTTTATATCCCTTTTTTTTTTATTATAAGTGTTTGCATTGTGTAAAACTTATTCACAAATGTACTTTTAACACACATGTTGGGATATTTTGATTTTTCCAAATGAGCTTTAATGATTTGAGCCTCATCCAGTAACCAAAATGAAAGTTGAGAAATCACCATGGAAACCAAGTACTAAGCAAACAAGATGAATCATGACTATTTCAATGACATCAACTATTCAAGCATCAAGCACAAGTGTAGTGAAGATAAAATCCTTATGGTTGAACCAAAACTAGAACTCATCACCATAAGATTCTTAGCTTATTAATGCTTCCCAAGATAGAAAAAAGAACTACACAAAGTTTACGACTAGCATCATTCAAACATCATGAATCAAGACAATAATCGTGCTAACATTTTACTTGAATCCAAGAAAGCATATAAGTGAAGATTTGATGTTCTCAAAAATTTTTTTGCCATGATTATTTCAAAAACAAGCAAAATAAAGCAACAAGCAATGAAAATAAGAACCAACATGAAAAACTAACAAAAACTAAAAATTGAAAACCAAACTGAACAATACATGACACCCCCCCAGACTTAAACTTTTCATCGTCCCGATGAAATCAATATGGTGGAGGAGGTGGAGGTGGACGAGGAAAAGGGGGTCTACGACGTGGTTGGCCAATAGGAAAACTAGGAAAACCTGGAATCTCACCGAAAGATCTATGATACTCATATAAAACATCTACTTGTTGGCTAGTAAGTGTCATGCTCTGCATAAAATCTCTCATCCTAGCCTGATCAGTATCATAATCCTGCACAAACTCAGCCACTTGACCTTGAAAATTCCTCGTAAACTGAAAATGATTTTGTACCTCCCTAAACTGATCATCAGATAAAGAGAAGCGACCCTCCAACATTTTTCGTTGGGCATCTTGCTTCTCATGAAGTGACTCTAGAGACGCACGAAAATCTGAAAAATCAAATCTAGAAGATCCCGTGCCATATGCAAAAGAATGCCTAGCAGGCTCCATAAAACTAGAAGGCTGCGGGTGTCCAAATGAAGGGGGCTCATGATGTGGCTCAGTGTCTCCAGGTATAGAAGGGTTATCCTCAAAATCCAACTCAGAAATTACCCAATTAGCCGGGTTACGGATAGTAGTTCGTTCAGGAAAAGGAAGGGGTAAAGGAGAACCACTCCTCCTAGGAAACGCCAAACCATTCTCATCCCGAACGATCATTTTCATAGAAAGACATGCATCAATGTCAATCATGTCATTACCATGAATTATTTCCAACCCATCAACATCAAGATTTAAATTATAAGCTATTCGGGTAATCAAACCACCAAAAACAATTGATCCTAATGATGCCCTAGCAGATCTTAATAAGGTTTGAACAAAATGAAAACCAGAATCAAATTCAACCTTATAAAGCATAGCCCATAAAGCATAAAGCTCTATCTTTTTAACCACCCCATCACTCTCTCCCCTACCAAAAATAGTTTTACTCATGACTCTATGTAGATACCTAAAGATGGGGTTTTGCATATTGGAGGCCTTAGCTCTTGAAGGCTCATAAGGTTGACCTAACCCAGTTATTGCATTCCAAAAATGATTCCAATTAAACCTTGGATCAAACCTACGAGGGCTACCAGTGGTTATTCCAAAACAAGAACTAAAGTCACTAAATGTCCATAGAAATTCTTGATTCATTAGTCTAAATGAGATTTTTCCAAAATAATCATCTTCATTAGTAAAATGGACATCCAATGAACTTAAAAATTCCAAAACAAGACGAGGATATGTAGGCAAATATGTGTACATAATATCACCCCAATCTAAAAAACCAATCATCAAATCTACATCTTCCCTAATTCCAAGCATATCAAGAACAGTTGGGTCCATATATCTAGTACACACAATCTTTCTATTGACAAGAATTACAAATCTAGTTACTTGATCATCATTTCTAAACACGATATTGAATTCATTGTCATTACCTTCGTTGCGTGAAGTCCTTTTGCCTTTGCCCTTCACTGGTTGTTTTCCCTTGTCCTTTGATGGCTCCTCCTCTTTGTCCCCACTGGATCCACCACCTCTTTTGCGAAGTTTCTTCAAAATGTTGGACATCTTGATGAGTTTAGATAGGGGAAAAGTTATCTAGGGTTGGAAGAATGAAACTCAAAGAACAAAACTTCAAAAAGCAAGGATCTTAGGTTAGGAGGATGAAAAGTGAAGAAGAGAATCCGGATCTAAGAGATCTTAAGAGATTAGAGAGGAGTTTTTAAGAGATTGGGAAAGAGAAAGATGTTTTGGAGAGTTGGGGGTGTGCGGAACACGACCAAGATCTGCCCGTGTGAGGTAAAAGAAAGACTTTAATAGTTCTCCTACACGGGCTGTGTAGATCTACACGGCCTCCCCATCTTTCCTCTCTGGATTCTTTACACGGGCCGTGTAGATCCACACGGCCTCCCCCTCTTCCTTCTCTGGATTCCTCGCACGGCCGTGTCTGGGACACGGGCTCTCCATCTTTCCTCTCAGGATTCTTTACACGGCCGTGTTTGAGACACGGCCAAGATCCTTTTCTCCTCGGAAGATGCTACACGGCCGTGTCTGGATGACACGACCTAAGCACTTCCCTTCTCTGCAACTTTTGCTTGGCCGTGTATAGCACACGGCCGAGCTCCGTTTTGCACCTAACCTGAAAACAAAATCAAAAGAATGCATCAAACTAAAAGAAATTTAGATACAAATCAAAACTAACTAAAAGAACCCTTGGGTTGCCTCCCAAGAAGCGCTTGTTTAAGGTCTTTAGCTCGACCAAACTTTATCATTCACTTCTTTTCCTCGCCCTTGGAGGACAGATATACTTTTCGTTTTTGTTGGGAGATCTTCTCCCAACATCTTCCACCACATTGTCTCCTTCGTTTGGTGGCCTTCCATGAGGATGGAAGTTCCATTCCTCAAGTTTATAAATGCTTGTCCTGCTACAAGCATTTAAAAGAGACGAGACATGGTTAGAGATATTAGATAAATCATATTCCAACTTTTCCTTACCAATTACCAAAGAAAGCTTATGATTTTTGACATCAATTATAGCTCCAGCTGTAGCAAGGAAAGGTCTTCCTAATATGATAGGAATCCTAGGGTCCTCTTCCATGTCCAACACGACAAAATCTGTGGGAATAACATTCTCATCCACCTCTACTGGCACATCTTCTATAATACCCAAAGGGTACCTGCAGGAATGATCGGCAAGTTGAAGTGCCATAGTAGTAAGTTTAATGTTTTTGAGACCTAATTTATTACAAATTGAATAGGGAATGAGGCTAACACTCGCCCCCAAATCACAGAAAGCTTTTTCAAAAAATTCTTTTCCTATGTTGCAAGGAATAAAAAAGCTCCCTGGGTCCTTCAGTTTTGGAGAAGTGTTCTTCTCAAAAATAGCACTACATTCCTCACTAAGCGCAATGGTCTCGACCTCTCCTCTTCTTCTCTTGTTTGACATGAGATCCTTCAGGAATTTGGCAAATCTAGGCATTTGTAGAATAGCATCGATAAGAGGTACCTATACACAAATTTCCTTAACTTTTTCTAGAAACTTGCCAAATTCTTCATCTTTCTTGAGCATTGTAAATCTTTGAGGAAAAGGGACAGCTTTGCTCTGATGGTTCAGTGGAAGAGTTTCTTCAATCTCAATGGTACTCTCCTCATTAGCTTGAATCTGATTTGGTATAGGAGGAGAGAGCTCTTCTTCTTTTTGTATCCCTTTTGAAGCAGTCGCTTGGGAGTCTCCCAAGGTCCGTCCGCTCCTAAGCTCAATTCTATTGCAATGCTCCATAGGATTCACATCAGGTTTTCCTGGAAGTTGTCCTGGTACTCTGGATGAAGAGGAAGCTAGTTGGGCAATTTGACTATCCTGGATCTTTTGATGCTTTTCAGAATTATCCATTCTCTGAATGAGCTTTGCTAAATCTTGCTTCATTTCATTCTGACTTGAGATAATTTCTTCAAGCATCTTTTCAACATTTGACTTTGGTAAGCCTTGAGAAGATAGATGTTGAAAATTTTGTTGCCCAGCTTGGAAATTTGGTCTTGCCCCCATAGATGGTCCTTGATCTTGATTATTTCTGTAAGAAAAATTTGGATGACTCTTCCATCCAGGGTTATAAGTGTTTGAGTATGGGTTGTTCTGCCTTTGATTGTAACTCATGATTGCATCACATTGTTCAAGTTGATTGATTTGTGCAGTGATAGCTCCCAATGGACATGAGTCATTTGAATGCTCTGAACTCCCACATACTTCACAAGATGTACTAATAGCATTGACCATATTAGCACTAGCCCCCATATTCTCAAATTTCTTTGTAGAGCGTCTAATTTTGCAGACAAAAGAGTGACTGCATCTACATCAAACTTCCCTGATGCTTTAATTGTTGGGTTTACAGAAGAATAGCCACCACTTCTTTCATTTGCCCATTGATGATGATTTTGTGCTACACTTTCAATGATTTCTTCGGCTTCATCTAAGCTTTTGTTCATAAGTGCCCCTCCAGCAGCTGAATCAAGGGACACTTTGGTATGATAATTGATACCATTATAAAAAGTGTGCAACACTAACCATCTTTCCAACCCATGATGTGGGCATTGTCTGAGCATACTATTATATCTATCCCATGCTTCAAAAAGAGATTCTGAGTCAGTTTGCTTGAAGCTTGCAATTAAATTCCTCATATGAGCTGTTTTGCTTGGTGGATAGAACTTATCAAGAAACTGTTGCTCACACTGCTCCCAAGTGGTGATGCTATTAGGGGCCAAAGAATTCAGCCATTGCTTTGCTCTATCTCTTAGAGAAAACCCAAATAACAATAATCTAACTGCATCTGAAGGAACTCCATTCATTTTCATGGTACCACATATTTCATAAAAGACCTCTAAGTGTTGATTGGGGTCTTCATGAGGTCCTCCACCAAATTGGTTCTACTGCACCATAGATATGATTGCGGGTTTGATCTCAAAGTTATTAGCTTCCACTGAAGGTCTTGAAATACTAGATCGAAAACCTCTTGCATAGGGTGCTGCATAATCCTTGAGTGGTCTATTTGCCATGTTCAAATGTTCCTGTTCTTCAATTTGCCTTTGCAGAATTCTTCTTTTATGGAAAGTTCTATCAATCTCAGGGTCAAAAGGAAAGAATTCCCCTGCAAAGTTAGATCTTCGCATACACAAGAACAAGATAGCAAATGGCAATTTGACAGAAAAAGAAAAATAGAAGAATCAAAAATGCAGAATTGAATTTGTACAAAAAGAATTAACAAAAAGTGAAAGTTATACAAGAAAGTAAAAACAGAAATCTAATAATTAGTTACAACTATGCAATATGAAAGGAAAACAAATGTTATGTTTAGTCTAACTCAATTGATAATTCCTAATGTTATAGCGCAGTCCCCGGCAACGGCGCCAAAAACTTGTTACGCTCCGTAACTGTACGGAAATGTCGCAAGTAATATAAAAGATTATCGTATCCACAGGGACTGGAATAAGCACTAGAAATGTCTCAATGCGAATTAGCTAAACAACTATCCAATCGTTTCAAATGTAAAGTAAGGGTAAACAAATCTAATATTAAAGATCAACAAACAAGAGTTTAGTGTTTTGGGTTATGATAAAGGGAGATTCTAGGAGTTTCAGTTTCTTTGTAGGATTTCTCGAATGTAAATGGTTCACCAATTCTTATCCCTCAATTGCCAATCATGTAGAAAGTTGCCGGTTCTCTCTTGCAATAGATAACCTGCTAAGGACTGGGAAATGTATCCAAATATGATCAATTAGATGTGAACCTACGTTGTCCTTACGCAGAAGCGCACCTATTACTATGCCTTCCTCGGATATTAACATAGAAGCCCACAACTTATTAATCTATCAAGATACAAGAAACTAATCACAAAATCCATACTACTCTCTTGAATATTCCTATTTCCTCTTCAAGATTATCTCTCAAACGTACTTACACGGGCTTGCACCTGTCACGTGGATCCCTCGGATGATCGAGTGAGAGTTTATCTTTACTAAGTCCACAAGAAATTCAAACAATCAATCAAGAATGAGAATTAAGCACAAATCACCATTAATCATTCAAGATCTAATTGATACAAGCAAGACAATGTCATTGAAATAAGAAAATGGCAAATCCATAAGAAATTACATCAATCCATCATACAAATACTCCCTTAATCCTAGAATACAAGATCTACTCCATGAATCGAGGAAGAAAACCCGAAGAAATAAAGAATACAAGCATTTCTTAAATCCCCAATCCAAGAAACCAAGAAAAGGGGGAAAGAGAAAACTTATCTACGAAGAAGCCTCGTCTTCGGATCCAATCCTCGCTCCGGAGTCGAAATCGTCAAGAACTCCCCTTGAATCGCCCAGAAATCCTCCCAAGATTGGGAGGAAACCACCAAATCTTGCCTTCTCCCAAAGGGGGAGAGATCCCCTTTCAATTCATGAAGGAAGGTTTAAATAGAGGAGGGAATCGGGCGCCACACGGCCCCTCGACACGGCCGTGTGAGATCCACACGGCCATGTCCAGTTCCTTCTCTGCCAATGCTGCACGGCCGTGTGGTGCACACGGCCAAGGCCCTCCTGCTCTCTGGAAATGCTACACGGCCGTGTGGTGCACACGGCCGCCACCTGCTTGGTCTCTGGAAAATCCACACGGCCGTGTGGTGCACATGGCCACCATCTGCTTGGCCTCCCGAAACTCCACACGGCCATGTAGATCTACACGGCCATGTAGGGCTTTTGCTCTGATTTCTTCAAATCAAGACACGGCCGTGTGGTATTCACACGGCCATGTCCTCTTCCCTTTCTGTTAGGACCACACGGCCATGTACGGTACACGGCCCGATGCTCTTTCTCCCTTCAATTACTTCCAAGTTTGCTCAAGGACACTTAATCTTCACCAATTTCGACTCCTGTGTACAGAAAATGCACAAAAAGCAGATCTCCGAACCAAAAGAGTAAATATGCTAAAAGGAAAGCTGGAAGTATAAAAATGCATAGATCAAGAATGCTCAAAGTACGTAAATGTGCGTAAAAACATGCATAAAAGAGTATATAATCTACGCACATCATGTTCACATTAAGGAAATACGTTTACGATTATGGAAGCTTACCATAGAGCGTGGAAGGCTACTTGACCGCTTTGGCTTTCCCGATTTGGGAGCTTGATACACTTCAAGATTCATAGAGGATGAAATGAAAGGAATGACGAAGGTGGTGCCGAGAAAATGTGGCCAATCCATGAATCTGCTACTCGTTTTCCTTTATGATCCTCTATTATATAGGAAATCAGGTGTAGTCACGAGCCCACTGTTGCCCTTCTGACAAAGCAATATATTAGACAACTAGTCACGGGTCATGATTTATAACAACTATGAGTAGTCATTGGATGATGGCTGCTATGAGTGGTCATTTTAGGGGCAATGGCTACTATGAGTGGTTATTCTAGGGGCAGTCAAAGATTTATGCTGCATTGTACACTTCCTAAATACAACACAGTATTAAAGTAACTAGTACCCTTACCTGTTACAACATGGAGCATATACGTGGAAATTCTGCTACTAAAACGTGTAGTAGCTACTTGGATAGTAAACTGCTACAACGTATAGCAGTTATTTGGTAAGCCTATTTGGACTTAGAGCAAAGATTCTACAGATAACGTATCATCACTTTCAAGCTGCTACATGCTATAACAGCTACTGCAACATAGAACGTAGTTGTCAGATGATGCTACAACGTGTAGCAGCTTCTCAAGAGTAGCTATGTAGCAGTTACTATGGATTAGCTGCTACACATGTTCTAAGAAACCATAGACACGTGAGCTACCACATCGTGTAGCAGTTAGTGCGGATTAGCTGCTACACATTGTAGCAGATGCTCTCGATATGTGTGCTAACACAACATGTAACAGTTACTGCGGATTAGCTGCTTCACTTTGTAGCAGCTAATCCAGAGTTGTGAGCTGCCACAACATGCTACAACAACTTACAAGCTAATCTTGTTTGTGTTATGTTATTATCTTTATTTACAATATTAACATGCTGCAGCTATTTACAATATAGTCTGTAGGTTTTTTTTTCGTTTACGATCAACAAGATGGTATCTACATTTTCTACTCTTAAGAAGCTGCTACACGTTGGAAGAATTTATGCTACAATTTTGATTTATACGCTATTATTCTATTAATGATATGAGATGTCTTCCATAATGTCTCTCTCTGTGTTGTAGCAGCTACGGATAGATAACTACCACAACCTGAAGTCATATGTTGTTACAGACCCATAACTGTTACACCATCAACTTAAGTATAATTGCATTTCACCGACACCACCCATTGCTACATTGGTGTAGCAGCTATAATGTTGTAACTGCTATAACATGGACCTGATGTGCCTTGATCCTTGTTCGTCAGTATGATATTGAATAATGAATTCATTTTAATTTACTGTATAAACATATCACAACATAGCAAAGAAATAAAATTGGAATAATACATTTATTATCAATATGACAGATAATCCATAGTAAATGTAAAATTATCAATTAAAGATTTCATGTCCCTCACGACATTTGCTCGGGGTTGGGAGAAGATCATCGAGCCCAGAATCTATTTGTTATTCTATGATAATTCCTCGGCGAATGACTGACGCTCTTTGTTGCACACACGAAAAATTGTACAGAATTTAGACCACACTTAGAGCAGCCTAAACCCAGGCACGTACGTTGATTCGGGCCAGACAATGGTGTTCGCATTAACGAAATTCTTTTATGAATATGGTGTTAGCTAGAGCCCTAGAGGCAATCATTTGATGATTGTATTTTGGACTTATTGTATCATATTCTATATAAATAAAGACATTTGGTTTTTGGTTATTATACTTACTTGTATTGGTGCCAAATAAACTAAGTATAATAACGTCCTTGAGTAGAAGGTTCTTACCTATATCAATCGATTGGTTGAATCGATAGTGAGATGATATAGGGAACACTACTCTTAATCATTCCAAGTCGAGTATTAACATTCAGGGACAATGTTAATGCAATAAGACTAGCATGTAGGTCAACTCGATGACTTGATCTCACAAGTCATGGATATAGAGATATCAAGTTGACACATGGGTATACATTAGAGAATGTATACTGAATGACCCGCCATGAGAAAGTATCATGGATCATTATATGAGTGTCATATACTTTCTCATGTAGCTATTAGTATGACTACTAGTCCTTAGACATGAAGTCACCATAGTTCCCTACATAAGGAGTTATGTACTTTGGTTTCGTAAATCGTCACCCGTAACTGGGTGGACTATAAAGGCGATTACTGGGTATGTAACGAATTATGCAGAGGGATGTGAGTGATGTAGATGGGATCTATCCCTCCTATATGACGGGAGCGACATCAGTATTCTTGATAGAGTGAGACCACGAAGTGCATGACCATGCCCAAATGAGTCAATATGAGATATTGAGCTCATTTGATTTAGTGAGTCTACTTGGAGTTCAGGATTTAGATTGATCAGAGGATGACACGGTGTATGCCTCACATTGATCAATCTAGATGTCTAGGATAGAAGGAAACTTGTCATATATTGTGAGGAGTCACAATTAGTAGTCACAAGGTGATGTTGGATCTCAACATTCTTGTAACATTGGGTAGTAATGATGTGTTGCTAGATACCGCTCATTACTTATGCTTCTAAATGGGTTTAGGGGCATTGTCAACGTTACAAGAACCTATAGGGTCACACACTAAGGACAATTAGATGGAGATTAGGTTCATATGATGAACCAAGAGGATTAGATTCATTTGATGAATCAAATTGGATTAAGAGTAATCCAAATTGGGCTAATTGAGTTGGACTCAAGTTGATTCATGTATTCAATGAGTCTAATTTAGATTATGACTCATTAAATCAACTTAATTTAATGAATTAGATTCATTATATTAAGTTGACTTGAATCAAATGGTTAGATTAGATCAACCATGGAAGAGATTTGGTCAAGTTTGACTTGACTTGAGAGGAAGAGGAAGAGTCAAGTTTGACTTGACTAATTGCCACATCATAAGTGAGATGACAAGATGTGGACCAATGATGATGCTCCACATCATCATGGTGTGCCACCTCATGGAGGTTACAAGCCTCCTTTCCCATTAATGTGGCCGGCCACATTAAATGAGTGGGAGTTACTCAAGTGGCCCGCCACACAAGAGGATGAATGGGAATGAATTTTCATTCAAGACTCATTCACTCCATCTTCTTCCTCTAGCTCTCCTTCTCCCTCTCCTCCTCAACTTGGCCGAACCACACAAGGTGCTAGCATACCCTTTGTGTGGTTTTTCTCCACCTACGTGTCCGTGTGGATACTTCTAGAGGGGTATCTATTTTGATACTCTCGAGATCCGACACCGTTTGGACGAGCAGGAATGCGAAGGGCTTCGCTTCAAAGGTATAACCTTTTTATTTTATAGATCTAAGTTTAGATCTAGGTAGAAACTCATATTCATGTGTTTTCAAACTCTTTCTTTGCACGGATCCGTTGGCTAGGGGCTTTCGGGGTTTTCGCGACGCGAAAAAGCGGTTTTCGCGGCCCGAAAATCCCAACAGTGGTATCAGAGCCACGTGCGAAGACGAATACGAGTTTATTTTGTGTTTTATGAAAACTTTTCAGTTCTGTAATATTCTATAAATTTATGATTTTTATAGTTTTTATGGGTATTTTTCTCGTAGAAGCGAAGCACAAGTGTTTCGATACTTGTAGGCTTCGACTACCGAGAAGAATTTTCCAAAATGGCCAAGTTTCGCCCCAAAACTTTTTGGGACAGTGGGCTAAGGTGCTGTTAGATTTGCAATGGAACCCTCGCGATGGTTAGATCCGAGTAGGGGCGCTGCCCCTGGCCCCGCAAGGGGATTCGTTCCGCGATTGCGCCCGTAAACCGCTAAACGGAATCGCCGGGAAATTGTACTCGTAAAAATTGTAAAACTTATAGAAAAATTACAGAAAATTATAGAAATATATAATTTCGAATTATATATTATTTTTGTGATAGTCATGGCCCAAAGACCCAATATGATTGGATAATTTGTGTTGTAATTCATAATACGGCATGCGTGACGTGATGTGATGTACGTGTTGTATTTTTATTTTTTTCCATGACCTGCGCGTCGTGCCTTTATTTTTATTCTTGTTGTAAATTAGATTTAGACTCGAATGTAACTTGAGTTTCAAAATGTAATGTAAATTTTGAAGCGGTGGAAGGTCCACTCGAGACAGAGTTACGAGGAGGGCGCGAGCAACACGAAGTGGTCAAAAGAAGGAGCTTGAGAAGCTGTTGACCTTAGGTTGACCATCCGATATTCTCATTGGCTTGAGAAGATTGTAGTAGGGCCATGACATAATCACAAAATCATTTAATTAATTGCTTTTGTGTGTATGTGATGCATACTAGTTAATTAAGTAATTAATTAGTGCCTAACGATTAGATTAGATCTAAGTCGTGCACATGATGCACCCCACGATTAGATTAGATCTATCGAGTATATGATACGCATCATCGTTTAGATTAGATCTAAATCGCGTCAACTCGTAATGCCTACCATGCCGTGATACCTACCACTACCTCGATCGCATGTTGTTGTTGAATCTGCCAAAGTAGAGCAACACATACTATCTAGGTAGGGTACGGAGGGACAATCTTGGTCCCGCCTATCAACGCATGGGTGAGTATAACTCAATTAGATTGAGTAACTAGTGTAACACCCCTAGAAAGCCTAGATAAAGTAAGGGCAATGAGAGTACGAATGTAATGAAAAGAATGTGTAGATAGTCTACGTTGAATGTTACGATGGGAAGAATTTAGATGATTATGAAAGAAAATAAAGTTGAGAATATAAATCATCTATGCATGATTTATAATGTATGGAATTAATGTAGACAAAAGGAAGAAGTATGAGATAATATATATATGTATGAAATATTTATGCATAATATAGTAATATACGAATTATTATGTACAAAAGAAAATAAAATGTTAGAAGAGAGATTGAACCTTGGATCTCTTGTAAGGAACATGTATAGGATACCAAAGGGGATAGGAGAATTATTGATAAGGAGAGAAAGGACTAAGTAGTTAAGAATAAGAAAGGATTCTTTTTACTTAAAAGAAAAGGAAGTAAAAAGAAGTAAAAATATGCATAACCAAGTTTTGATCCTTGGTTCTCTTGTGGATGCATGCATGTGTTAACCAAGTGGGATAGAAGAGGATATTGTAAGAGGAGAGATAGAAAATTTTATTAAAGGAGAGAAAAGAGAGAAATTAAGGGAAAGAAAAGAGAGAACTCAAAAGGCATCTCTCTAGAATATTCTTGTCATTTAAGGGGAGAAATGAATAGGGAGGATGAATCAAGTCAAGTTTCCTCCCCTCATCTTAGTATAAATAGGCATGGAGGGGGGACTTCAACTTCATCCTCAACCCACTCATCCTCCTCTCCTCCCTTTGTGCCGAGACCCACTCTCCCCTCTCTTTTCTTCTTGTTGCCGAGCAACACAAGAGGAAGAACACCTTCTTCCTCCTCACTCTCCCCCTCTTTTCTTTCTTGTTGTTGCCGAGCAACACAAGAGGAAGAGAAGCCTCTTCTTCCTCCTCCTCTCCACCAAAAGACCTAGCCACTCCTCTCCTCCATTGGTGCCGAGCAAAGCAAGCAAGGAAGAAAGGTTCACAAGCAAGTTCTCAACTCTAGGAAACTTAAGCGAAGAAAGTAAGCTTCCCCTCACCTGTGGTACAAGGCTTTTATGTGATTTTCGGATTTATAAGGATTAGAAAACCTAGGAAAGAATTTAAGAAAATTCGGCTAAAGAAAAGGTTTTCAAATCTAGGATGATTTAAACAAGACCTCATTTCATGATAAGATTTTCTATGCTATGTAGAAGGATTCCTTTCCATGATTTTATATTGATATGATGTATGATCAGAGGAGTATCTAACCTTAGGATTTCAACCAAAAATATTTTAAAGAGGTGAGTAAGATTATTGTCTAACCAAACTAGTGCAAGGTTCCTTCTATGAAATGCTATACATAATGTTATGTAATATGCCATGATATGTGATAGCATAGGAAATGCTAAACATAATGAGGAGAAAATGAAATTATGTTATATGCCATGATATGTGATAGCATAGGAAATGCTATACATAATGTTATGTAATATGTCATGATATGTGATAGCATAGGAAATGCTAAACATAATGAGGAGACAATGAAATTATGTTATATGCCATGATATGTGATAGCATAGGAAATGCTATACATAATGTTATGTAATATGCCATGATATGTGATAGCATAGGAAATGCTAAACATAATGAGGAGAAAATGAAATTATGATTATATGCCATGATATGTGATAGCATAGGAAATGCTATACATAATGTTATGTAATATGCCATGATATGTGATAGCATAGGAAATGCTAAACATAATGAGGAGAAAATGAAATTATGATTATATGCCATGATATGTGATAGCATAGGAAATGCTATACATAATGTTATGTAATATGCCATGATATGTGATAGCATAGGAAATGCTAAACATAATGAGGAGAAAATGAAATTATGTTATATGCCATGATATGTGATAGCATAGGAAATGCTATACATAATGTTATGTAATATGCCATGATATGTGATAGCATAAGGAAATGCTATACAAAATGAAGAAATGAAATTATGTTATGTAATATGCCATAATATGTGATAGCATAGGAAATGCTATACATAATGAAAAGAAATGCATGAAAGATTGTTAAGGACATGATATGATAGTTATGCATGATAAGTTATTTTTGTATGGGTTTGTACCATGGGTGGGCTCCGTAAACGCCCCGGGGTCGATGGAGTAAGACTCGGGCCTCGTCAGTAATGGGCCTCTGAATGCCCTAGGTCGATGGAGTAAGACTCGGGCCTAGTATGTATGCATGATAGAGTTCAAGACTTGCTACCTTGGACCTACCTATGAAGCGCGCGTATTATGTATGTGGTACAAACCGGGATCCCCTTAATGATGATATTAATTTCAAGTACTTATTAGTATAAGTTTTCAAATTCATAATGCATTGCCTACATATGTACTTGAATTATCTGATGATTAGATATAATGTCATGTGATAATATGATATGAATATGATACCATTGTATGTTGTATGCCTATGATATTACGCATGATATTGATATACGATAATTTTCGGTTTCAGTGAGTAGGAAAGGAACTTACTGAGCCATGAGTGCTCATAGCTTACTTTCCTTGTACCGCAGATATGGGGGACGGATATTCGGAACAACGGAGCAGCAGGAGGAGCAGATAGTGATGTGTGTGGTGGTGGCTCGGCAAAGAACGATTCGGACAAATTAATATGATTAGTTATAGAATCAATATTTGAACAAATCAGAATATGTGATATTATGCTTAATAAATTAAATTCTTTAAAGTTTTTATTCTTCCGCTGTTATAGTAAAACATGTACGTAAGTAGTATAAGAACGTAGCGCCGCCTTTGGTTGGTAGATAGGTCAAAATCACGTTTATATTAACTCTTGGGCATATTAGCCAAAGCTAACTCGAGTTTTAATATAAATGCGAATTTTGATCCTATAAACAAGAGTTGCATATAGATGTAATTGGTAATCATTACCTACCGATCATACTAAGTCTTGGGCGTATTAGCCAAAGCTAACTCAAGTGTTAGTATGATGTGGATCTTGTCCCACATGAATTATAGAATTCAGTGGGAGCATCATTTAGTTAAAGGACTAATTAAATGATTAAGAATATGATACTTATTTCTGCATTTATTTCTATTGTAGATTACCATGACGTCGAATACGAACACCTTCTCCCTGCGATCTGTCCTCGAGAAGGACAAGCTCAACGGAGCAAACTTCCTGGACTGGTACAGGAACCTGAGAATAGTTCTCACTCAGGAACGTAAACTGTACGTTCTGGAGCAGCCCATTCTGGAGGCTCCTCCTGCCATTGCCCCGCAAGCTAACCGAGATGCTTTCAAGAAGCATCAAGATGACGCATTAGATGTGTCTTGTCTAATGCTCGCGACCATGAACTCTGAGCTTCAGAAGCAACACGAGTTAATGAGCGCTTACGATATGGTTGAACATCTTCGTCAACTGTATCAAGGTCAAGCCAGAAATGAGAGATTTGAGATCTCAAGGGCACTGTTTCAGTGCAAGATGTCAGACGGGGCTCCTGTAGGCCCATATGTACTCAAAATGATTAGGTACATAGAGAACCTACAAAGGTTGGGGTTCCCACTTGGCCAAGAGCTGGCCACTGACCTGATCTTGCAATCCTTGCCAGATAGCTACAGTCAATTGATTCTAAACTACAATATGAACGAGATTGACAAGCCACTGCCCGAGCTGCTTAGTATATTGTGAACTGCTGAGCTGAACCTTAAGAAGGCTAAGCCCAACACTGTTCTGATGGTTCAGAAACATAAGGGCAAGGGCAAGCCCAAAGGCAAGGGAAAGTCCCAAGCCAAGGGCAAAGGAAAGGCACTGAAGCCTAAAGGAGGGGTCGCCAAGGATGCTACCTGCTTCCACTGCGGTCAGACCAGGCGCTGGAAGAGGAACTGTAAAGTATACTTGGAGGATCTTAAGAAGAAGCGAAGTGAGACTTCCACTTCAGGTATATATATGTTATAGAAGTCAATCTATATATTTCTACATCATGGGTATTAGATACTGGATGTGCTTCTGACATTTATACTGATGTGCAGGCACTGAGAAATAGCAGGGCATTGATAAAGGGCGAGGTGGACCTACGAGAAGGCAATGGAGCACGGGTTGCTACTGTCACTGTAGGGACTTACTTTCTATCTCTGCCCTCTGGGCTTGTACTAGAGTTAGTCGATTGTTGTTATGTGCCTGCATTAACTAAGAACATTATATCAGTTTCTTGTTTGGACAAGAAAGGTTTCTCGTTTACAATAAAGAACAAATGTTGTTCCATCTATTTAAACGATATGTTCTATTGTAGTGCACCTCTGATAAATGGACTCTATATTCTAGACCTTGAGAGCCCTATCTATAACAAAAATACCAAGAGGTTCAAGTCAAATGACATGAACCAAACCTACCTCTAGCACTGTCGCTTAGGTCATATAAATGACAAGTGCTTATCCCAGCTCCATAAGGATGGTTTGCTGGACTCATTTGATTTTGAATCATATGAGATATGCGAGTCATGCCTACGAGGCAAGATGACCAAGACTCCCTTTAGTGGGCACAGCGAGAGAGCGACTGATTTGTTAGGACTTATACATAGTGATGTATGTGGTCCTTTCAATGTCGCTGCTAGAGGTGGTTATAGGTACTTCATCACATTTACTTATGACTTCAGTAGATATGGTTATGTGTACATGATGGCACATAAGTCAGAATCCTTTGAAAAGTTCAAAGAATTCAAGAATGAAGTACAAAACCAGCTTGGCAAGAGTATTAAGATACTTCGATCAGATCTAGGTGGAGAATACCTTAGCCATGAGTTTCGTGACTACCTAGCTGAGTGTGGGATTCTATCCCAACTCACTCCTCCTGGACCACCACAGTGGAATGGTGTATCCGAAAGGAGGAATCGTACCTTATTAGATATGGTACGATCTATGATGAGTCACACAGATCTTCCGACATACCTTTGGGGCTATGCTCTAGACACGACAGCTTTTATACTCAACCGAGTTCCATCAAAGGCCGTGATAAAGACACCATATAGGATATGGACTGGGAGAGATGCCCAGGTGTCTTTATGAGGATTTGGGGTTGTGAGGCTTACGTTAGACGTTAAGTCTCAGACAAATTAGGACCCAAATCCGACAAGTGCTACTTTATTGGATATCCCAAGGAAACTAAGGGATATTACTTTTACATTCCCAGTCAGCACAAAGTAGTTGTGGCAAAGACTGGGGTCTTTCTAGAAAGAGACTTTATTTCTAGAAAGACTAGTGGGAGCATGTTCGATCTTGAAGAAGTTCAAGATGCGAACGATAGCACTGAAGCCTCGATGGAAGTTGAACTGGAACCACAAAGTGTTGTGGATGATGTTGTTCCACAAAGAGTTGAGGAACAACAACCAGTTCAAGTAGACATACCTCTTCGTAGGTCTGATAGGGTACGTCGTCAGCCTGAGAGATACTCATTTCTCTTGTCTGACCATGATGACGTTGTGCTCATAGATGATGAGCCTACCACCTATCAGGAAGCCGTGATGAGACCAGATTCCGAGAAATGGCTAGAGGCCATGAGATCCGAGATGGAATCCATGTACACCAACCAAGTGCGGACTTTGGTTAATCCACCTGAAGGGGTAAAACCCATTGGGTGTAAGTAGGTCTTTAATAGAAAGACTGACATGGATGGACTTATCTATAAGGGTCGCTTGGTAGCTAAAGGCTTCAAGCAGATTCATGGTATTGGCTATGATGAAACCTTTTCTCCAGTAGCGATGTTTGAGTCCATTCGGATCATGCTTGCTATTGCAGCTTATCACGATTACGAGATCTGGCAGATGGATGTCAAAACCGCATTTCTGAATGGAAACCTACTCTAGGATTAGTACATGACACAACCTGAGGGTTTTGTAGATCCACGGCATACTAGCAGAGTATGCAAGCTGCATAGGTCCATTTATGGACTAAAGCAAGCTTCTCGGAGCTAGAATCTTCGATTCGATGATGCAATCAAATAGTTGGCTTCATCAAGAACGAAGATGAACCTTGTGTCAACAAGAAGGTTGTAGGGGACATAGTTGTCTTCCTCATATTGTATGTGGATGACATATTGCTGATTGGGAAAGACATCCCTTTGCTATAGTCTGTCAAGACTTGGCTAAGGACTTGTTTCTCAATGAAGGACTTAGGTGAAGCATCCCACATTCTAGGGATACAGATCTATAGAGATAGATCTAAGAGATTGTTTGGCCTAAGTCAGAGTACATACATTGACAAGGTACTCCTTCGGTTTGCCATGCAGAACTCCAAGAAGGGATTTCTGTCGATGTCACATGGCGTGAGTCTTTCGAAGACTCAAGGTCCCTCTTCTAGAGAGGAGAGAAACCGCAAGGATCAGATCCCTTATGCCTCAGCCATAGGATCGATCATGTACACCATGCTATGTACTCGACCTGATGTCTCGTATGCTTTGAGCATGACGAGCAGATACCAGTCAGATCCAGGTGAAAGTCACTGGATAGCGGTCAAGAATATTCTTAAGTACTTAAGAAGGACTAAAGAATATTTCTTGATATATGGAGGCAATGATGAGCTAGCTGTAAAGGGTTACAGTGATGCCAGCTTCCAAACCGATCAGGATGATTACCGATCGCAGTCAGGGTTCATATTTTGCATTAATGGTGGTGTTGTCAGCTGGAAGAGTTCGAAGCAGGACACAGTAGCTGATTCTACAACAGAGGCCGAGTACATTGCAGCATCAGAGGCAGCAAAGGAGGAAGTTTGGATCCGCAAGTTCATCACTAAACTTGGGGTGGTTCCTAGCATTGCTGACCCCATTGAGCTCTATTGTGACAATAATGGAGCTATAGCACAGGCGAAGGAACCTCGCTCACACCAGCGGACCAAACACATACTACGGTGCTTCCATCTCATTCGAGAGATCATCGAGAGAGGAGATGTAAATATTTACAGAGTACCTACAGAGGCTAACATCGCAGATCCCTTGACCAAGGCTTTGGCATAGAGGAAGCATGATGGTCACACTAGGTCATTGGGGCTTAGAGCCTACACTGATTGGCACTAGTGCTAGTGGGAGATTGTTAACTAGAGCCCTAGAGTCAATCATTTGATGATTGTGTTTTAGACTTGTTGTATCATATTCTATATAAATAAAGGCATTTGGTGTTTGGTTATTATACTTACTTGTATTGGTACCAAATAAACTAAGTATAATAACGTCCTTGAGTAGAAGGTTCTTACCTATACCAATCGATTGGTTGAATCGATAGTGATATGATATAGGGAACACTACTCTTAATCATTCCTAGTCGAGTATTAACATTCAGGGACAATGTTAATGCAATAAGACTAGCATGTAGGTCAACTCGATGACTTGATCTCACAAGTCATGGATATAGAGATATCAAGTTGACATATGGGTATGCATTAGAGAATGTATACTGAATGACCCGCCATGAGAAAGTATCATGGATTGTTATATAAGTGTCATATACTTTCTCATATGGCTATTAGTATGACTACTAATCCTTAGACCTGAAATCACCATAGTCCCTACATAAGGAGTTATGTACTTTGGTTTCGTCAAACGTCACCCGTAACTGGGTGGACTATAAAGGCGATTACTGGGTATGTAATGAATTATGCAGAGGGATGTGAGTGATGTAGATGGGATCTATCCCTCCTATATGACGGGAGCGACATCGGTATTCTTGATAGAGTGAGACCACGAAGTGCATGGCCATGCCCAAATGAGTCAATATGATATATTGAGATCATTTGATTTAGTGAGTTTACTTGGAGTTCAGGATTTAGATTGATCAGAGGATGACATGGTGTGTGCCTCACATTGATCAATCTAGATGTCTAGGATAGAAGGACACTTGTCATATATTGTGAGGAGTCACAATTAGTAGTCACAAGGTGATGTTGGATCTCAACATTCTTGTAACATTGGGTAGTAATGATGTGTTGCTAGATACCGCTCATTACTTATGCTCCTAAATGGGTTTAGGGGCATTGCCAACGTTACAAGAATCTATAGGGTCACACACTAAGGACAATTAGATGGAGATTAGGTTCATATGATGAACCATGAGGATTAGATTCATTTGATGAATCAAATTGGATTAAGAGTAATCCAAATTGGGCTAATTGAGTTGGACTCAAGTTGATTCACGTATCCAATGAGTCTAATTTAGATTATGACTCATTAAATCAACTTAATTTAATGAATTAGATTCATTATATTAAGTTGGCTTGAATCAAATGGTTTGATTAGGTCAACCATGGAAGAGATTTGGTCAAGTTTGACTTGACTTGAGAGGAAGAGGAAGAGTCAAGTTTGACTTGACTAATTGCCACATCATAAGTGAGATGACAAGATGTGGACCAATAATGATGCTCCACATCATCATGGTGTGCCACCTCATGGAGGTTACAAGCCTCCTTTCCCATTAATGTGGCCGGCCACATTAAATGAGTGGGAGTTACTCAAGTGGCCGGCCACACAAGAGGATGAATGGGAATGAATTTTCATTCAAGACTCATTCACTCCATCTTCTTCCTCTAGCTCTCCTTCTCCCTCTCCTCCTCAACTTGGCCGAACCACACAAGGTGCTAGCACACCCTTTGTGTGGTTTTTCTCCACCTACGTGTCTGTGTGGATACTTCCAGAGGGGTATTTATTTTGATACTCTCGAGATCCAGCACCGTTTGGACGAGCGAGAACGCGAAGGGCTTCGCTTCAAAGGTATAACCTTTTTCTTTTATAGATCTAAGTGTAGATCTAGGTAGAAACTCGTATTTGTGTGTTTTCAAACTCTTTCTTTGCACGGATCCGTTGGCTAGGGGCTTTCGGGGTTTCCGCGACGCGAAAAAGCGGTTTTCACGGTCCGAAAATCCCAACATATGGGAGCATAGACTATACTGTGGAAGGCAACATGGGCGCTTTTTCATTCCCGCTTCCAGATCAAGAAACACTTGAAGATGTACACTAGATGCCATGAAATAAATGGTGAAGGTGGTGTGGGGAAAATGCTGCCAATCCATTTATAAGCTACTCATTTTATCTTTGGATGTCAAGAAATGAGCCTAACAACGTCTGTTATATAGGAAAACAACGGTGCTTAGCAGTCAATATTGGAATAGTTGTATAACTTGTATTCATGGTGGAGTAGTTGTATTCACATGGTAAACTGAATAGTTGTATTCACGCATCGATAGCTGGGTGTCTGACAAAGAAGGTTTCTGAATTCTTTACAAGTCACGGTTTATGACAGGTATAACTTGTCATACCTCTCATAAATGACAACTATGAGTGGTCATTCTATAGACGTCACAGATTAATGGACCAAATGTCATAGGTCACCATTAATTAATTGACGTGTCTGCATAAATTTATTTTTTTTACAATAAATAACTAACCATATAATTTTTAATAGAGAGTCGGGCTTGTTAGTTGCATCACCAGTAGCTGCTACATTTTGTGGGAGCTCACAACTCTGGAGTAGCTGCTACACGCTGTAGCAGGTAATCCACAGTAACTGCTATATGATGTGGCAATTACGTGTTTGGAGTTTTCCTGTAAATGTGTAGTAGCTAATCCGTAGTAACTGCTACACAGTGTAGCAGCTACTCTTTAGAAGCTGCTACACGTGGTAGCATCTTCGGACAACTAGATGCTAATGCTATAATGTGTTGCAGTAGCTGCTACAACATGTAGCACTTCTACCTAATTATAGGTCAATTGATAAAACGTACAGAAGCTCAATTATGTGATCTAAATAAAAAACTGAGATTGACAGACTACCATCTTGTTCAGCGTAAACGACGAAGACTTGGAGACTATAGTTGGGCTTGATAATAACATAAGACAAACAATATCTTAAGCCAAAAAGTTAATACAAACACTACTGCTTAAATCATTTGCTTCATAGCATTCTCTAATGATACATTAAATTGACATAGTTATCATCACACTTGGACAAATACAATTTTATTCTTTTTCTCTCGTAGAAAGGTAGCATTTCTAAGGAGATGTGATACTGAGCTTCAGAAAGAGTGATATTTCACTCATTCTTTTGATTTGTAGCATCCTCTAATGCCCCATTGACTTGGGACAGTTCTCATCGTAGCTGCACAAGTTCTGTTTGGTTCTTTTTCTCTCGAAAAAGGGCAGCTTCTAACTCCTTCCGCGCCTGGTTCCGTTGTTCTGTGAAAATCTTAATATAGCCACAAACAACATGATGTTCCATGGCTAGACTGAGATACCTGTTACGAATATTTTAAAAAATTCGTGATTCCAAGGAAAGAAAGATATATATATATATATATATATATATAATACAAGAAAAATGAATAATACAAATCGAGAAGCAGACGAGTTTACTGATACAAATGATCTTTCAAGTGAAGAAGATGTAGAGCTTGAATCCTCTTCGATAGGGGGTTCTTTAAACCACCCAGAGAAGGTTTCATCTTCCTGCTATTGACATGATCATGAAGGAGCTATAATATGGACCAAATCCAAGGCAACGTGAAAGAGTCAGTTATGTTAATCGCCTATTTATAGGAAAAGAGGCGCTAGCAAACCCTACCACTTGATAAAGATGAGTTAAACGGACATGTCTTTTCGAGTCCATGGTTCATCGAAAGGCTCACTACAACCCATTACGACCTGAGAAAAGATAAAGATCTTAAAATAGATAGTAAAGACAAGGATTAACCAACCGTCGAGTATTGAATTCTACTGTAGATTTAATGTACAAAAGCTGGTACAACATGTCGCAACTTATAATGTTTAAATCAAAAATTTTAATAGACCTACATTCCGTACACACTGACTAACTGTGCCATTGTGCAGCAATAGATGATGCAAGGATAGATAGAAACAACAAAAGACTAACTGCTACAACGTGTAGCAGTTACTAGCGATAAGCTGCTACACTTTGTAGCAGCTACTTAGGATAAGCTGAGACAACGTGTAGCATTTACTCTAGTGTTATACTTTTGATGTAGCTGCTACAACGTGCAACAACTAGTGCAATACCTGTTACAATATTGTAGTAGCTACTGCTGATTAAAATATTTTCACATTTTTTATTACCAAGTGAATATACATAACAATATTATTTTTATTATTTTTACCAGATCTAGATGTACTGCTACAAGGTGGACTTGCCAACTTCACAATACATGTAGTAACTGCTACACCCTTGTAGTAACTCATGTAACACCCACGAAATAATAATCTATACCTATGGGTATTTTTCTTTTAGAATAAAAGGGAAATGGAAATAGAACCAAAAAGAAATTAAAAAAAAAAGAAAGAGAGGTTAAGGTTTGAACCGTGAACCTCCCACAAATGATAAAGTTAAATTGGTGTATAATAACCACTAGAATCATGAATGACAACACATGAATAGCAAAGAATATAAATTATAGATAAAGGTAAAGAGTATGATTAAATAAGAGAACAAGAGAAAGACAAGTGACTTTCCTCCTCTTTCTCTTGGTTAAGAAAAGAAGCAAGCAAAAGACAAGTTACCTTTCTTCCTTCTTTTTCTCTATTTTCGTGGGAGTTAAGAGGGTGAGAGAGTAGAGGAGTCAAGGGGATGAATTGGGACATGTTTCATCCTCATTGAGAATAAATAGGAATGAGAAGAGAAAGGAGAGAAAGTTTGGCTACTTCTTCCTCCTCCTTCTTTCTCCTTCTTCCTCCTCCACCGAGACCTAAACCTCTCCCTATCTCATTTCCAAAAATCCAAGCTAAGGTTTTTCTTGCTAAGAAAACTAATTCACAAGAAGGAATCCTCAAGATCTACTGCTTACAAGCAAGAGAAGAAAAGAGAGAACTAGGAAGAGAAGTTTCTTCTTCCTCTTCACAAGGGTACCATCTTCCTTAGGAAAAACAAGCAAGAGGATGTAAGTATCCCCTCACCTGTGGTACAAGTTGTTTATGTGTTTTTCATGAGGTTAGAATGCTTAAAAAACTTAAGGTCACTTTTTGAACTTTCGGCCAAGACATGAATAAAAGATTTAGAGAAGTTTAAGACCTAACCAAGCATGCTCACTATGTTATTATGACATGTATCATAGTATAGAAGGTTAGTTAATGATCTTATGCTTGTATGCTTACTTAAAACTTAGATCCATGTTCTTAAACTTTCGGCCAAGACTTGAATAAAAGATTTAGAGAAGTTTAAGACCTAACTAAGCATCCTCACTATGTTCTTATGATATGTACCCTAGTATAGGAGTTAGTTAATGTTTCTTATGCTTGTATGCTTACTTAAAACTTAGATCCATGCTCTTGAACTTTCGGCCAAAGTGTGAATAAAAGATTAGGAAGGCTTAAGACCTAAACTAAACATGCTCACTATGTCCTTATGATATGTACCCTATGATAAGAGATTAGTTTGGTGTTCTTATGCTTGTATGTTGCTTAAAACCTAAATTCATGCTCATGAAGTGTTCAGCCATGATAGAAGTAATTGACTAGGAGAGGTTAAAAATTTAGTCTACCATGATCATGACTTGCTTATTAATATGTTATGAAGAGTACTTAGTGTTTTCACACTTGTATGTTGATTGGAACCTAAATGCATGCCACCTTAGGGACTTAGGGTTTCAGCCATGATAGAAATGAAGACCTAGAAGTGTTTAAAAATTTAAGCTATCATGCTCATAACTTTCCTTATGAAAAGTTAGGAAGATTTCTTAGGGTTTCATGCTTGTATGTTGTTTGGAACCTTGATGTATTGCACCTTAGGGCTTCGGCCATGATGATAATTAAGACCTAGGAGAGCTTAAAACTTACTCTAACATGCTCATGACTCTTCTTATGACATGATATAAAGCTAACTTAGGGTTATCATGTTTGAATGTTGCTTGAAATCTAGATACATGTCTTCTTATGTTTCGGCCATGATTAATTTTAGGGTCCAAGGATGCTTAAAATTAAATCTAGCATGCTCATGAATTCCCTTATGATATGATATGAAGTTAGCTTGATATTCTTATGCTTGTATGTTGTTTAGAACTTAGTTTCATACCCCTAAGTTTCGGCCATAACCAAGTTAAAAGACCAAGGGAGCTTAGAATCTAAACCAAATATGCTCATTATGTGATTTATGATGTGAAATTGGTTTAGGGTTCACGTTCTTTTATGTTGTTTATAACCTAGAACTAGGCATGGTAACTTTCAGCCACAACAAGACCAAGAACCTAGGGAGCTTAGAACCTAAACCAAATATGCTCATTATGTTCTTAATGATTTATGATGTGAAATTGGTTTAGGGTTCACATGCTTTTATGTTGTTTATAACTTAGAACTAGGCATGGTAACTTTCGGACACAACAAGACCAAGAACCTAGGGAGCTTAGAACCTAAACCAAATATGCTCATTATGTTCTTAATGATTTATGATATGAAATTGGTGTTAGCTAGAGCCCTAGAGCCAATCATTTGGTGATTGTATTTTGGACTTGTTGTATCATATTCTATATAAATAAAAACATTTGGTTTTTGGTTATTATACTTACTTGTATTGGTGTCAAATAAACTAAGTATAATAACATCCTTGAGTAGAAGGTTCTCACCTATATCAATCGGTTAGTTGAACCAATAGTGAGATGATATAGGGAACACTACTCTTAATCATTCCTAGTCGAGTATTAACATTCAGGGACAATGTTAATGCAATAAGACTAGCATGTAGGTCAACTCGATGACTTGATCTCACAAGTCATGGATATAGAGATATCAAGTTGACACATGGGTATGCATTGGAGAATATATACTGAATGACCCTCCATGAGAAAGTATCATGGATCGTTATATGAGTGTCATATACTTTCTCATGTGGCTATTAGTATGACTACTAGTCCTTTGACCTGAAGTCACCATGGTTCCCTACATAAGGAGTTATGTACTTTGGTTTCGTCAAACGTCACCCGTAACTGGGTGGACTATAAAGGTGATTACTGGGTATGTAACAAATTATGCGGAGGGATGTGATTGATGTAGATGGGATCTATCCCTCCTATATGACGGGAGAGACATCGGAATTCTTGATAGAGTGAGACCACGAAGTGCATGGCAATGCCCAAATGAGTCAATATGAGATATTGAGCTCATTTGATTGAGTGAGTCTACTTGGAGTTCAAGATTTAGATTGATTAGAGGATGACATGGTCTATGCCTCACATTGATCAATCTAGATGTCTAGGATAGAAGGACACTTGTCATATATTGTGAGGAGTCACAATTAGTAGTCACAAGGTGATGTTGGATCTCAACATTCTTGTAACTTGGGTAGTAACAATGCATTGCTAGATACCGCTCATTACTTATGTTTCTAAATGAGTTTAGGGGCATTGCCAACGTTACAAGAACCTATTGGGTCACACACAAAGAACAAGTGGATGGAGATTAGGTTCATATGATGAACCAAGAGGATTAGATTCATTTGATGAATCAAATTGGATTAAGAGTAATCCTAATTGGGCTAATTGAGTTGGACTCAAGTTGATTCATGTGTTCAATGAGTCTAATTTAGAATATGACTCATTGAATCAATTTAATTAAATGAATTAGATTCATTGTATTAAATTGGCTTGAATTAAATGGTTGGATTAGATCAACCATGAGAGAGATTAAGTCAAGTTTGACTTGACTTGAGAGGAAGATGAAGAGTCAAGTTTGACTTGACTTTATGCCACCTCATTGGTGAGTTGGCATTAAGTGGACCAATGATGATGCTCCACATCATGATGGTTACTTAAGTGAAGTGCCACCTCATGGGAGTTACCAAGAGTTGTGACTCTTGGTATCCCATGGAGGTTACAAACCACTTAAGTAGATGAAAAGAGTTTCATTTTGCAAGTGTAACTCTCATTCAAGTGATCTTCCTCCTCCTAAGCTCTCTTCTTGCTCCTCTTCTCTTGGTCGTGGGTTTCAAGCAAGGGAGAAGAAAGGAGAGTGAATCTAATCCAAGAAGAAAGGTTAGTGAAAGTCACATAGAGATTTTAGAGGAGTGTGTTCTCTTCTTTTCTTTTTTTCTTCTTCCAATCCTACCCGAGAGCCCTAGAGAGTGCTAGCACACTTGTGGTGCTCTCTTCTCCATCCTTGTGTGTTAGAGAACACATCTTGTTCGTGTGGATACTTCTAGAGGATTGTCTACGTTGACAATCACGAGATCCGGCGTACCTTGGACGAGCGGGATTCGCGAAGGGCACGCTTCAAGGTATAACTCTTATCTACTGTAGATATGGAGTGTGAAACTCGTATTCGTAGTTTTAGAAATTTTTCTTTGCACGGATCCGTTGGCTTTGGGGCTTTCGGGGTTTCGCGGCCCGAAAAACCCAACAGTGGTATCAGAGCCACGTGCAAAGACGAATACGAGTTTATTTTGTGTTTTATGAAAACTTTTCATTTCTTTAATATTCTGTAAATTTAGGTTTTTTATAGTTTTTATGGGTAATTTTCTCGTAGAAGCGAAGCACAAGTGTTTCGGCGCTTGTAGGCTTCCGCTACCGGGAAGATTTTTCCAAAACGGCCAAGTTTCGCCCCAAAACCTTTTAGGACCGCGGGCTAAGGCGCTATTAGATCGCAATGGAACCCTCGCGATGGTTAGATCGCGGGTAGGGGCGCTGCCCCTGGCCCTGCAAGGGGATTCGTTCCGCGATTGCGCCCGAAAATCGCTAAACGGAACCGCCGGGAAATTGTACTCATACAAATTGTAAAAAAAAATTATAGAAAATTATAGAAATATATAATTTTGAATTATATATTATTTTTGTGATAGTTATGGCCCAAAGACCCAATTTAATTGGATAATTTGTGTTGTAATTCATAATACGGCCTGCGTGCCGTGATGTGATGTGTGTGTTATATGTTTTTATTTTTCCGCGACCTGTGCGTCGTGCCTTTCTCTTTTATTCTTGTTGTAAATTAGATTTAGACTCGAATGTAACTCGAGTTTTAAAATGTAATGTAAATTTTGAAGCGGTGGAAGGTCCACTCGAGACGGAGTTATGAGGAGGGCGCGAGCAACACGAGGTGGTCAAAGGAAGGAGCTTGAGAAGCTGTTGACCTTAGGTTGACCATATGATCTTCTCATTGGCTTGAGAAGATCGTAGTAGGGCCATGACATAATCACAAAATTATTTGATTAATTATTTAATTAATTATTTTGTGTGTATGTGATGCATGCTAGTTAATTAAGTAATTAATTAGTGCCTTACGATTAGATTAGATCTAAGTCGTACACATGATGCACCCTTCGATTAGATTAGATCTATCGAGTATATGATACGCATCATCGTTTAGATTAGATCTAAATCACGTCAACTCGTAATGCCTACCATGCCGTGATACCTACCACTACCTCGATCGCATGTTGTTGTTGAATCTGCCAAAGCAGAGCAACACATACTATCTTGGTAGGGTACGGAGGGACAATCTTGGTCCCGCCTATCAACGCATGGGTGAGTACAACTCAATTAGATTGAGTATTCCCAGTTAACTCGGTTGGATCGAGTATAACTATAGGCATTCTTCCAACGGATGGAAAGATAGGTCAAAATCACATATATATTAACTCTCGGGCGTATTAGCCAAAGCTAACTCGAGTTTTAATATAAATGCGGATATTGATCTTATAAACAAGAGTTACATAGAGATGTAATTGGTAATCGTTACCTACCTATCATACTAAGTCTTGGGCGTATTAGCCAAAGCTAACTCAAGAGTTAGTATGATGTGGATCTTGTCCCACATGAATTATAGAATTCAGTGGGAGCATCATTTAGTTAAAGGCCTAATTAAATGATTAAGAATATGATACTTATTTCTGCATTTATTTCTGTTGTAGATTAACATGACGTCGAATACGAACATCTTCTCCCTGCGATCTGTCCTTATGAAGGACAAGCTTAACGGAGCAAATTTCCTGGACTGGTACAGGAACCTGAGAATAGTTCTCACCCAAGAACGTAAATTGTACGTTCTGGAGCAGCCCATTCCGGAGGCTCCTCCTGCCACTGCCACGCGAGCAGACCGAGATGCTTACAAGAAGCATCAAGATGATGCATTAGATGTGTCCTGTCTTATGCTTGCGACCATGAACTCTGAGCTTCAGAAGCAACATGAGTTGATGGGCGCTTACGTTATGGTTGAACATCTTTGTCACCTATATCAAGGACAAGCAAGGCACTGGAAGAGGAACTCCAAAGAATACCTGGGAGACCTTAAGAAGAAGAGAAATAAGATTTCTACTTCAGGTATACATGTTATAGAAGTCAACCTCTCTATTTCTTCATCGTGGGTATTAGATACCGGATGTGCTTCGCACATTTGTACTAATGTACAAGCGCTGAGAAATAGCAGGGCATTGACGAAGGGTGAGGTAGACCTACGAGTAGGCAATGGAGCACGGGTTGCTGCTGTTACTGTAGGAACTTACTATCTATCTCTACCCTCTGGGCTTGTACTAGAATTAGATGATTGTTGTTATGTGTCTGCCTTGACTAAGAACATAATTTCAGTTTCATGTTTGGACAAGAAAGGATTTTCGTTTACAATAAAGAACAAATGTTGTTCTGTCTATTTAAACGATATGTTCTATTGTATTGCACCTCTGATGAACGGACTCTATATTCTAGACCTTGAGAGCCCTATCTATAACATAAATACCAAGAGGTTCAAGTCAAATGACATGAACCAAACCTACCTCTGGCACTGTCGCTTAGGTCATATAAAAGACAAGTGCTTATCCCAGCTCCATAAGGATGGTTTGCTGGACTCATTTGATTTAGAATCATATGAGATATGCGAGTCATGTCTACGAGGCAAGATGACCAAGACTCCCTTTAGTGGGCGTAGCGAAAGAGCGACTGATTTGTTAGGACTCATACATAGTGATGTATGTGGCCCTTTCAATGTCGCTGCTAGAGGTGGTTATAGGTACTTCATCACATTTACTGATGACTTCATTAGATATGATTATGTGTACTTGATGACACATAAGTCTGAATCCTTTGAAAAGTTCAAAGAATTCAAGAATGAAGTACAGAACCAGCTTGGCAAGAGTATTAAGATACTTCGATCCGATCGAGTTGGAGAATATCTTAGCCATGAGTTCCGTGACTATCTAGCTGAGTGTGAGATTCTATCCCAACTCACTCCTCCTGGAACACCACAGTGGAATGGTGTATCTGAAAGGAGGAATCATACCTTATTAGATATGGTACGATCGATGATGAGTCACACAGATCTTCCGACATACCTTTGGGGCTATGCTCTAGACACGGCAGCTTTTATACTCAACCAAGTTCCATCCAAGGCTGTGATAAAGACACCATATAGGATATGGACTGGGAGAGATGCCCAAGTGTCTTTCATGAGGATATGGGGTTGTGAGACTTACGTTCGACGTCAAGTCTCAGACAAGTTAGGACCCAAATCTGACAAGTGCTACTTTATTGGATATCCCAAGGAAACTAAGGGATATTACTTCTACATTCCCAGTCAGCACAAGGTAGTTGTGGCAAAGACTGGGGTCTTTCTAGAAAGACTAGTGGGAGTACGTTCGATCTTGAAGAAGTTCAAGATGCGAACAATAGCACTGATGCCTCGATGGAAGTTGAACTGGAACCACAAAGTGTTGTGGATGATGTTGTTCCACAAAGGGTTGAGGAACAACAACCAATTCAAGTAGACATACCTCTTCGCAGGTCTGATAGGGTACGTCGTCAGCCTGAGAGATACTCATTTCTCTTGTCTGACCATGATGACGTTGTGCTCATAGATGATGAGCCTACCACCTATCAGGAAGCTGTGATGAGACCAGATTCCAAGAAATGGTTAGAGGCCATGAGATCCGAAATGGAATCCATGTACACCAACCAAGTATAAACTTTGGTTGATCCACCTGAAACGGTAAAACCCATTGGGTGTAAGTGGGTCTTTAAGAGAAAGACTGACATGGATGGACTTATCTATAAGGGTCGCTTGGTAGCTAAAGGTTTCAAGCAGATTCATGGTATTGACTATGATGAAACCTTTTCTCCAGTAGCGATGTTTAAGTCTATTCAGATCATGCTTGCTATTGCAGCTTACCATGATTACCAGATCTGGCAGATGGACGTCAAAACCGCGTTTCTGAATGGAAACCTACTCGAGGATGTGTACATGATACAACCTGAGGGTTTTGTAGATCCAAAGCATACTAGCAGAGTATACAAGCTGCATAGGTCCATTTATGGACTAAAGCAGGCTTCTCGGAGCTGGAATCTTGGATTCTATGATGCAATCAAATAGTTTGGTTTCATCAAGAACGAAGATGAGCCTTGTGTCTACAAGAAGGTTGTAGGGGATATAGTTGTCTTCCTCATATTGTATGTGGATGACATACTACTCATTGGGAAGGACATCCCTTTGCTTCAGTCTGTCAAGACCTTGCTAGGGAGTTGTTTCTCAATGAAGGACTTAGGTGAGACATCCCGCATTCTAGGGATACAGATCTATAGAGATATATCTAAGAGATTGCTTGGCCTAAGTCAGAGTACATATATTGACAAGGTACTCCTTCGGTTTGCCATGCAGAACTCCAAGTATGTACTCCTTCGGTCAGAGTACATATATCGAAGACTCAAGGTCCCTCCCTCTTCTAGAGAGGTGGGAGACCGCATGGATCAGATCCCTTATGCCTCAGCCATAGGATCGATCATGTACGCCATGCTATGTACTCGACCTGATGTCTCGTATGCTTTGAGCATGACGAGCAGATACCAGTCAGATCCAGGTGAAAGTCACTGGATAGCGGTCAAGAATATTCTTAAGTACTTAAGAAGGACTAAAGAATATTTCTTGATATATGGAGGCAATAATGAGTTAACTGTAAAGGGTTACAGTGATGCTAGCTTCCAGACCGACCAGGATGACTATAGATCGTAGTCGGGGTTCGTATTTTGCATTAATGGTGGTGCTATGAGCTGGAAGAGTTCGAAGCAGGACACAGTAGCTGATTCTACGACAGAGGCCGAGTATATTGCTGCATTAGAGGCAGCAAAGGAGGTAGTTTGGATTCGCAAGTTCATCACTGAACTTGGGGTGGTTCCTAGCATTGCTGACCCTATTGAGCTCTATTGTGACAACAATGGAGCTATAGCACAGGCGAAGGAACCTCGCTCACACCACCGGACCAAACACATACTACGGCGCTTCGATCTCATTCGAGAGATCATTAAGAGAGGAGATGTGAAGATTTGCAGAGTACCTACAGAGACTAACATCGCAGATCCCTTGACCAAGGCTTTGGCACAGAGGAAGCATGATGGTCACATTAAGTCATTGGGGCTTAGAGCCTACACTGATTGGCACTAGTGCTAGTGGGAGATTGTTAGCTAGAGCCCTAGAGCCAATCATTTGATGATTGTATTTTGGACTTGTTGTATCATATTCTATATAAATAAAGGCAATTTGTTTTTGGTTATTATACTTACTTGTATTGGTGCCAAATAAACTAAGTATAATAATGTCCTTCAGTAGAAGGTTCTCACCTATATCAATTGTTTAGTTGAACCGATAGTGAGATGATATAGGGAACACTACTCTTAATCATTCCTAGTCGAGTATTAACATTCAGGGACAATGTTAATGCAATAAGACTAGCATGTAGGTCAACTTGATGACATGATCTCACAAGTCATGGATATGGAGATATATCAAGTTGACACATGGGTATGCATTGGAGAATGTATACTGAATGACCCGCCATGAGAAAGTATGATGGATCGTTATATGAGTGTCATATACTTTCTCACGTGGCTATTAGTATGACTACTAGTCCTTAGACCTAAAGTCACCATGGTTCCCTACATAAGGAGTTATGTACTTTGGTTTCGTCAAACGTCACCCGTAACTGGGTGGACTATAAAGGCGATTACTGGGTATGTAACAAATTATGCGGAGGGATGTGAGTGATGTAGATGGGATCTATCCCTCCTATATGATGGGAGAGACATCGGTATTCTTGATAGAGTGAGACCACGAAGTGCATGACCATGCTCAAATGAGTCAATATGAGATATTGAGCTCATTTGATTGAGTGAGTCTACTTGGAGTTCAAGATTTAGATTGATTAGAGGATGACACGGTCTATGCCTCACATTGATCAATCTAGATGTCTAGGATAGAAGGACACTTGTCATATATTGTGAGGAGTCACAATTAGTAGTCACAAGGTGATGTTGGATCTCAACATTCTTGTAACTTGGGTAGTATGATGTATTGCTAGATACCACTCATTACTTATGTTTCTAAATGAGTTTAGGGGCATTGCCAACGTTACAAGAACCTATTGGGTCACACACAAAGAACAAGTGGATGGAGATTAGGTTCATATGATGAACCAAGAGGATTAGATTCATTTGATGAATCAAATTGGATTAAGAGTAATCCTAATTGGGCTAATTGAGTTGGACTCAAGTTGATTCATGTGTTCAATGAGTCTAATTTAGATTATGACTCATTGAATCAATTTAATTAAATGAATTAGATTCATTGTATTAAATTGGCTTGAATTAAATGGTTGGATTAGATCAACCATGAGAGAGATTAAGTCAAGTTTGACTTGACTTGAGAGGAAGATGAAGAGTCAAGTTTAACTTGACTTTATGCCACCTCATTGGTGAGTTGGCATTAAGTGGACCAATGATGATGCTCCACATCATGATGGTTACTTAAGTGAAGTGCCACCTCATGGGAGTTACCAAGAGTTGTGACTCTTGGTATCCCATGGAGGTTACAAACCACTTAATTAGATGAAAAGAGTTTCATTTTGCAAGTGTAACTCTCATTCAAGTGATCTTCCTCCTCCTAAGCTCTCTTCTTGCTCCTTCTCTTCTCTTGGTCGTGGGTTTCAAGCAAGGGAGAAGAAAGGAGAGTGAATCTAATCCAAGAAGAAAGGTTAGTGAAAGTCACATAGAGATTTTAGAGGAGTGTGTTCTCTTCTTTTCTTTTTTTCTTCTTCCAATCCTACCCGAGAGCCCTAGAGAGTGCTAGCACACTTGTGGTGCTCTCTTCTCCATCCTTGTGTGTTAGAGAACACATCTTGTTCGTGTGGATACTTCTAGAGGATTGTCTACGTTGACAATCACGAGATCCGGCGTACCTTGGATGAGCGGGATTCGCGAAGGGCACGCTTCAAGGTATTACTCTTATTTACTGTAGATATGGAGTGTGAAACTCGTATTCGTAGTTTTAGAAATTTTTCTTTGCACGGATCCTTTGGCTTTGGGGCTTTCGGGGTTTCCGCGACGCGAAAACGCGGTTTTCGCGGCCCGAAAAACCCAACAATTGGTTTAGGGTTCACATGATTTTATGTTGTTTATAACCTAGGGCTAGGCTTGGAACTTTCGGCCACTATATGGAATTAGGGTTAGAGACCCAATTATGATTTTAATATATGTCTCACATGCTACGATATGAATGAAGAGATGCTAGTTAATGTTTTTCATGCATGATTATGTTTCCTATTATGCATTATATGCTCATTTATGTATGCTTATGAACCATGCATGATAATGACTCTTATGATGTGATTTATGCTCAAGTATGCATGCTTTATGATATGACAAGTAATATGCTCATTTATGTATGCTTATGAATCATACATTATAATGACTCTTATGATGTGCTATATGCTCAAGTACACATGTTTTATGACATGATAAGTAAAGGCCTAAGAGTTGTTTCCCTATTAAGTGGGACTAAGAGCACTCTTTACGATATGATAAGTAAAGGCCTAAGGGTTGCTTCCCTATTAAGCGGGACTAAGAGCACTCTTTATGATATGATAAGTGACTATGACATATTATTTTACTTTGTATGGCTTGTACCAAGGGTGGGCTCCTTAAGCGCCCCTAGGCCGATGGACTATGAACAGGTCTAGTAAAAAGGGATGGGCTCCTTAGTACGCCCCTAGTTCGATGGTCGTAGTACAGACCTAGTTCCCAGTAGGTTTGGGGCTAGCTACCCTGTCCTACGGATTGCGCGCATTTATGTATGTATGTGGTACAAGCCGGGCCCTCATGATGATATTATGTTCAAGTATTATATGATATGTTTTAAGACATCTTGCACATGACATGACACATGTTTTAAAAGACATCTTGCATGATGTTTCTTTATGATATGATATGCTCTTATGATTTATATGACATGATGCTCTTTTATTTATGATATGATACATCATGATATTTCTTTATGATATGATATGCTCTTATGATTTATATGACATGATACTCTTTTATTTTTGATATGATACTTCATGATAATTCTTTATGATATAATATTCTCTTATGATTTTGATATGGGTTAGGTATTGTGGGTCTCTCGATGAGGAAAGAAAAGGAGGAAGGAAAAGCAAAAGAGATAGGCTAATATCGGCCGGGACATACCTTCAGGATGAAGGTAGGCTAATATCGGCCGGGACATAACTTCAGGACGAAGGTAGGCTAATATCGGCCGGGACATACTTTTAGGATGAAGGTAGGCTAATATCGGCCAGGACATACCCCGATAGGAGATAAGCCTATATCGACTGAAATACGCCTCCCAAGGGAAAGATATATATACTCTAAGTGGAGTAGGCTAATATCGGCCGGGACGTAACTTCAGGACGAAGGTAGGCTAATTTCGGCCGGGACGTACCTTCAGGATGAAGGTAGGCTAATATCGGCCAGGACATACCCCGATAGGAAGGAAGCCTATATCGACCGAAATACGCCTCCCAAGGGAAAGATATATATACTCTAAGTGGAGTAGGCTAATATCGGCCGGGACATAACTTCAGGACGAAGGTAGACTAATATCGGTCGGGACATACCTTCAGGATAAAGGTAGGCTAATATCCGCCAGGACATATCCCGATAGGAGGTAAGCCTATATCGACCGATATACGCCTCCCAAGGGAAAGATATATATACTCTAAGTGCAGTAGGCTAATATCGGTCGGGACATCCCTTCAGGACGAAGGTAGGCTAATATCGGCCGGAACATACCTTCAAAGGAAGAGCCAGTACGGGTCGGTCGATCAATACCTTGGAAAGATATTGGATAAAATGTAGTTTATTAATATAAAAAGGATGCAAATAGAAACTGCATGAAGTTGCATGAGAAAGGATCATAAATGAATATTACAAAGAAGATAATTAACGAGGATATCTGTAATATGTAAATGCATGACAGGTGTTATATATTTTGGCGGGAAATATGCTCCCAGATTATTTTGCAGGTACTAAACGACAAAGAAGGTACATCTGGGGTACAAAAAAGATTCCTTAAAAGTCATTTACCACAAGTACGCCGCTGACGTCATCTCATAACGAACTCTAACAAACTGGGGTCCACTTCATGACTACGGAGGATATATGAAGTGGTATAAAAAGGGGAATCCTCTCCGTTGGCGAGGTAAGTTCACATCGTCGTGCACATTCATAACCCTAATTTTTCAACTACTGTTCATCTTCTTCCTTCTTCTTCCACACCGAGAGAGATCACTGACTTGAGCGTCGAAGGGCCTAGCCAGGGATTTCCACCCCGGTCTTAGGTCACTAACGGTAGTGTTGGTTGGTGTCTTGTGCGCAGGAAGTCTTGGAAGCTTCGGATCTGGGTTTTTCCTCTTCAAATTTGGATTTCTTCTTCGTCATCGCGTCTTTGTGCGAGGATGACCTTCGGTGACTCTGTTTTTCCCGATCCGCTTTAGGTTTCTCGGATCAGTGTTCTACGAGTATTATTCTTCATCAGCATAGTGGGTTTTCTTCTTCCGGATCTCCGTCTTGTTCAGCTTCTCAGACAGGATCAAATTTGGCGCCGTCTGTGGCAATCTCACCTGAATCTAAGACTACATGATGGAAGAGGCCGGAAAATCAAACCTACTTACTATCAGTCGTGAGGATTTGGATTTTCTCATCAACTCCCATGTCCAGAAAGCCTTGCAGCAACAGCAACAACAACTTCAAGCTCACACTGGAGCTACTCTGCCTTCAGCTCATAATCCGACAATATCAACTACCGAGCATCGGAGAGGAAAGGAACTAGAAGAAGAGGAACATGCGTATTTTCCTCCAACTGCTGTTTCTCCGACGAGACATCCCCGAGCTTTCCTTCGCACTCCTATGGAGCAGGGGGGTAGAAGGCCTGTGTTCCAAGAATCCTCTGGTGAAGCACCCGATAAAGAAAAGCGTAAGATCAAAATGATAACTAGTGATAGCTCACCTGAGAAAGTCATCTCCCCATTCTCTCAAAGTGTGTTGGATGATCCGCTTCCTAAGCGGTATCAAAATCTGCAGATCGGAGAATATACTGGAACAACAGATCCAGAAGATCATCTGTTGAAATTCGAGAACGTAGCATTATTACAACAATTCTCTGATGGAGTGAAGTGTCGGATGTTTCTCACTACCCTCAGAGGAGCTGCACAGCGCTAGTTCAAGAGATTACCAGAAAAATCTATTCGAAAATTTAAGGACTTCAAGAAAGTCTTTTTACACCATTTCTCTAGCAATAAGAGGTATCATAAGACTCCTTGGAATTTGTTTTCAATCAAGCAGGCGTCTAAAGAATCTATCCGAGCATACATCAAAAGGTTCAATCAGGTAGCTATTGATGTGCCTAATGCTATTACTGAAATATTAGTAAGCGCTTTCTCTCAAGGTTTGAATGATAATGATTTCTTTAAAGATTTGGTAAGAAATCCCCCTGTTAATTTTGATTCCTTGATTGAGCGGGCTACTGAGTTTATTAATGTAGAAGAAGCTCAAGCTGCTCGTAGGAAGGAGGGTGTCACCTCTTCTCCTACCCAAATTAAGGAGAAAGCTCCAGCCCCTGTGCCACCACCAAGAGGTCCTAGAGTAACTCATCCACCCCATCGACAACCAGAGTATCGTCCACAAGCTGTACAATATGTGGAGATACAGCCAGAGGCACCAAGGAGGTGGTGCACTTATCATAAAACTAGCAGTCATCATACTGAAGACTGTTTTGTTTTAAGAAATAGAAGAGTCAATAGGGAGCGATATCAGAGGCAGAACTACTATCGACAGCAATACCCCAGGCAGCAAAGTCCACCCAAACTGGAATATCGCCTGATCGAGACTCGGCAGGAGGCAATACCAGTCCCGGCCGGTACCAGTAAAGTGTCAGAAAAGGCACCTTCTGAAGTTGTGATGACCCGACAGGAAGAAAACAGAAACAATGCTGCTCGAGGCAATATCAATATGATTACGGGCGGACCCACTGATGGGGATTCTAATAGAGCCAGAAAAGCACACGCTTGGAGATTGGAGATTCATGCAGTAGGGTGCAGCATGGAACGAGCAGCTGGTCCTGAAATAAGTTTCGGGCCCAGAGATCTTGAGGGGGTAGATATACCTCATGATGATGCCCTGATCATCAAAGCTGTGATAGCCAACTACGCCATTGCTCGTACCTTCATAGACACAGGTAGTTCCGTCAATATTATATTCAAGAAGGCTTTCGATCAGCTACAAATTGATCCAAGTGAACTTCAACAAATCGTTACTCCTCTGTATGGATTCACGGGCAATGAAGTACAACCTTTAGGTCAAATAAAGTTGGCCATTTCGCTGGGAGAAGAGCCTCTGATGAGAACCAGGAGATCTTATTTTATGGTGGTAGACGCTCCATCCTCTTACAATGTTATATTGGGTCGACCTGCCTTGAACGAGTTTAGGGCAGTCGTTTCTACTTTTTGTCAGAAGATCAAGTTTCCTGTGGATGATCAAGTTGGAGAGGTACGAGGCGATCAGAAGACAGCCCGAAAATGTTATGTAGAGATAATTTGAGCTGAAGCTAACACAGCCCGAAAGATTCAAAGAATGGAGGTTAATGCCATTAGGGAAAAACAGCCCATACTAGTTTATGAAGAGAAGGAAGAAGTTCAGATCCAGGCAGGTCGACCTGAGGCTACTACGTATATTGCGGCCGATCTTGAGCCTACTCTGAAGGCTGAATTAGTACAATGCCTGAAGAAAAATAATGATGTATTTGCTTGGACTCCCAAAGAATTCTCGGGCGTTTCCCCTACCGTCATGGAACATTCCTTGCATGTCTTCCCAGATGCCCGCCCGGTCATGCAAAGAAAAAGAAGTTTTAGAGCGGAACAAAATCAGATCATCAAAGAAGAAATAACCAAACTTATGGAGGCAGGGTACATTAGGGAAGTACAGTTTCCAAGCTGGTTGGCTAATGTAGTGTTAGTCTCTAAACCAGGAAATAAATGGCGAGTGTGCATTGACTTTCGGGATCTCAACAAAGCTTGCCCGAAGGACTATTATCCATTACCCAGGATTGATCAGCTTGTTGACTCCACCGCTGGATGCGAATATATCTCTATGCTGGATGCTTATCAAGGATATCATCAAGTTCCTTTGGCTAAAGAGGATCAAGAAAAGGTCAGTTTCATAACATTCGAAGGTACTTACTGTTATAATGTTATGCCCTTCGGACTAAAAAATGCAGGGGCAACTTATCAAAGGCTTATGAATAAGGTCTTCCAGAAGCAGATTGGTAGAAATATGGAAGTATATGTGGATGACATCTTAATTAAGTCTCTTCAAGCTATTGAACTGTGCAGGGACGTAGAGGAAACTTGCGAGACATTAAGACAATAAGGGCTCAAGTTAAACCCAAGCAAATGCTTGTTCGGTGCGAAGTGAGGAAAATTCCTGGGATATATGGTGTCCGAACGAGGAATAGAGGCCAACCCGAGCAAGGTCAAGGCGCTACAAAACATGGAGCCACTGCGCAACATTAGGGAAGCTCAAAGGCTGACAGGCCGAATCACAGCCCTGTTGAGATTTATCTCTAGATCGGCTGATCGTAGTTTTCATTTCATTAAAATACTCAGAAAGGCTAACAAATTTCAGTGGAATGAAGAGTGTGATAAGGCTTTCCAAGAATTAAAAGACTATTTGGTTACTCTCCCTGTGTTGGCTAAACCTATAGTAGGAGAGACTTTGTGGATATATTTGTCGGCTAATGAAAACGCCGTGGGCTCGGTATTAGTCAGACAAGAGAGAAAGGAGCAACAACCTGTATATTTTTCTACCCACCTATTAAAAGGAGCTGAGTGTAGATACACTACACTAGAAAAATTAGCTTATGCCCTAGTACTGACTGCTCGGAGGCTGCGCCCCTATTTTTTAGCACATGAGATTATTGTATTAACTAACAGCACTCTTGGGCGAGTGTTACTCAACCCAGAGGCATCAGGACGGCTGATCAAATGGACAACTGAACTTGGGGAATATGACATCCAATATCAACCTCGCTCGGCCATCAAGGCACAAGCTCTAGCACACTTCATCATAGAAGTTCAAGGCCCCGAGGAAGAAAACACTTGGAAGATTTATGTAGATGGTTCTTCAACTAGACAAGGTAGCGGAATTGGTGTTCTTCTTATATCTCCATGGAAGACAGATTGCAACTCTCCATCAGGTTGAATTACAGAGCTACCAACAACGAAGCAGAATATGAAGCCTTAATAGCCGGCTTGCAAGCTGCTCGGCATATAGGGGCAGCTTGAGTCCTCATCTATTCTGATTCCCAATTAGTAGCTCAACAACTATCAGGTAATTTTGAAATCAATAATGATAGGCTTAAGTTATATGCTGAAGCATTTGATAAGTTGAAGTCTCAGTTTCAAGAAGTAAATATACAAAAGGTTCCTAGATATGAAAATCAAGTAGTAGATGAATTGGCTAAATTGGCTTCTGCTATAGTACCATGGAGTTTAGATAAGCCCGTGGAACAAACTCTGTTAGTATCTTGTATTGAAAGACATGCTGAAGCAGAGATTCAATGTGATTGGAGGACTCAGATCATATTATACTAGCAGCAAGGTATTCTTCCTAGGGATATAGAACAAGCAAGAGTATTTAAGAAGAGGGCCGCTCAATACACTATGGTGGGAGAACAGTTATATAAAATGACTTTTTCTAGACCTTTGCTTAAGTGTATTGGCACAGAAGATATACAGTTTATTTTACGAGAAGTTCATCAAGGTTCGTGTGGTAGTCATATAGGAGGAAGATCTTTGACTCGTAAAATTCTGTTAGCAGGATATTTTTGGCCCACTTTACATGAAGATGCTAACAAGCTGGTAAGAACATGTGTTTCTTGTCAAAAACATCAAAATATCTCACATCATCCTACACAGCTATTGAGAACCTCTATAGTTGCATGCCCCTTTGATCAGTGGGGCATGGACATAGTAGGTCCGTTTCCTATGGCAGCTGCACAGAGAAAATTCTTATTGGTAGTGGTGGATTATTTTTCTAAATGGGTGGAGGCAGAGCCACTTGCTCGAATTACTGAAGATGCAGTTATTAAATTTTTATGGAAAAATATAATCTGCAGATTTGGCATTCCTCATAAATTGGTCTCTGATAATGGAAGGCAATTCCAAGGGGATAGGATTTTAGATTGGTGCAACAGTTACGACATTATTCAGGCCTTCACCTTTGTAGCTTACCCACAAAGCAATGGCTAAGCAGAGGTAACTAATAGGGAGATTATTAGAGGTCTAAAAATCAAATTGGATCATGTTGGAGGTAGCTGGGTAGATGAATTACCCAATGTTCTTTGGGCTTACCGCACTACACCCCGGGAAGCTACAGGAATCGCGCCTTTTCAGTTAGTATATGGAGGAGAAGCAATAATTCCCATCGAGGTGGGGGTAGAGTCTGATAGAAGGCGATTATATGATGAGGACAATGGAAATCGACGACTTATGGAGCTAGATTTGATAGAGGAAATAAGAGATAAAGCTGCTACCCGTCTTGTATCATATCGACAGCGGTTGAGGCAAAACTATAACAAAAGAGTGATCCCCAGATTTTTCCAAGTAGGGGATTTGGTATGGAAATGAATTAAACCTGTTGGAGATGTCAATAAGCTGGCACCACAATGGGGAGGACCTTACAAAGTGGTAGAAAAGCTCGCATCAGGCTCATACTATCTTCAAGATGCTGAAGGGAGAATTTTGGAGCGCCCCTGGAGCGCTAATCATTTACAGCCTTATCGAACCTGACTAGATCATGCTATTTAAGAAGGTATTCACAATTATTTGAAGTCCCTGGTGAACTGAGGACAAGTATACCTACAGTTTATGTACCCTACTTCTTTTAATGAAAACCAGGCAAGACAAATATCATCACTGGAAATAAGTATGGTTCATACAGATTGATAAATATCAAGAGAACCTTCATTTTCTATTTCGAGCAATCAATAGGAGGAAATCCTAAAGGCCTATTTAGCTCCCCTCGAAGTCAAGAAACCTTAAAAACTGTCACGAGGTTAGTACAAGAGTCATATTTTTGCATAGACTAGAAGTCGATCGGGAAATTCTATGAAGTAACTCGGTCGGGTCTTCATAGGAGGAACCAGAGACTCTAAACCATTTCATAGCAAAAGTTGATCGGGAGATTCTATGAAGTAACTCGGTCGGGTCTTCATAGGAGGAACCGGAGACTCTAAACCATTTCATAGCAAAAGTTGATCGGGAGATTCTATGAAGTAACTCGGTCGGGTCTTCATAGGAGGAACCGGAGACTCTAAACCATCTCAGAGCAAAAGTCGATCGGGAAATTCTATGAAGTAACTCGGTCGGGCCTTCATAGGAGGAATCGGAGACTCTAAACCATCTCAGAAGCAAAAGTCGATCGGGAGATTCTATGAAGTAACTCGGTCGGGTCTTCATAGGAGGAACCGGAGACTCTAAACCATCTCAGAGCAAAAGTCGATCGAGATATTCTATGAAGTAACTCGGTCGGGTCTTCATAGGAGGAACCGGAGACTCTAAACCATCTCAGAGCAAAAGTCGATCGGGAGATTCTATGAAGTAACTCGGTCGGGTCTTCATAGGAGGAACCGGAGACTCTAAACCATCTCAGAGCAAAAGCCAATCGGGAAATTCTATGAAGTAACTCGGTCGGGCCTTCATAGGAGGAATCGGAGACTCTAAACCATCTCAGAAGCAAAAGTCGATCGGGAGATTCTATGAAGTAACTCGGTCGGGTCTTCATAGGAGGAACCGGAGACTCTAAACCATCTCAGAGCAAAAGTCGATCGAGATATTCTATGAAGTAACTCGGTCGGGTCTTCATAGGAGGAACCGGAGACTCTAAACCATCTCAGAGCAAAAGTCGATCGAGAAATTCTATGAAGTAACTCGGTCGGGTCTTCATAGGAGGAACCGGGACTCTAAACCTTCTCATAGCAAAAGTCAATCGGGAAATTCTATGAAGTAACTCGGTCGGGTCTTCATACGAGGAACCGGAGACTCTAAACCATCTCATAGCAAAAGTCGATCGGGAAATTCTATGAAGTAACTCGATCGGGTCTTCATAGGAGGAACCGGAGACTCTAAACCATTTCAGAGCAAAAGTCGATCGGGAAATTCTATGAAGTAACTCGGTCGGGTCTTCATAGGAGGAACCGGAGACTCTAAACCATTTCATAGCAAAAGTCGATCGGGAGATTCTATGAAGTAACTCGGTCGGGTCTTCATAGGAGGAACCGGAGACTCTAAACCATCTCAGAGCAAAAGTCGATCGGGAAATTCTATGAAGTAACTCGGTCGGGTCTTCATAGGAGGAACCAGAGACTCTAAACCATCTTGGAAGCAAAAGTCGATCGGGAAATTCTATGAAGTAACTCGGTCAGGTCTTCATAGGAGGAACCGGAGACTCTAAACCATCTCGGAAGCAAAAATCGATCGGGAAATTCTATGAAGTAACTCGAACGGGTCTTCTAAACCATCACAAATCACAAGTAAGAAATCTTATAATTTCAAGACCCAATCAATCGAGATTATGCGGACATAAAGCTGGAATTCAAAAGTGATGCTATACATATGATACATTATTCATTTGGAGGCCTATCCATTGGGAAGTCTTTATTTAAAATTTGCTTGGAATAATATATTTAGCTCGGAACTCAGGAATTTTACACAGCTCTTTATCTAGAGATCAATTGAAATTATGCATTCTTTTGGAATTATGAAGTATACCGGATGTTGTCTGCAGAAGAATTCATCAGGACAAGGATTAACTTTAAGAGATAAGCCAGGAATTCTCGAATAAAGTTTATACTCAATACTCAAAAGTATTTCAGAAGGAGTATTCTCAAATCAGCATGATAAAGAAGCAAGTAAGTATCAAAAATTTCTTATATACACAGCTTTAATCGCTCTTTTTTCCATTAGTAGTTCTTATAATACAAGTCTTTGATGAATGATCTCCTTAAACATTTGGAAAAGGGCCTTTTAAATCCGCGGGCAGATCTTTGTTAAGCCTGCGGCAATTTATGAAAGAAAGGGGAGGTTCTTTGGGTAGGTAACCACCCTCTCTTAATTGTTGAAGAACTCCCGATACAGAATGGTTTAGAGCACCTACTATCCTACGGACAAATTCCTTAGCAAAGGCTGAAGACTTTAAATAAGTCTGACGCCATTCTTCCCACCGGCTCTTCTCTTGCTGCTTGTAACTTTGAAAATCGGCTTGTAGTTTTGCGTTCTGATTTTTCAAAGCATCCTTCTCTGATTTAAGCTGCTCCAATTCCTTTTGAAGCAATGACAATTCGACATCTTGAGCTTTCCTTTGTTCTTGTTCCTGTAGGATAGTGAAATCATGAGTGGCTAGGTCTTGAGCTTGGTCATAAAGACAGGCATTATGAAGCTTCTCTACTTTCTCTAAAAAGAGACTTTTATGTGAAACGTCCGAGAGAGCTTTCTCTTTTAAAGCCATCTCTAGTTGAAGACCAGAATGTAACCTATGCACCTGTAATTCTAACGTCCTTCTGGCAAGCTCTTTATCTTTCAATATTTGTTGACACTCCTCCAATTCTTGTTTCAAGGTCCCCAACTGTTGATTTTGTAAGGTCACCTTCTCTTGCAACTGAGCCATATCACTGTTAGAAGAAGGTGAAGCAGCCTTCAATGTCTCCAGTTGAGCTTTCAACTTATTGTTCTCATGATCCTTAGCTGTAAGTAGTTGGTCGATATGTAGACTTGTGGCAAGAAACTAAACAAAAGGATAATGTAAGTTAAAAATGAAGATACAAAGTTGATAACATATAACTAGAAATACTTACAACCACTGCCTGACGACTATGGCGATCAGCTCGATGTGGGAGACTAAGACCTCTTAGTTGCTCATAACCCTGCATCCAAGATTCGGTTAATAAACCTTGTAGTTGCAAAGTGCCATAGCTGGATAGACTAGAAGGTTGTCCCAATTGAGAAGGTAAGCCCGCAGCCAGTTTAAATAAAGGACGGGGAAGAGAGGAAGCAAGAGGTGGAGAAGAAGAGGATGCAATATAAGGAAAAGGGATAGTAGAAGCAAGAGGAGCAGGGGAGGAACTAGATGGAGTAGAAGGTAGCAGTGTAGGAGGGGTTGTTGCAATTGTGGGAACACTAACAGTTGAAGGAATGCCACTTGGAGAAGATCGTCGGCAGGGTGTCCATTTTGCTCGAGGCCTAGAAGCCAAGGGAGGCAAGGCCAATGCCAAGGATGCAGAAGACACAGGAGGGATAATGGCCATTTCAGAAGCAGAAGGAGCTGAAATAATAGAAGAAGAAGGGATAAGTAGACCGGGCCTCATCATCCTAAGAGCAGGATTGAAGGTAATATGGGTGGGAGTTATCGGTGTCTTACCTCTCTCAAAAGAAATAGGCGCCGGGACAAGAGGAGCTTGCACAAAAGTGCCAAAGAAATTGCCGAAGGGAGAGTCCTTAGTGAGATTTGGCTTTTTAACTAAGGTAACAAAAGTCTCTTCTTCCTCCTCTTCCATGAGTGTGACACCCTCTGCCCGTCGTTCTTCTTCGGAAAGCAAGCCCAAAGTAGAGGGATTAGGATTGGACCGGCGAGTAAACAATCATTTTTCTCCAAGATTATTGACAAAAGACTTAGTCATAGCAGAATTCTTGTACATAAAAGCTAGAAGAAGAGCATTAGCTGAAATACAGAGGATAAACACCATTGTCAAAGAGGTATGCTAATCAGTAAAGGCAAAGTGAAATAATTATACCCACCAAAGGAACTATCCAAAGGAGTGTCAATGTTGCCTATCCCGAAGGGAAACATCAAGCCCTCTTCGATTAGATGCGGCAAACTGAATTTTGCTCCTCGCAGTTTGGGTAGAGCAGTAGCAACAGAGGGATCGTTAAGAAGATCGTGAGTGTCAGGAAGCGGAGGTAAATCATGTATCCATTGGATAGGAAACGGAGGGGGAGAAGGGAGACGCATGTAGAAATATTTACGATACCATTCACCTTGAGGAGGAATGCAGTTAAATAGAATGGCCTTGGGACGAGACTGGAACTTGAAAACGCCAACATCTACTCGACGAGGAGTAAGAAGTGATGAAAAAGACGGGGAGACAAGGGGAAATCTAACAGTTTTGATACCCCAATGAAACCCATTAGAATAGAAAAAGATTGAGGGACAAACTGGTTGAGCGGGATATCAAAATAACGGCTGACATTGCAGAAAAAAGGGTGAAGGGGAAATCTAAAACCCTGTAAGACTTGGTCCCTGAAGATAGAGATACATCCTAAGGGGGGAAGATGTGGACCCTCATGAGGAGCGGGGCGGATGATATAGGAAGGAAAACCATAGGTTGCCTGTAAGTCTACTTCTTCTGTATCTATGAGGTCGGAAGAGCATGAGAGAAACCACGCAGGAGAAGAAACCGCCATAGGGAGAGGCAATCACAGAAAAAGGAATCAAGAAAGAAGACAAAAGATGGAGAAAAGCAGGAGAAAACTGCGTAAACCCTTATCTCTCTTTTGGCCCTGTGCTAAAACCCCTAAGCTGAAACGGCAAAAGGGAAAAAGAAGAGTAAAAGGTGCTTGGAATATCAATCGTCATAAGTGGGTAATAATATTAAAGAATAAAATTAAGAGAAAGAAGTAAAGTTAAAAAAGCTACCTCGGAAAAGGTGTGAGTTTCCTTAGAAGTATTCTTAGGAAACTCTGACAAGGACAGATAGAAATTTGTACAGTAACTATAAGTTTAAGGCATGGGTGTAATAAAATGGAAGTTAAGCGTCAGATATTAGTTAATAGACGAGATCCATAGATAAAGATCGGACGGTTTTGATGAATCGGCCGAGATAAAGATCACTCAAAATACATTGACCAAAGGCTCATTATAATAAGGCAAATAATATACACTATAATAGAACCCCGTGAGACTCAATTACTATGTGAAAAAAAGACGTGAAGACACAAGGGTAAACCGGTCGAGTAAAATAAATCGACCAATATTAAGGATAACATAATAAAGCTGTGTTAAATCAGGCGAGATATGAATAAACTATGAAATATCGGGCGATATTTATCGATCCTAATATATATATCAACCAGTCATCAAGAAACGAGCTGTTGGGAAAGATGGTATGATGACAAACCAAGCAACATTGAACACATTCATACAGAATAGATAACTAGTGAGGGTAAGCCGATCAATTAAAAAAGATCGACCAATATTAGGAATACCATGATAGAAATATGTCCAATCGGGAGAGGCATAACTAAGCTATAAAATATCGGGCGGTATTTATCAATCTTAATATATACCAATCGATCATCAAGAAACGACCCGTGGGGAAATGTCGCGTTATGATAAACCAAATAACATTAGATACATTTACATAAAACAAATAGTTATCTTGAGAAAGAGTAAGATTGACAACCCAAAGGGGATAATCAAAGTCACTCGAGCTTATCAGATCATCATTACAGAATCTCGATAACTTGAATTTAAGTTAGAGTCAGCCTAGGGTACAGATCAGGGGGTTTGTTCTCAATCAGTCTGCGCCTATTTAAGAAATTAGGAGGAGGGTCACGAGATAAGTGACTCTCTTCTCTTAATTGCTTAATTGCCCCCTGAGCTCCTGCAGTAAAAGCAGATAGGATGGACCTCATGATCGGCCTGTTGAATTCGGGAGACTCAATCATGGCAGTGGCTCGTTCCTTGTAACGAACATCCTCGTTCCCCTTGTAGACTACCAACGCCATCTGAGAGGTCTTTAATTCATTTTATTTAGCAGAAACCTCGGCTTTAGCTGAATCAATGAAGGTGGTCAGAGATGCTACCTCATCCTCTTTCAGTTGCAGGGCTTTGAGCTGCTCAGTCAATTCTGCTTCATAATTATCTTTTAGCTCGCCAAGTTTTGAAGTCAGTTCTTGGTTGAGGTCCATAGCCAGTTTAAATTGTGCTTCAAGACTTTCCATCTAAGCCTCAAGTTGTTTCTTGGCGGCAGCAGCAGAAAACGCAGCAGAAGATAACTCAGCAACCTCTTGTTTCAGCTTATCATTTTCAGATCTCAGCCTCTTATTCTCTGCGTATAGGTTGTGTAATAGTCGAGAAAAACCCATATTTTCTATCCATCGCTGGAAGTACAACAGAAAGCCATAAGATATTAGTTGTGTTGGTTAGTCCTAGGAAAACGTACCGGTTCCACTGTACAAAAATTTTTTGTACAAGTGTCGAACTTTTCCTTAAATAAACTATTGTGTTCTTTAAAAGTTAAATTAGAAATCACAGACGGAACTTAACATCATTGATTCCAAATTTAACTTATCTGTTCTTAATGGTTTAGATTTGAATCGCAAGCGGAACTTAACACTATTGATTCAAATCTACCTAAGTTATTAATTCCATAAATATTAATTTCCAAAATTAGCTTCCAGGACTGCATGGCGAGGCACATGGCCTTCTTGGATATGGGAGCAACCACCACCGCCTAGGCAAAGCCTTTTAAGGAAAGCTAATATTTATTTCCTTAAATAACTCTAGGTTAACCAAAAAGAACAATCGAATCACAAATTTGAAAAAGAAGAAAAACACAAACTCGAAAAGAAAACTATTTCGAAAACTCTAGAATCATATGCCTCTTGTGTTTGGTATTTCCATAAATAACTATACAAAGAAAAACTAGTATGATGCGGAAAATAATTACTAGTTATACCTTTCTTTGTAAGCAAAAATAACCTCTTGATCTTCTACGGTATTCCTCTTCTAACCTCGGACGTTGTGTGGGCAACGATCTTCCGAGATGAGAACCACCAAGCACCTTCTTCTTCCTTGCAAGTTTTGGCCACCACAATTCTCCAAGAGAAGTAAAGGTCCGGCCACCACCACCAAGCTCCAAGGGATGCAAGAAACAAAACCACCTTTCTCTCCTTCTTCTCCTAGCTAGAACCGGCCACCATCAAGAGCTCCAAGAGAGGTTGCCGCCGGCCATAAGAAGAAGAGAAGAGGAAGAAGCTAGGGCCGGCCACCAAGGAGGAAAAGAGAGGAGAAGAATAATAGAGTTGATCCCCCGTGAAGGAAATTTTAATAAGGAAATTTTAATAAAAAATTCCTTAATTCTTTTGTCATAAAAAAGAAAAATTATTTTTATTAAAAAACAATTTTCTTCTTTTAATAATAATGGTCGGCCACTTTCTCCCCTAAACAAGGAAATATTTAATTCACACAAGAATTAAAACTTCCTAATTTGTCTCCAGAAATTTATAAAAATTTCTCCAATAATTTTTATCCCTTTATGATTGGTTAATAAAAAAGAAATTTTATAAATTAAAATTCTTCTTTTAAACATGTGGATAATTTCCAAAAGAAAAGTTATCTCTAAAAATTAAAATCTCTTTTCAATCTACAAATAAGGAAAGATATTAAATCTTTTCTTAATCTTTTGTAGAAACTAATAAAAGAGAATATTTAATTTTTAAACTTCTCTTTTAAATTATTATCATGGTTAAAAAGGAAAGTTTTTCTTAAAAATAAAATCTCCTTTCAATCTACAAATAAGGAAAGATTTCAAATCTTTTCTTAATCTTTTGTAGAAAGCTTTAAAAGGAAAATTTTAATTTTTAAACTCTCTTTTAAAACTATGATATCCACATAAGAAATAATTTTAATAAAAAATCCTTTTTAATATGATGTGGCCGGCCACCTAAGCTTGGGCTCCAAGCTATTGGCCGGCCACGGCTTGGCCGGCCCTAAGCTTGAGCTTCAAGCTTAGCTTGGCCGGCCCCTATTGGTTGGGTAAGAAGGTGGGTATATGGTGGGTATAAATCTCTATATACAAGAGGCTACGATAGGGACCGAGAGGAGGAATTGGTTTTGGTCTCCCGATGAAATTAAGCTTCCCGTGTTCGCCCCGAACACACAACTTAATTCCATCAATAATAATTCATTCCACTAAAGAACTATTATTGAACTACCGCACCAATCCCAAATTATATTTTGGGCTCCTTCTTATTATGAGTGTGTTAGTCTCTCTGTGTTTAAGATGTCAAATGTCCACTAATTAAGTGAGTTACTGACAACTCATTTAATTAATATCTTAGTCCAAGAGTAGTACCACTCAACCTTATCGTCATGTCGGACTAAATCCACCTACAGGGTTTAACATGACAATCTTTATGAGCTCCTCTTGGGGACATTATCAACCTAGATCACTAGGACACAGTTTCCTTCTATAATCAACAACACACACTATAAGTGATATCATTTCCCAACTTATCGGGCTTATTGATTTATCGAACTAAATCTCACCCATTGATAAATTAAAGAAATAAATATCAAATATATGTGCTTGTTATTATATTAGGATTAAGAGCACACACTTCCATAATAACTGAGGTCTTTGTTTCTTTATAAAGTCAGTATAAAAGAAAGGACCTCTAATGGTCCTACTCAATACACTCTAAGTGTACTAGTGTAATTATATAGTTAAGATAAACTAATATCTAATTACACTACGACCTTCCAATGGTTTGTTCCTTTCCATCTTGGTCGTGAGCTACTGTTTATAATTTATAAGGTACTGATAACATGATCCTCTGTGTGTGACACCACACACCATGTTATCTACAATATAAATTAATTGAACATTTACATTTGGTATATACAAATGTAGACACTTGACCAATGTAATTCTTATAAATGTATATACAAAAGCTAGGCTTTTAGTATACACTCCAACAAGTTGAGAAATAGAAAATAGGCGTTAACAAGCATATACCTGATTCTCCTTATGAGAGAAGCGATCAATTGCCTCAGGAATAGAGAGCTCTTCAAAAAGGGGACGAACTTCGTCCCAAGAATTGGAAAAAGAACCCCCTAATAATATGGGGAGAACAGGAATGGCGGAGGAACCAGTCGAGAAGGAAGAAATAGGAATAGAAGGGGGAGCAAAGACTAAGTAAGAAGAAGATGAGGAAGGTAAAGATCCAGAAGTTGGTATAGATAGAGGAAAAGTAAATGAAACATCCCCAGAAGCGCTGGCACCAGAGAAAGACGAGGCAGGAAAATTGAGAGAAGGATAAAGCTCCGCCAGCGTCGGCTCATCGGAAGGAAGGCCAGCCGAAGCAAAGCCTTCTGAAACCAACTCATCAGCAGAAAGAATAAGCCTCCATTTTGAAGGAGGAGCCCTGGTTATTTTACGCCCTGGACGCTTGCCCGTGGAAATTTAAGTTATCAATTTACTGGGGCTATCAGGAGATGTGAGTTCGATTACAGGGAGAGCAGTAGAAGAAGAAACGGCAGCAGCTGCTGGAGAAGTAACAGTGGGTATAGGATTGGGAAGGATCTCCGCAGAAGGGACTCTAGGAGCTCCAAGAGCTTCAAGAACACCCAAAGAACTAGACACTTCAGCCAAAGGAGCTGGCTCTTCGATTGGAGGAGGAAGAGCAATTACAGCCAGAAGTTCAGCCTCCTTGGCGCGAAGTATACCCTCTTCCACACGTAGTTCTTCGTCAATCAAAGCATCATAAAAGCTATCCACTACAGAAAAAAGAACAACAGTTCAGTCAGTTAAAAATAAGGAGAAAGAAATAGGGTATTACCTAAAGGAACTCGAGTATCAGGTCTGACAGGGCTTTGTTGGTGCGGGAAGCATCCGACGATCAAACTCGTGTTTTGATAACGGCAAAGAATTCAAAGTTAAGATGTTTTGTAGTCTAACAAGTCTACTTGAGGATTTCAGGAAAGTCCTAGCTGCGGTTAGGCAAAGGGAAAACCCTAGGGGGCGGTAACCCTAGGTCATAGGGGGTGGTAACCCTTTGCGGAAAGTCTTGGCAGGTCGATGGCTTCAGGCAAAAGTTCTAGGGGGTGGTAACCCTAGGTGGAAAGTCCTGGTGTCACGAACCAGGTGAAAGACTGGACTAGCCGAGAAGCGGATGTCCAGCAAAAAGTCCGGAAGTATCGAGTGCTGAGCAAAAGTCCAGTCGATCTGGAGGATCGACTGGCAACAGGTAAATCTCCTGAGTGGAGTAGGTGAGGACGCGTTCCCCGTAGAGGGAACAGTAGGCGTCGGGTCGACCTAAGGTTTCCGGATGAAAATTTGACGTCAGATACGGACAGTCCAGAGACTGTCTATACTTTATTTATCATGTTTATTGTGCTAACTTTGTGCTGCAGGATAGTGTTTGGGACTAACGTATCTTGCAGGTGCAAAGGAGCAACCTAAAGCCTCGGATGAACAGTGTCCGAGGTGCCTCCATGGAGCTTGGAGGTGCCTCGGGTGCACAAGATGAGCTGGCTACGAAGCATCATTGGAGGCGCCTTGAAGAAGGCAGAAGGCGCCTTGGAAGGCGCCTTGAGTGAGGTTTAAGGCACCTTCAAGGTGATAAGTGCAGAATGGTCAGCGCTCATCTGCACGGTGAACTCGGAGCTATGGAGGTGCCTTCGGAGGCTTTCAAGGCGCCTTGGATGTCCTTTATAAGGGGTCTTCGAGTAGCAGTGAAGATGCACAATCAACAAGCTTTCCTTCTGCTGTGTGCTGCTCAAGAAACGACTCTAAAGTGCTGTTGCAGTCACCGACGACCCGAAGCTTCAGTTATTATTTTGTTGTCGGTATTATTTCAATTCCAGTTGTACTAATTTCCTTGTACTTATTCACGATATTTTAGTTGTTGCCCACGGAAAGCGATCAAGGATCGCGGGCCTTCGAGTAGGAGTCGATCTAGGCTCCGAACGAAGTAAACGACTGTGCCTCTGTGTTTGTGTTTATTTACATTTCCGCTGCGTATTTTACTCTGATAGTTTTACGAATCGAACGAAATAGCCACGAGCGCTATTCACCCCCCCTCTAGCGCATCTCGATCCAACAATTGGTATCAGAGCGGGGTCGTCTTGAATCAGTGCAACCACTATTCGAGACAATTTTTTCGTGGTTTTGTTCGGAGTCGATTAGAATTTAGCCTCATAGCTATATTCTAATTTCTTTTTACGAATCGATTTTCTGCTCAAAGTTGGTCAATACCACTTGAGCCTGTTATGTTTTTACCTTCCTCCCACACTACTAATCCAAGACTTAGTCTTGGAATAGATCTTGTTGTTTCTGTTTTCGTAGATCTAAATGGCCCAACAAGAAGGATATAGCACCGTTCGTCCCCCACTATTTTCCGGAGAGGACTTCGGATATTGGAAGGGGCGAATGGAGATATATCTGAAGATCCAGTTCGACACCTGGATGATCGTCAAAACAGGACTGGAACTACCAACTGTGAAAACTGGGAGCCAGCATTTATCAAAAAGGTGGAAGCTGACGCCAAAGCCACCTGCACCATCCAATGCGGTCTTACCAAAGAAGAGCTCAACAGAGTCGGTCCATTCTCCTCCGCAAAGGAACTATGGGAGAAACTGATCGAACTTCACGAAGGCACCTCTGAAACTAAGGTAAGTAAGCGTGATTTGTTACTTAATAAACTATATAATTTGAAAATGTAGGAAGGCGAGACGGCAAGTTCTTTACACGCTCGAATTCAAAATATCTTAAATTCCCTTCATGGAATCGGGCAGAAAGTAGAAAACAGAGATATAATAAGGTATTCCCTTAACTCATTTCCTAGGAGTACATTGTGGGCATCAATGGTGGATGCCTACAAAGTCTCTAAGGATTTGTCGTCCTTAAAATTAGACGAGTTATTTAGTGAATTTGAACTCCATGAACAAACTAATGCACATCCATCCGAGAAAGGTATTGCTTTGATTGCAGGAACGAGTCGAACACGGGAATCAAGAGGATGGCGAAAAGTTGAATCAGAATTAGAAGACGAACCCAATTCAGAAGATTCAGAAGATGAACTGGCCAGCGAGTTTGTGAATCTTGTAAAGAAACTCTACAAGAAGAAGAAGGGCTTCAACAAGAAAGATCTGAAGAAGGCAGTTCAATCTAAGGAGGCCCAATCGAACTCAAAGGTAAAATTCGAAGTCACATGTTTCGGGTGCAACCAGAAGGGCCATATCAAGGCCAACTGTCCCAACCAAAAGGAGGCCAAAAAGCAAAGAAGGAAGAAGGCCCTAAAAGCAACCTGGGACGAATCTTCTTCAGAGGACGAAGACGACGAACTTGACCAAACGAGTTTACTCGCATTGATGGCCCAGGACCAGATCATCGAATCCGAGAGCGAGTCAGAAGCCGACTCCGAGCAAAGCCACGGATCCGCATCCGTTTCCGAAGGGCCAGACTCCGCTGTAAGTATTCCTAGACTTAATAATTTAGTCAATTATTTACTTCGCAAATTAGCCAAGTCAAATTTGAAAATTAAGTCACTTTTAAAAGAAGTAACCATTCTTAAAGAAGTAACTAACTCAAAATCTTTACCTGATCAAGTTCAAATTGAAGATTCAACTCAAGTACAACAACTTGAGAAAGAAAATTCAAATCTGAAAAATCAGTTAAAAGATTTAAAAATTACTTTAGAAAAGTTCTCTCTAGGATCCAAGAATCTGGACCTAATTCTTGGGACACAAAGAGCCGTCTACAATAGAACTGGGCTAGGATATAAAAGTAAAAAGAAATATAAATCTTATTTATCCCTAATAAACAAACAAAGTAGTAAATCAGTCCAAGCATGGGTCCCCAAGTCCAAATTGATCAATCAAGTTGGACTTGGCCAATACTGGGTTCCGAATGATCAAATATACTACCTCGACAGACCGAATCGAGGTCGTGATCCAGGGAAAACTAATATGAAAACGATCTTAAAAATCTAAATTCAAAATTCGAAATTAAATTAAAAATTCAAAATTAAATTACAAATTCTAAATTTAAAATTAAATTACAGAATCTAAATTCAAAATTCGAAATTAAATTAAAAATTCAAAATTAAATTACAAATTCAAAATTAAATTACAAAATCTAAATTCAAAATTTGAAATTAAATTAAAAATTCAAATTACAGAATCTAAATTTAAAATTCGAAATTAAATTAAATTACAAATTCTAAATTCAAAATTAAATTAAAAATTCAAAATTCAAATTACAAAATCTAAATTCAAAATTTGAAATTAAATTAAAAATTCAAAATTAAATTGAAAAATAGATGGAGGATCCAAACTAGCTGGCACCTCCAACTGAACTACCCGACAGGGTAACTAAACCTAATTTACCCGGAATGGGTAAAACAAGAATAGATTACCCGGCAGGGTAATTAAGGTCAGATTAAAACGGGATAAGTTTAACTTGAACCACAGTACTGGTGAAGTTTTTGGATGATAGTACGTTAGGGAAGCTTGGGCATCGCATGTCTAGGAAGATATGGCTTCGACCTGGTGCATTTGGCCAAGTGGAACTGACCGAAGCTACCCTTAAATGGATCCTAACTAGTTAGACCAAGGATTAGTATTAAGTTCAATGGGTAGGACTATTTGGAAGATCTCGAAGGCATGATTACTTTAATGTGTCACGCCCCAGAGGAGTCTCTGTCCGAAGAAATTTCGGCAGCATCTCCCCTGTACGGCGGACAATCTGAAACTTTTCTACAAGCACTTTATACCTCAGCCACATGCGGCTGGAATAAATAACAATAAAAGAAAACAAACACCACGCAGTTAATATCAAATTCAGCCTCTGGCTGACACAACCACGCAGTTAAATATAAAGCAGCCCACTCGGCTGTAACAAAACCAAAACACAAAACTGCTAGCCGGCTAGGCTTACACAACCAATAACAAGTACAAAACACCACATAACAACATCAACTCTCCAAAAATAAAACCAGAGTACCGAGCTAAACAAACTGATATATAAAAACAAGCAAAACATACGTGAAACCGATAAGTCCTCTGATGTGACGTGGGGACCAGCAGACAGGATGCTCCAAGCGACACCATAAATAACCTGGTACCTGAAAAATATAGAGTCCACGGGGGTGAGTTCAACAACTCAGCGAATACCAATAGACATGCCTAGTAAGATATATCTAACAATAATAAACATGGAATACAACTTCCTAATCATATATCTAGGAAAGATGCAAAACGAAAGGTAACTAAGGAAGTTGTACTCACCAGAACTCCTATCCAAACAAAGGGTCGTCAAACCGAAAGTGCCCTAAATCACATGCATGTCAAACATATGCATCCAACCAAATGCAACAAATAAATGCAAGAAACACAATCACAAGAAATAAATGCATCAATGCATATGATGTCAATGATGCGTCCTGGTCACCCCTGCCAGTCATCATCTCACACACAAATGGCGAGACCGAGTGGGTAGGGCTGTGACAACCGTGCACTCTGTCGTCACTGCTCCTGATGAGTGGCCGAGTGTCGGAGTTTACCTATCCTCCTGACCCCAAATCATAAATGGGGAGCTCAATGCTCTCAACTCCCGGTACACGATGACGGGAGGAATCCCTGCCGGCTAACACGTTGTGTCACACTACCCATGAGCGGACCAACGTAGCCAAACAAAGTCCCTGCCTGAATCGACCACTAACCCATGAGTGGTGGTGTGTGCAGATCCATGTAACTGGCGATGTGCTCAACAATAATGGAGTCGACTATCGCACAGCATGCAATCATGATGCATGACACTAAGCATGACAATATCCTGATCAGCATAGAAAAAATCCATATATATATAATATGGATACCACAGTATCAGTAAGTCAAATCCACGGGTCTAGGGTATACAGGTCCTCTATGGTATAACAACCTAGATCCTGAACATATCCCCCCTCCGTAACATATGTACCAACAATATGCATAGATCAAAGAAAAATGATCGAGGTACACCAATCAGATATGATATACAAAATGTAGGTATACAAGCCAAGTATGGTATAAAAACCTAGATATCAGATAATCTAGATACACATGCCAGAAATAAAATCCAGAACCTAGTCCTAACCTCAGTAAAGCATAGTATGTCACTTACTCTAGGAACTAAGGTACTCATGGTAATAAAGTACTCATGGCAATAAGATACTCATGGTATCAAATCACGAGATATAAGCACGGATACCTAACAAGCGACAAATCTAACATGCTATGGATATCAAACAGTGACATACCAAAGGCAAACATATTCATTGCTTGTAGTTATAAAATACTATGCATATCCAAATGACAATATCATAAAAGATAAGTCAAGAGGTACCCGCCTCCGATATAGATCGAATCGAACCAATCCGATGTCGAGACGCCCGTCTCGAATCACAGTCCTGTAACAACACGATATACAGATTTAGCTAATTACACAATCAACAACTAGCTAAACCTAGAACCTAATCCAATGTCGATTAGGTCACCCTGTTTAATTCCACATAAATACCCAAACCAAAGTAGATGATAAATCCAATAAGCAATTTGTACAGGAATGTATCTACTAGAATCCAACAAACATAACCACACTCACCTCAAACAGCCCCCAAAACTTCAACTGAAACCTTACTCAGCCGCAAGAATGCATAGGACAGAAATCTGCCTAGAGGAAGTCCATCAAGGAGTTGTTCCTATGCCTCCCACGAGTCCAACATCAGGAAGAACATCACAACAGAAACTAATGAGACCATTATCAATGAATTCTTCAAAATTCCAGACAAGCTTACCTAGATTGATCACCCTCTGGTGGTGGCACTCGAACAGAACAAAGAGGAGGAAAAGGGTAAGGATACAGCCATGATTTCTCGGTTAGAACCTGCTGTTCCGGTGATGCAACATCAATTCCGCAATGTCTCTGCTCTGTGGAGGAAGCAAGGCACAAGAGGAGATCGGCCAAAGATGGAATCAGGGAAGGCTTGTCCGGAAATGGGTTGATCGCGAGCGAAGATCGATGCTAGGGCTTGGCTCCCCCTTCCTTGCCGAAGATCTTCCTGTGCAGGCGACAACCTTGAGAGGAAGATGACCCAATAACCTCCGGTGATCAGCGGAGAAGAAAGCAGGATCAGTGACTGCACAACACCTATGTGATCAGACGATGTCCGCCGGCAGCGCAGCAACAAGCAGCGTCGACTCGAGAGGAAGGAGAGGGAGTGGAGACTCGGTCAGGTTGTGAAGCCAATATAGGGCTCAGGAAATCGGAAAATCAGGCGGCGATGGCTCGGCCGGTAGTGGCTCGTGCTCGCCGACGCTTGTGCAGGGATGAAGGAGAAGGGATAGAAGCTTCGGCGCCACCCAGAGATGAAGAGAAGTGATCGGCGCCGGTTGGGAAGGGAGGTTAGGGCACGGGGTCGGGGAAATCGGGAGAGGGAAGCGGCGTGGGAGAGGAGAAAATTTTAAATAAAAAGAAAAAGGGAAATAAAAGGAAAAGAAAAAATTAACTTTTCCTCACTTAAATGGGTAGCCTAAACAGGCTTTTCCGGGCCCCATCTTGATCCCCGTTAACTCGTCCGTACGAGCTCCGAAAAATTCCCGAAAAATTTCCAAAAATTCCTGAAAATTCCCTTATTAATATTCGCCTATTTCCGATATTTTACATTCTCCCCCACTTATAAAAATTTGGTCCCCAAATTTCGTTATCTACCATCAGCAAGTACTAACAATAGGCAGGAAGTATAAATGCTGAACGGTAAACTGAATCACATACCTCATATGAACATATGGGGTATCAAGCTCGGATAGTATCCTCGAGCTCCCAAGTAACCTCCTCATCCGAATGTTTCTGTCATCCGACTATAACCAGCCAGATAGTTTTGTTCCACAACTGACACTCTCTCCGGTCAAAAATCCGTACCGGAACCTCCTCATAAGTGACGTCAGGCCGAACAGGAACTGATATATCTGTCAGCACAATGCCTCGGGTCAGGTACGTATCTTCTCAGCATAGATACGTGGAATACATTGTGAACGCCTACCAGAGACGGTGGTAGCGTCAGACGTTAAGCTACAACTCCAATCCTCTCAAAGATCTGGAAAGGTCCAATGTATCGCAGAGCTAGCTTGCATCTGAGATCAAATCTCTTCACCCCTTTCGTGGGTGAAACTCACAGAAATACATGTCGCCAATAGAGAACTCCCAAGGTATGAGTCTCCGATCAACATAACTCATCTGGCGGTCCTGCGCCTCTGACATCCTCTGTCGATAGTACGGACAAACTCTGCCTCAAGCTGAGCTCTATGAGGTCCCAATAACTGGGCCTCCCCAACCTCCTCCCAGAGGGTGGGTGTCCGACAAAGCCTACCATACAACGCTTCAAACGGTGCCATCTGAATAGTCAAATGCAACCCGTTGTTATAGGAAAACACTCTACCAATGGCAAATGGTCCTCCCAACTGTCTCAAAAATCCAATACACAAGACTTCAGCAAGTCCTCTAGAGTCTGAATGGTCCGCTCTAACTGTCCATCGGTCTGCGGATGGAAAGTTATATTGAAATAGTACTGAATGTCCAAGGCCTGCTGCAGACTCTGCTAGAATCGAGACGTAAACCGAGGGTCTCTATCCGAAATGATAGTCAAAGGGACACCATATAATCTGATGATCTCCCGGCAATATAGATCTGTCAATCGATCCAGGGAATCAGTCTTTCAGATCGCTAAGAAATACTCAGACTTGGTTAATTGGTCAGTGAGAATCTCAAATGTAATGTTGTACAGATAATGCCGCCAAATCTTCAAGGCAAAAATAATGGCGATCAACGACAAGTCATGTACTGGGTAGTTCTTCTCATGCTCCTCCAACCACCGAGAAACATAGAAGACTATCGTGTCGTGCTGCATCAGAACAGCGCCAAATCCTGTAGAGATGCGTCGGTATAAAGCACGAATCCGTCCTCTCCAAAAGGAAAAAACCAAAATCGGAGCCGACACTGGTCTCCGCTTCAGCTCCTAGAAGCTGGTCTTGCAATCCTCAGTCCAAGTGAACTTCACGCCTTTCCTGATCAGGCGTATAAGTAGCATAACAATCCGTGAGAAACCCTCAACGTATCTCCGGAAATATCGAGCCAAACAAAGGAAGTTGCGAGCCTCTTATATCGACTCCGTCTACTCCCAACGGTAATAACCTCGATCTCCTGTGGAACCACGGTATACTCCTACTGGTGACCGTGTGTCTCAAACATCTCACAGAAGACAACCAAATCAGCACTACTGATAATCACATATACATGTTCTCGTCGAAACATCTTTAGACCTATGCAAAGGTAGGGTACGTGACTCACCTCAAATCCGTAATAAATCACAACATCGTCAACAAAGACAATGGAAACCGATCCAAACATCCTCGAACTACCAGAATCATCGAGTCCCTGAAAACATCTAAGGCACTGTAAGCCTATATGGCAAAAACCAAGACACATGACATCCGTATCACAGACATCCCTATCCATAAGATCTCTGATAATAAGTCAGAAATCTAATCACCAACAACATAAATCACCAAGGAAAAGATCCTCTAGTGTGAGAGCAATGCTCCATCACACGAAATATCACAAATGTGGGAGCAACGCTCTATCACAAGTAATCCGGAATATGTGGGAGCTACGCTCCACCACAACCATCTAAAATATGTGAGAGCTACGCTCTACCACAAACAAACAAAAATATATGGGAGCTACGCTCCACCACAACCATCTAAAATATGTGGGAGCTACGCTCTACCACAAACAAACAAAAATATATGGGAGCTACGCTCCACCACAAACAATACATAAATGTCCAAGGCACCTAACTATCACACTAGAGATTGCACGAGATCTCTCTACCACAGATCACTATGGATAGCCTAGGGTATAACAACCCGGTAAACAAATCAAATCCATAGTCAACTCTATCATCATCCTAGTGAGTCGGTCACCCACCAATAGGAGAATTAGTTGACAGGATAATACAACCAATAACATAATGTAGACACTCAACATTCTACATTCAACATAGGTAGAATCATCATGATGCTACCAATCATAGACCTGACACATGTACACACACAACATAGGTATGATCAACATAATTCTTCAATTATTATACATCAAACACACACACAACTCAGGTATATTCAGTATGATACCTCCAACAATACATACCGAACACGTGTGCAAAAATCAACGTAGGTATAATCGGCAATACACCTCAAATAATACTCACCTGACATATATACACATATGCCAAGAGTATAATCAACGTATACTTCCAATATGACACTCACACCCATGTGCACATACCACGACAAAGATTTAAATCGATAAGATACCTCCAATATGTCCATCAGGCACGTATAACTAACTAAATAGTTATAATCCACAAGGAACCTACAATAATCATATCCAGATGGGAATACCCACACTATCTGCAAATGAACTATCCATCCTAGAACTCCTTCAACTCATAACAATCATATGTACACGAAAGAAAGATATGAATAATCAACATATTTGACCCCATCAACCTGACATTCCGAAACGGAAGGGTCACCTTCTAAGTTATCCAACTAGATACATACCGTCTAAAATTAAAGTATTCATAGAATATGATACATCGATCCTCTATAGACTGACCAAAATCGACATGATATACGATCAACTCAGTCTTTTCCACGTCAGTACAAAACATGTACTCAAATGTGCTCTAGCTACCAAACTAAGCACAAACTACCCAAAGATTCAGATCGGACCAATAAAGCTAAATCGGTCATCTATTAACTAATCAAGAATAACTTAATCCTCCATAAGCTACTAAGGTATATCAATCTACGACTACCCAAGTCGACAAGCGTAAGTCAGTCTTTCACTGACCAATCTAACAAGAGTAAATCAGTTATCTACTGATGTAATTAATTAAGATAAAATGATATACTACTGGCTAGGTCAACATGAAGATATAGATACTATCCACTACCCAGCTAATAAAAGCAGAGGCTGGTATGTGCCTCAATCTGCTAACCAACTAGTAATAACATAAACTAAAAGCTACTAGTGTATGATATGATAAATCACCAGCAACTGTAACCTTTAATCTCTATCAAGGTCGATCATCATCAGGGTTTTACCTAATACATAAAATATCTACTATCTCAACTAGACAGGTACTAGTAAAGTATGCTAATACAGGTGATAAACTGTAATAGTCAACAGGGTATATACTAACAGAAAGGTAGGATAACAGTATATACCAACATACCTCCTATAGCTTGGAGATGTCCTGCTGCTGCCAGGTCCCAAAATCCGAAAAGTCACATCGAGAAGATCAAATCACAAAATCCGAAACACAGGGAAATAAGACTCGTAAGCCGAACTCTAATACCAAATAGATTGGTATCAGATAAATCTCGAAAATCCAGAATACGTAGCAAGTATCGTATACCTGCTCTGATACCACTAAATTGTCACGCCCCAGAGGAGTCTCTGTCCGAAGAAATTTCGGCAGCATCTCCCCTGTACGGCAGACAATCTGAAACTTTTCTACAAGCACTTTATACCTCAGCCACATGCGGCTGGAATAAATAACAATAAAAGAAAACAAACACCACGCAGTTAATATCAAATTCAGCCTCTGGCTGACACAACCACGCAGTTAAATATAAAGCAGCCCACTCGGCTGTAACAAAACCAAAACACAAAACTGCTAGCCGGCTAGGCTTACACAACCAATAACAAGTACAAAACACCACATAACAACATCAACTCTCCAAAAATAAAACCAGAGTACCGAGCTAAACAAACTGATACATAAAAACAAGCAAAACATACGTGAAACCGATAAGTCCTCTGATGTGACGTGGGGACCAGCAGACAGGATGCTCCAAGCGACACCATAAATAACTCGCACTGAAAAATATAGAGTCCACGGGGTGAGTTCAACAACTCAGTGAATACCAATAGACATGCCTAGTAAGATATATCTAACAATAATAATCAACGACTTCCTAATCATATATCTAGGAAAGATGCAAAGCGAAGGTAACTAAGGAAGTACTCACGAGAACTCCTATCCAAACAAAGGGTCGTCAAACCGAAAGTGCCTAAATCACATATGCATGTCAAACATATGCATCCAACCAAATGCACAAATAAATGCAGCAAACACAATCACAAGAAATAAATGCATCAATGCATATGATGTCAATGATGCGTCTGGTCACCCCGAGTCAGTCATCTCACACAAATGGCGAGACCGAGTGGGTAGGGTGTGACAACAGTGCACTCTGTCGTCACTGCTCCTGAGTGACCGAGTGGACGGGATGCTGTCGGAGTACTCCTGCCTGTGACCCCAAATCATAAATGGGGAGCTCAATGCTCTCAACCCGTACACGATGACGGGGAGGAATCCCTGCCGGCTAACACGTTGTGTCACACTACCCATGAGCGGACCAACGTAGCCAAACAAAGTCCCTGCTGCAACACACACTGCCTGAATCGACCACTAACCCATGAGTGGTGGTGTGTGCAGATCCATGTAACTGGCGATGTGCTCAACAATAATGGAGTCGACTATCGCACAGCATGCAATCATGATGCATGACACTAAGCATGACAATATCCTGATCAGCATAGAAAAAATCCATATATATATAATATGGATACCACAGTATCAGTAAGTCAAATCCACGGGTCTAGGGTATACAGGTCCTCTATGGTATAACAACCTAGATCCTGAACATATCCCCCCTCCGTAACATATGTACCAACAATATGCATAGATCAAAGAAAAATGATCGAGGTACACCAATCAGATATGATATACAAAATGTAGGTATACAAGCCAAGTATGGTATAAAAACCTAGATATCAGATAATCTAGATACACATGCCAGAAATAAAATCCAGAACCTAGTCCTAACCTCAGTAAAGCATAGTATGTCACTTACTCTAGGAACTAAGGTACTCATGGTAATAAAGTACTCATGGTAATAAAGTACTCATGGCAATAAGATACTCATGGTATCAAATCACGAGATATAAGCACGGATACCTAACAAGCGACAAATCTAACATGCTATGGATATCAAACAGTGACATACCAAAGGCAAACATGTTCATTGCTTGTAGTTATAAAATACTATGCATATCCAAATGACAATATCATAAAAGATAAGTCAAGAGGTACCCGCCTCCGATATAGATCGAATCGAACCAATCCGATGTCGAGACGCCTCGAATCACAGTCCTGTAACAACACGATATACAGATTTAGCTAATTACACAATCAACAACTAGCTAAACCTAGAACCTAATCCAATGTCGATTAGGTCACCCTGTTTAATTCCACATAAATACCCAAACCAAAGTAGATGATAAATCCAATAAGCAATTTGTACAGGAATGTATCTACTAGAATCCAACAAACATAACCACACTCACCTCAAACAGCCCCCAAAACTTCAACTGAAACCTTACTCAGCCGCAAGAATGCATAGGACAGAAATCTGCCTAGAGGAAGTCCATCAAGGAGTTGTTCCTATGCCTCCCACGAGTCCAACATCAGGAAGAACATCACAACAGAAACTAATGAGACCATTATCAATGAATTCTTCAAAATTCCAGACAAGCTTACCTAGATTGATCACCCTCTGGTGGTGGCACTCGAACAGAACAAAGAGGAGGAAAAGGGTAAGGATACAGCCATGATTTCTCGGTTAGAACCTGCTGTTCCGGTGATGCAACATCAATTCCGCAATGTCTCTGCTCTGTGGAGGAAGCAAGGCACGAGAGGAGATCGGCCAAAGATGGAATCAGGGAAGGCTTGTCCGGAAATGGGTTGATCGCGAGCGAAGATCGATGCTAGGGCTTGGCTCCCCCTTCCTTGCCGAAGATCTTCCTGTGCAGGCGACAACCTTGAGAGGAAGATGACCCAATAACCTCCGGTGATCAGCGGAGAAGAAAGCAGGATCAGTGACTGCACAACACCTATGTGATCAGACGATGTCCGCCGGCAGCGCAGCAACAAGCAGCGTCGACTCGAGAGGAAGGAGAGGGAGTGGAGACTCGGTCAGGTTGTGAAGCCAATATAGGGCTCAGGAAATCGGAAAATCAGGCGGCGATGGCTCGGCCGGTAGTGGCTCGTGCTCGCCGATGCTTGTGCAGGGATGAAGGAGAAGGGATAGAAGCTTCGGCGCCACCCAGAGATGAAGAGAAGTGATCGGCGCCGGTTGGGAAGGGAGGTTAGGGCACGGGGTCGGGGAAATCGGGAGAGGGAAGCGGCGTGGGAGAGGAGAAAATTTTAAATAAAAAGAAAAAGGGAAATAAAAGGAAAAGAAAAAATTAACTTTTCCTCACTTAAATGGGTAGCCTAAACAGGCTTTTCCGGGCCCCATCTTGATCCCCGTTAACTCGTCCGTACGAGCTCCGAAAAATTCCCGAAAAATTTCCAAAAATTCCTGAAAATTCCCTTATTAATATTCGCCTATTTCCGATATTTTACATAATGAGCTCCTTGTGACTCACCATAACCCAGAAGTTTATCCAAAGAATGTCTACCTGTTGAACCCAAAGCTAAACCTGAATCTAACACAAAGTTAAACCTTACCCTAAAAATTCAACCATAATTCATCTCACATCAATTATAGGATTTCCTGATTGAAAATTTAGATCGGGTGAGATGACTAAGTAATTAAAATCAAATTGATAATTAACTTAAATTTCAAAATTAATTCAAAAACTTAAATTTCAAAATTATTTTAAAAAAAAAACTTAAATTTCAAAATTATTTTAAAAAACTTAAATTTCAAAATTATTTTAAAAACTTAAATTTCAAAATTATTTTAAAAACATAAATTTCAAAATTATTTTAAAAACTTAAATTTCAAAATTATTTCAAAAACTTAAATTTCAAAATTATTTTCGAAAACTTAAATTTCAAAATTATTTTAAAAACTTAAATTTCAAAATTATTTCAAAAACTTAAATTTCAAAATTATTTTCAAAAACTTAAATTTCAAAATTATTTTCAAAAACTTAAATTTCAAAATTATTTCAAAAACTTAAATTTCAAAATTATTTTAAAAACTTAAATTTCAAAATTATTCTAAAAACTTAAATTTTAAAAACTTAAATTTCAAAATTATTTTCAAAAACTTAAATTTCAAAATTATTTTAAAAACTTAAATTTCAAAATTATTTTAAAAACTTAAATTTCAAAATTATTTTTCAAAAACTTAAATTTCAAAATTATTTTTTGAAAATTATTTTAAAAAAAAACTTGAATTTCAAAATTATTTTAAAAACTTAAACTTCAAAATTATTTTAAACTTAGACTTCAAAATTATTTTAAACTTAAATTTCAAAATTATTTTAAAAACTTAAATTTCAAAAACTTAAACTTCAAAATTATTTTTAAAAACTTAAACTTCAAAATTATTTTTAAACTTAAACTTCAAAATTATTTTTAAAAAAAAAAGACTTAAATTTAAATTATTTTAAACTTAAATTTCAAAATTATTTTAAACTCAAATTTCAAAATTATTTTAAACTTAAAAATTTTAAACTATCTTTAATATTATTCCAAAGTTAACTAACTTTATTATTCTTGTCAAAATTTAATTATATCAATTCAAAACTTCAAAATAGGTTTAAGTATTTGCTGAATTACTTCAAATATAATTGAGTAAAATAGAAATCTAAGGAGTCTACTTCAAATAAGCCATCTTTAAATCCATTTAAATCCAACTCAAACTCCTTCATGTGTAGGAGTTAGATCAATGGATGTTGGATAGCGGATGCTCTAGACATATGACTGGAGATAAGTTGAAGTTTACTAAACTGAAGTACAAAAAGTTAGGATCGGTTGCATTTGGCAACGACGGTAAACTTAAAGTAATCGGAAAAGGTAATATTGAACTTAGTTCCGATTTCATTATTCAAAATGTCTTATTGGTTGAAAATTTTAACTTTAATTTACTAAGTATAAGTCAATTATGTGACAGTGGATATCTAGTCAATTTTGACAGATCTGGATGTTTAGTTAAAAACATAGAAAACCCTGAAATTAGACTTAAGGGACTTAGGAAGAATAACATCTACACGATTGACTTATCAATGTCCTCAATAAAGTGTCTCTTGACACAACAAGAGGAAACCCAACTGTGGCACAGAAGGCTAGGTCACACTCACACTAGACTCATTTCAAAAATGAGTCACAATGGTCTAGTTAGAGGTTTGCCCAAATTAAAGTTCATTGAAAACTCAATATGTGATGCATGTCAAAAAGGAAAACAAACCAAGTCAACCCACAAATCAACCAATCTAGAAAGAACCAACACCATACTCGAGCTCCTTCATATTGACCTATTTGACTCACATGGAGCCAAATCACTAAACAAGAATCAATATTGTTTAGTAATAATTGATGACTACTCTAGGTACACATGGGTAAAATTCCTAAAAACAAAAGATGAAACCTATGAAATATTTAGTAACTTTTGCAAATTAACTGAAAATGAAAAAGATACTAAAATTAAAAGAATAAGGAGTGATCACGGGGGAGAATTTGAAAATCATAGGTTCACGCAATTTTGTAAAATAAATGGATACCAACATGAATTTTCATGTCCTAGAACACCCCAACAAAATGGACTAGTAGAACGTAAAAATAGAACACTACAAGAAGCCGCTAGGACAATGTTAAACGAATATAAGTTAAGTCATCAATTTTGGGCTGAAGCAATAAATACGGCAAATTATATTCAAAACAGAATTTTAATAAACAAATCTCACAATAAAACACCGTATGAACACTACTATCATAAAATTCCCAACCTAAACTATTTAAAAGTATTTGGTTGTAAAGTTCACATTTTAAATACTAAAGATTACTTAGGAAAATTTACACCCAAGTCTAACCAAGGAATATTTTTAGGATACTCCTCAACCAGTAGAGCCTTTAGAGTTTATAATCAACACACCTTGAAAGTTGAAGAAACAACTAATGTAATATTTGATGAAGAAAACAATTTACCTAATATAATTGACATTGTTGACATTAATCCAAGAGCTATACGAAATCCAACCTAATCTTAATGAGGTAGAAGAACCAGTACCTGAACCACAACCAAGACCAACTAGAGTAAGTACTTCTCACCCACCTGACCAAATTCTGGGTGACCCAAACCTAGGAGTCAGAACTAGATCATCCCATAGAAACCTTAGTCAGATTGCCCTCATTTCCAAAATTGAACCTAAAACTATAGATGAAGCTCTTCCTGACCCAGACTGGACCATTGCAATGCAAGAATAATTAGCACAATTTGAGAGAAACCAAGTCTGGGACCTTGTACCTAAACCCATAGATAAATCAATAATAGACACCAAATGGGTTTTTAGGAACAAGTTGGATGATCATGGTGAAATAATAAGAAACAAAGCTAGGCTGGTAGCCAAAGGATTTAGTCAAGTCGAAGGCTTAGACTATGATGAAACCTATGCTCCGGTAGCTAGACTCGAGTCCATTAGGATGTTATTAGCCTATGCAGCAAATAAAGGGTTCAAATTGTATCAAATGGATGTCAAGTCAGCCTTCTTAAATGGTTTTATCAAGGAAGAGGTCTACGTAAGCCAACCTCCAGGGTTTGAAGACATAGACTATCCTAACCATGTATTTAAATTAAAAAAGGCATTATATGGACTAAAACAAGCCCCTAGAGCATGGTATGAAAGATTATCTAATTACTTAATTTCCAAAGACTTTAACCAAGGACAAATCGATCCGACCTTGTTCGTAAAAACTATAGAAAAAGCCATCTTTATCGCCCAAATCTATGTTGATGACATAATCTTTGGTTCAACTAATTCAAAATTTTTGAAAGAATTTGTTAAATTAATGGAAAGTGAATTTGAAATGAGCATGGTCGGAGAACTCAACTTTTTCTTAGGCTTACAAATAAAACAAACCAAAGATGGAATCTACATTTATCAAACTAAATATGCTAAGGAGTTAATCAAAAAATTCAGCATGGAAAATTCAAAAATTATAAATACTCTAATGGCAACCAACATAAACATTGACTCTGACCCTGAAGGAAAACCTGTAGACCCAAAATACTATAGAAGTGTCATAGCTAGTTTACTTTATCTAACTGCAAGTCGACCTGACATACTGTTTGCAGTAGGTATGTGTGCAAGATACCAATCATGTGCAAAAGAGTCACATCTAACATATGTTAAAAGAATACTTAGGTATATTAAAGGAACTTTAAATGTAGGACTTTGGTATCCAAGAACTTGCACCTTTGACCTTTATGGATATTCTGATTCAGACTATGCTGGGTGCAAGTTAGATAGGAAAAGTACAAGTGATAGCTGCCAAATTCTAGGTCAGTGCCTAGTAAGTTGGTCAAGCAAAAAGCAACATTGTGTTGCTTTATCCACTACAGAAGCTGAATACATAGCTCTAGGAGAATGTGCATCTCAATTGTTATGGATGATGCATACACTAAAAGACTATCAACTAGACTATAAAAATACTAAAATCTTTATTGATAATATCAGCTCGATTAATCTGACCAAAAATCTTATTCACCATTCTAGGACCAAACATATAGAGGTAAAACACCACTTTGTAAGGGATCATGTAGCTAAAGGTGAAATTGCACTCAACCATGTTGAGTCCAAATCAAACCTAGCTGACATCTTTACAAAACCCTTACCTGAACTCGAGTTCAGTGGACTTAGAAGGCAAATAGGAATGTGTTGGGTAGAGTAGATATCTTACCATTATTTCTATTATTGTTTTTCAAATTCTAGGAAAAACAGTTTTCAAAACCCCAATTTTTGTTAGATTGTTCAAAATTTTGGAATTAGCCTAAGCTTTCCCCCTAGATATCATGTTCCCCCTAGAATTAAGCCAGAGCATCTCACAAACACCTAGGTTTACCTTGATTGTGTTTGAAAAACATAGAACGACGTGAGATGCATAGGGTATAGCCTGGACTCAAGAATGCTTATATCTGTGCATCAATATGAGTTTGGGCGTTAAATATGCAATAAACATTAATCAAGTTAAGTTCTCCAGCTCTAGTCAAGTCTATCTGGACCAAAATAACTTAACTTGACTAACCTAGTGAAAGCTATTGTCCTATAGACAATCAGCAAGTAACTAAAAGTTAGACAGTTGGTAAAGGATACTCAATTTTTTTCAGTTAAGAATGTTTTGTCCTTTATGGCTCTGATACCTAATATATCAACATGACTTGTGCTTGGACTTAAGGACCAACTGAACTTAAATGAATAATCTTGTCCTAAAACCTTAAACTATTATTCCAATTGACCTTAACTTTCAAACTCTGTTGAACATTGCTAACCTTAATAAAATCATGTACAACTCATTAAAACACCTATTATTTCCCATTTTTTGAGTTATGGCAAAGGGGGAGAGTAGCAAAAATGTAAACATAAAATTCAAGTTAAAAACTAAGGGGGAGCAAAAGTTAAGGGGGAGCCAAAGTTAAGGGGGAGCATATAGGGCAAATTTACTTTAGTTACCTTGTTCATCTATACTTAGCAGATTTGCCTGTGTTAAAAATGTCTATCTATTTGTTTGTTTACTTAACTTTGAATTTGAGTTGCCATAATCAAAAAGGGGGAGATTGTTGGTACGGGAAGCATCCGAGGATCGAACTCGTGTTTTGATAACGGCAAAGAATTCAAAGTTAAGATGTTTTGTAGTCTAACAAGTCTACTTGAGGATTTCAGGAAAATCCTAGCTGCGGTTAGGCAAAGGGAAAACCATAGGGGGCGGTAACCCTAGGTCATAGGGGGTGGTAACCCTATGCGAAAAGTCTTGGCAGGTCGATGGCTTCAGGCAAAAGTCCTAGGGGGTGGTAACCCTAGGTGGAAAGTCCTGGTGTCGCGAACCAGGTGAAAGACTGGACTAGCCGGGAAGCGGATGTCCAGCAGAAAGTCCGGAAGCATCGAGTGCTGAGCAAAAGTCCAGTCAATCTGGAGGATCGACTGGCAATAGGTAAATCTCCTGAGTGGAGTAGGTGAGGACGCGTTCCCCGTAGAGGGAACAGTAGGCGTCGGATCGACCTAGGTTTCCGGATGGAAATCCGAAGTCAGACTCGGACAGTCCGGAGACTGTCTATACTTTATTTATCATGTTTATTGTGCTAACTTTGTGCTGCAGGATAGTGTTTGGGACTAACGTATCTTGCAGGTGCAAAGGAGCAACCTAAAGCCTCGGATGAACAGTGTCCGAGGCGCCTCCATGGAGCTTGGAGGCGCCTCGGGTGTACAAGCTGAGCTGGCTACGAAGCATCATTGGAGGCGCCTTGAAGAAGGAAGAAGGCGCCTTGGAAGGCGCCTTGAGTGAGGTTTAAGGCGCCTTCAAGGTGATAAGTGCAGAATGGTCAGCGCTCATCTGGACGGTGGACTCGGAGCTATGGAGGCGCCTTCGGAGGCTTTCAAGGCGCCTTGGATGTCCTTTATAAGGGGTCTTCGAGCAGCAGTGAAGATGCACAATCAACAAGCTTTCCTTCTGCTGTGTGCTGCTCAAGAAACGACTCTAAAGTGCTGTTGCAGTCACCGACGACCCGAAGCTTCAATTATTATTTTGTTGTCGGTATTATTTCAATTCCAGTTGTACTAATTTCCTTGTACTTATTCACGATATTTTAGTTGTTGCCCACGGAAAGCGATCAAGGATCGCGGGCCTTCGAGTAGGAGTCGATCTAGGCTCCGAATGAAGTAAATGACTGTGCCTCTGTGTTTGTGTTTATTTACATTTCCGCTGCGTATTTTACTCTGATAGTTTTACGAATCGAACAAAATAGCCACGAGCGCTATTCACCCCCCCCTCTAGTGCGTCTCGATCCAACAGGCTTAAACCAAACAAGTATAGGAGATCAACCCGTAGCCACTTAAGAATGGAAAGCCGATGATTTAACAATTTCTGACAATAGAGGGGGAAAGAAGGATGAAGATGAAACTCCTTGACGTCGGGCAAGGGGGGCAAAAAAGATTTCCAAGCATGAGACCAAGGAATAGGTCCTGGAAACTTTAAGAAGAAAAACGAGATTTCCAAGTTTTGAGAGATGAAGGCATAACCTCAAAAAGAACCATTTTAGTTCGTGAATGAAACAGGAAAACACCCGGTTCTGAGCACTTGGGATAAGAAAACATGAAGAAATTTTGAAGAGTAGGAGGAATATCCCATAGACGAAACAATAAGTACCGCATAGATAACGAAATGCATTAGGGGCGAACTACTGCAAAGGAATATCAAAGTACTGACTTATTTCAATCAAGAAAGGAGGAATGGGGAACCTTAAGCCCCCTATCAACTGGTCCCTGAAAAAAGTCACGCAGTCATCAGGGGGACGATGAGGCCGATCATTCGGTATTCAGATTATGATGCTATATTCCTTGGGAATTTCATATTGGCGCCGGATGGATACTCTAGCATTCTTATCAAAGGAAGAAGACATATGAACATGCCAAGGAGCAATTGCTTCCGCAGCCATGAACAAAAGTATAGGCTAGTGAAGCAACAGATTACTTACTGAAGTCAAGAGAAGAGATCGTCGAGAAACGGCGAGCCCGAGATATGGTTGAAGGCAGCCACAAGAAAAGAACTCTAGAGAAGGAAAAAGAAAGGACAAGGTTTAAAAGGAGACGAAGGGTTTAGGGTTTGGAAGACACACAACCGTCGTTAGATCAAAACATTTTTGCAGCAGGCGTGGAGGATCGCAATAGAAAGGCAGAAGACCCACGTGACGTGGCAGTCAGAAAAAGTGTGTGTCATACCATCATAAAAACATTTATATCAGAAGTGACAGGTCGGATCACGCTGGGGTTGGTAGCGTCTCGGGGTACATTTTCAACATTCTCTCACCTGAAGAAGAACCAATCACTAGCTAGGAAGCTTCGAAAGAAGACGTGAATAACTGGGTATAATAAAATAAAAAGGACTAAACTTTTGACTAAACTCAGGCTAAAGACAAATGTAACATCCACGAAATTATAAGATAGGTATATGAATATTATTTTTCCTTAGAGCATAGAAATGAAAAGAATAAGAGAAAAGGGAAAATAAAAACAAAAATATAGAATAAGAAGAGGTGAGGTCAAGGATTGAACCTTGAACCTCCCACAAATGATGGAGATAAATTGATGCATGATAACCACTAGGATAAGGAGTAATATTTGGATGGAAAGGAATGAAAAATTTAATTAAAGGTGAGAAGGAAATAAAAGAAAACTAAACAAAAGAGCAAGAGAAAACCAAGTGACTTACCTTCTTTTCCTCTTTGTTAAGAAAAGGAGCAAGCAAAAGAGGAATTGCCTACTTCCCTCCCTCTCTCAATTTTCATGGGAATTAAAGGAATGATGGAGAAGAAGAGTTGAGGGAATGAATAAAGACATGCTTCATTGAACAAAGGAATAAATAGATTTGGGAGAAGAAAAACAAGAGAGTAAGTCCTTTTTCCTCATTCTTCCTTCTTCATTCCTCACCGAACCAAGAACCTTTCCCTCTCCTCATTCTAATAGCTAAGTTAAGTTCTTCTCCAAGAAAACTAATTTCTGTGAAGAATCCTTCAAGTTCTAGCCCTTCCAAGAAAAAGAAACAAAAGGAGGTACAAGAAGAAGAAGCTTTCCCCTTCCTTGGCACTTAGGATACTTCTCTCCTTAAGAAAAACCACAAGCTAAAGGAAGTAAGTTTCCCTCACCTGTCGTACAATAGCTTTTGTGTGTTCTATGAAGATTCGGTTACATAAAACTCTAAGAAAACCTCGTGAAAATTTTGGCCAAGATAAGACCAAAGGAAGGACCTAGGGAATGTAAAGATCTAAATTTCGACATGCTCGATATGTTTCTTGTAACATGTATTTTATGGTAGGGATTTATTTCGTGTTTCCATGCTAGAATGTTTAGTTAGAACTTAGATTCATGATCCTAGACTTTCGGCCAAGCATGAACAAAAGAATTAGTAAAGCTTAAGCCTCAAACTAAAACATGCTCCTTTGTTCTTAGGATAGGTGCCCTATGATAATGGAACTTGTTATGTTGATTGGAACTTCATTTTCATGCTCATGAATATTCGGCCATGGTAGAACTTAGGGCCTAGGAGAGTTTAAAACAAGTCTAAGATGCTCATGACCTTCTTGATGAAATGATATGAAACTAACTTAATGTTTTTATGTTTGTTTGTTGCATGGAAATTTGGTTACATGCTCTACAACTTTCGGCCACATAAGGTTTTAAGACCTAGGAAACTTAGAACCTAACCCAACCATGCTCATGTTGTTCCTTGAAATATTTGTTATGAAAGTTGTTTAAGGTTCTCATGCTTTTAGGACACTTGAACCCTAGTTTTAAGTCCTACAAGTTTTGGCCATATCATGTTTAAGGGCCTAGGGAACTTAGAACCTAACTCAACTATGCTCATGTTGTTCCTTGAAATATTTGCTATGAAAGTTGTTTAAGGTTCTCATGCTTTTAGGACACTTGAACCCTAGTTTTAAGTCCTACAAGTTTCGGCCATATCATGTTTAAGGGCCTAGGAAACTTAGAACCTAACTCAACTATGCTCATGTTGTTCCTTGAAATATTTGCTATGAAAGTTGTTTAAGGTTCTCATGCTTTTAGGACACTTGAACCCTAGCTTTAAGCCCTACAAGTTTCGGCCATATCATGTTTAAGGGCCTAGGAAACTTAGAACCTAACTCAACTATGCTCATGTTGTTCCTTGAAATATTTGCTATGAAAGTTGTTTAGGGTTCACAAGCTTGAATGATAATTTTTAACCCAATGTATGCTTGATAAGTTTCGGCCATGATAAGTTGTAAGCTTAAGAAACCTAGAACTCTACCTAAACTTGCTCATGGTGTTTTCTTATGGTATAAGAAATGATACTTATTTAAGGTTCACATGTTGGTATGGAGTTTTTACCTAAAACCCAATCTATATGTTTCGGCCACTATAAGACATTAGGGTTAGAAATCTAATTATGTTTCCCATGTATCTTATATGCCATGTTTATGAGATTGCTATGCTTCTATGTTTAATTATGCACACTTATGATCTATACATGATGGAAACCCTTATGTTATGCTGTGTGTTATTTATGATGAGCTCTGTGCCCAATTTACGCATGATATATGTGATGAGCTGTGTGCCCAAGTTTACATGCTATTTATGATGAGCTGTGTGCCCAAACTATGCATGTATTTATGATGTGCTGTGTTCCCAAATTTTACATACAATTATGATGAGCTGTGTGCCCAAAATTCTATATGGTATGACATGATAAGAAATACGATGTGCAAGAAATGATAAGAACCATGATATGTATGACATGCTACTTTACTTTATATGGCTTGTACCAAGGGTGGGCTTCATAAGCGCCCTGGGTTCGATGGACTAAGAAACGAGCCTCGTTAGGGATGGGCTCCTAAGTGCCCCTAGGTCGATGGACTAAGAAACGGGCCTAGTATGTATGCCTTGTAGGGTTCAAGACTTGCTACCTTGGACCTACATGGGATGCGCACATTTATGTATATGGTACAAGCCGGGGCCCTAACCATGTTATGATTATGTTTAAGTATGTAAGTAAAAAGTTTTTCAAAGGACATGCTGCATATATTATTGCATGAATCATGTTTTTGAAAGTCATCTCGCATAACACATTATGATTATGTTACGATATACCATGATGCCTATGATTATGTTATGTTATGTTAGGATGAACCTTATGATTATGTTATGATATGTTATGATCATTATTATGTTATGCTAGAATGCACTTTATGACTTTATTAGGATATGCCATGATACCATATGATTATGTTATGATATGATGCTTCTATACATGATATGATGAGTTGTCTTTATGCCTTATGCCTTGAAGATTTATTTATGCTATACGGTTTTTGTGAGTAGGAAAGGATCTTACTGAGCCTTGAGTGCTCACAGCTTACTTTCCTTGTACCACAGATAAGGGCAAAGAATGGATGTACTAAGGGAGCAGCAGGAGGGGGCAAGGAGGACGTGTGTAGTAGTGACTTGGCTAAAGAGAAAGACCTGCTTCTAGTTAATAAGAATTATGTTCATGTTGTTTCTTTTATGACTCTATGATACTTCATCATGCTCTTTAGTATTATGGATTAAATTTATGTTAAGCATGTTATGTGACTCATATGATAGGTAGTTAGCGATGATGATTTGAAAAGTAAAAGAAAAGTTTAAAAAGAAAAATATATATATATACTATAGATAAGACTTTTGCTATTTTAAGAAGAAAAGATAAGTAACCCCCGTCAGCTTAAGCAGGAAGGGGCGGGGCGTTACAGTTTGGTATCAGAGCCAGGTTTAGCCTTTTCACTACACACATGTTAAGCCTCCATCCTGCCGCTCCAAGTAAGAATCTATATGCTTAAAATTAATTCTTCTATGATGTTTTAATATTATGCATGATTTCTTATTTTTTTTTTTTTTATGATGTTAAGTCACAGTCCTAGTTTAGGTATGCATGATGGTAGGATAGGAATAATAACGATCTTATTTTAGCCTGGATAGAAATAACGATAATTTATTGTTATTTAATGAAGATAAGCATGGCTAGGAGACGTACTACCCGAGCAGACGAGGCAGCTACTCCACCAAATCTAACTCAGGTAGTTACCGACCTCCAGCGTCAGATCACGGAGCAACAGCAACTGATCACGACTTTGATGGGTCAGCAAGAAAATCCTGCCACCCCGCCAGTAAATCAGAATGCAGCACCCGTCATCCCAGTAGTTGCACCAGTACCACCGATAGCCCCTGCCCCAGTGGTCAGACAGGAGACTAAGGCTGAAGCCGGAAAATTTCTCAGGTACTTGCGAGCCATGGGACGCTCAGGCCTGGTTCAAGACAGTGGAAAACATAGTGGAATTACTGGACTGGCCCGTAGCGGAAAAGATCAAGTGTGTATCATTCTGTTTTTCCGGAGACGCAAGGATGTGGTGGGAAAGAGTAAAAGCAAAGAGACAGATTAATCTGATGAAATGGACGGACTTCGAGACAGAGTTCTTCGAGGAGTTCTTCCATATGCAAGTGACAAACCAGCACTATGACGAGTTCACCGAGTTTCGGCAAGGTGACCTATCAGTAAACGAAGCAGTAAAATGCTTCAACTGTTTGGCACGCCTATGTCCAGAATTGGTACGCACAGAAAGAGAAAGGGTCAGACTGATGCTTAAGATGCTTCGACCCGAGATAGCACTGAACGTGGCCGGCGGAATTAATAGACCTCAGACTACAGAGGAGTTGGTCAGCAGTGCCCTCATCACAGAACATTATCAGAAAGCAATGAACGAGAATAAGAGTCAGGCCCGAACAGAAGGACGTAGACCCACAGGTAGCAAAACATGCTGGAAAGGGACCTCCACTGGAAAAAGGAAACAATGGGACAATGCAAAAGGTGGCTCAGTGAATAAGCAACCGAAATACCCCCAGTGCACTAATTGCGGAAAACTGCATTCCGGAGTATGTCATAAGGGTACAAGAAGGTTCTATAATTGCGGAGGGGAAGGACATCTGGCCAGAGACTGCACCAACCAGTTTCAGGCACCACCCCAGCAGAACAACCAAAACAAGAGTACCCCCTCACAACTACATCAGATGCAAGCTACCATTGAAGGAACACCGATTAGCCAAGGGAGATTGGAAGCTCCACCAACTACAACAAACGCCAGGGTTTTCTCACTTACTAAAGAGGATGTGGCAAGCGCCTCTACTGTCATGACAGGTCAGCTGCCTATTTTCAGTCAGTATGCTGTAGTATTGTTTGATACTGGAGCGACACACTCGTTCGTCTCAGCACCATTTACAAAACAAATTAGACATACCACCCCAAACACTAAATATCATGTTCTTAACAACCCTACCATCCGGGGAAGTTATGCCATCGGATCATATGCTGCGGGTTGTACCTATCTGAATCGCAGACAGAGAACTCTACTGCAATCTGATAGTACTCGACATGTGGGATTATGACATTATACTGGGCATGGACTTTCTGAGCAAGTACGGCGCCTCAATCGAGTGCCGTAATAGGAAGGTAGTCTTTCGACCTGAAGCCGAACCGATGTTTGAATTTATTGGGGAATCTGGGAAAGAAACTGAAAGATTCTTATCAGCTGTAGAGGCACAAGTATGTTAGACAAAGGATGTACTGGATTTCTAGCACACGTGGTTGATACAAGACAAACCGGGAGCCAGAAACTAGAGGAGGTCAGGGTAGTATGCAACTATCCGGAAGTATTTCCTGATGAACTACCAGGATTAGCACCTGATAGAGAAATAGAATTTACGATTGAAGTAGTTCCAGGTACTAAACCAATCTCTAAAGCACCTTACCGGATGGCGCCGACTGAGTTGAAGGAACTTCAAGAACAGTTACGGGAGTTACTTGACAAGGGACTTATTCGCCCTAGTCACTCTCCGTGGGGAGCTCCGGTACTATTTGTGAAAAAGAAGGATGGAACTATGCGAATGTGTATAGATTACCGAGCACTGAACAACGCGACAATCAAGAACAGATACCCCCTTCCACGGATTGACGATCTGTTCGACCAATTGAAGGGAGCAACTGTCTTCTCTAAGATTGACCTAAGGTCCGACTATCATCAAGTGAAAGTGAAACAAGATGATATACCAAAGACGGCCTTTCGAACAAGATACGAACACTATGAGTTCGTAGTTATGCCCTTTGGAGTGACAAATGCCCCTGCGGTGTTCATGGATTTGATGAATCAGGTATTTACGGCATATCTTGATAAATGTGTGATTGTCTTCATTGACAATATTCTCATCTATTCGAGAACCCAGGAAGAACATGCCGAACATCTGAATATTGTACTGCAGATCCTCCGAGAAAAACAACTGTATGCAAAGTTTTCCAAGTGTGAGTTCTGGCTAGATCGAGTAATATTCTTGGGTCATGTCATCTCCAAGGATGGAGTCATGGTAGATCCAACTAAGATTGAAGCTGTGAGTAACTGGAACAGACCAAAGAATGCCAGCGAAATCAGAAGTTTTCTAGGATTAGCGGGTTACTACAGGAAATTCGTAGAGGATTTCTCAAAAATTGCAGCCCCTATGACGCATCTCACCAAGAAAAATAAAAAGTATGAATGGACAGAAGACTGAGAGAAGAGTTTTACGGAGCTAAAACGGAGACTGACCAGTGCTCCGATCCTTACTCTTCCGGAAAGTAACAAAGGCTTTGATATGTATAGTGATGCTTCCTTACTAGGACTTGGAGTTGTACTTATGCAAGACGGCAAAGTCATCGCCTATGCCTCCAGGCAACTCAAAGAGCACAAAAGAAATTACCCCATTCACGATCTAGAACTAGCAGCGGTGGTCTTCGCTCTAAAAACATGGAGGCATTACTTATATGGAGCCCAGTGCAGGATTTATACAGATCACCAGAGTCTGAAATATTTCTTCATGCAAAAAGACCTAAATATGAGACAACGTAGATGGCTCGAGCTAGTCAAGGATTACGATTGCGAAATCTTTTATCATCCTAGAAAAGCGAACAAGGTGGCCGATACACTCAGCCGGAAGTCCGGTGCCACTTGACATCGCTATTCTAAGTTCGAGGACGAACTTTCTATGAGGTATGGGGTACTGTAACATCTACGAAATTATAAGATAGGTATATGAATATTATTTTTCCTTAGAGCATAGAAATGAAAAGAATAAGAGAAAAGGGAAAATAAAAACAAAAATATAGAATAAGAAGAGGTGAGGTCAAGGATTGAACCTTGAACCTCCCACAAATGATGGAGATAAATTGATGCATGATAACCACTAGGATAAGGAGTAATATTTGGATGGAAAGGAATGAAAAATTTAATTAAAGGCGAGAAGGAAATAAAAGAAAAACTAAACAAAAGAGCAAGAGAAAACCAAGTGACTTACCTTCTTTTCCTCTTGGTTAAGAAAAGGAGCAAGCAAAAGAGGAATTGCCTACTTCCCTCCCTCTCTCAATTTTCGTGGGAATTAAAGGAATGATGGAGAAGAAGAGTTGAGGGAATGAATGAAGACATGTTTCATTGAACAAAGGAATAAATAGATTTGGGAGAAGAAAAACAAGAGAGTAAGTCCTTTTTCCTCCTTCTTCCTTCTTCATTCCTCACCGAACCAAGAACCTTTCCCTCTCCTCATTCTAATACCTAAGTTAAGTTCTTCTCCAAGAAAACTAATTTCTGTGAAGAAGCCTTCAAGTTCTAGCCCTTCCAAGCAAAAGAAACATTAGGACGAAGGTAGGCTAATATTGGCCGGGACATACCTTCAGGATGAAGGTAGGCTAATATCGGCCAAGACATACCCCGATAGGAAGTAAGCCTATATCGACCGAAATACGCCTCCCAAGGGAAAGATATATATACTCTAAGTGGAGTAGGCTAATATCGGCCGGGACATAACTTCAGGACGAAGGTAGGCTAATATCGGCCGGGACATACCTTCAGGATGAAGGTAGGCTAATATCGGCCAGGACATACCCCGATAGGAGGTAAGCATATATCGACCGAAATACGGCTCCCAAGGGAAAGATATATATACTCTAAGTGCAGTAGGCTAATATCGGTCGGGACATACCTTCAGGACGAAGGTAGGCTAATATCGGCCGGAACATACCTTCAAAGGAAGAGCCAGTACGGGTCGGTCGATCAATACCTTGGAAAGATACTGGATAAAATGTAGTTTATTAATATAAAAAGGATGCAAATAGAAGCTGCATGAAGTTGCATGAGAAAGGATCATAAATGAATATTTCAAAGAAGATAATTAACGAGGATATATGTAATATGTAAATGCATGACAGGTGTTATATATTTTGGCGGGAAATATGCTCCCAGATTATTTTGCAGGTACTAAACGACAAAGAAGGTACATCTCGGGTACAAAAAAGATTCCTTAAAAGTCATTTACCACAAGTACGCCGTTGACGTCATCTCATAACGAACTCTAACAAACCGGGGTCCACTTCATTACTACGGAGGTTATATGAAGTGGTATAAAAAGGGGAATCCTCTCCGTTGGCTTGGTAAGTTCACATCATCGTGCACATTCATAACCCTAATTTTTCAACTACTGTTTCTTCCTTCTTCTTCCACACCGAGAGAGATCACTGACTTGAGCGTCGGAGGGCCTAGCCAGGGATTCCCACCCCGGTCTTAGGTCACTGACGGTAGTGTTGGTTGGTCTCTTGTGCGCAGGAAGTCTTGGAAGCTTCGGGTCTGGGTTTTTCCTCTTCAGATTTGGATTTCTTCTTCGTCATCGGGTCTTTGTGCGAGGAGGACCTTCGGTGACTCTGTTTTTCTCGATCTGCTTTGGGTTTCTCGGATCGGTGTTCTACAAGTATTATTCTTCATCAGCGTAGTGGGTTTTCTTCTTCCGGATCTCCGTCTTGTTCAGCTTCTCATACAGGATCAGATTTATATGACATGATGCTCTTTTATTTATCATATGATACATCATGATATTTCTTTATGATATGATATGCTCTTATGATTTATATTACATGATGCTCTTTTATTTATGATATGATATAGCATGATGTTTCTTAATGATATGATATGTTATGATACTCTGTTTACATGATACGATGTTTAGATGATTATGTCTCCACTGTTATATGCTTATGTGATTATGATATGAAATACGTTTTTGTGAGTAGGAAAGGATCTTACTAAGCATGTGTGCTTATAGCTTACTTTCCTTGTACCGCAGATAAAGGCAAAGAATGGATAAACTAGGGGAGCTGCAGGAGAGGCAAGAGATGTGTGTGGTGGTGGCTCGGCTAAGAAAAAGAAAAAGACCTGCTTATGTTATTTTATGTTGACATGAACTAAGTTTATTTATGTTAATGTTCCGCATGATTTCATGATACTTATTCAGGTTTATGATAGAATATGACATCGTGACCTCGTTCATTAAAAGAGTATAAAAAAAAATAAGTTCTTCCGCTGTTTTACTTTAGAAAAGAAATTTTAATATGTATGTATGTTCCCCTTGCAAGTAAGTAACCCCGCCCTACTAGCAGGAGGGGCGGGCGTTACAACTCAACCATCATTTCCATATACCACATTAAAGGCAACCGAATGGGGTGGTGAAATATAATTATAATTTATCAAGATACAGTATTAAAGTGATCTCCTACAAATTGCAACAGCTTCTCAAGAGTAGCTGCTACAAATTGTAGCAACTTCTCTAGAGTAGCTGCTACAAATTGTAGAAGCTTCTCTAGAGTATATGCTACACTCTGCGACTAGTAATGGTGATTAGCTGTTACAATGTGTAGCATTTCCTCTATGGCAACGATTTTATGTTGCAGTTGCTTCAACGTGTAGCAGCTAATCTGCAGATTAGTTGCTACACATTGTAGTAGTGCCTACTTCCGATCATAAAAATATACAATTGTATTTTGCCACATTTAATATACATTATCTGAAGCTATACCCTATATTAGTTTCGCAAGGCATTGATAGCAGTATTACAAATACATTTACACCACCAAGCCTAATTTTATGGGAATTAGAATACCTTTACAATCGTTTAACAATACGTTTACACCCCCACCTTGTCATTAATCCAGTGTTTGCTATTAAAAATTTTATGACCAACATGAAAACTAAATTCTCTCATTCCTGATTGTCCAAAATTTATTGGCCTTCGGTACATTAAACTCTAAGCGTATCGCATCACAAAAATTGCACAATCTAACCTGAAAGATAGACTTGATTTCACACTTTTAATATTAAAATTGCTAGCGGAAGTATGGAGATGTATAAAATTATAAATAAACATATGTACTTACGATTTTATTTGTGTTAGACCCGGGATCGTAGATAGCTCAAAGTCTCTTGACATTAAGGAATGTAGCCCTGTATACCACATTTCATAGTAAGATGGGTCCATATTTCTAAAAAATCCACTTGCATGAGTTTGAAGTTTGTAACCAATACACACATACATCCAATATATTATGATTTACTCAACATGGCAGCAGTTACTAACAGAATTTTGAAACTTAAATGTGTATAGTTCTGAGGTTCCAAGGGAGTTATAATGCATATAGCGAGCTTCTTGGAGGTCTATTATAAGTAGGTGCAAATGATCATCTGCATTATTTAATGGACAAAATATATACCTGAGTGGCTTGTCAGTGTTAGTGCTTGCTGATAACCCAAATGCCTCATATGTTGTCATTGTAAACAAATCCTGTGTATGCAGACATTGTTGGAGGCATATATGGAGAATAAAAAACTAGATAGTAGGAGTTGGTGTTATACTTACATCAAAACCAGCAGGACAAAATATAGATGGCTAATAAGGTATGCCGGAAGATTTGGCTTCCTCTGCAATGATTGCAAAATATGTATTTATGCAATCACCGCATCTGAAGACAGTCCAATAAAAAATACACAGGAAAGATGACATATCCAATGATATCATTCCGTTGGACCATATTGGCTTTGTCGTAGCCCTACATAAACAAAAAATAAAACACGTCCATTAATTTGGTTTTACATTAACAGTGACTATTGCTGCTACAATTAAAGCAGTTACATAAATTATATGTGTTATATAAACTTCTAAATCAGACATGGTTGATTTTATTCAACAAAATGAAATGTTTGTTTTACTATTAAATAAGAAGATAATTCTAAAGTAATTTAACTTTGTGTTCACAATATAAGTATACACATATAATCCATCATATATTTGCATTACAGTAAGTGTATAACTCAAGAAACTTCCAACTCACTTTTTCTAGGTCAGTTTCAACAATGCCTCTGCCACCACATCATCTTTATTTTTCTTAAAATATGACTTCACTTGCTGAACAAGTACATAGAGACAAATTTTTGGTGTGAGTAATAATATGTGAATTAGGACTAAAAGACAATACATTTAACCAGCTAAAACCATACCTTAATTATTTTGGATTTTTGTTTGGCAAGTGTATACAATAGTTTAGTTGATGAAGAAGTTGCAGCTACATCAGTAGATGAGATATGGCCTTCTTGTACTTTAACATGAGGCACAACAAATGCCTCTCCTTTGCCCTTCGCCATCTCTATCTCATGCTCATCTTGAAAAGTGACTCTTTTATTCCTTTTAGCCAAGGGCACTCTCTTAATCTCTTTGGCAATTGGGGGTGTGATTCTCTTTGTAGCACAACTCTTGGTCCTAGTTAATGGCCGATTGGGAGGTAATGGGACAGAGCAACTGAATTTGAAGATCTTTAATTTTTCTATCTTACTTTGTTATAATTTGCTCTTTTACTTCTATAATTCTGTCATTCTCATCAATTATTTTATCCTTGGAAGCTAATGAAGTTTTTGCATCACTGGTACATTTTTTATTCTCCTCAATACTCACTAATTTTGGCCTCCATCTGTCCATTGATCTGGTCCTTGCCCTCAACCATAGACTCCAACCGAGAATTTTCGACCTTCCTTGCTTGACAATTTGTACAAGCCTCTTTCTCCTAAATAAGTTCTATAGTAAATTTCTTAGAAACTTGTTCAGGATTTTCCAGAGCTTCAGCTGTCTGTTCAGGCACTTGGTAGGGAATTTCCTGAACATCGGCTACCTGTTCAGTAAATTGCTCTGGAATTTGTTCATAATTTCCCATATTAGCTAATTGTAAAAACTCCTCTGCAATTTATTGATCTATATGCTCTACAAGATCTTCAAGGGAATCGTTTGAGAGTAGATGTGTCTCTAGGTCCGATGAACTTAAATCAATAATTATTTTTACAGGAGGTAATTCAGCGATCCTAGCCTTTATTGTCTTCACCCGGGAGCCTGACCACTTCCATCTACATATTCATGGAAGGGCATGCTGTCTATAAGGATCCATTATTCTGACATGTTGACACATCCAGACCTGCAATACAATAAAATTGTTAAAATATGATACTTTCTGCATAAATCTTATGAGACTATCATTATATTTAGGGATTTACAGCAAGGAGATGTGCGAACCCTCTGAGCATGGGAGCTTGATTTCCTGCAAGGCCCTCTGATTTCGGCCTTTGTGAAAGCATCGGACCAATGGCCCCCAGCTGTGGGCTGATATAGTCATATGCAGCCTTACACCAATTATACCTACCTAAATTGGCAAAATCATCTACGCAATTTATTAGTGATTGTACTAGTAATCTAGATATACTACTAGTAGTAGTAAATAAGATAGAAACAAAGAAATACAATATTAAAAATTGGTAAAAAAGAGTATTAGATTAAGGTGATGGAGGTTGTTTGCTGAGGTTGATCATCTTGCTCTCTAGCTCCTTCTGTGTACACTCCATATTATGGAAGTGTTGAAGAAATAGTGGGGTAGTGGCTGCATGCTGTTGCAAATTTACTTCATCGCCTTAGTCTGAGAGTCCCAGAATCAATGAAACATCTTTCCTAATGAATCTAATTTCCTTATTATAAAAGATGAAGCATCTGGCTTGAACATCCTAATTGTCAAACATATTTTGTATAAGGCTTCGAATATTTGTAATTTCAAGCATGGCTACTGCCCAGGCAAATGGGCTTCTATTGATTAACTCCATCTATCGGTCGTTTATGTGTAGTGATGATATAAAACCCTTGAAGTGAGGATAATTACTTTTCCAGTGCACTTTCTTATGATATACACGGGAAGCAACAATTCTCTGGCTCATCATTTAGTTCTGTTAACCATATACATGAAACTGTTATTCTTATACCATAATTAGCTACAATACAATGTCTATAATTTCTCTTAATTAGTACAACGTGATTAGTATATTATACAACATAGGTACAAATCACGTTGTAGCAGTTAGGATTAAGTAGCTGCTACAATAATGAGAAGCCAATCGAGAGTGTGGGGTTTAACCACAACGTATCAATCAATGGGGTTTACCAACGTTGTAGCATTTCAACTACAGTAGCTGCGATAGCAAAGATAAATATATTTTTAAAACCCTTGATTTACTCAAAGTAAACCCTCAATCATTAACGATCTAACAACATTAAACCCCATTGTACCAGCTAGGAGACGAATCAAAACCCTAAAGATTCAACCTATCAATGGAGGCGAAGCTTTGGATGAGAAACCCTACCACAATACTTACGATGGAGGCGTAGCTTTCGATGAGAAACAAATCGTCGTGGTGAGGTTGATTGAGGAAGACTCCGTGGGCACTGATCAACTATTAATGAAATTTCTTCGAAATATTTGTCACACGGTGAGTTTAGGGGTTAAAACTTTGGCCGGTGAGGTTAATAATATAATTTCACACTATATATATTTGCACAATATTTGCAAAAAGGGTAATTGGTAAGAAAAGGTTATTTGGACCGTTAGCTGCTACAACGTGTAGCAGGTTCAACGTGCTGCATTTGTTTCTACAACGAAATGTAAGAAACCTCATTTACTTGAGCTAGATAAACAACTGCGATTGCTATGATCAATTATTAGTTGAGAATGCACATCTTGGTGGAGCGTCAACGAAGAAAGATCTGTTACGTCGTTGTAGCAGATATCTTCCCGAGTTAGCTGCCATAGGTTGTGGCAGCTACATGGGGATTTAGCAGTTACAAGGTGTAGCAGTTATGAGTCGAAGTAGTTGCTTCAAGGGATAGCAGCAAAGCAAAGGCACTACAACAGCGGTGATAATTTTAAATAATTTTTTTAGCAAGTTGATAAACAACATATCAAATTATGTCTACTAAAAAAAAGACTGAACGAGTTAGCTGCCCCAAATTGTGGCAGTTACATGGGGAGTTAGCTACTACAAGGTGTAGCAGTTATGAGTCAAAGTAGCTACTATAAGGTGTAGCAGTTATGAGTCGAAGTAGCTGCTTCAACGTGTAGGAGCAAAGCAAAGCAAAGCAAAGGCATTGCAGCAGTGGAAATAATTTTAAATCATTTTTTTAACATGTTGATATATAGCTACAAAAATTTACCTACTAAAACAATTTATTATAGGTTAGCTGTCATAGGTTGTGGCAGCTACATGTAGAGGTAGATGCTACAAGGTGTAGCAGTTATTAGTTGAAGTAGCTGCCACAATGCGTCGCAGTAAACCAAAGCAAAGGTGTTGCAGCTATGCAAATAATTTAAAAATATTTTAGAGCAAGTTGATATACCGAAACAATTAAATATTTTTAGGGTTAATCTTGAAAACAAAATTATGGCCACCAAAAAAAGGACTTATGGAGTTAGTTGCCACAAGTTTGGGCAGCTACATGTAGAGGTAGCTGCTACAAGGTGTAGCGAGTCGAAGTAGCTACTTCAAGGGGTAGTAGCAAAGCAAAGGCACTACAGCAGCAGAGATAATTTTAAATCATTTTTTTAGCAAGTTGATAAACAACATATCAAATTATGTCTACTAAAAAAAAGACTTAACGAGTTAGCTGCCCCAAATTGTGGTAGCTACATGGGGAGTTAGCTGCTACAAGGTGTAGCAATTATGAGTCGAACTAGCTGCTACAAGGTGTAGCAGTTATGAGTCGAAGTAGCTGCTTTAATGTGTAGGAGCAAAGCAAAGCAAAGGCGCTGCAGCAGCGAAAATAATTTTAAATCATTTTTTTAACATGTTGATATACAGCTACAAAAATTTACCTACCAAAAAAATTTCTTACAGAGTTAGCTGTCACAGGTTGTGGCAGCTACATGTAGAGGTAGCTGCTACAAGGTGTAGTAGTTATTAGTTGAAGTAGCTGCCACAACGCGTCGCAACAAACCAAAGCAAAGGCGCTGCAGCTGCACAAATAATTTAAAATCATTTTTTTAGCAAGTTGATATACCGAGATAATTAAATATTTTTAGGGTTAATCTTTGAACAAAATTATGGCCACTAAAAAAAGGACTTACGGAGTTAGCTGCCACAGGTTTGGGCAGCTACATGTAGAGGTAGCTGCTATAAGGTGTAGTAGTTATTAGTCGAAGTAGCTGCCACAACGAATCGCAGCAAACCATAGCAAAGCGGTTGCAGCAGCGGACATAATCTATAATGATTTTTTTTAGCAAGTTGATATATAGAGACAATTAAATATTTTTAGGGTTATTATTTGAACAAAAATATGGCTACTAAAAAAAGGACTTACGAGTTAGCTGCCATAGGTTTTGGCAGCTACATGTACAAGTAGCTGCTACAATATGTAGCAGTTATTAGTCAAAGTAGCTGCTACAACGGGTCACAACAAACCAAAGCTAAGGCGCTGCAACAGCGGAATTTATTTATAATCATTTGTTTAGCAAGTTGATATAATATTTTTAGGGTTAATCAAGATAAAAAAATATAGCTACTAAAAGCAGATATCTTACCTAGTTAGCTGCCACAGGTTGTGGCATCTATATGTAGAGTTAGCTGATATAAGGTGTAGTAGTTATGAGTTAAAGTAGCTGCTTCAACGTGTAGGAGCAAAGCAAAGCAAAGGCGCTGCAGCAGCGGAAATAATTTTGTATCAATTTTTTAGCAAGTTGATATACAACATATCAAAAATATGGCTACTGGGTTAATCTCTGCTAGAAAATAGGGCTACTAGATAAACGACTTACCATGTTTGCTATTACAAGGTGTAGCAGTTATTAAAAGAAGTAGTTGCTTGAACGTGTACTAGCAAAGCAAACCAAGGGCGTTGTAGCAACGGAAATATTTTTAATTCAATTTTTTAACAAGTTGATATACAACATATCAAAAATATGTCTACTGGATTAATCTCTGCGAGACAATAGGGCTACTAGAAAAATGCCTTTCCAAGTTAGCTGCTACAAGTTTTCACATTTATATAGAGAGTTAGCTGCTACAAGATGTAGTAGTTACCAGTACACATTGTAGTAGCTACCATTCTATGTAGCTTCTACAACTTGTAGCAGCAAAGGAAAGTCCAAGTGGTTGCAAGCGGTTGTTGCAGCCGTCGCCCATCCATGTCGTAGCATAAATCCATCCGACTTTCGACGACGACCAATCCAAGTTAGCTGCTACAAGGACAGTTTCCTGCGAAGTAGTTGATGCAACGTTTAAAAGTGAAGCAAAGATGCTACATCTTTAAACAATAATTTCAACTATTTTTTTACCAAGTTGATATATTTCTAGGGGTAATATATGCTAGCAATTGTAGCTGCTAAAAAAATGACTTACTAAGTGGCTACTCCAACATGTAGCAGCTACGCTGCAGCCCACTTGGCTGTAGCCTACAACCGTTTGTACAAAGCGTCGTCCCTGAATGTTATAGCAATAATCCTTCTAATATTTGTAGGCTATAACGGTGTGGATTATCAAATTAAAATGAAACGACTTACCATTGTGAATGGAGAGAGGTGGTAAGCTCTCGCAACAGTTGTGTGATTGAAGGCGCCGGTGAAACTTTCCCGCCGGGAGTGCGAGGGTCGAGGGATGACGTCCAACGGACTACGGACGACAGAGGACGTTGACGGAGGGAGCGAGCGAGGGAGAGATTTTAATATTAAACTTTCCCGGCAGCTTGTGAGGTCTGCCGGACGACGGAGACGGAGGGAGCAAGAGTGGGAGAGCGGCAAGGGCGATTTTAATTTTAATCTGGGTAATTTCGCACGACGTGGTTTTGAACTACATGCTAGAGAAGAATAAATGGTATATTTTATTTGTAGGGAAATAGAGCTGGTAATGCCACGTCTTCGCGTCACTCACGGTCGTGCACAAAGCGTCGCCCAGCATATATATATATATATATATATATATATATATATATTTTATAATTTAGAAAAATAAAATTTTCTCAAGCCATAAGCTAATCCAAGCCCATCACTATCAATTCGTATAGGTCATAGGGCTAAGCAGGTTGGTCATCTGTATTAGTCTTAAAATGAATTGATAAAATTTTAACCTCATCTTCCAAGGGAACAAATTAATCACACGAACAAATCTAACAGCTCTAATTACATAGTACTTGTTAAGATTGTTTTGGGGCAATTTCCAGTAGCAAGAGAAGGTGGAAGATCGGAATGGATTGAGGTAGACCTGGTTACAATTCAAAACCGATGGGTTGACAATTCAGAACTACCTATTTGACGATTTCTGGAGGGTCGACCTTTAACTTTAACCATACAAAATAATTACGCTTCACGGTTCAGAATCGCCAGTTCATAATTAGTGCACGATTCACCATGATTTACTACGGTTCAAAATTATTATTATTAACAATTATAAATGTTAATATGATATAAGCCATATGGAAAGGACATTTATCTTTTACCTAAGATATTTAGGTCTAAATCTCTGCAACATCATTATTTTTAATAAATTTCTATCAATAAAAATATGTTATATATATTAAAAAACAATTGGTTCCGATTAATTTACCCGTGAACCATAACCGTGTAGCATTACCAGTTTGATTTCTTTACATTATTAATTTTCTTTTATTCTCTATCTCCTTCCACCCTCTATTCAAAACTAGTGGCTCGGTTTTTAATCTTTTGACTTTTCCAAATTTAATTTTTTTTACTCTCGCTCCTTCCTTCGCCATCTTCTTCCGTCGCTGTCGCTCCTATTGTCAAGCAAAGGAGAGGCAAGCTAAGCACAACTTACAGCCACATGCTTATTCTCGAACTGGCTGGAAGCTCCCCAAACTACCAACGCTAAGAAAGCCGACGCTACATGTTGCTTCGCACCCCTCTTCATTCTCGGATTTTAATCTATTGACTTTCCCAAATCTCGTTCTTGCTCCTTCCTTCACTGTTGTCTTTCGTCGTTCTCATTCCTACTGCAAGCAAAGCAAAGGAGAGGCAATCTAAGTAAAACTTACAGCCACATGCTTGTCCTCGAGTTGGCTGGAAGCTTCCCAAACTGCCACTGCAAACAAAGTTGACACTACATGTTGATTAACATCTCTCTTCATTCTATATCTTTAAACTATCGACTTTCCCAAATCTCGCTCTCGCTTCTTCCTTCACTGCCCTCTTCAGTTGCTCTCACTCATGCTGGCAAGAAAATAAAGGAGAGGCAATCTAAGCACAACTTGTAGCCGCATGCTTCTTTTCTAGCTGATTGGAAGCTCCCCAAACTACCACCGCAAACAAAGTTGACGCTACATTGCTCCTTCCTTCTCTGCCATCTTCCATTGATATTATTATGTTTGCGAGGTATTCTAAGGCAATCACCTTATGGTTTGTACTGTTTATTTTGATAAATATAGATTCACTATTTGAGTTCACTTTACTTATGTGTTTGAATAGTCTTAAACTTATTTACTGAATACATGAGAGAACTTGTGATCGGATCACAACTAGTGAAAGTTTCTGCATGTGTAATTATAAAAGTATTGTAACATTCCCTAATCAATGAATAGATATATTTGGACATTATCAATTCTGTGAGACTAGCATGGGTTATACTTCTTAGTCTAACCAAGAAGCTGTTACTATAGCTGAAGACATTGAAATGAGAGTTAAACGTGAATGCTAGTTATGGTAACTATTTCATTAGAGTGACCTATTGTAAGGCTTCATATGATTCTTTACATATATGGACATGCTGTGAAATACTTACTATAGCTCGAGTATAAGTTTCCTTTGACTTGAGTTATTCAAGCCACCTTGGTTATGAAGACTTATACTTTGACATCTTAAGCAAAGCATCTCCTTGGAGATATAAACCTGAGATAATTAGGTATAAGTCGAAGTACTCGAAAGTGTTTGATAACCCATAGAGCATTCACCTTTTCTTGTGAGGAAACGTATACCCTATGGTCACTTGTCAGGATTATTACTTAAGGTCTTTCCAAATCATCACATGTTAAGAGTATTTTTTTAGACATATGTAGGAGTAATTTGAATCCACAAGATGAAGAAGTATTACTTGTGATAGGTGTGTCGTAGTTAGTCTAGTGGGGACAGAACATAGACTATGTCTTGAACCAAGTGGGTATAAGACGAGTGAAAGGAATGAGACACCACTCATTGTAGCTACTGAAGGGTTTAGAACTTGTTCTAAAATCAACTGTGATTTTCTGATTAATTGAAGATCATAATGTACTATTAAGTACAACTTATAATCGATCCATAATTAAGGTGACATTTGGTTCTTTCATAAGAATCAGAATGTGAATGGAAAAAATATGATAAGAAGTTGAATGTGAGAAAAATATGATGAGAGAGAGAAAATGATGAGAGAGAAAGTATGATAAGAGAGATAATGTGATGGGAAAGAATAAAGAGAGGAAAAGTGTGATGAGAGAAAATGAGGAAAAGGAGTGTGATGGGAGAGAGCATGATGAGAGAGGATGAGGAGAGAGAAAATATGATGAGAGAGAATGAAGAGAAAAAAGTATGATGAGAGAAAATGAGGAGAAAGTGTGTGATGAGAGAGGATGAGGAAAGAGAAAGTATGATGAGAGAGAATGAAGAGAGAGAAAGTAGATGGGAGAAAATGAGGAGAGAGAGTGTATGATGGGAGAGATTGAGGAGAGAGAAAGTATGATGAGAGAAAAAGTGTGATGTTAGAATAAGGAGGAAGAAAGTATAATGAGAGAGAATAAGGAGAGAGAAAGTTATATGAAAGAAATTTTGAACAAATATATTAAGGGTATTTTCATCTAAAATTTAATTCTCATTCTCATTCCCATCAAACCTGTAGGTTTCATTTTAAAATTTTAATTCCATTCCATCAAATCCCTAAACCAAACGTCACCTAAATAGTTAATTATGGACAACCAAGATAAACTGAAAATCTATTGGGTCAGACATATTACGAGCATCTGAAAGATGTAAAATAAGTTTGAGAATTTGATTCTCAGATCAAGATATAAGATGTTTGGTTATTCTAAATAAAAGTCAAATATGAAAAGATATTTGTCGAAATGGAACTATGGATGAGCCATGACTATTGTAGAAGATATGGTTTCATAATGGTTTGATAATAAACTAAAAGGGGTTTGGTTTAGTTATAAAACAACTTAGTTTAATAATAAACCAAATATGTTTAGTTTAATCATAAACCAAGATGGTTTGATTTTGAACCAAACTTATTCTTAATGGTAATGAATTGGTTTGGTTTTGCTTATTGGGTTAACGAGATGACTTGCTCCCTAAGTCACGTAGATGTTTATAAATACTCCTCCATGAGGAGAGAAATATAGACATAGGTTCATTGGTTTAGATTTTTGAAAAAATCCTAGCCACCTCTCTCTCCTGTCCCTCTCCTTACCGTTGGCTACCAAGAAGCCAAAGGAGATTTTATTTAAAGCTTCACCGCTTCTTCTTCTCCTCTTGGATCACATCGCTTCCATGCTTGGCTAGTACCAATTAGAGGTGAATCTTGTTGCTCACCGGAGTTGTTTTGAAGATCTCAGAGTGGATATAAATAGAGGCAATGTTCATGAATGTCGGTAAAGTTGATACCCTTTCCCTTCGCATCATCCATAAGGTATGCCTAAAATAATTATTATTCTTTTATTTCATAAAATTTTATTTTGAACTTATGTCTGCACGTGTTATATCTTGCATGTATGGGTGTGTGTTGTAATAAATTAAGATTTTATTATATTTTTATTTTTCCACTGCGGATATTTTGTGTAAAAGTTTAAAACACACATCTGCGTGGGACTCATAATCCTAACAGTGGTATCAGAGCCTCACCGTGCTTCAACATAATCGTAAAAATATTTTATGAGCTGTAGTTGGTCATAATTTATTTTTTAGATTTGTTTTTTAATTTTTATTATGAATTTCTATTTTTGAAAAGTTTTCTAATATATTAGAAAATTTTGAAATAATTTTGGAAATTTTATTTTTAAAAATATTCTGTAAAAATAAATTTATCCATAATTTAGTATTTAGTATTTTTCTATTTTTTATTATAAATTTATATTTTTTGAAAGTTTCCTAATTTATTAGGGAATTCCATTTTGGGAAAGTTTCTAAAAATTTTGGAAAATTTCATTTTTGAAAATATTCTATAAAAGTAAATTTAGTCATAATTTATTTTCTATATATATTTTTTAATTTTTATTGCAAATTTTTATTTTTAAAAGTTTCCTAATTTGTTTAGAAAAGTTCTTAATAATTTAAAATTTTCATTTTTAGAAATATTCTATAAAATAAATTTAGAAAATTTAAATTTTGGAAAGATTCTGAATTTATTAAGAAAAGTTCTAATTTTGGAAAGTTTCTTGATTACTAGGAAATTTCTAATTTTGAAAAATGTTAAATCGATTTGGAAAATTTTTAATTTTGAATTTTCTAAATTAATTAAGGAATTCTAATTAGAAAAATAATTTGCAAAGGGAAAAATCTCAAGGAAAAACATAAGGATAGACATATAAAATGATGGGGCCACAAAAGTGAAAATCATGGGTCATGAATTTATATGTCTATCTCTAAGCCTTTCCCTGAGATTTTTTGCCTCTACAAATCATTACTCTTCTAATTATATATTTCCTAATTTGTTTGAAAATTTAAATTTAGATATTGTTTCCTAATTAATTGCATTTTCTTAATAGAGAAATATTTCCTAAATTAAATATGTAATTAAATTTTACAAAATTTATTTCCTAATTTAATTAAAGAAATCTTGATTTGTGAAATTAGATTTTAAGACATATTTTATTACCAAATACTATTATGACAACTATGAAATTATTCATTCTATACTTGTATGTCATGTAGATGCATTAGATGCATATCATCATTTTGCTATGTGTGCGATTTGTCTTGTCATTTATGCCATGCGTGTGATATGTTATATCATTTTATATGCCATACGTGCGACCTGACATGTCATCATTTATGTCATGTGTGTGATATCATATAGGTAGATTATATGCATGATGATAATGAGATCTAAATCTCATACAAAATATTAAAACCTACATCTTTCGTTAATATGATAAAAATCAGAGTTTGATTACTTGTTTGAGTTATTGTACCAAAGCCAAGTTCAACCTGAAATTAAAGATGTTCAGTCTATTGAGATACGATTTCATGATTACGGGTTGGTTTTAACTTGAAGTATTGATTTGTTGTTCCAAAGCCAAGGTCAACGTGTATATAGGTGATGTTGGGTGATATTCATTTGATGTATATTTGTTAATGTATTAACAACTCGATGTTTATACAAATATCAATTAGTTGATAGCATAATATGATAGTTGCATATATGTGATATGTAATCGGCATATCAGATACCTACCATTGCAGCTAAGAATGGCTTGTTGTGCCAAAGCCATAGTCGTTCTTATTTGAAGTGGATATCAACCCACTTGTAGAAAACCTACCATCTCCTAAATTCATAAGTAAGGGCTCTTGAATTTGATAAATAAGCAAGAATTTTTATTATATGTAAATAGTTTATATAATTAAACTCATCTCTCTCATATTCTCATGTTTGTATTTCTACGTTAATCATTTAATTATGACGTCTTTGAATTTACACTTGTTAATGGACTCAAACAAACTGATTGTGTAATGCTCCCAAAATTCGCTAACAAAGACCACATGCATACAAATTTAGGAAATAATAAAATATGGTAAAATATGATAATAAAATGATGTTGACTACATTACTGGTACATTATAAGTATTATTTAATGTAAAATGATAATAATGATACTAATAATAATAATAATAACATTAATAACAATGGTGATAAGTTTTCATAATTGTAAAAACTTATCAAAGCAAGATAGAACATCCACGTGTTTTAGGGCATAAAGGGGCCTGCCTTAGAAGGATTAGTGGGCCCAGCCTACTAACCCTTTGTATATCAAGGATTGGTCACTTTTCAAGGGGATTCAACTTAAAACTCACACGAACCCTAGGCTCTCAACCCTCACCTCTCGCAGCGGCACACACCCCATACCAGCAGAGATTTTCGTGAGTCATTTGGAGGCAAAGTCGAAGATTTAGGTGTCTTGCCCTCTCGGTGTTCTTTCTTTGCGTCAAGGATTAAGTTTTAGTACCTTCTACACACAAAGGCATGCTTCCAACCTTCTTTCTTTCAGCATTCATACAATACTTGTGAGATTGAAAATACATGCATGAAATATCTATTATGCACTGGTGTAACCACGTTTTTGCTTATTTTTGCAAGGAAAAAATTTGTATTTCATGTCATAGAGCTCAGGTTGCTCATGGATAGAAAGGGGGCTGCTGGTAGGGGAATATACGGTGCATGTTTGATTTTAAGAAAGATGATTAAAATGCATGATATATTTTTATAGAATGCTTACATTAAAATGTTATGGAATCTTTATGAATTTTAATGATATATGCTGAATATATATATATATATATATATATATATATATATATATATATATGTTGAATATAAATATGCTAAATATATGGTGCATGTTTGATTTTAAGAAAAAATGATAAAAATGCATGCTATATTTTTATAGAATGCTTACATTAAAATGTTATGGAATCTTTATGAAATTTAATGATATATGCTGAATATTTATATATGCTGAATATACGGTGCATGTTTGGTTTTACGAAAGATGATAAAAATGCATGTTGTATTTTTTTTAATTAAGTGATGAAAAATGTGAAAAAAAAAAGAAGAAAATTTTGAAAGATATGATTTGATTGTGACAAAGTGATTATGATAACGATTTATGGGAATTCTGGGAGGGAGAAGATGCCAGAGGGACCCCGTTTATGGGCCAAGGCCCCAGAGGGAGCCCGACACCAGATTCCCATAGGCCACGGCCCAGTGACAAAAAGGGTTGTTGGTGACCCCGCCAACTATAGGCTAAGGCACAGTAACGGAAAAGTGGTTGCTGTTGTCTCGCCGCTTGGTACCATGATTTTATATGCTAAGATTGATCAATCAACCCTACAATATAGCTGATCACGTATAATGAACGGAGCTCACCTAAGTGATTGTTATGATAAATTTCAAATGCTGGAATGATTAAATGTCAAATGCTGGAATGATTAGAAGGGAAAAAAAAGAAAAAAAAAAGGGGAAATGATTTATGCTATGGTTTTCTAAAGAAATGTTCATGCATGTGCTCATGCTTTTAATGACAAAGCTAATTTCATTAAAAGTATTTACAAGGTTGCATGCTGATATGTATATATATTACTTGTTTTAACGGTTGGAGCTTGCTGAGTCGTTAGACTCACTAGATTTGAATGATGCAGGTGAGAATGATGTTGATGATATAGGAGGCTTCGATGCTTGAATGGACTAGACTGACAGTGCACTGAAGCCCGAGGACCTTACGTGTTCTTCTGCCTTTCAATATTTCTAAATAGCTATTCTTAGGGGATTTTGATTTCATGCTTAGACTGTTTGGATAGGTTAGGAGAGTTTGACATTTTTTCTTTAGTCTGTCATATTTTATGCATGGATTGTCTTGGAAGGTTATGATGGTTAAATAATGGATGGGTTATTTTTTTTGTGGACTTACTAGTTTTCTTTTTCTGGACATTTTTACATTTCAGTTTACTTTTCCTTTTTCTAGAGTTTACATCATCGCATCTAACCCATTATTCCCTTTTGGTGTATACTGGTATATATAAGAATGAGTATATGGTATGGCAAAATGTTTTGTTTTTTATGTTTTCCCTGAAAAAAAAGTCAATAAAAGGCACAGTAGAAGTTAGGGATGTTTCAGTTGGTATCAGAGCTAAGTTTCTTGTAAAGGGTGGTGCCTACTGTCAGTTCCAGGAAGCTCAAGTTATCAAGCCCCAAGTAAGTTTAATGCTTCAATTGATATTCTATGATATCACCTGCATGCTTTTATGGAATATATGCTTCAATTTGCACGTCCACTTGATTTTAGAAGATAATTGATAAATATGCTTAAACATGCATGCTTAGATAATTCCAGCCAATAGATGGTTAATTGCTAGAACTAAATGCTTTATGAAATGACCCTTAAAAGGCTAAACTTAGTAAATGTAAATGCATGTTGGTTACGTACTGGATTGGGACGTTATTACAGTCATGCCACCGAAGCGTATTCTGTAGAGGGGTGGGCCAGAAGGATGTCAAGAAGAGGATCAGGATAGGGATAGAGGCGAGAGAGAGATGCATGATGCTCCGTCGCCTCCAGATGTTGCTACTCGAGTTCTCGAGGGGATGGCTAAGTTGTTAGAGTAGCATGCAGGTAATGCTAACAGGGGGTAGCAGCAAGATGTCTATATACAGTTTAGGAGGATGGATCCTAAAGACTTCTCTGGTACTACCGATCCATTCGTTGCTGAGGGATGGATCCGATCATTGGAGGTGATCTTCCGTTATATGAATATAGCGGATGCCGACAGGGTTCGTTGCGCCATTTATCTGCTAAAGGATGATGCTTCCCTATGGTGGGAGGAAGTTGAAGAAGGGGTTAACCTTAATACCCTGACTTGGGAAGGCTTCAAAAGGATCTTCTATGGGAAGTATTTCACCGTTGATGTGAGATCGAGACTGAAGAGGGAGTTCATGAGTCTCCGACAGGGAGACATGTCTGTAGTTGAATTTGTGAAGAAGTACGATAGGGGGTGTCACTTTGTGCCCTTATGTAACACCCATGAATTTTTATAAATACATGAGTATTATTCTCATTAAGAGCATGGAAATAAATAAAAAGAATAAGAGAAAAAGAAGAGTAAGAAACAAAATAAAAATAAGAGGTAAGAGGTGGAGGCCAAGGATTGAACCTTGAACCTCCCACCAATAATGGAGAAAGATTAATGGCATGATCACCACTAGGATAGAGAGTAGCATATGCATAGGAAGGAGTAAAAATGTTAGTTAAAGGAGAGAAGAAAAAATAAAGCAAAGAGCAAGAGAAAACCAAATTGCTCACCTCTTCTCCCTCTTGGTTAAGAGAAGGAACAAGAAGAAGGCAAGTTGTCTTCCTCACCCTTCCCTCTCCTCATTTTCGTGGGAATCAAGAGAGGAGTAATGGATGAATTAAGGGAAAGATTAATGAAGGCATAAATTCCTCTCATGATGAATAAATAGAAAAAAATGAGAAGTAAATCTCTCATTTTCCTCATTCTTCCTCCTCCTTCCTCCTTTTATTTTCTTCACCGAGACTAGGAGATCCTCCCACTCTTTAATCCGAGCACTAAGTCAAGTTCTTCTCCAAGGAAGGTAATTTCCAAGAAGAAATCTTCAAGTTCTAGCAGTTAGTTAGAGCCCTAGAGCAAATCATTTGATGATTGTATTGACTCATTGTATCATATTCTTGTATATTAATAAAGACATTTGGATTTTGGTTATTATACTTACTTGTATTGGTGTCAAATAAACTAAGTATAATAATGTCCTTGAGTAGACGGTTCTCAACTATATTAATCGGTTAGTTGAATCGATAGTGAGATGATATTGGGAACACTACTCTTAATCATTCCTAGTCGAGTATTAACATTCAGGGACAATGTTAATGCAATAAGACTAGCATGTAGGTCAACTCGATGACTTGATCTCACAAGTCATGGATATAGAGATATCAAGTTGACACATGGGTATACATTAGAGAATGTGTACTGAATGACCCGCCATGAGAAAGTATCATGGATCGTTATATGAGTGTCATATACTTTCTCATGTGGCTATTAGTATGACTACTAGTCCTTAGACCTGAAGTCACCATAGATCCCTACATAAGGAGTTATGTACTTTGGTTTCGTCAAACGTCACCCGCAACTGGGTGGACTATAAAGGCGATTACTGGGTATATAACAAATTATGCAGAGGGATGTGAGTGATGTAGATGGGATCTATCCCTCCTATATGACGGGAGAGACATCGGTATTCTTGATAGAGTGAGGCCACGAAGTGCATGACCATGCCTAAATGAGTCAATATGGGATATTGAGCTCATTTGATTTAGTGAGTCTACTTGGAGTTCAAGATTTAGATTGGTCAGAGGATGACACGGTCTATGCCTCACATTGATCAATCTAGATGTCTAGGATAGAAGGACACTTGTCATATATTGTGAAGAGTCACAATTAGTAGTCACAAGGTGATGTCGGATCTCGACATTCTTGTAACTTGGGTAGTAATGATGTGTTGCTAGATACCGCTCATTACTTATGCTCCTAAATGGGTTTAGGGCATTGCCAACGTTACAAGAACCTATAGGGTCACACACTAAGGACAATTAGATGGAGATTAGGTTCATATGATGAACCAAAAAGGATTAGATTCATTTGATAAATAAAATTGGATTAAGAGTAATCCTAATTGGGCTAACTTGAGTTGGACTCAAGTTGATTCATGTATTCAATGAGTATAATTTATATTATGACTCATTAAATCAACTTAATTTAATGAATTAGATTCATTATATTAAGTTGGCTTGAATCAAATGGTTAGATTAGATCAACCATGGAAGAGATTTGGTCAAGTTTGACTTGACTTGAGAGGAAGATTAAAAGTCAAGTTTGACTTGACTTTATGCCACCTCATTGGTGAGTTGGCATTGAAGTGGACCAATGATGTTACTCCACATCATCATGGGTGCCACCTCATGGAAGTTACAAAGTCATTCTCTTAATAACTTCACATTAATTACATTTAATGGGGGGTTACACTATGGGAAGTGGCCGGCCACTTTTGGTTTTGAATTGGATTTCAATTTGCTCATTCAAGTGATTATTGCATCTTCTTCCTCTCAAGCTCTCCCTCTCCTCCTTCCTTGGCCGAACCACATAGGTGCTAACACACCTTGGTTTTTGGTCATCTCCACCTAATTAGTTCGTGTGGATACTTCTAGAGGAGTGTCTATTTTGACACTCTCGAGATCCGGCACCGTTTGGACGAGCGGGAACGCGAAGGGCTACGCAACAAGGGTAAAGCTCTCAACACATAGATCTAGGAGTAGATCTAAAGTGTTTGAAACTTGTACTTGTATTTCATTCGGGTTTTTCCTTGCACGGATCTACGGCTTTGGGTGATTCGGGGTTTCCGCGACGCGAAAAGCGGTTTTCGCGGCCCGAAAAACCCAATAGTGGTATCAGAGTCACGTGCAAGGCTTGTACGAGTTTAATTTTTGGTTTTATGAAAACTAAACCTTCTGTGATTTTCTGTAAAAATTTAGTTTTTTATGTTTTTATGGGTAATTTTTCCGTAGAAGCGAAGCACAAGTATCTCGGCACTTGTAGGCTTCGGCTACCGGGAAGTTTTTCCTTAAACGGCTTCGTTTTGCCCCAAATCCGTTTGGGACAGTGGGCTTGGGTGCCATTAGATCGCAAAGGAGCAACTCACGATGGTTAGATCATGGGTAGGGGTACTGCCCCTAACCCCGCAACGGGATTTGTTCCGCGATTGCACCCGAAATCGCTAAAAACGAACCTGCCAGGAAGATTTTTCCAAAACGGCAATGTCTCGACCCAAATCATTTTAAGACAGTGAGTTTGGGCGCTGTTGGATCGCAAAGGAACCCTCGCGATGGTTAGATCGCGGGTAGGGGCGCTGCCCCTGGCCCCGCAAGGGGATCCGTTCCGCGATTGCGCCCGAAACCGCTAAACGGGACAACCGGGAAATTTTACTCGTAAAAATTGTAAAAAATTAATTTTAAAATTATAGAAAATTATGAAAAATATATAATTTTGTATTATATATTAATTTTGTGATAGTCATGGCCCAAAAACCCAATATGATTGGATTGTGTTGTAATTCATAATACGGCCTGCGTGCCGTTATGTGTTTGCGCGTATTGTATGTTTTTATTTTTCGCGACCTGCGCGTCGTGTCTTTCTCATATATTCTGGTTGTAAATTAGATTTAAACTCGAATGTAACTCGAGTTTCAAATTGTAATGTACAAATTGGAGCGGTGGAGGGTCCACACGAGACGGAGTTCCGAGGCGGGCACGAGCAACACAAGGTGGTCAAAGGGAGGAGCTTGGAGAAGCTGTTGACCCTAGGTTGACCATTCGATCTTCTCATTGGCTTGAGAGGATCGTAGTAGGGCCATGACTAAATCACAAATAGATTAATTAGTTAATTGCTTATGTATATGATGCATGTTTAATAAGTAATTAATTAATTAGTGCCTTACGATTAGATTAGATCTAAGTCGTGCACATGATGCACCCTTGCGATTAGATTAGATCTAAGTCGTGCACAAGATGCATCCTTTTCGATTAGATTAGATCTCGATCGAACCAACTCTAAATGCCTAACTGTGCCGTGATACCTATCACTACCTCGATCACATGTATTGTTGAATCTGCCAAAGCAGAGCAATACATATTATCTTAGTAGGGTATGGAGGGACAATCTTGGTCCTGCCTATCAACGAATGGGTGAATACAAACTCAATTAGATTGCGTATTCCTAGTTGCTCGGTTAGATCGAGTCAACTTTAGGCATTCTTCCAACGGTTGGAAAAGATAGGTCAAAATCACATCTATATTAACTCTCGGGCGTATTAGCCAAAGCTAACTCGAGTTTTAATATAAATACGGATATTGATTTTATAAACAAGAGTTGCATAGAGATGTAATTGGTAATCGTTACTTACCGATCATACTAAGTCTTGGGCGTATTAGCCAAAGCTAACTCAAGGGTTAGTATGATGTGGATCTTGTCCCACATGAATTATAGAATTCAGTGGGAGCATCATTTAGTTAAAGGCCTAATTAAATGATTAAGAATATGATATTTATTTCTACTTTTATTCTGTTGTAGATAACCATGACGTCAAATACGAACACCTTCTCCCTGCGATCTGTTCTTGAGAAGGACAAGCTCAACGGAGCAAACTTCCTGGACTGGTACAGGAACCTGAGAATAGTTCTCACTCAGGAACGTAAACTGTACGTTCTGGAGCAGCCCATTCCGGAGGCTCCTCTTGCCAATGCCCCACGAGCTGACAAAGATGCTTACAAGAAGCATCAAGATGACGCATTAGATGTGTCATGTCTAATGCTCGCGACCATGAACTCTGAGCTTCAGAAGCAACACGAGTTAATGGGCGCTTACGATATGGTTGAACATCTTCGTCAACTGTATCAAGGTCAAGCGAGGCATGAGAGATTTGAGATCTCAAGGGCACTGTTTCAGATGGGGCTCCGGTAGGCCCATATGTACTCAAAATGATTGGGTACATAGAGAACCTACAAAGGTTGGGGTTCCTCTTGGCCAAGAGCTGACCTGATCTTGCAATCCTTGCCGGATAGCTACAGTCAATTCATTCTAAACTACAATATGAACGAGATTGACAAGCCACTGCCCGAGCTGCTCAGTATGTTGAGAACTGCTGAGCTAAACCTTGAGAAGGCTAAGCCCAACACTGTTCTGATGGTTCAGAAACATAAGGGCAAGGGCAAGCCCAAAGGCAAGGGAAAGTCCCAAGCCAAGGGCAAAGGCAAGGCACTGAAGCCGAAAGGAGGGGTCGCCAAGGATGCTACCTGCTTCCACTGCGGTCCGACCGGGCACTGGAAGAGGAATTGCAAGGTTTACTTGGAGAATCTTAAGAAGAAGCGAAGTGAGACTTCCACTTCAGGTATATATGTTATAGAAGTCAATCTATCTATTTCTACATCATGGGTATTAGATATTGGATGTGCTTCTCACATTTGTACTAATGTGCAGGCGCTGATAAATAGAAGGGCATTGACAAAGGGCGAGGTGGACCTACGAGTAGGCAATGGAGCACGGGTTGTTGTTGTTGCTGTAGGGACTTATTTTCTATCTCTGCCCTCTGGGCTTATATTAGAATTAGATGAATGTTGTTATGTGCCTGCTTTGACTAAGAACATTGTATCAGTTTCTTGTTTAGACAAGAAAGGTTTCTCGTTTACAATAAAGAACAAATGTTGTTCCGTCTATTTAAACGATATGTTCTATTGTAGTGCACCTCTGATAAACGGACTCTACATTCTAGATCTTGAGAGCCCTATTTATAACATAAATACCAAGAAGTTCAAGTCAAATGACCTGAACCAAACTTATCTCTGGCACTGTCGCTTAGGTCATATAAATGACAAGCGCTTATCCCAGCTCCATAAGGATGGTTTGCTGGACTCATTTGATTTTGAATCATATGAGATATGCGAGTCATGCCTACGAGGCAAGATGACCAAGACTCCCTTTAGTGGGCACAGCGAGAGAGCGACTGATTTGTTAGGACTCATACATAGTGATGTATGTGGCCCTTTCAATGTCGCTGCTAGAGGCGGTTATAGGTACTTCATCACATTTACTGATGACTTCAGTAGATATGGTTATGTGTATTTGATGACACATAAATCTGAATCCTTTGAAAAGTTCAAAGAATTCAAGAATGAAGTACAGAACCAGCTTGGCAAGAGTATTAAGGTACTTCGATCAGATCGAGGTGGTGAATACTTAAGCCATGAGTTTCGTGACTACTTAGCTGAGTGTGGGATTTTATCTCAACTCACTCCTCCTGGAACACCACAGTGGAATGGTGTATCCGAAAGGAGGAATCGTACCTTATTAGATATGGTACGATCTATGATGAGTCACACAGATCTTCCGACATATCTATGGGGATATGCTCTAGACACGGCAGCTTTCATTCTCAACCGAGTTCCATCCAAGGTCGTGATAAAGATACCATATAGGATATGGACTGGGAGAGATGCCCAGGTGTCTTTCATGAGGATTTGGGGCTGTCAGGCTTACGTACAACATCAAGTCTCAGACAAATTAGGACCCAAATCCAACAAGTGATAGTTCATCGGATATCCCAAGGAAACTAAGGGATATTACTTTTACATTCCCAGTCAGCACAAGGTAATTGTGGCAAATACTGGGGTCTTTCTAGAAGGGGACTTTGTTTCTAGAAAGACTAGTGGGAGCGCGTTCGATCTTGAAGAAGTTCAAGATGCGAACAATAGCACTGATGCCTCGATGGAAATTGAACTGGAACCACAAAGTGTTGTGGATGATGTTGTTCCACAAGGAGTTGAGGAACAACAACCAGTTCAAGTAGACATACCTCTTCGCAGGTCTGATAGGGTACGTCGTCAGCCTGAGAGATACTCATTTCTCTTGTCTGACCATGATGAAGTTGTGCTCATAGAAGATGAGTCTATCACCTATCAGGAAGCTGTGATGAGACCAGATTCTGAGAAATGGCTAGAGGCCATGAGATCCGAAATGGAATCCATGTACACCAACCAAGTATGGACTTTGGTTGATCCACCTGAAGGGGTAAAACCCATTGGGTGCAAGTGGGTCTTTAAAAGAAAGACTGACATGGATGGACTTATCTATAAGGGTCGCTTGGTAGCTAAAGGTTTCAAGCAGATTCATGGTATTGACTATGATGAAACCTTTTCTCCAGTAGCGATGTTTAATTCCATTCGGATCATGCTTGCTATTGCAGCCTACCATGACTATGAGACATGGCAGATGGATGTCAAAACCACGTTTCTGAATGGAAACCTGCTCGAGGATGTGTACATGACACAACCTGAGGGTTTTGTAGATCCACAGCATAATAGTAGAGTATGCAAGCTGCATAGGTCCATTTATGGACTAAAGCAAGCTTCTCGGAGCTGGAATTTTCGATTCGATGATGTAATCAAACAGTTTGGTTTCATCAAGAACGAAGATGAACCTTGTGTCTACAAGAAGGCTGTAGGAGATATAGTTGTCTTCCTCATATTGTATATGGATGACATACTACTCATTGGGAAGGACATCCCTATGCTTTAGTCTGTCAAGACCTGGCTAGGGAGTTGCTTCTCAATGAAGGACTTAGGTGAGGCATCTCGTATTCTAGGGATACAGATCTATAGAGATAGATCTAAGAGATTGCTTGGCCTAAGTCAGAGTACATACATTGACAAGGTACTCCTACGGGTTGCCATGCAGAACTCCAAGAAGGGATTTCTGCCGATGTCACATGGCGTGAGTCTTTCGAAGACTCAAGGTCCCTCTTCTAGAGAGGAGAGAGACCGCATGGATCAGATCCCTTATGCCTCAGCCATAGGATCGATCATGTACGCCATGCTATGTACTCGACCTGATGTCTCGTATGCTTTGAGCATGACGAGCAGATACCAGTCAGATCCAGGTGAAAGTCACTGGATAGTGGTCAAGAATATTCTTAAGTACTTAAGAAGGACTAAAGAATATTTCTTGATATATGGAGGCAATGATGAGCTAGCTATAAAGGGTTACAGTGATGCTAACTTCCAGACCGACCAGGATGACTATAGATCGCAGTTGGGGTTCGTATTTTGCATTAATGGTGGTGCTGTCAGCTGGAAGAGTTCGAAGCAGGATACAATAGCTGATTCTACAACAGAAGCCGAGTATATTGCTACATCAGAGGCAGCAAAAGAGGCAGTTTGGATCCGCAAGTTCATCACTGAACTTGGGGTGGTTCCTAGCATCGCTGACCCAGTTGAGCTCTATTGTGACAACAATGGAGCTATAGCACAGGCGAAGGAACCTCGCTCACACCAGCGGACCAAGCACATGCTACGGCGCTTCCATCTCATTCGAGAGATTATCGATAGAGGAGATGTGAAGATTTGTAGAGTACCTACAGAGGCTAACATCGCAGATCCCTTGACCAAGGCTTTGGCACAGAGAAAGCATGATGGTCACACTAGGTCATTAGGCCTTAGAGCCTATACTGATTGGCACTAGTGCTAGTGGGAGATTGTTAGTTAGAGCCCTAGAGCCAATCATTTGATGATTGTATGGACTCATTGTATCATATTCTTGTATATTAATAAAGGCATTTGGATTTTGGTTATTATACTTACTTGTATTGGTGCCAAATAAACTAAGTATAATAAAGTCCTTGAGTAGACGGTTCTCAACTATATCAATCGGTTAGTTGAACCGATAGTGAGATGATATAGGGAACACTACTCTTAATCATTCCTAGTCAAGTATTAACATTCAGGGACAATGTTAATGTAATAAGACTAACATGTAGGTCAACTCGATGACTTGATCTCACAAGTCATGGATATAGAGATATCAAGTTGACACATGTGTATACATTAGAGAATGTATACTGAATGACCCGCCATGAGAAAGTATCATGGATCGTTATATGAGTGTCATATACTTTCTCATGTGGATATTAGTATGACTACTAGTCCTTAGACCTGAAGTCACCATAGATCCCTACATAAGGAGTTATGTACTTTGGTTTCGTCAAATGTCACCCGTAACTGGGTGGACTATAAAGGCGATTACTGGGTATATAACAAATTATGCAGAGGGATGTGAGTGATGTAGATGGGATCTATCCCTCCTATATGACGGGAGAGACATCGGTATTCTTGATAGAGTGAGACCACGAAGTGCATGACCATGCCTAAATGAGTCAATATGGGATTTTGAGCTCATTTGATTTAGTGAGTCTACTTGGAGTTCAAGATTTAGATTGGTCAGAGGATGACACGGTCTATGCCTCACATTGATCAATCTAGATGTCTAGGATAGAAGGACACTTGTCATATATTGTGAAGAGTCACAATTAGTAGTCACAAGGTGATGTCGGATCTCGACATTCTTGTAACTTGGGTAGTAATGATGTGTTGCTAGATACCGCTCATTACTTATGCTCCTAAATGGGTTTAGGGCATTGCCAACGTTACAAGAACCTATAGGGTCACACACTAAGGACAATTAGATGGAGATTAGGTTCATATGATGAACCAAAAAGGATTAGATTCATTTGATGAATAAAATTGGATTAAGAGTAATCCTAATTGGGCTAACTTGAGTTGGACTCAAGTTGATTCATGTATTCAATGAGTATAATTTATATTATGACTCATTAAATCAACTTAATTTAATGAATTAGATTCATTATATTAAGTTGGCTTGAATCAAATGGTTAGATTAGATCAACCATGGAAGAGATTTGGTCAAGTTTGACTTGACTTGAGAGGAAGATTAAAAGTCAAGTTTGACTTAACTTTATGCCACCTCATTGGTGAGTTGGCATTGAAGTGGACCAATGATGTTACTCCACATCATCATGGGTGCCACCTCATGGAAGTTACAAAGCCATTCTCTTAATAACTTCACATTAATTGCATTTAATGGGGGGTTACACTATGGGAAGTGGCCGGCCACTTTTGGTTTTGAATGGGATTTCAATTTGCTCATTCAAGTGATTATTGCATCTTCTTCCTCTCAAGCTCTCCCTCTCCTCCTTCCTTGGCCGAACCACATAGGTGCTAGCACACCTTGGTTTTTGGTCATCTCCACCTAATTAGTTCGTGTGGATACTTCTAGAGGAGTGTCTATTTTGACAGTCTCGAGATCCGGCACCGTTTGGACGAGCGGGAACGCGAAGGGCTACTCAACAAGGGTAAAGCTCTCAACACATAGATCTAGGAGTAGATCTAAAGTGTTTGAAACTCGTACTTGTATTTCATTCGGGTTTTTCCTTGCACGGATCTACGGATTTGGGTGATTCGGGGTTTCCGCGACGCGAAAAGCGGTTTTCGCGGCCCGAAAAACCCAATACTAGCCCTCCCAAGCAAAGGAAATCAAAGGAGGCACAAGAAGAAGAACCTTCTTCCTTCCTTAACAACTAGAACACTTTTCTCATTAGGAAAAACCACAAGCGAAAGGATGTAAGTTCCCCTCACCTGTGGTACAATAGCTTTGTGATTGTTATGTAAAAATATTGCTTAAAAACCTAGTGTTGTTTCATGAGGGTTTCGGCCAAACAAAAAGAAAGAGTTTAAAGAACCTTGAAAACCAACTAAGATATGCTCATGATGTTGCTTATGTTATGTACCTTATGGTAGGAGGGTTAAACTAATATTTTCATGCTAGAATGTCTGGTTAGAACATAAATTTATGAACTTAGATTTTCGGCATAGAAGGAACAAAAGAACTAGAAGAGCTCTAAACCTAAACCAAGCATGTTCCCTTGTTCTTATGATGTGTACCTCATCATAAATGGTGTTGTTAATGTTTTTCCCCTCTTATGTCAACTTAAACTTGATTCCATATTCATGTACATTCGGCCATGATAGAGTTGAGGGCCTAGAAGGGCTTTAACCTAAAAATTTAAGCATGCTATGATTCTCATAGGACAAGATATGAAGCTAATATGACATGCCATGATCTTAGGTTAAGTTGAACAATATTTCTTATGTATATGATGATTCGGCCATTTTAAGACTTGAACCCTAGGAAAGTTTAAAGCAAGTCTAAGATACTTATGATCTACTTGATGAAGAGATATGAAATAAATTAATGTTCACATGTTGCTTGAAACTTGAATCCTTGTTCTTTAGCATTCGGCCACAATTATTTTTAAGAACTAGGATGCTTAAATTTCTAAACTAAGTGGTCCATGTTATTCTTTGAAATGAATGCTAGGAAAGTTCTTATGGTCTTCATGCTAATATGCCACTAGAAACTTAATTCCCATGCTTACAAGATTCGGCCACATTAGGTTAAAAGGCTTGAGAAGCTTGAAACTTAGACTAAAAGTACTTATGGTGATTCTCATGATATGTATTGATATGTTAGTATGAAGATCAACCTTTTCATGTTGCTTGTAACCTAGAAACATGTTGCTAGGGTTTCGGCCATGTTAGGGTTAAAGGCTTAGAGAACTTAGAACCTAAATCAAATATGCTCAAGTGGTTGCTTATGGAATATGATATGAAAATTGTTAGGGTTGTTCATGCTTGTATGTTGTTAATAACCCAAAAGGAGGCTTAATGAGTTTCGGCTAGGTTATGAAAAGGGACCTAGAAAGTTTGGAACCTATACCTAACATGCTTAAGATGCCTCTTATGTCATAAGAAATGATAGATGTTTAGGGTTCACATGTTCTTTTGTTGCTTGATAACTTAAACCATCTCTACATGTTTCAGCCACCACTTGTTACTAGGGTTAGAGACCTAATTGTGTTCTTCCATGAACTTCACATGCAATGCTTTATGATATGTGGAGAGTATGACATGCTGTGATGTTCATTGTATATGTTAGGTCCTATTCATGACATGCCGTGTGCTTGATTTCATGATATGTTATGTGCTCATTTTCATGATATGCTGTGTGCTAAATTTCATAATATGCTATGTGCTTATTTTATGATATGCTGTGTACTTGATTTCATGATATGCTATGTGCTTATTTTCATGATATGCTGTGTGCTCAATCTCATGATATGCTATGTGCTCAACTTCATGATATGCTATGTGCCTAAACTCATGATATGCTATGTGCTCAAATTCATGATATGCTGTGTGCTTAAACTCATGATAGGTTGTATGCTTAATTATGCATGTGTTCATGATACGCTGTGTGCTCAAAATCATGATATGCTGTGTGCTCAAATATACATGCTTTAAGCTATGCCTAAAAGAGTTGCTTCCCTATAAGTGGGATCAAGAGCACTCTTCATGATATGAATATGACATGAGTGATATGGACTATGTAAATATGACATGCTATTTTACTTTTAAGGCTTATACCAAGGGTGGGCTCCATAAGCGTCCCGGGGTCGATGGACTAAGAAACGGGCCTCGTTAGGGATGGGCTCCTAAGTGCCCCTAGGTCGATGGACTAAGAAACGGGCCTAGTATATTCCTTGTAGGGTTCAAGACTTGCTACCTTGGACCTACTAGGACGCGCGCATTTATGTATGTAGTACAAGCCGGGATCCCCTCTTATGTTGAGATTATGTTTAAGTACCTATACTATATGTTTTAACAAGACATGATGCATGTTTTAAAAGTTCACCTTGCATATACTTTTTGAATATGCCATGATGAGTATGATGTTCATGCTATGATATGCCATGCTACCTTGTGTTTATGCCATGATATCTATGATTGTGCTCATGATACGTATGATGATCATGTATGATATGCTATGATACTTTATGCTTTGATATATGCTTTGTGATTGTTGACATGCTATACGGATTTTGTGAGTAGGAAAGGAAACTTACTGAGCCATGAGTTCTCACAGCTTACTTTCTTGTACCACAGATAAGGGCAAAGGTTGGATGAACTAAGGGAGCAGCAGGAGGGGCTAGCAGGTTGTGTGTGGTAGTGACTAGCTAAAGAAGAAAAGACCTGCTTTCATTAAATATGAATTGTGCTTAGTTGATATTTTTTATGATTGTAACTCCATGACATTTTATCATGTTAACTCCTATATGTCTTGAAATAATGTAAAGCATGACATATGGATTCTATGTTTTAAAAATTTACAAGTAACACTTCCGCTGTAATAAGTTAATAAGTTGTTAAGTAGGGTAAAGTAACCCCCGTGGCCTTAGCAGGAGGGGCGGGGCGTTACAGTATGGTATCATAACCAAGTTAGCCTCTCACTACACACATGTCAAGCCTTCCTCCTGCCGCTCCAAGTAAGAATTTATATGTTTAAGTTAAAATTCTTTTGATTTTGATGCCTTAATATTATGCATGTCTACTTATCTTGTCTGATTATGATAAGTCACAACTATAGGATAGGTATGCATGATGGTAGAATAAGAATGATAACGACCTTATGTTAACGTGGATAGAAATAACGATAATTTATTGTCGTTTAATGAAGATAAGCATGGCTAGGAGACGCACTACTCGAGCAGACGAGACAGCGACTCCACCGGATCTGACATAGGTAGTTACCGACCTCCAGCGCCAGATCACGGAGCAACAACAGCTGATCACGACTCTAATGGGTCAGCAAGAAAATCCTGTCACCCGGCCAATGAATCAGAACGCTGTGCCCATTATTCCAGTAGCCGCACCAGTACCGCCGATAGCCCCTATTCCGGTGGTACGATAGGAGTCCTACTTGATCCAGTGGCTAAGGTTGAAACCGGAGAATTTCTCAGGTACTTGCGAGCCATGGGACGCCCAGGCATGGTTCAAAACAGTAGAAAGCATAAGCAGAGCTATTGGACCAGCCTGTACCGGAAAATATCAAATGTGTATCGTTCTGTTTTTCCGGAGATGCAAGGATGTGGTGGGAAAGAGTAAAGGCTAAGAGACAAATTAATCGATGACATGGATGGACTTCGAGACAGAGTTCTTTGAAGAGTTCTTCGATATGCAAGTGACGAACCGACACTATGACGAGTTCACCGAGTTCCGGCAAGGTGACCTATCAGTAAACGAGGCGGTAAAATGCTTCAACCGTTTGGCACGCCTATGTCCAGAATTGGTTCGCACAGAAAGAGAAAGGGTCAGACTGATGCTGAAGATGCTTCGACCCGAGATAGCATTAAATGTGGCCGGCGGAGTTAATAGACCGCAGACTACAGAGGAACTAGTCAGCAGTGCCTAATCACAGAACACTATCAGAAAACAATGAACGAGAATAAGAGTCAGTCCCGAACAGAAGGACAGAGACCCTCAGGCAGCAAGACAAACTGGAAGGGGACCTCTACCGGGAAAAGGAAGCAATGGGACAATGCAAAAAGTGGGCCAACGAATAAACAACCGAGGTACCCTCAGTGTACTATTTGTGGAAAGCTGCATTCCGGATTATGTCACAAAGGTACAAGAAAATGTTATAATTGCGGACGGGAAGGACATTTGGCCAGGGACTGTTCCACTCAGTTCCAAGCACCACACCAGCAGAATAACCAGAACAGGAGTGCCCCTCCACAACTACACCAGATGCAAACTGCGATAGAAGGGACTTCAATCAGCCAAGGAAGATTGGAAGCCCCGCCAGCGACGACAAACGCCAGGGTTTTCTCGCTTACTAAAGAAGATGTGGCAAGCGCCTCTACTGTCGTTACAGGTCAGCTGCCTATTTTCAGTCAGTATGCTTTAGTATTGTTTGATACTGGGGCGACACACTCGTTCATCTCAGCACCATTTATGAAGAAATTAGACATGCCACCCCAAACACTAAATGGCACGTTCTTAACAACCCTACCATCTGGGGAAGTCATGCCATCAGATCATATGCCGCAGGCTGTACCTATTCGAATTGCAGACAGGGAACTCTACAGCAATCTGATAGTACTCGACATGCGGGATTATGACGTTATACTAGGCATGGATTTCCTGAGCAAGTACGGTGCCTCAATCGAGTGCCATAAGAGGAAGGTAGTCTAACGACCTGAAGCTGAACCGATGTTTGAATTTATTAGGGAATCTGGGAAGGAAACTGAAAGATTCTTATCAGCTGTAAAGGCACAAAGTATGTTAGATCAAGGGTGTGCTGGATTTCTAGCACACGTAGTTGATGCAAGACAAACCAGGAGCCAGAAGCTAGAAGAGGTCAGAGTGGTATGCAACTATCCGGAAGTATTTCCTGATGAACTACCAGGATTAGCACCCGATAGAGAAGTAGAATTTACGATTGAACTAGTTTCGGGTACTAAACCAATCTCTAAAGCACCCTATCGGATGGCACCAACTGAATTAAAGGAACTGCAAGAACAGCTACTGGAGTTACTCGACAAGGGACTTATCCGCCCTAGTCACTTTCCATGGGGAGCTCCGGTACTGTTTGTGAAAAAGAAGGATGGGTCTATGCGAATGTGTATAGACTATCGAGCGCTGAACAACGCAACAATTAAGAAAAGATACCCTCTTCCACGGATCGACAATTTGTTCGACCAATTGAAGGGAGCAACTGTCTTCTCGAAGATTGACCTAAGATTCGGCTATCATCAAGTGAAGGTGAAACAAGATGATATACCCAAGACAGCCTTCCGAACAAGATACGGACACTATGAGTTCGTAGTTATGCCCTTCGGAGTAACAAATGCCCCTGCGATATTCATGGATTTGATGAATCGGGTATTTACAGCATACCTTGATAAATGTGTGATCGTCTTCATTGACGATATCCTCATCTACTCAAGAACCCAGGAGGAACATGCTGAACATCTGAACATGGTACTACAGATTCTCCGAGAAAAATAACTGTATGCAAAATTCTCCAAGTGCGAGTTCTGGCTAGATCGAGTAGTATTCTTGGGTCATGTCATTTCCAAAGATGGATTCATGGTAGACCCAAGCAAGATTGAAGCCGTACGTAACTGGGACAGACCAAAGAATGCCAGCGAAATCAGAAGTTTTCTGGGATTAGCAGGCTACTACAGGAAGTTCGTAGAGGGTTTTTTCTAAAATTGCAGCCCCTATGACGGGTCTTACCAAGAAAAACAAAAAGTACGAATGGACAGATGACTGTGAGAAGAGTTTTACGGAATTAAAACGGAGACTGGCCAGTGCTCCGATCCTTACTCTTCCGGAAAGTAACAAAGGCTTTGATATGTATAGCGATGCTTCCTTACTAGGGCTTGGAGCGGTACTCATGCAAGATGGCCGAGTCATCGCCTATGCCTCTAGACAACTCAAAGAGCATGAAAGGAATTATCTCATTCACGATTTAGAACTGGCAGCGGTAGTCTTCGCACTGAAAACATGGAGGCATTATTTATATGGAGCCCAGTGCAAAATTTATACAGACCATCAGAGCCTGAGGTATTTCTTCACGCAGAAAGACCTAAATATGAGACAACGCAGATGGCTCGAGCTAGTTAAGGACTACGATTGTGAAATCTTTTATCATCCGGGAAAAGCAAACAAGGTAGCTGATGCACTCAGTAGGAAGTTCGGCACCACTTGATATCGCTATTCTAAGTTCGAGGACGAACTTTCTATGAGGTATGGGTTACTGTAACACCCATGAATTTTTATAAATACATGAGTATTATTCTCATTAAGAGCATGGAAATAAATAAAAAGAATAAGAGAAAAAGAAGAGTAAGAAACAAAATAAAAATAAGAGGTAAGAGGTGGAGGCCAAGGATTGAACCTTGAACCTCCCACCAATAATGGAGAAAGATTAATGGCATGATCACCACTAGGATAGAGAGTAACATATGCATAGGAAGGAGTAAATATGTTAGTTAAAGGAGAGAAGAAAAAATAAAGCAAAGAGCAAGAGAAAACCAAATTGCTCACCTCTTCTCCCTCTTGGTTTAAGAGAAGGAACAAGAAGAAGGCAAGTTGTCTTCCTCACCCTTCCCTCTCCTCATTTTCGTGGGAATCAAGAGAGGAGTAATGGATGAATTAAGGGAAAGATTAATGAAGGCATAAATTCCTCTCATGATGAATAAATAGAAAAAAATGAGAAGTAAATCTCTCATTTTCCTCATTCTTCCTCCTCCTTCCTCATTTTATTTTCTTCACCGAGACTAGGAGATCCTCCCACTCTTTGATCCGAGCACTAAGTCAAGTTCTTCTCCAAGGAAGCTAATTTCCAAGAAGAAATCTTCAAGTTCTAGCCCTCCCAAGCAAAGGAAATCAAAGGAGGCACAAGAAGAAGAACCTTCTTCCTTCCTTAACAACTAGAACACTTTCCTCCTTAAGAAAAACCACAAGCGAAAGGATGTAAGTTCCCCTCACCTGTGGTACAATAGCTATGTAATTGTTATGTAAAAATATTGCTTAAAAACCTAGGGTTGTTTCATGAGGGTTTCGGCCAAACAAAAAGAAAGAGTTTAAAGAACCTTGAAAACCAACTAAGATATGTTCATGATGTTGCTTATGTTATTTTTGATCAGGAGATTGTACTCCATGATTATTATTGTTTGATATATCTTACTATGCATGTTAGCTTGATATCCGCTGAGTTGTTGAACTCACCTCGTTGCTTTATTTTTATTTTAGGTTGAGGCTGTCAGGAGATTCCAGTCGCTAGTCTCCCACCTCATGTAGATATGGTTTTCTACTTTTGGACTTTTGTTTCCTTATTTTGTGATCTACATGCGTGTGATGTATTGATCTTGTACTTGTGGATGTTATATCGAGTTTTGATCTACTACCCTTGTTTTCTTCTGCAATGGTTTTCCGTTGTGGGTTGTGTTTTCCTCGAGTAGTAGAGTAGGTTTTATAATAAACTACATGTTGTGATTTGTTGTGTAGTTTGCTAGAGGTTGATTTATTATAAACTGTGTGGATTGTTTATTTAATTATGATATTTGTTCTGGCCGTGTTGGCCGAGGATTGAGAGGCCCTGAGGGCTATGTAGTCAGGCTCTAGATTGTCACCCGTACAAGGGAGATGCTGTCGAAATTTCACAGTCAGGGACTCCCCCAGGGCGTGACAATTTATATATTTGAATAGTCTTAAACTCATTTACTGAATGTCTGCCATATGATTCATAGCATGAGAGAACTTGTGATTAAATCACAACTAGTGAAAGTATCTACATGGATAATTATGAAAGTATTGAAACATTCTAGAGTCATTGATGTGTTCAAACATTATCAATTCTGTGAGACTAGCATGGGTTATTCTCCTTGGTCTAACCAAGCAGCTCACAAGCAGGAAATATTGAGACGTCAAGAATTAAACGTGGATGCTAGTTATGGTAACTAGTTGATTGGAGTGACCTGTTATAAGGCTTCATATGGTCCTCTATATATATGGATATATCTATGAAGCACTTATTGTAGCTTGAGTGCAAGTTTCCTTTGACTTGAGGTATTCAAATCACCCTGGTTATGAAGACTTATACTTTGACATCTTAAGAAAAGCATCTCCTTGGAGATGTGAACCTGATGTGATTATATAAGTCAAAGTGATCGAACGTGTTAGGATAACTCACAGAGGATTCACCCTCCTTGCGATGAGACGTATACCCTATGACCACTTGTCAGAATTATTACTCAAAAGTCTTTGTAAAGTATCATATGTTAAGAGTATGAGACTCTTAGACACTGTAGGAGTAAGTTAAATCCGCTAGGAAGTATTATTTGGACTAGGTGTGACATTGTCTATCTTGTGGGTGCAAATACATAGACCATGTCCTCCTGAACCAATTGGGTATAAGAAGAGTGAAAGAAACAAGACATGACTCACTGTAATTGCTGAAGGGTTCAAAAGTAGTTCTAGAATAAACTGTGATTTTTTGGTTAATTGAGGATTATAATGTACTACTAGGTATTACTCATGATCGATCCATAATTAAATAGTTAATTATGGACGACCAAGATAAATCGAGAACCTATTAGGTCATATGCACTACAAGTATCTAAAAGATATAAAACAAATTTGAACATTTAATTTTCAAATCAAGAGATAAAATATTTGGTTGGATCTGATGAAAGACAAATATGAAAGATATTTTATCAAAACAGAAATGCGGATGGGTCATATCTTTTATGAAAAATTAGGCCCTCTTTAGTTTAGTAATGAACCAAATTGGTTTGGTTTAAACCAAATTTGTTTGTTTGTGAACCAAACAAAGAGATTAATGAGCTCTCTCTCTCTCTCTCTCTCTATATATATAATCAATCCAATTCATTATTCAGGAGTTTAGTTTTTTTTGGAAACCTAACCTCTCTCTCCTCTCCTCTCTCTACCACCGCCCACCTCAAGCCATGAGGAAGAGATTCTTCTTTCTCAAGCTTTCGTTTGTTCTTCCTTCTCTTGGATTGCATCGCCATCACACTTGCATAGTATAAATCGGAGGCGAACCTTGTTGCTCGCTGGAGTTGTCTTAAGAAATCAGCATGGATATGAATAAAGGCGAGGTTTGTGGACATCGCTAAAGTTGATACCCTTTCCTTTACACATCATCTGTAAGGTACGACTAGAATAATTATTATTCTTAATTTTTTTTTATGATTTTGTCTGCGTGATTATATCCTAGATGTATGTGGTGTATGTTGTAATAAATAATTTTATTGTCCTAATTTTTCTTCCGCTGTATGTTTTGTGAAACGTGCTTAGCACATACTACAGGTTACATTGGGCATACCCCAACATGGGGCTCTGCCCTTTCCTTTGGGAATAGTTTTCTCCTCTAGGGGAAATCCTCTAGCCTCCATCTTTGCCAATCCACACCATTTGTTCTCTGGACCTCCGGAGAAACGGAGCACCTCCAACAATGCTGGACTTCATGGATAAGCATTTCTCTTCTCTTTATTTCACATATTGAGTTGTAGCATGATATTTCTTTGTCTATTGATTGTATCTCCCTTTGCAATGGAGTAGATTCTCCAATTTTTAGGATGTAGGAAGTATTTATGATGTGATGTTGATGTATAAACTATGTATATGTCATTTCTTTGTTCAATGAAGTGTTTATGTTATGTTCTATATGTGTTTTGTCTTATACATGTCTGATGAAATATGTGTGTAGTGTATGTATAGGGATTGGTCACCTTGTAGAAGAGAAGTGCTAGATTGTATGACCGCAGAGCCCTATGATAGGTGGTAACTCTTTAAGCGGACTTTCTAAAATGATCCTCTTACTAGTAAACTAATTTCTCTACAAAGGACTATCTACTTAGAGTTTAGAGGATTCTCTCAAATTAATATTAGTAAGTGACTTGTGTAATCTAGAAATATATAACCAGGGAGCCCTGTGACAGAGGGTAACCCTTGAACCAGACTTGCTAGGATACCACTTCTACTTAGTTTCATTAATCTATTGTTAGGAAGTCAATCAGATAACTCTAGAATAGTATACTCGGGGAGCCTTAGATTAATCCTTTAACTTGACTTTCTAGAGTTGCTTATTTACTTAATGACATTAGAATTTGGGTAAACTCTCTGGTACAATCATCATGGATTTGGGACAAACTTTAGCTGGAAATCCTACAAAGTGTAGGCATGGAGGTAAGGAGATGATAATACATAGGGACATTAACTAGCATCATAATGAAACTGAACTCCTAAAATCATTCTCCCAAACCAACTCTTCTCTCTTGATCACTTGCTCTCCTCTCTCTCTAGCTCTCTTTCTCTCAATATCTAGCTTACAAGCTTTCAACCAACCCTCGATTGTATAGATAATTCATCGTGCTAACACAACTAGTGCTTAATCAACAGTTCCTGTGAGATTGATATTTTTATTACTTGACGACAGTCGTGCACTTATAGTAGCATATCATGCTCTTGGACTTGCCGGCAAGCAAAGCAAAGGAGAGGCAATCTAAGCACAACTTATAGCCACATTCTTGTTGTTATGCCCTGAGGGAGTCCCTGCCCGACACACATATAACATTTCCCACCTTATGATAATGTATGTAACCTGGATACATAGTTATAAGACTGTACAATAATAATCCCCTCAGCCCACACAGTTGGAATTATAAACAACCATGCAATATACAACCCACACGGCTAAAATTATAAACAACCACACAGTATACAGGCCAATAGCTGAAACAAATAAAATACAACAGAAGACATATATATATGGAAAACCCAAAAATTAAAAGTGACAGACTGCTAGCCGACTAGACTTTACATAAGAACCATCAGAAACAACAATAGTAGCTATAAGATTACACTAAGTCCAAGTCAAAATTATTACAATACCAAATCCTTAAAGAAATCCAAGGAAATGTAAGAAAAGCATAAAGTCACAATAAAAGTTGTCCTCAGATATGATGTGGGATCAGCAGACAGGATACTTCAAGTGATTCTATAATCATCTACCAATAACTTTAGAAAAATGAATATATACAAATAGGGTGGTGAGTCTGGGTTGACTCAGCGGGTATTAGACATGATAGTGCATATTCAATATAAAATATGGGGATCAAAGCCAGTGTTATTAAGGAAATAAGAGCATGATCCTCTATGACATAATAAATGTACATAATCATAACTGATATAATGAATGTAACGCCCCGCCCCTCCTGCTTAAGGGACGGGGGTTACTTTACTTACTTACTTATTACATACTTACTTGCATCTTAATAATCTTTTCTATTTAAAACAGCGGAAGTCTTGTTTATAGACAAGGTCACATAGCATACTTTACATGATTTTAAGTCATAATACCAAAAAGCATGATTAAATGTCATGGAGTCATGAAATAAAAACATAAACTAAGCATAATTCTTATTGAATAAAAGTAGGTCTTTCTCTCTTAGCCGAGCCACTACCACATACATCCTTCTTGCCCCTCCTGCTGCTCCCTTAGTTCATTCATTCCTTGCCTTTATCTGTGGCACAAGGAAAGTAAGCTATGAGCACACAAGGCTCAGTAAGACCCTTTCCTACTCACAAAAAAAAACGTATAGCATAGCATAATCACAAGGCATAAAGCATGGAGTCAAACTCATCATATCATATATAGGAGCATCATATCGTAATTTTCATAAACATAAAATACAGAACGTCCTATCATATCATGTCATAAAAAAAAACCTCAACTTGTATCATGTCATAAAGTACATCATGGCATATCGTAACATAATTGTAAGGTATCATGGCATATCGTGACGTAATCATAAAGTGCATCCTAGCATATTATAAGATAATCATAAGTATCATGGCATATCATGGAATAATCATAAAGTATATGTAAGATGACTTTCAAAACATGTATCATGAAAATAAATGCAACATGTCTTTTGAAAACTTATTATATACATACTTAAACATAATTTCAACATAAGGAGGGCCCCGGCTTGTACCACATACATAAATACACGCGTCCTATGTAGGTCCAAGGTAGCAAGTCTTGAACCCTACAAGGCATACATACTAGGCTCGTTTCTTAGTCCATCGACCTAGGGGCACTTAGGAGCTCATCCCTAACGAGGCCCGTTTCTTAGTCCATCGACCCCGGGGCACTTATGGAGCCCACCCTTGGTACAAGCCATATAAAGTAAAGTAGCATGTCTTACATATCATGATTCTTATCATATCATGCATATCATATTTCTTAACATATCATAACACATGCATAATTTGGGCACACAGCTCATCATAATAGCATGCATAATTTGGGCACACAGCACATCATAAAAACATGCATAATTTGGGCACACAGTACATCATAATAGCATGCATAATTTGGGCACACAGCTCATCATAATAGCATGCATAATTTGGGCACACAGCACATCATAAGAGTTATCAACATGCATAGATCATGGGCATACATAAATAACATAGAAGCATAGCAAGTTCTTATCATATCATGAAGCATGGCATGTGAGACACATGGGGATCATAATTAGGTCTCTAACCCTAATATCACATAGTGGCCGAAACATATGGTTGTAACTTAGGTTAACAATCAACATATAAGCATGTGAACCTTAAACCAATATCATATCATATATCATAAGGAACATCATGAGCATGTTTAGTTTAGGTTCTAGGTTTCCTAAGCTTATAAACTTGCCATGGCCGAATCTTATCAAGCCTTACATTTGGTTAAAAATCAACATACAAGCATGTGAACTCTAAACCAATATCATATCATATATCATGAGGAACATCATAAGCATGTTTAGTTTAGGTTCTAGGTTTCCTAAGCTTATAAACTTGTCATGGTCGAATCCTATCAAGCATCACATTTGGTTAAAATCAACATACAAGCATGTGAACTCTAAACCAATATCATATCATATATCATAAGGAACATCATAAGCATGTTTAGTTTAGGTTCTAGGTTTCCTAAGCTTATAAACTTGTCATGGCCGAATCCTATCAAGCATCACATTTGGTTAAAATCAACATACAAGCATGTGAACTCTAAACCAATATCATATCATATATCATAAGGAACATCATGAGCATGTTTAGTTTAGGTTCTAAGTTTCCTAGGCTTATAAACTTACCATGGCCGAAACTTGTTAATCATGTAACTAGGTTTCATGTGGCATAAAAGCATGGTAAACCCTAGACCATTTTCATAGTATTTATTACAAAGAACATCATGAGCATGCTTAGTTTAAGTTCTAGGTTTCCTAGGCATATAAACTTGTTGTGGCCGAAAGTTCATGGAGCATGAAATAAAATTCTAACCAACCTACAAGCATGAGCATATCATGTTAACTTCATATCTTGTCTTAAGGAAAATCATGGCATGCTTGGTTTAGGTTTAAAGTTTTCCTAGGCCCTTAATCCTACCATGGCCGAATATTTATGAGCATGAAAATAAAGTTCAAATCAACATACAAGCATGAGCATATCATGTTAACTTCATATCTTATCTTAAGAAACATCATGGCATGCTTAGATTAGGTTTAAAGTTCCCCTAGGCTCTTAATGTAAAATACCGAAAAATAGGCGAATATTAATAAGGAAATTTTTCGGGAATTTTTCGGAGCTCGTTTGGACGAGTTAACGGGGATAAAAATGAGGTCCGGAAAAGCCTGTTTAGGCTACCATATTTTAATGAGGAAAAGTTTTATTTCCTTTTTCCTATTTCCTTTTCTTTTTTCTTTTTCTTTTTTTTCTTTTCCTCCCCGCGTGTCGGAGTTCCTCCCCAACCCCGACGCCAATTTCCCCTCATCCTTCTTCCCCCGAGCCCTAACCGCCCTAACCGGCGATCTCTTCCACTTCTTCTTCTTCTCCTTTGCCCGAGCTGGATCTTTCCTCTTCCTCCTTCCTCGCGACGCCCATCTCCACTGCCAGCACTGCCGACGCACGGAGCACTGCCGCCAGCGACGCACGGAGCACTGCCGCACACCCCCGGTGCCCTAGCATCTCCGCCGACGCCACTGACTCCTCTCGGCCGCTTCTCTGTGCCGGCACTCGAACCCCAGCGCCGACCCCCTTTCTCTGTGCCCTAGCATTTCCGTCAACACCGAGTAGCGCCGACCTTCTTCTCCTCGCCGGCACTCAAGTCGCCGCTGTGCCCTAGATCTTTGCCGCCGGCCACCGCAAGCCCTAGCTGGCCATCGATGCCCGTTGTCCCTTTGCTGTGGAGATCCCCGCCGCCGTCACTTGAGCTAGCCGACCATCAAGAAGCCTGCTGCCATCGTCGATGAAGCTTCAGCCACCTACTCGAGGTGTTATAAGGACAACTAACCCTAATTGAACGTGGAGTTATAATTAATTAGGTTAAAATATTGGATTTAATCTAAGCTTCGGGTTAGATTCGATTTATTTAGTTTAGCTAGTTACATTTGGAATTAGCTAAAATTATATGTTTGATATTACAGGATTTTGATTCGAGACGAGCGTCTCGATGAGGGATCTATTTCGGATACGATCCTCTCATTGGAGGCGGGTACATTGACTTATCTTTTAAGATATTATCATTTGATATGCATAGTAATATTTAATGAGTAGTAATATTTATGTTCATTTCTGCATTAGTATGTCATTATCTATTACCTAAGCATGCTGTATTTATTACCTACTTTTGCATTCATGTTCCTTCGATCATTTATGTCCTTAAGCTAATGACTTACCATTCCTTATTATGTTTAGGACATTGATTAATTTTACCATACCTGACCTGTGTACCTAGATCATATTATTTGATCCATATATCTTTTGGTACACATTTTACAGAGATGGATAGGATCAGGATATTTCCATACTTAGTGTCATGCATCATCTTGCATGATTACATGCTGTGCAATTGTTGGCTCCATTATTGTTGAGCACATCGCCAGTTATATGGATCTGCACACACAATCACTCATGGGTTAGTGGTTTTATCAGGCAGGGTGTGTTGTAGCAGGTTGCTCTGTCAAGGGCTTCGCTGGTCCACTCATGGGTAGTGTGACACAGCGTGGTAGCAAGACAGGGATCCCTCCTCTAGAATGGCTCAGGGAGATGAGAGCATTGAGCTCCCCCAATTATGATTTGGGGTAAGGAGGATAGGTCTACTCCGACAGCATCCCGTCCACTCGGTCTCTCAGGGGCAGTGATGGCAGAGTGCACGGTTATCATAGCTCTACCCACTCGGTCTCACCATCGTGTGTGAGACGGCTGACTGGCGTCAAGGGTGACCAGGACATGTTGCATCATATGCACTGACTGCATTTATTACTTGTGTTTGCTGCACTTTATATGCTGCATATTTGGTGGATGCATATGTTTGACATGCATACAGGATTTATGATACTCTCGGTCTGACAACCTTGTTATCCCTATACCAGGTCCTGGTTAATACAGATACTCCTGCTCCTTACAGTTTTGCATTTTTCATATGATATATCCAGGAGACTGTACGCATATTTATTATTAGTTGTTATTTCTTACTATGCATGTCAGTAGTTACCCACTGAGGAGTTGACTCAGCCCGTTGATATACTATTTCAGGTTGAGGCTGTCCGGAGGATTTCCAGTCGCTAGTCCCCCCTCCAGATTGTGAGGATTTCTATTTTGGATCTTTTCTTTGGTTTTCTTATTATGTTATCGTCTATGTTTTCAGACTTGTATCTTTTTGGCACTTGGATCTTGTATGGACCTTTATTATCGATGGGTTTTCATTTAGATGTATGCTGGTGATTTGAATTTTAGAGATGTAGTTGAGTAGGATATTTGAGATTATTTCTTTATCGTTGCTTAGGTTTAGTTTTTACTATTAAACTGCGTGGGCGCTTGCTTATTTTATATATGTATAGTTTCGGTCGTGTTGGCCGTGTATGGTTATGTTGTAGAAACTTTCATATTATCACCCGTACAAGGGAGATGCTGTCGAAATTTCTTCTGGCAGGGACTCCCCCGGGGCGTGACACTAGCCACATTAGTGCAACTTCCCCCATCTATAATCATACTACATACCTTGTCTTTGATGTGGCAATGGGTATGAAATATGTTGTCTCATTGTTCTTCATCTTCTTCCTTCACTTGCACATTTAGAGCACACCTAGTGACAAGGGCTTCACCTTAAATGACATACTCTTCTACATTACCTTCCATCAATGGCGGAAAGGCATTATCATCTTTGAAAAGAAGGAATCTTCATTTGATATTTCCCAAGTTTCTATCAACATAATCACTCATCCTTCCCCTTCTACCACCAATTTTGATACCACCAGATCTGCCACTAGAAGCTCTATCATCAATGTCCTTAGAAATGCCATCATCATCATCATCATCATTATTGTCTTCACGGTTATATTGGCTTGAACTTCATGTAGGAATTCTCCCAGCTTAGCTGTTTTACAATTCAGTAATTACAGCATTTTGTCTCTCCAATCTGTCAATGATTTGATTGAATCTGATTTCCATGCGTTCCAAGTGTTTCTCTAGGTCTTGCTTCTTCTCCACTTATCGCCATTAATGCAATCTATTGTCACTCAATCACTCAACTCACTAATGTTAACTCTTTAAAGAACTTAGAATTGTGGCAATTCCTTATAAACGATCATTGACTGATTGAAAATCCCAAAGGTATTAGGATAAAAGATAGGAATTGATAGAAAGAATGCAAATTGCAGAATTGAAAACTTAAATTAAGTTCAGAAAGAAAATTTGTTAGAATTGAATCTAGACAAAACTAAAAAATAAAGATACTTAAAATAAGAACTGAAAAGGAATTTACTAGAACTTAATTTAGACAGGAGTCAGAATTAAATTTAGGCAAAACTTTAAAGGAAATGCAGAATTGGAAAGTGCAAGTATACTAGGCAAAACTTTTATTTTGATTGTATGAATATTTAGTTAAGACCATTCCAATTCTCCTTTTCGCCATGCATAAACTGAACCAATAATTAAGATAAGCATGAAAATGAAAGCTTCAATAAATACGGATACATCCAATACATCGAAACTCATTGCCCATGGATAAAGAAATACCGTTTCAAAAACAACAAAAACTAGAGCAAACATGTAATAATGATTTCAGAATTGTAACCAAGCATCCCCTATGGGTTCTATACCCGATTTATAACTAGATAGTTTCTCAGGTCCTTCCCTAACCGAGGCTAAAACTCTGGAAATTACAAATGCCAAGATAGGAATAATGCTTGATATTATCATAAATGCCCAGAAAATATCATATTTGTGAAGCAAAAACATAAATGTACTCCTATTAATGTGGTGGAATAAAAGAAGGAGAAAAACAAGTTGCACAACAAGCTTATGATATGGATCATGCTCAACCTACTCTAGATATTAATGATGATCCATTATGCACGAGGCCCAATTACAAGGGCTAAGGCTAAAAAGATGATGGAAGCACTTAATGAACTAATTGAAGATGTGAAGGCCAAAGCTACCATTGAAGAAGGTTTGACCAAGAGCAAGTCATCCGGCTTAGTCAACCTAATTCAAGCATTAGATGAGCTGAATTAGCATTTATGTCTCATATCTATGTAGTATGGATATGTAGGCTCAATTTGGACTCAATTTCTACCTTTATTTGGGTTGTAATAATGCCATAAACTTAAAATGACTAAGTAGTCTATATAGCCCTTTACTAAATGGACTTTCTTTTGGCCTTTTAGGGTTTTTTGATCACCCTATAGCTATAAATAAATGGGGTGACGGCCACACATGTATCCTTGACATATTTTTCTATCTAAAGCACGGTGGGGTTCTCACTTGTTGATTTTCATTTAACTAGAACTTATCAAGATATCTCCTTATGGCATTCAAAGACTTATCAACCTCAATCCCAAGATTGTGGCGTCTCCCATCTTCTATACCAAGGTTCATGCTTTCCTAAGCATTGGGTCAAGGTTTCTTTTCATTCATCTTATCGTTTTAGATCTTCCTTCTTTCTATCTTTAATTCATTGTGGGTTCTTGAGATATCTTTCTCGTTGGGTTCACATCACATTCTAAATTATGTTCTCTTTTCTTCTTCCAACTATAGTTTCAGGATTTGAAACTCAAAGGCAATCTAGCTAGATTCCCCCAAGATTCATCTTTTAAAGAAATCTCATTTGGCACTAAAATAATAAGATGCTAAGTTCTTGTTGCTGCTATCCAAAATTCACAATACCATTTAGCACGAATATGGATTCTTTCAGATTCATACAGTTCTTTGCATTTCCTAGTTTATGTGCTTACAGTTTTAGAAATTCCTATTCTGAACTTGTAGATTTGTAGATTTATAGAACTATTAGAGAATACTGCCATAAGGTTTCAGAATATTTAAAAAGTTAAACAAAATAGTCAGATTTGAAGGAGTTCAATCCCAAATAATTTCTGCACTTCTGAAACTCAGAAAATAAGTTCATAATTCATTCCAAGAGTTCGAACTTTTGGCTGGTTCCTGAAGTCTACTTAAAGCTTATGGAAAGTAACCATTTTAAACTAGAATGATTGAAACATAGATTCAATTCATCACTAGTTAATTAGTTGTACCATGATCCAAAGAACAATAAGATTTGTAGCATTAGAATTCTCTCCATTTTATAGTTTCAGAAAATCTAGGATTCAGTCCCCTAACAGCAATTGCGCAGTTTTTTTTCCAGTTTTAAATTTGCTGTCTAGTCTAGATTCAATCATCATGTTCCCCATTTAAATAATCTTATTGTATTTCATTTTGAGATCCTTATTCTGTTTCCTTTCTGAAACTGTTCTAAACTGTGAAGTCTACTTATCTAATTGAGACTTGAATCAAGTATTATCATTCCAGTCTGAAGATTTCTTATTGTTAGCTTCCCTTGTTCTACACTCATGAACATATCTCTCCTAAGAAATCAAGGATTTGTTGATCAAAAAATTAATCAAATTTGTCGCATGAATTTTTTTTTCAGATAACATCTTTCAAGATTTGGACTTTCAAATCATTTGAGGAATGACAATCACCATACATCAAAAAGTAATCAAGAGTTTTACTCTAATCCTTACACCAAGCATTTAATAGATGAGGGGTCAAACTGAATCCTTATTCAAGCTATTCTTCAACTTTCCAATAACTCTCTGAGGTTAAGGTTTTTTTTGGTTTGATATGCATCTTAACTTGTTTAGTGAAGTAGTATCAAAACATCAAATTCAATGTGGTGAAAGCTCATAGAGAACAAATTTTAATTCAAGCATTAGAATCTCCTACATTTGGAATTCAAAATTCAATCTTAGAACTTCCAAAATCACGGTGGATTCTGAAATCTATATCTCAGTCCTTAGTTTTAGAATTGGGATTTCAATATAACATCAGTTTAAATCATTAGGAATTCAATTTATCAAAGGATAACATTCAATATTAGACTAACAAGAGATTAATTTGAAGTTGTTACTATTGAGAAACATCAAAGAGATTTGTCATAGGGACCTCAGGTGAACTATGGAATTCAAAAATTAAATTTCCAGCATCAAATTTTGGCTTCAGATGTATAAATTGAATTCTTTAAAATGAGTCTCCATTATTTCTCAAGCAAGTATCAGTTCTTAAATGGCTTCCATCTGCACTTATTCAAATCCTCCTTTGGAAGATAATCCATATGAATCTTTTCTAAGCATTCCACATCACTGATTCTAGTACTAAAGTGTAGCTGGCCAATTTTGGACTCTGGATCTATTAGAATTACATGCTCTCGTGTAGGCATTGTTTCAAAAACCTCTTAAGGTTTATAAACACTTCCAATTCCTGCCTTCATCTTTCTAAAATGTCACTGTCGAAATAAGATTCAACAGAATACCTTTTCTTTAGTTTCAGAATTCTAATTTCCAAGTGATTATAGCTTAGTGCATGGGGAGTTCAGCTCAACAGATAATCTCATTTAGAACTAAAATAACAAAAGATTGAACTCTAGTTGCTGTTGTCCGGAATCAATACAAAATTTGCACTAAAAAGGGTTTAAATTCCATTTCCAACATTCTAAATTCAAGTTCAAGTTTTCAGATGTGTCATTTATATTCTGAATTTTGCAACTTTTTGAATTCAAGGTTTCAAAAATTCAAAATCAAATGAATGAAGACATCTGAATTCTGATTTTTTTTTCTAATTCCAATTTCAGAATATAGTTGGAACTTCAATTCCAAGTTGTTGTTGATAAGAAAATTCAATAAGAATTGGCACATAACTTAGCAATTATTTCTGAATTCACTAGTAGCATATAACACTTCTCTCAACTTTTTTTTATGTTCTTATTCTTCTCCACTTTGATTGATCTACATTCCTTAATTGTTACCAATACATCTCTAAACCAGAACACAACAACATAACTCAATAATTCAACTCTAAACCAGAACACAACAACATAACTCATTAATTCATCATGATCTGTAACTTCTTTTGGATAGATTATCACTTTAGATTTAGTGAGCAACTCTCCAAGGATGTGTCATACACAAGAACTTCATTTCTAGCCAAGATCATCCCGTATGATTACCCAATTGTTGACAACAACTACTTCAAATTGATTTAAAATTTTGATAACAAATACTCAAGAACATAATCACCTACTCTAATCAATACAACATTTGAATCAATTTCAAATTCAACAATTTGAATAATGTAGCATTATCAACCCACTGAACAAGTAGCATACATCAACACTTTCAGCTTCTTTAAATTCAAAAATTAGCTTCAAAGATTCAATTTCAAAGAAATTACAGCCTTGTTACTCTTGATCCAGTTTGTAGGGTTCTGAAATAAGGTGGGAGGAGTGTGAATAAAATAACAATGAGGCCAACACAATTCCAACAATGTACCAGGTATGTTGCGCACTCATTCTCAAAGAAATCCAAAGAATGCCCCTTTCTCCAGTTGCACAATATCATAAAATTGACTAAAATTTCCTCATCATGCTCAAAACATCATCATGAACCCATCCAAAACCTTCAACATCCTCAAACATATGTCAACCCTCACCCACACTTAAAATTTTGGACATCCTAACTCATAAAAAAAATCAACCAAAACTCTAATGATGAAAGCAAAGCAAGGTGACAAAAGTTAATGTTTTTTTGAGTGAGTTATTCAACTAGAATTTGGAAGGAAAAGAATTCAAAAGATGGGGAAAGAAATATCCTTCATCATATTCATACATGCCAATGATATCGTGATTTCTAAAAAAGCAAAGCAAATTCTAGAGTTCAATTGTCATGAATGCATATCAAACAAAAAGAGAATAAAGCATAAGCATATAGTAGTCTTCTCTAGGTAATTTAGAAATCAAGCTCGATTAATCAAAATAAAATCAATCACCATACAAACCAATATCATGCATAAAAAGCATTCAATCATGTCTAATGACCTAAATTTGATGGCCAAACTTAATGAACTTTTACGATTCTCACAATATTACTAGGAAAAATTGAGGAAATTGCAGCAAAAAAAACTATGCAAAGTGTAAAGTAAGAAGAAATTTATTAAAAGTAAAGCAATTAAAGCAAGTAACAATCAAAGCAAAGAAACAACAAGTGTAAAGATAAAGAAAAATTTCAAGTAAAAGAAAAACAAGAAAAGAAAAGAAAGGAACAAACTCCCTTTTATTCTCGGTAGTTGCAAATAATTCAGAAGTAAAATCCACGCTAGTAGTGGATTGGTCCTTCCTGGTAGATGGAGTTAGTTCAGATGTAAAATCCACTATGGAAATGGAATACAATGCATTGAAGTAATAACCGCTTAATCTACTACATGCTCCTTCAAAATTCATCCTAGAGGTCAAAGATGGCTCAACTAAAGCAACCACTCCAGGAGCCTATAAGATGGGAAGTATAGATCTCTGGCACGCATGCGGGATAAGAAAAAGATGGGACAACATCGTGTCTATAAAAAATGTATCAAGAAACAAGTCACACCTAATGAAATCAATAATAGGCACCTCCATGGAATTTTATAAAAATCAATAGAAATACTAACCTTGAAGTGTTGAACGATACCTGGTGGTTCTAGAATAGTGGATGTAACTTTCTCTTGGGGTTCTAACTCTGGCTTAGATGGTTGTATAACTTGATGCTCTGTTTCTACAACACAAGTCCCTAAACTCCCATCATCAACATCTAGTTCAGGTGATGGTGCAACTAAAAATGGTGATTCCTAGGGTATTGCTTCTATAGTACAAGTCCCTACACTTTCATCATCAACAAAATCAATTCCTGTAACACCAATAGTATCAACTACAATTTTGAAACCATAATTTGCAATAACAATATCATCAGAATCAGAATTATCTATAATATCACAACACAAAAAACTAGAGAAGCCCTGTAGAGCCTCATAATCATAATCAAGACTATCACAGGCTCTACAATCCTTCTAATCACTAGAGTATTGTGCTTGTCACTGGACGATGGATGCCACAATTTGATCCAACTATATTTTCACATTCTGTAGTGATGCTTCAATTTGCTTTTGTGATTCTATACTGAGGTCATGAATTGTTCCCTAGGGAATTAGTTCGATGCATTAGACTTGGTGTGACCATATGGCCTAATGCACATAATCGGGCGTATCCATCCATGACTCGGCCACACTTAATGGAAGAACGCTAAGCATGGTCAGTCGTTCATGCATGAAAATTTAAGTATTTTAGATTGAGACTCTAATTGTGCGTACATTTATTTTGTTTTGGGTTCCTAGATTGCTTTCACGAGGCATGTGACATTGAGACTCTGATTGTGCATGTATTTATTTTGTTTTGGGTTCCTTGATAGCTTTCATGAGGCATGAGACATTGGGACTCTAATTATGCATGCATGCATTTTGTACTCTTCCTTGTTCACTCTCATTATATAAGGGAGGGGCATCTTCATATGAAGTAACTTAGTTTTGGTGAGATTTGTGTGCTCTCTTAGTTGTTGAAAGGACTTCTGAACTTATCGAGTTTACTCTCGTGGTGTTCAACCCATAGAAACTTATCACCCTTGGTGTAGCATTTCCTTGTCCTTCGTATGCTTGGATTGTGCTGGTTCTTGGTTACGGGTCAAGACTCACACTCTTGTCTTCTAGTTTTTAGGGTTCTATCCATTGTTGTCTCGGGTTCCATCATATTTATTGGTAGAGTTTGTATCAATAAATAATCAACCTATTATTGTGCTTCTCTCTATACTTGAAATTTGAATGATCCACCCAACTAAAATTAGATATTGAATCAGAAGTAAAATCCACGCCAGTATTAGTCATTGAATCATACCTAATTTGTTGTTATGGTTGATAATATTGAGGCTCAAGCTAGTACCTCTTAATTTAATTGAAATAAATCTAATGGAACCTTTTTTTATGTACTTTTGTTTCTTAATTTTTGTAATTATTATCTAAATCTGAAATCTCATATATACTCACCATCTATACTTTTGCTTCACAATTTTGATCTACTGGCCACTTTATCTTCTAATGAAGGTTCATTGTCTGATAAATTTGGCATTGTGTCTGAAGTTGCATTGATCATTAGGAAGTTCACAGATCCAATTTCCATGAGTGAAGATTCCTTTAGAACGAAAGCAACTAATGATGCTCCAGTACGCTGTTGTATCAACACTTCTATGTATTATTTTATCCATAAGCATGTTTGACTTTCTTTTTTAGTCTGTTGTAGATTCACTACTAACATAACAAATTAACCTTATTGCAGCCAGTGAAGAGCACTTTGACAATATGTGGTGACATTCGTGGGCAATTTCATGATTTGGCAAAATTGTTTCAAATTGGAGGCAAGGACTACTTCTTTCCTTGACATTTGATGAACTATGACCATAAATCATTTCATTGGTTAAATCTTCTCATATTCTTGGGTTAAAAATTAGGATAACTATGAGAAAATTATTTTATAGCTTGAGGTTTCGTTTCCATAACATTATAATATTTAGTGAGAACTTGTTTTGTAGGTTTAAGTATGTAGACTAGGATGGTAACAGAATCATTACATTTTTTTATGCATTACTTCATTTCTCCAAGTACACGACTTTTTTTACTGTTCTTACTTAGGTACTAAGTGATTTTGTTACTTTAGAATTGTATAAGCCTATAATTGTTTCTATTAGTAGTTATGTCATTTTGCTTGCTCTAAATTCCTCTAGATGCAATCCCAACATCGAAGCAGTGCGCTATTCATGTATTCATAGAGTATAATATCAAAAGCTATCTAAATGAAGCATGGGATGAATCTAACCAAAGGAAGGCTAGAAAATCTTGTGCATAGTAAATTGACTTAAACCTTTTTAGTTAACTATGAGAGTAGATTCCTTTTCAGTTATTTCTAATGTTGTATTAGGTTTGGATGTAAAAGACTTATTAGTATTTCATTTGTAAAATTGACTTAAATGTTTATTATATAAATAAAATTGTATATTTAAATTTTAATTGTATTTTTAAAAAAAATATTTCTATATTAAGTGATGAATAAATTGTGATAATGCCTAAATTTAAAATTTGGATAATATATTTTAAATAAATATTAATGAATTGTGATGATGTGATAATTATAAGTGTTTAACATCACATCCTAACTACAGCGTGTGGTGCGCGCTGTGAATACTCTTAACCGCAACACGCACCATACACTACTCTTGCTCTTAACCATACCGCATGGTGCGCACTGCGAACACTCTTAAATCGCAACGCACGGTGCACACTATAGATGTTCTTAACTGCAGTACATGGTGCAAACTGTGAATGCTCTTAATTTTAGCGCATGGCGCGCGCTATCGACGTCTTATGACTTTCAATAGCTTACAGTTGTGCAGTATGCGATGCAAGTTATGGATAACATAATTGTGTTCTGCGGAAAGTCATATTTGTTGTAGTGTCCATTGCCCTTAATCTGGTTAAACAAGACTTAATCACTCTCGATTTGGGAATCCAATTCTCAAACTCGTTTTAAGTTTTTCAGATAAACTCATAGTGCATGTGACCCAATAGATCCCAATTTTATTAGTCATTCGTAATTAATCATTAATAATGAATTGATCATGAGTGACACCTAGTAATACATCATGATCTCCAATTGATCAAAAAATTAATGGTTGATCTTAGAAGGACTTCTAAACCGTTTAGCAATTATAGTGAGTCATGTGTGGTTCCTTTCACTTATCTTATACCCACTTGGTTTAAGACATGGTCTATATGTTAGTCCCCATTAGGTTGACTACGTCACACATAGCCAAAGTCATAGTTCCTCATCCCATGGATTCAAATTACTCAAACATCGGTCCAAGAGTACCATACTCTTGACATATAATACTTTGGCCAAAGACTTCGAGTAATAATATTGGCAAGCAGCCGTAGGGTATACATCTCCTTTTATAAGGAGTAGTGAATCCTTTGTGGTCTATCCAAACAGTTCGGTCACTTTAACTTATACCCAATCATCTCGTACCTCCCCTATGGAGATGTATTAACTAATATGTCAAAGTATAAGTCTCCATGATCAAGGTGACTTGAATACATCAAGTCTAAGGAAACTTAGACTTAAACTGCAATGAGATTTGTTAGCAATTCGAGCCGCAAAAACCGCTTTTTGCTTTGCGGAAACCCCGAAGCTAGCCATAGATCCGTGCAAAGATAAATAAAAATTCATGTACATGTTTGTCTACACTAGATCTACCTTAGATCTACATGAAAGAAGTGTTACCCTTGTAGCGATGCCCTTCGCTTATCCCGCTCGTCTAAATGGTTGCCAGATCTCATAGAGTGTCAAGTGTACACTCCTCTACACGTATCCACACGGACAAAAGGTGGAGAAAAATCACTTAGAGTGTGCTATCACCCTTGAGAGGTTTCGACAATGGAGGAGAGGGAGAGAAGAAGAAGAGAGGAGGAAGAAGAAGCCTTGAATTCACTTAATGTGGCTGGCCACTCTTGAGAGGTTTTAAACCTCCATGTAATACCAAGAGTCATGGATCTTGGTCTCCCTCATGAAGTGGCACACAATGATGTAGCCTTGATGATGTGGAACATCATCATTGGCCGGCCCATGCCAAGTCACAATGAAGTGGCATTTGGTCAAGTCAAACTTGACCCTTCATCTTCCCTCTCAAGTCAAGTCAAACTTGACCTCTTATCTCCCATGGTTGATCAAATCTAACCTTTGACTCAAGTCAATTTAATTTAATGAATCTATATTCATTGAATTAAATTGACTCAATGAATCATAGTCTAAATTAGACTCATTCGACACATGAATCAAATTGAGTCCAACTCAATTAGTCTAATTTGAATTACTCTTAATCCAATTTGGTTCATCACATGAACCTAATCCTCTTGGTCCATCATAAGAACCTAATCTCCATCTAACTGCCCTTTGTGTGTGACCCTATAGGTTCTTGTAATGCTGACAATGCTCCTAAACCCATTTAGAAACATAAGTAATGAGCGGTATCTAGCAACACATCATTACTACCCAAGTTACAAGAATGTTGAGATCCAACAACACCATTGTGACTACTAATTGTGACTCTCACAATATGTGACAATGTCCTTCTATCCTTGACATCTAGATTGATCAATTGAGACATAGACCGTGTCATCCTCTAATCAATCTATCACTTGAACTCTAAGTAGACTCACTCTAATCAAATAAGCTCAATATCTCATATTGACTTATTTGGGCATGGTCATGCACTTAGTAATGTCACTCTATCAAGAATCATGATATCACTCCTGTCATATCGGAGGGATAGATCCCATCTACATCACTCACATCCCTCCACATAATTTGTTACATACCCAGTAATCGCCTTTATAGTCCACCCATTTACTGGTGATGTTTGACGAAGCCAAAGTATGCAACTCCTTTTGTAGGGAACCATGGTGACTTCAGGTCCAAGGATTGATAGTCATACTAATAATCACATGAGAAAGTATATGACACTCATATAACGATCCATGATACTTTCTCATGGTGGGTCATTCAGTATACATTCTCCAATGCATACCCATGTGTCAACTTGATATCTAATATCCATGACTTGTGAGATCAAGTCTTCGAGTTGACATACATGCTAGTCTCATCGCATTAACATTGTCCCTGAATGTTAATACTTGATAAGAAATGATTAAGAGTAGTGTTCTCTAATCATCTCATTATCAATTCAACCAATCGATTGATATAGATAAGAATCTTCTACTCAAGGACGCTATTATACTCAGTTATTTGGCACCAATACAAGTAAGTATGATAACCATAAACAAATGCCTTATAGATATATATAGGAATATGATACATAGAGTCCATACAACAATCATCACATGATCGGCTCTAGGGCTCTCACTAACAATCTCCCACTAGTACTAATGCCAATCAGGGTAGGCTCTAACACCCAATGACCTAGTGTGACCATCATGCTTTCTCTGTGCCAAAGCCTTGGTCAAGGGATCAGCGACGTTAGCCTCTGTGGGTACTTTGCAAATTTTCACATCTCCTCTATCGATGATCTCTTGAATGAGATGGAAGCGTCGTAGTATCTGTTTGGTCCACTGGTGTGAGCGAGGTTCCTTAGCCTGCGCAATTGCTCCATTGTTGTCACAATAGAGCTCTATAGGATCAGTTATTCTAGGAACCACCCCAAGCTCAATAATGAACTTGCGGATCCAAACTGCCTCCTTTGCTGCTTCTGATGCAGCAATATACTCAACCTCTATTGTAGAATCAGTAACTGTGTCTTGCTTCGTACTCTTCCAGCTCACAGCACCACCATTCAAGCAAAACACGAACCCAGACTGCGATCTATAATCATCCTAGTCAGTTTAGAAGCTGGCATCACTGTAACCCTTTACAACTAGCTCGTAATCGCCTCCAAATATCAAGAAATATTCTTTAGTCCTTCTCAAGTACTTAAAAATATTCTTGATCACTATCCAGTGACATTCCCTTAGATCTGACTGGTATCTGCTCGTCATGCTCAAAGCATACGAAACATCAGGACGAGGACATAGCATGACGTACATGATAGATCCTATGGCTGAAGCATAAGGGATCTTATCCATGCGCTCTCTCTCCTCTCTAGAAGAGGGAATTTGAGTCTTCGAAAAACTCACACCATGTGACATCAACAGAAATCCTTTCTTGGAATTCTGCATGGCAAACCGTAGTAATACCGTGTTAATATATGTACTTTGACTTAAGCCAAACAATCTCTTAGATCTATCTCTATAGATCTTTATGCCTAGAATACATGCTACTTCAACTAAGTCCTTCATTGAGAAACAATTCCCCAGCCAAATCTTTACAGACTGCAGCAAATGGATGTCATTTCCAATGAGTAGTATGTGATCCACATACAATACAAGGAAGACAACTGTGTTCCCAACAACCTTCTTGTAGACATAGGGTTCATCTTCATTCTTGATGAAACCAAACTGTTTGATCGCATCATTGAATCAAAGATTCCAGCTCCGAGAAGCTTGCTTTAGTCCATAAATGGACTTATGCTACTTGCATACTCTGCCAGTATACAGTGGATCTACAAAACCCTCAGGTTGTGTCTTGTACACATCCTCGAGCAAGTTTCCATTCAGAAACGTGATTTTAACATCCATCTTCCAGATCTCATAATCATGGTATACTGCAATAGCAAGCATGATCCGAATGGAGTTAAATATCGCTACTGGAGAAAAAGTTTCATCATAGTCAATACCATGAATTTGCTTGAAACTTTTAGCTACCAAATGACCCTTATAGGTAATAAGTCAATGCATGTCAGTCTTTCTCTTAAAGACCAACTTACACCTAATGGGTTTGACGCCTTCAGGTGGATCAACCAAAGTCCATACTTGGTTGGTGTACATGGATTCCATCTCGGATCTCATGACCTCTAGTCATTTCTCAGAATCTGGCTCATCACAGCTTCCTGATAGGAGGGAATTATGAGAAGCACCTGTACATTAGTACAAATGTGAGAAGCACATCCGGTATCTCATACCCACGATGAAGAAATAGATAGATTGACTTCTATAATTGTAATGCCGGAAAATTCTCAAATTAATTTTAGAAATATTCTATTATTTTTTTTGGAATTTTAGGATATTTTTCTGGAATTTTTAGAATAGCCGAAGTAGCAAAATTAAATAAAAACGTAAAATAGCCTAAGCAGGAATTGAACCTGAGACCTATGGACTCTATGACATATAGGGTGACTTTAGTAACCAAGGGGCCCCAGTAGGGGTGTGCTGAAAGAAGAGAAGAACAATTATACTTAAGGTTTAGTTGGGATGTATTAATCACTTAATATAAATAGGGAAATAAAGTGGAGAGTTGTTATTTTTAATCGGCAATTCTCTTCTCCCTCACCCTCACCCGACGCCACCCCTCTTCTCCTTATCCGCACAAGCCCAAGAGACCTAGGGTTCCATCCCTAGGATCGTAGGAGGACGTTCCTCTCTGCGAGAAGAATGCATAGACGTAGGAAGATCGTGGAAACAATCTTCTTCTCCGGAAATCTAGCGATCGGATTGTAAGGAAAGTTAGCGCAGGATGTAAGTAACCCCTCACCTAAAGTATAAGTAGCTAATTGTATGTTTTTATGCCCTTAGTTTACTTTTATGTTCTCAGTTTAGCCATATGCAGAATTAGAGCACACCAAGTGCTCGATAAAATGCCTAGAATAGTTAAATGCTACAGTAAGCATTTTAATAGCTCAATTAAATGCCTTAGATGCATTTTAAATAGCATATATAGCCATGCTTCAGTAATATGGGACTACGGTCCAATAGGTGGGCTCTCATAGTCGCCTCTAGGTTCAGATAACCTAGTAAAAGCAAGATATGATAAATCAGTTTATAAACAGTATTTTACTTTATCAGTGGCACTGTATTGGACTTCAGTTGTCCTTGGATTGGGCTCCTATAGTTGTCCCTAGGTTTAGATAACTTAGTAACCCTACTAGATTCGGGACTTGCTACCTCGGGCCTAGTTAGGGATGTGCGCACAGCAAGTACAGTTGCCGGGCCCATCAACAGCATGTTTAGTATTTTTATCTACTTATGAAAATAGTTTTCAACTTTACAAACCAGATATGTGAATACAGCTTAGCTCCAGTTTAGTTTTCTTAATGTTATAACAAATAGCATAGCTTATGTATCGATTTAGTTAGTTTGTTGATACAAGGATTAGTTTTCCTTTGTTCAATATTTGTTAGCATGACTTAATTGTCTATATGCCATGTTTTAGCATTTTCAGCATGATCATTAGCATGTATTTTGAATAGCATCCTCGAAAGCATAATTTCTTCGAATGCATGTTTTGTGAGGTAGATGGTTTCTTACTAAGCTCCCAAGCTTATAGTTTCGTTTTCCTTATACTGCAGATAAAGGTAAAGGAAAGATGGATTAGCGGGGGCTGGAGGTCAATGCATCAAGATGTGTGTGAAAGAGGAACTTGGAATAGAGATTCTTGGGGACTAGCAATTTATACGGACTTAGTAATACTTACATTGTTACTTTTCTGCACTTTAGGTTGTTTAAATGTCATGAATTGTGAGGGTATGCATTATGTTATACTTAGATTTCTAGTTGTCTTGATATTAGATAACAATCTATGAGTAATGATATGCCTAGTAGTGAATGTTCATGCTTTTAGTGATTTCTTGAAGTTCTGTATGTGTTCGGGTGGGGTTTCTGTAGAAATCAGAAACCCAATCGATCAGCTGATCGATTGAAGAGTCCTCAATCGATTAGCCGATCGATTGGAAGAAGTCCCCGCGTACAGAACGCCATTGAGTCGATCAGCTGATCGATTAAGGAACCCTCGATCGATCAACCTATCAATTGAAACGCGATCTGCCATGTACAGAAAGCTGATGAATCGATCAGCCGATAGATCGGGAATTTTATTTCTGCAAATAGAAGGCTGCTGAATCGACCATTGGATCGATTGGCCAGACTGGATCGATCAGCCGATCGATCCAGAATTGACCCCGTGCACTGTAGCACGTTGAATCGATCAGTGGATTGATCAGATGACTCCAATAGATCAGCCGATCGATTGGAATGTCTAATTTCAGCTAGAAGTGCCTAATTTCAGCTTTTTGATCCAATAGAAAGTTAAGTTCCCTTCCTTAGCACCTGTACAACATCAGAAGTTCATGCTGGGTATAATTTCCAAATTTTATAGTAAATAGTAGAGACTTTTAATTAGTTTAGCTTTTCCGCATTTTGACATTTAGTGATATCCCATGAATAGTTTAGCATAGTGAGTAACGGTCCGACCTCGCAGCCTAGTCAGTAGGAGGCAGGTCGTTACACAGTGGTATCAGAGCAAAGTTCCATACTTCCTACACATACATATCAGCATTGAACCTGCAGCTTCCAAGTAAGACTATCTCTCAGTTTATTTATGTTTCTTGCCTTCATGTTTATAAATAACTACAGCATATTCATATATGATAGCATCTAATAAGATCATAGTAGGTATGTAAATATGATTGTAGTAGTTATGTATGTTCTCTATTTCCCTAGAAAATGGTACGAGGACGCCCAGCTTGAAAGACACCAGCTACTAAGCCCTAGCATAAGGCAGGCAGCTCAGTGCCTCCTCCAGACCTTATAGAAGTAGTGGCTTAGTTACAGAAATAACTAGCTGAATAGCAACAGGAGATAGCCACCCCTAAGAGCTAATCAGCAGAACACTCCCACTGTCACTCCAGAACCTAACTTAGCAACCCCAGTAGTGATAGAGGTTCCACCAGTCCAGCTTACAGCACCAGCAGCCCCAGCAGCAGGGGCAAGGAGAGAAGCCTATATGATCCAGTGGCAGAAAATCAAGCTAGAGAATTTCTTAGGCACCAGTGAACCATGGGATGCCCAAGCCTGGTTCAAAACATTGGAGAGTACGATGGAGCTTTTGGACTGGCCAGAGTATGAAAAGGTGAAATGTGCCTCATTTTGCTTGACAGGAGATGCACGTATGTGGTGGGAGAGGATTAAAGCGAAGCGCCCAGTGAACCAGAGGACTTGGGCTGACTTTGAAAAGGAATTCTTTGAGGAGTTCTTTCACATGCGGGGTCACAAACCGCCACTACGACGAGTTCACTGAATTTCGTCAAGGCAACCTTTCGGTTGAGGAAGCCGTGAAGAAATTCAACAGACTGGCTCTTCTATGCCATGAACTAGTCAGCACTGAAAGAGAACGAGTCTGGTTGATGCTCAAGATGCTAAGGCCGGAAATAGCAATGAACGTGGCCAGCGGCGTTCATAGGCCGCAAACCACTGAAGAACTAGTAAGCAGTGCTCTGACCACCGAGCATTACCAGAACAACATCAAGTAGCAGAAGCAAGCCCTCTTAGAGTCAAAAGGCCAGGGAGACTCCGGTACTCAGAAACACCAGGGCCATAGCTCTAACTGGAAAGGGAACTCCAGTCACAAACGTAACCAAGGAGTTACTCAAAAGGAGGACCAGCTAGTAAACAACCTAGCTACCTAAAGTGTTCTACTTGTGGGAAATTCCACCTAGGAGTTTGCCGCAAGGACGCACGAGGATGCTTCAAATGTGGCCATGAAGGGCATATGGCTAAGCAATGCCTGAACAAGACCAGTTTTCCTCCACCACAGCCGATTCAGTATGGAGGTAAACCAACACAGTTACATCAGATGCAGGCCGCTACATTTGGTCCACACATCAGTCAGGGCAGACTAGAAGCCCCCTTAGCCACAACGAATGCGAGGATCTACTCACTCACCAGAGAGGACGTAGCGAATGCCTCGACAGTTGTTACAGGTCATATTAGTATTTTACAGCAAAGTGCAACTGTCTTATTCGATACTGGGGCAACCCATTCTTATATATCCAGGACATTCGCCGAAAAGCTAGAAATATCTCCAGAGGTACTCAGTGGTCAGTTTTTGACAACACTACCTTCAGGAGAAATTATGGTATCCACGCATTGGCTCCGAGCAGTGCCAGTTATTATAGCAGACAGAGAGCTTTTTGGTGACCTGATAGTGTTAGATATGGCTGATTACAATGTCATCTTGGGAATGGACTTTCTGATCAAGTACGGCGCCTCCATAGAGTGCCGTAAACAGAGAGTCGTATTCCAACCCGAAGCAGGAGTGCAGTTTGGGTACATCGGAGAACCAAAGAGGAAGGCCAAGAAGTTTCTCTCAGCTCTGAAAGCACAGAAACTACTTGAGTCAGGATGTACGGGATTCCTAGCACATGTAGTCAGTACCAATCAGGACAAGGACCGGAAGCTAGAAGAGGTCCGAGTTGTATGTGACTACCCAGCAGTCTTCCCTGAGGAGTTACCAGGCTTAGCACCAGACAGAGAGATTGAATTTGAGATAGAACTCATCCCCGTACGAATCCCATCTCCAAAGCACCCTACCGCATGGCTCCAGCCGAACTGAAGGAACTTTAGGAGCAACTACAGGAGTTTCTTGACAAAGGTTTCATACGCCCTAGTCACTCACCATGGGGAACTCCTGTATTGTTCGTGAAGAAGAAGGACGGGAGCATGCGCCTATGTATAGACTACCGGGCACTAAACCAAGTCTCGATTAAGAACATGTATCCTCTTCCCAGGATAGATGACATGTTTGATCAGCTAAAGAGAGAAGCAATGTTCTCTAAAATAGACCTCAGATCAAGATATCAACAAGTTAGAGTTAAAGAAGGTGATATACCCGAGACAGCTTTCAGGACCAGATACGGACATTATGAGTTCGTAGTCATGCCCTTTGGCGTGACAAATGCTCCAGCTACTTTCATGGACCTCATGAACAGTGTATTCAGTGAATACTTAGATAAGTTTGTTATCGTGTTCATCGACGACATTTTTATCTATTCCAGAACTCAGGAAGAACACGCAGAGCACCTAAAAATAGTACTGTAGACCCTTCAGCAGAACCAGCTGTACGCCAAGTTCACAAAATGTGAATTCTGGCTCGATCAGGTATCCTTTCTGGGTCACATCATCTCCAAGGATGGTATCATGGTAAACCCCAGTAATATAGAGGCTGTGAGTAACTGGAAAAGACCCAAGAACACCAGTGAAATCAGAAGCTTTCTGGGATTAGCAGGCTATTACAGAAAATTTGTAGAGGATTTCTCCAGGATAGCCTCTCCACTGACAGCTCTTACCAGGAAGAACAGAAAATTCCAGTGGACAGAGGATTGTGAGAACAGCTTCATGGAGCTCAAAAGAAGGTTGACCAGTGCACCTATTCTGGCTCTGCCAGAAAACACAAACAACTTTGATATTTACAGTGACGCCTCTAATTTGAGACTAGGAGCAGTACTGATGCAAAAAGGTAAGGTGATAGCCTATGCCTCCAGACAACTCAAGGACTATGAGAGGAACTATCCTACTCATGACCTTGAACTTGCAGCAGTTGTGTTCGCCCTCAAAATTTGGAGACATTACTTATATGGAGCTCAGTGCAGAGTGTATACAGATTATCAGAGTCTGAAGTACTTCTTCACTCAGAAGGATCTGAATATGCGACAGCGCAGATGGCTCGAGCTGGTCAAAGACTATGACAAAGACATCCTCTACCATCCAGGAAAGGCCAATAAGGTGGCAGACGCCCTTAGCAGGAAGTCCAGTACTACCTTACTATCCCTAGTAGCCATGTCACCGCCCCTATAAAAGGAGATTACAGATTTTGGTCTCGAACTAATAGTTGGGCAACTCTCTACTATGACAATAGCATCTACCCTGCTTGGTGACATCCAGACAGCTCAGGATCAGGACCCTAAAATTCAGAAGATCAAGCTAGGGTTAATAGAATCAGAAAGTTGAGAGTTCAGAGTATCCGATAGTGGGGTATTGTATTTTGGTGACAGACTATGTGTTCCAGATCAGGAGGAAGTACGGAGGAAGATCCTAGACGAGGCTCACAGGACTCCTTATACGATGCATCCTGGTTCCACCAAGATGTACCAAGACCTAAAGAAACGTTTTTGGTTGCCTGAAATGAAGAGAGACATCGCTAGATATGTCAGTACCTGTCTGACCTGCCAGAGGGTTAAGGCAGAACACTAGAGACCAGGAGGAGTTCTGCAGCCTATTCAGATTCCAAAATGGAAGTGGGAGGATATTTCTATGGATTTCATAGTGGGACTACCCAGAACCACGAATAGTTTTGATACCATCTGGGTACTAGTCGACAGATTGACTAAATCAACCCACTTCTTAGCTATCAGGATATCCTACTCCATGGAGCAGCTAGCTCAGTTGTATCTCAAGGAGATTGTCAGACTGCATGGAGTCCCACGGACCATTATATCAGATAGAGACAGTAGATTCACTTCACATTTCTGGGAGTGTGTACAGTCAGCATTGGGCACCAGGTTAAAGTTTAGCACAGCTTTCCATCCTCAGACAGATGATCAGACGGAACGAGTAAATCAGGTACTCGAAGATATGCTCCGAGCATGTGCCCTAGACTTCAAGGGAAGTTGGTGCAAATATCTGTGTTTAGCAAAATTTGCATACAACAATAACTATTAGGTCACCATTGGCATTGCACCCTATGAGGCTCTCTACGGGCGGAGGTGTAGATCTCCAATCTGCTGGTATGAGAGTGTTGAACAGAAAGATCTAGAACTTCAGACAGATCTAGTAGCAGATACCACAGTAGCTATATAGCAGATTCGCCAGAGGATAGAGACAGCTTAGAGCCGCTAGAAAAGCTATGCTGAAACACGACGTCGACCCTTAGAGTTTTCAGTGGGGGATAACGTATTTCTCCGAGTGGCTCCCATGAAGGGAGTAATGCGTTTTGGGAAGAAGGGCAAATTAAGTCCCAGATATGTGGGACCATACCTTATCACCAGAAGAGTTGGTGTCACGCCCCAGAGGAGTCCCTGTCCGAAGAAATTTCGGCAGCATCTCCCCTGTACGGAGGACAATCTGAAACTTTCTACATATCCATATACCTCAGCCACATGCGGCTGGAATAATAACAGTAAATAAAACACAACCAAACAAACATCCACGCAGTTATATATTATCAAACAAAGCAGTAATACTCTGACTCGAAAACTACTCTACTCAACTACACTTGTAAAACACAAATCCGACAAACTTACCTCTTCTGCCATCCAAGCAGGCATGTAGTAGAACAAATCTAAATCATACGAAAATCCATCGATCATAATAGTCCATACAATATCCAAATACTCAAACAGAATAAGTCTAACACAGTCTAAATAACAAACCAAAAGATAAAAACACCTTGTGGTCTACAAGGGACTAGCAACTGGAACTCTCTCCCGACAGCATCAACATGAAAAATAACAACAATGGAGGCGGGGTGAGTCCAACACTCAGCAGGTACAACTGATATACAAAGTAAGGAAATAACACCTAGCACTAATCATGCGTATAGTCTCCTTATGTAAGAAAGATAAAAATGCATCTGAAGTAAACAGAAAAGAAACTGTACTAACCAGGACCTGGGTATAAGAACAAACAGTCCAAGTGATATGGAAATCCTGTATGCATGTCAAACATAGGTATCCAAATAATATACAGCATATAAATGCAACAAACACAAACACAAGCAATAAATACATCATGCATATGATGCCAATGATGCGTCCTGGTCACCCCTGACGCCAGTCGATCATCTCACACAATAGAGAGGCCGAGTGGGTAGGGCTGTGACAACCGTGCACTCTGTCGTCACTACTCCTGATGAGTGACCGAGTGGACGGGATGCTGTCGGATTACACCTATCCTCCTACCCCAAATCATAAATGGGGGAGCGCAATGCTCTCATCTCCCGGTACACGATGACGGGGAGGAATCCCTGCCGGATAACACGTTGTGTCACACTACACATGAGCGGACCAACGGTGCCTAATAGAGTCCCTGCTGCAACACACTCTGCCTGAATCGACCACTAACCCATGAGTGGTGGTGTGTGCAGATCCATGTAACTGGCGATGTGCTCAACAATAATGGAGCCAACTATCGCACAGCATGCAATCATGCAAATGGTGCATGGCACTAACCACAAGATATCCTGACCTAATCCATATATATATATATATATATGTGAATCATAGGTCAACGAATCAAATCAAATCAAAGGTACACAAGGTATAAAACCTAGGTCCTGAACATGGTGAAGCATGGTATATCACTACCCCTATAAACATGTATCAACAGGTAAGGAATACATGAGATGCAAAACAAACAATCAATCAATCATGTAACAATTATCGGGTAGTGATTAACCGGAACAAATAAGAAACATAATTAATGCAACTTGTTATATTCACTACTATGTATATCAAATGACATAAGTCGAAAGTACCCGCCTCCGATAAAATGATCCAATCTGGTAATCAAGATACTCGTCGAGATACCGTCTCGAATCAGAGTCCTGTGTTATCAACAAAAAGTCTAGTTTAGCTAATTCTATCATACAACAATTAGCCAATTATATTCCAAATCCAATTAAGAAATTCTAAATTGGATCCAACTAATCAACACAACACAATTAACGAACCCTAATTAAATAAAATCAGTGGGTCCACTAGGGTTAGTTCCTTAACCCAAATCAACACCACCATTGAACATCTAGGGTTGGTTTCATTAACCCTATTTACACCATCAATCAAAATCAACTAACATATTTGATTGTATTCATTAAGCCTTACCTCTGGATCAAACAAAAGGAAGATCGCAGCGGTTAGTGCTGTCTCTCCAACAATGTTTGCAAAGGAAATCACCAAATAAGGTCTACCCAGGATTTAATATAATTAACCCTATGCTTACATAACAAAAATAATACCAATAGCTCAAACCATCAAAATCATCAAATTCATCTTCCCAAACTCACCTCAACAGATTCCTAATTTTCCCCATTTCAACGATGGCAGCAGATCCAATCAAATGTTGGGTGGTGACATTAGGTCAAGTTGCTGCCCAACAAATCAACATTTCTAAAATCAGGCACCTAACATAGTTAAATGCCTAAATCCACAATAAATTCCTCAACTAAATAAGATTAAATCAATGTTTACCCTAAACTTGTGTCGGTAGCTTTCTTCCTGCCGGCATCTGATGACGAAGAAGGATGACCCGATAGAGAGGTCTCAGACACGGCTTGAAGGGCTTCGACAGATCTAGGGCAGATCAGAAGGGCTCTGCCCCACAGCAAAGAACTAAGCAGTGGTAACTGCGAGGGCACTGAAATCTCCACGGCAAGGGGTGACGGGCGCCGGTGACTAGCTAGGCACGAGCACAGAGGAAGATGACCGGCGCTGCTCCGTCACGGAGGCAGTGGCGACGGCAGTGCGGCCCGGCGCTAGGGCACAGGAGAAGAAAGTCTCGGCCGAGGAAAAGTAGGCGGACGGCGGTGTCGCGCGGGCTCAAGCACAGAGAAGAGACGGTGTCGCTGTGGTGGCGTCACTAGAAGAGAAGCCTAAGGCACAACCGCGACTGGTGACAGACCTGGTGGCCGGCACTCCTTTGCTGAGGACAGGCGGCCGGCGGTGTGCGGTCAGCGCTAGGGCTCGGCACAGAGGAGGCGACCGTCAGCACTTCTCCGGGCGGCGTCGGCTGTGGCAGTGGAGATGGGCGTCGCGAGGAAGGAGACAGATTCGGCAAGGATGAAGAGGAGGGGGAACCGCTCGGGATCGGGGGAGGAAATTAGGGCTCGCGGGAAAGAATAAGAGAAAAAAAAAAAAAGAAAAAGGAAAACAAAATAAATCTTTTCCTCATTAAAACAGGGTAGCCTAAACAGGCTTTTCCGGACCCCGTTTTTATCCCCGTGAACTTATCCATACGAGCTCCGAAAAATTTCCAAAAATTTCAAAAAAATCCCTTATTAATTTTCCCTATTTTTCCAGTATTTTACATTCTCCCCCACTAATAAAAATTTGGTCCCCAAATTTCAGTATCTACCATCAGCAAGTACTAATAACAGGTAACAATAATAAATGCTGAACGGTAAATAAAATCACATACCTCTAGTGAAAAGATGGGGATATCGAGCTCGGATAGTATCCTCGAGCTCCCAAGTAGCCTCCTCGTCTGAATAATTCTGTCATCCGACTTTAATCAGCCGGATAGTCTTGTTCCGCAACTGACGCTCTTTTCGGTCGAGAATCCGTACCGGAATCTCCTCATAAGTGACGTCCGGCTGAACTGGAGCTGAGACACCTGTCAGCACATGCATCTGATCAGGTACGTATCTCCTCAGCATAGATACGTGGAATACATCGTGAACGCCTGCCAAGGACGGCGATAGTGCCAACCAGTAAGCTACTGCTCCAATCCTTTCCGAGATCTGAAAAGGTCCAATGTACCGCGGAGCTGGCTTACCTCTGAGGTCAAATCTCTTCACCCCTTTCATGGGCGAAACTCGCAGAAATACATGGTCGCAAATGGAGAACTCTAAGAGTCTCCGACTCGGGTCAGCATAACTCTTTTGGCAGTCTTATGCCTTTGACATCCTCCGTCTGATAATGTGGACCACTCTACCTCACGTTGAGCTCTATGAGGTCCCAACAATTTGGCCTCTCGGATTCTCGTCCTGATTGACGACCGAGCAATTAGGGTAACAAGAATACCCTGCTCTGTCTGTCCCTGCTCCTCAAGGTCTAACTCGGAGAAACCCTGAATCAAGTCTGTGACTACAACTCGGTGACAAGCTAAAGTCCTCTGGACTTCCGGCTAAGTGTATCAGTAACCACATTAGCTTTCCCGGGTGATAGCTAATGGTACAATCATAATCCTTCAGGAACTCCATCCATCTCCTCTATCGACGATTAAGTTCCTTCTGAGTGAACAGATATTTGAGACTCTGATGGTCAGTGAGAATCTCAATGTAATATCATAAAGGTAATGCCGCCAAATCTTTAGGGCAAAAATAATACAGGCCAACTCCAGATCATGTACAGGGTAGACCTTCTCATGCTCCTTCAACCGACGAGAAGCATAAGAGACTACCATATCGTGCTGCATCAAAACAGCCCTCAAACCCTGAATAGATGCGTCGGTGCAGAGGACATATCCGTCCTCTCCAGAAGGTAAAAATTCAAAATCGGAGCCGACACTAGTCTCCGCTTCAGCTCCTAGAAGCTGGTCTTGTCATCCTCAGTCCAAGTGAACTTCACGCCTTTCCAGGTCAGGCGTGTTAGTGACATAGCTATCCGAGAGAAACCGTCAACGTATCTCCGGAAATATCGAACCAAACAAAGAAAGTTGCGAGCCTCTTCTATAGACTCCGTCTACTTCCAACGGTAACAACCTCGATCTTCTGTGGAACCACGGTATACTCCTATTGGTGACCGTGTGTCTCAATCATCTCACAGAAGACAATCAAAATACGCACTACTGATCTTCACATCTAGACGTTTCCATAGAAACATCTCTAGAACTATGCAAAGATGATGTGCGTGATACACCTCAGATCAGGAATAAAACACCACGTCGTCAATAACGATAACGAATTCTAATCCAATATCCTTGGGATACCCAAATCATCTAGTCCATGAAAACATCTAAGGCTCCGCAAGCCCTAATGGAAAAATCAATACACATAATGTCCGTATCACAGACATTCCCAATCCATAAGATCCTCGACAATAAACAGATCTGATCACCAACGATATAAATCACCAAAGAATAAATCCTCCAGTGTGAGAGCAACGCTCCATCACACGAAATACCACATATGTGGGAGCAACGCTTTACCACAAACAATCCGTAATAGGTGGGAGTAACGCCCCACCACAACAATCCAAAATATGTAAAAGCAACGCTCTATCACAAACCAACTATAATATGTGGGAGCTCCGCTCCACCACAAATGATCCATAAGCGTCCAAGGCACCTTACTATCCAACTAGAGGCTGCATGAGATCACTCAACCACATATCACTGTGGGCAGCAAAAGGTATAACAATCCAGCAATCACATCAACTCATCATCAAATCTATCAACATCGTAGTGAGTCACCCACTGATAAGAATATGGGCTGACAGGGTAATCCAACAAATGACCTAATGCAAACACTCCACATCCTGCATTCAACATAAGTAGAATCATCATGCTGCTATCAACAATACACCTGGCACACTTGCTCACACAACATATGTAATGATCGACATAATCCTCCAATTTGTACACACCACACATACTCACAACATAGGTGTGATTCATCGTGATACCTCCAACAATGCATACCGAACACGTGTACAAAAATCAGCATAGGTAAAATCAACAATACACCTCAAACAACACTCACATGACATATATACACCTATGCCAAGAGTATAACCAACATATACTTCCAATAAAGCATACTAAACCCAGGTGCACTCACAAATCAAACATAATAAAAAAATACCTCAGATACCACACCAAACACATATGTACATATCACAACTCAGATTAAATCGACAAGATACCTCCATCAAAACACCACAGATGTACTTATACTACAACTCGGATTTAATCGACAAGGTATCTTCAATAATACAGTCAGACACGTACATCTAACTACATAGCTAAAAATTCACAAGGAACCTATAATAACCATATCAGAACATGTATACAAATACTACTCGCAAATGGCAGTCTATCACAGGACTCCTACAACACATGACAATCATATGAATAATCAACATACTTAACCCAATCAACCTAGCATTCCCTATGTTACCTTCCAAGTTATCCAACTAGGTACGTACAGTCAAAAATTAAAGTACCTATGGAACAAGTTACATCGATCTTCTTAAAACTATCCAAGCTGACAATGGTATATGACTAAATCAGTCCTTTCCATGTCAGTACCAAACATGTACTCAAAGGTGCTCTAGATACATAACTAAGCACAAATAACCTAAAGGTTCGAACCTCTAAAAATAGAGTATGGCAATTCTCTACTGATCAACCAACAAAACTAAATCATTCTTCTACTGACTAATCAAGAATACCTTAATCATCCACAAGCAACTAAGGTATATCAAACCATGACTACCCAACTCGACAAACGTAAATCAGTCTTCTACTGACCGATCTAACAAGAGTAAATCAATATTCACTAATGAAAATTAACTAAGATAAAATGGTATACTACAATATCAAATAACTAAATCAGCTCATGGGTCAATTCAACACTAATTACATCAACTCAAACTAGAAAATGTCAACCCACATAATATCATATGTATAAATGTGTACGACCCAAAAGAAAAAGTCATAATTCAAGAACATCAAGACACCCTCATTTTTATCCTCAAAAATATTAGCCCACATAATATCAAATGAATAAGTCTCTACTCCCCATGAGAGCAAGTTAGCATTCAAAACATCAATCATTATTTATCCACATAGTCCAATATCAGAGGAAGCAATTATCAATTTTTATCATCCTGTTAACTAACCAGATTTATTAAAATCTCATAGGCACACTCAACCGTAAACTCTCTAGCACCCGATTTATAATCTGATCACCAACTATAATCATCAAACCTATGAATAATATACATGACACTCACTATGTCACCATCAACGACAACCCAAATAATAGATCATCAAAATATTTATCCACTAATAGATCATCAAAATAAATATCTAGTAATAGATCATCAGACAACCACATAACATTTACTCTCATAAATCAATAGAAATCAACATGTCACAATATCTGATCTCATAATATCCCTCAACCTCAAACCATTCTCAACAATGATCAAACATGATAACTCCCAAATGACCAATTTTCATCATATCAGGTACCCTAATATCCAAAAAATATGAGTATAAAAACTCTACTGGCTAAGTCAACAGGAATATATAGGTATCATCCACTACCCATCAAACAATATCAGAGGTTGGTATATGCCTCCATCTCCTACTAGTAGTAATAGAAGCTAAAACTACTGATGGTATGATATGAAAAATCACCAGAGACTATAATCCTTGATCTCTATTAAGGTCAACCATGCTCAATGGCTAACCCATCACATGAAATATGTGCTACAACAACCAGACAGATACTAAATAAAGAATGCTAATACATGTCATAAACTATAAAATTAAACATCATACCTATATGCCGTCTGGAGATGTTCCATCGCTGTCCAGTCCCCAACTTCTGACCTCAAAATTCCGAACATGAAAATCACCGGAAATCCATATAAATCTGAAACGGAGTCTATAACATATACAAAATGGAAAATCCGTGAAATCCAAAATAACTACCCAGTTTGACTCGCAAACTTGGGTTAACCCAAAAAAAATCTAGAATACCAAAAGCAGGTATCATAACCTGCTCTGATACCAATAAATTAGTATCAGATAAATCTCGAAAATCCATAATACAATATACAAACAAGTATCGCCAAACTTGGCGCTCTGATACCAAGTAAATAAATTGGTATCAGGTTATCCCAAATATCCAAATTACGAAAACAAAGATCGTAAAACTTAAGCTCTGATACCAAATAAATTGTCACGCTTCGGAGGAGTCCCTGTCCGAAGAAATTTTGGCAGCATCTCCCCTGTACGGCGGACAATCTGAAACTTTCTACATATCCATATACCTCAGCCACATGCGGCTGGAATAATAACAGTAAATAAAACACAACCACATAAATATCCACGCAGTTATATATAATCAAACAAAGCAGTAATACTCTGACTCGAAAACCACCCTACTCAACTACACTCGTAAAACACAAATCCGACAAACTTACCTCTTCTGCCGTCCAGGCAGGCATGTAGTAGAACAAATCTAAACCATACGAAAATCCATCAATCATAAGAGTCCATAAAATATCCAAATCCTCAAATAGAATAAGTCTGACACAGTCTAAATAACAAACCAAAAGATAAAAACAGCTTGTGGTCTGCAGGAGACTAGCAACTGGAACTCTCTCCCAACAGCATCAACATGAAAAATAACAACAATGGAGGCGGGGTGAGTCCAGCACTCAGCAGGTACAACTGATATACAAAGTAAGGAAATAACACCTAGCACTAATCATGCGTAAAGTCTCCTGATGTAAGAAAGATAAAAATGCATCTGAAGTAAATAGGAGAGAAACTGTACTAACCAGGACCTGGGTATAAGAACATCAGTCCGAGTGATATGGAAATCCTGTATGCATGTCAAACATAGGTATCCAAACAATATGCAGCATATAAATGCAACAAACACAAACACAAGCAATAAATGCATCATGCATATGATGCCAATGATGCGTCCTGGTCACCCCTGACGCCAGTCGATCATCTCACACAATAGAGAGGCCGAGTGGGTAGGGCTGTGACAACCGTGCACTCTGTCGTCACTACTCCTGATGAGTAACCGAGTGGACAGGATGCTGTCGGAGTACACCTATCCTCCTACCCCAAATCATAAATGGGGGAGCGCAATGCTCTCATCTCTTGGTACACGATGACGGGGAGGAATCCCTGCCGGATAACACGTTGTGTCACACTACCCATGAGCGGACCAACGGTGCCTAACAGAGTCCCTGCTGCAACACACTCTGCCTGAATCGACCACTAACCCATGAGTGGTGGTGTGTGCAGATCCATGTAACTGGCGATGTGCTCAACAATAATGGAGCGAACTATCGCGTAGCATGCAATCATGCAAATGGTGCATGACACTAACCACAAGATATCCTGACCTAATCCATATATATATATATGTGCATCATAGGTCAACGAATCAAATCAAATCAAAGGTACACAAGGTATAAAACCTAGGTCCTGAACATGGTGAAGCATGGTATATCACTACCCCTATAAACATGTATCAACAGGTAAGGAATACATGAGATTCAAAACAAACAATCAATCAATCATGTAACAATTATCGGGTAGTGATTAACCGGAACAAATAAGAAACATAATTAATGCAACTTGTTATATTCACTACTATGTATATCAAATGACATAAGTCAAAAGTACCCGCCTCCGATAAAATGATCCAATCCGGTAATCAAGATACTCGTCGAGATACCGTCTCGAATCAGAGTCCTGTGTTATCAACAAAAAGTCTAGTTTAGCTAATTCTATCATACAACAATTAGCCAATTAAATTCCAAATCCAATTAAGAAATTCTAAATTGGATCCAACTAATCAACACAACACAATTAACGAACCCTAATTAAATAAAATCAGTGGGTCCACTAGGGTTAGTTCCTTAACCCAAATCAACACCACCATCGAACATCTAGGGTTGGTTTCATTAACCCTATTTACACCATCAATCAAAATCAACTAACATATTTGATTGTATTCATTAAGCCTTACCTCTGGATCAAACAAAAGGAAGATCACAGCGGTTAGTGCTCTCTCTCCAAAAATGTCTGTAAAGGAAATCACCATATAAGGTCTACCCAGGATTTAATATAATTAACCCTATGCTTACATAACAAAAATAATACCAATAGCTCAAACCATCTAAATCATCAAATTCATCTTCCCACACTCACCTCAACTGATTCCTAATTTTCCTCTTTTCAACGATGGCAGCAGATCCAATCAAATGCTGGGTGGTGACATTAGGTCAAGTTGCTGCCCAACAAATCAACATTTCTAAAATCAGGCACCTAACATAGTTAAATGCCTAAATCCACAATAAATTCCTCAACTAAATAAGATTAAATCAATGTTTATCCTAAACTTGTGTCGGTAGCTTTCTTCCTGCCGGCATCTGATGAAGAAGAAGGATGACCCGATAGAGAGGTCTCAGACACGGCTTGAAGGGCTTCGACAGATCTAGGGAAGATTAGAAGGGCTCTGCCCCACAGTAAAGAACTAAGCAGTGGTAACTGCGGCGACGCTGAAATCTCCACGGCAAGGGGTGACGGGCGCCGGTGACTAGCTAGGCATAAGCACAGAGGAAGATGATCGGCGCTGCTCCGTCACGGAGGCAGTGGCGACGGCAGTGCGGCCCGGCGCTAGGGCATAGGAGAAGAAAGTCTCGGCCGAGGAAAAGTAGGCGGACGGCGGCGCTGGCTCCGTGCGTCGCCGGCGGCTAGGGCACCGAGACGGTGTCGCTGTGGTGGCGGCACTAGAAGAGAAGCCTAGGGCACAGCCGCGACTGGTGACGGACCTGGTGGCCGGCGCTCCTTTGCTGAGGACAGGCGGCCGGCGGTGTGCGGTCAGCGCTAGGGCTCGGCACAGAGGAGGCGACCGTCGGCACTTCTCCGGGCGGCGCCGGCTGTGGCAGTGGAGATGGGCGTCGCGAGGAAGGAGACAGATTCGGTGAGGATGAAGAGGAGGGGGAACCGCTCGGGATCAGGGGAGAAAATTAGGGCTCGCGGGGAAAGAATAAGAGAAAAAGAAAAGAAGAAAAGAAAATAAATCTTTTCCTCATTAAAACAGGGTAGCCTAAACAGGCTTTTCCGGACCTCATTTTTATCCCCGTGAACTTATCCATACGAGCTCCGAAAAATTCCCGAAAAATTTCCAAAAATTCTCGAAAAATCCCTTATTACTATTCCCTATTTTTCCGGTATTTTACAGTTGGCAAGGTAGCATATGAGCTAGAGCTACCCCAGGAGATGTCAGCTATCCATAACATATTTCATGTCTCTATGCTGAAGAAGCATATCCCAGATGCCACCCAGGTGATTGCGCCCCAGTCGGTACAAGTTCGCGAAGACCTCAGCTATGACAGTCAGCCTATTCAGATAATAGACCGAGCAGTTAAGAAATTACGGAACAAGGAGGTACCATTAGTAAAAGTCATTTGGTAAAATCACACAACAGAAGAGGCAACTCGGGAGACAGAAGCTAGTATGAGACAGAAATACCCAGAGTTATTCTAAGTTCGAGGACGAACTTTTTATAAGGCATGGGGATTGTAACGCCCGAAAATTCTCAAATTAATTTTAAAAATATTCTATTATTTTTCTGGAATTTTAGGATATTTTTTGGAATTTTTAGAATAGCCGAAGTAGCAAAATTAAATAAAAACATAAAATAGCCTAAGCAGGAATTGAACCCGAGACCTATGGACTCTATGACATATAGGGTGACTTAAGTAACCAAGGGGCCCCAGCAGGGGTGTGCTGAAAGAAGAGAAGAACAATTATACTGAAGGTTTAGTTGGGGTGTATTAATCACTTAATATAAATTGGGAAATAAAGTGGAGAGTTGTTATTTTTGATCGACAATTCTCTTCTCCCTCACCCTCACCCGACGCCGCCCCTCTTCTCCTCATCCTCTCGGCGCACAAGCCCAAGAGACCTAGGGTTCCATCCCTAGGATCATAGGAGGACCTTCCGACGACAACTCCGGCACGAGGACGTTCCTCTCTACGAGAAGAACGCATAGACGTAGGAAGATCGTGGAAACAATCTTCTTCTCCGGAAATCTAGCGATCGGATTGTAAGGAAAGTTAGCGCAAGATGTAAGTAACCCCTCACCTGCAGTATAAGTAGCTAATTGTATGTTTTTATACCCTTAGTTCGCTTTTATGTTCTCAGTTTAGCCATATGCAGAATTAGAGCACACCAAGTGCTCGATAAAATGCCTAGAATAGTTAAATGCTACAGTAAGCATTTTAATAGCTCAGTTAAATGCCCTAGATGCATTTTAAATAGCATATATAGCCTTGCTTCAGTAATATGGGACTACGGTCCAATGGGTGGGCTCCCATAGTCGCCTCTAGGTTCAGATAACCTAGTAAAAGTAAGATATGATAAATCAGTTTATAAACAGTATTTTACTTTATCAGTGGCACTGTACTGGACTTCAGTTGTCCTTGGGTTGGGCTTCTATAGTCATCCCTAGGTTTAGATAACCTAGTAACCCTACTAGATTCCGGACTTGCTACCTTGGGCCTAGTTAGGGACGCGCACAACAAGTACAGTTGACAGGCCCATCAGCAACAAGTTTAGTATTTTTATCTACTTATGAAAATAGTTTTCAACTTCACAAACCAGATATGTGAATACAGCTTAGTTCCAGTTTAGTTTTCTTAATGTTATAACAAATATCATAGCTTATGTATCGATTTAGTTAGCTTGTTGATACAAGGATTAGTTTTCCTTTATTCAGTATTTGTTAGCATGACTTAATTGTCTATATGCCAGGTTTTAGCATTTTCAGCATGATCATTAGCATGTATTTTGAATAGCATCCTCGAAAGCATAATTTCTTCGAATGCATGTTTTGTGAGGTAGATGGTTTCTTACTAAGCTCCCAAGCTTATAGTTTCATTTTCCTTATACTGAAGATAAAGGTAAAGGAAAGATGGATTAGCGGGGGCTGGAGGTCAATGCATCAAGATGTGTGTGAAAGAGGAACTTGGAATAAAGATTCTTGGGGACTAGCAATTTATACGAACTTAGTAATACTTACATTGTTACTTTTCTGCACTTTAGGTTGTTTAAATGTCATGAATTGTGAGGGTATGCATTATGTTATACTTAGATTTCTAGTTGTCTTGATATTAGATAACAATCTATGAGTAATGGCATGCCTAGTAGTGAATGTTCTTGCTTTTAGTGATTTCTGGAAGTTCTGTATGTGTTCGGGTGGGGTTTCTACATAAATCAGAAACCCAATTGATCAGCTGATCGATTAAGGAGTCCTCAATCGATTAGCCGATCGATTAGAAGACGTCCCCGCGTATAGAACGCCATTGAGTCGATCAGCTGATCGATTGAGGAACCCTCGATCGATCAACTGATCGATTGAAACGCGATCTGCCGTGTACAGAAAGCTGATGAATCGATCTGCTGATCGATTGACCATGGATCGATCAGCCAATCGATCGAGAATTTTATTTCTGCAAACAGAAGGTTGTTGAATCGACCATTAGATCGATTGGCCAGACTGGATTTATCAGCCAATGGATCCTGAATTGACCCCGTGCACAGTAGCACGTTGAATTGATCAGTGGATCGATCAGATGACTCCAATCGAGCAGCCGATTGATTGGAATGTCTGATTTCAGCTAGAAGTGCCTAATTTCAGCTTTTTGATCCAATAGAAAGTTAAGTTCCCTTCCTTAGCACCTGTACAACATCAGAAGTGCATGCTAGGTATAATTCCCAGATTTTATAGTAAATAGTAGAGAGTTTTAATTAGTTTAGCTTTTCTGCATTTTGACATTTAGTGATATCCAATGAATAGTTTAGCATAGTGAGTAACGGTCCGGCCTCGTAGCCTAGTCAGTAGGAGGCGGGTCGTTATAATAACATATATACCTAAAGTAGAAATCTCATTTCTCTTCTTCTTAAGATCTTCCAGGAATCCTTTGCAGTTCATCTTCCAGTGTTTGGTCTGACCGCAGTGGAAGCAGGTAGCATCCTTGGCAACACCTCCTTTAGGTTTCATTATCTTGCCTTTGCCTTTGGCTTGGGACTTTCCCTTACCTTTAGGCTTGCCCTTGCCTTTATGCTTTTGCACCATTAAAATGGAGTTGGGCTTTACCTTCTTAAGGTTGAGCTCAGCAGTTCGCAACATGCTTAGCAGGTCAGGTCAATGGCTTATCAATTTCGTTCATGTTGTAATTTATGACAAATTGACTGTAACTTCCTGGAAAGGATTGCAAGATCAAGTCAGTGGCCAGTTTTTGGCCAAGTGGGAATCCCAACCTCTGTAGGTTCCTATGTACCCAATCATCTTGAGTACATATGGACCTACGGGAGTCCCATCTTGCATCTTGCACTGAAACAGTGATTTAGAGATCTCGAATCTCTCGTGCCTTGCTTGTCCTTGATATAGTTGATGAAGATGTTCATGTTAGAGTGTATACTGAAAGCCTAAGCTTTTGTAAACATTTATTTTGAATAAAGAATCACATTTGGTATAATTGTCTACATTTAGTTGTAGTTGTTCAATTAATTTATATTGTAGATAACATAGTATATGGTGCCACATACAGAAGATGATGTTATCAATACCTTATAAATTATAAATAGTAGCTCACGATCAAAATGGAAAGGAACAAACCATTGGAAGGTCGTAGTGTAATTAGGAATTAGTTTATCTTGACTATATAATTACACTAGTACACTTAGAGTGTATTGAGTAGGACTATTAGAGGTTGTTTCTTTTATACTGACTTTATAAAAGAACAAATACCTCATTTATTATGGAAGTGTGTGATCTTAATCCTAATATAATAACAAGCACATATATTTGATATTAATTTCTTTAATTTATCAATGGGTGAGATTTAGTTCGATAAATCAATAAGCCCGATAAGTTGGGAAATGATATCACTTATAGTGTGTGTTGTTAATTATAGAAGGAAACTGTGTCCTAGTGATCTAGGTTGATAATGTCCCCAAGAAGAGCTCATAAGGATTGTCATGTTAAACCCTGCACGTGGACTTAGTCTGACATGACGATAAGGTTGAGTGGTATTATTCTTGGATTAAGATATTAATTAAATGAGTTGTCAGTAACTCACTTAATTAGTGGACATTCGACATCTTAAACACAGGGAGACTAACACACTCATAATAAGAAGGAGCCCAAAAATGTAATTTGGGATTGGTGCGGTAATTCAATAATAGTTCTCTAGTGGAATGAATTATTATTGATAAAATTAAGTTGTGTGTTCGGGGCGAACACGGGATGCTTAATTTTATCGGGAGACCAAAACTAAGTCCTCCTCTTGGTCCCTATCGTAGCCTCTTATTTATAGAGTACTATACCCACCTTCATACCCATGATGTAGGGGCCGACCGAGCTTGCTTGTGGATCAAGCTAGGGTCGACCAAGCCTTGGTTCTTGGGTGGCCGACACTAGCTTGAACCCAAGCTTAAGTGGCCGACCCCCATTAAATTTAAAAAATTTTAATTTTAAAATTTTCTTATGTGGAAGATATAATTTATTGGTGATAATTAAAAATTAAAATATCTCTTCTACAAAAGATTAAGAAAAGAGATTAGATCTCTTTCCTTATTTGTAGATAAGAAAGATATTTTATTTTTTCTCTTTGTAAATTATTCACATGTTGAAAAATTAAAATTATAAAAATTTCTTTTTATCAACCATGAAGGGATTTTAAAGGGAAATTTTATTTTTTTAAATTTCCGAAGACAAATAAGGAATTTTTAATTGTTAATTAAAAATTATCTTGTTTGCTCTCCATGAGGTGACCGGCCATTACATAATTGATTAGGAAATTTTATTTAATTTTTCTTAATTAATTGATGTCAAGGAAAATTAAGAAAATTTTATTGTAATTAAATTTCCTTATTTACCAAAGCTAAGGAATATAAAAGAGGGGGTTGGGGTGCCTTCATGAGACACAACCTCTGTTATTCTCTCCCTCTTTTTCCTTGGTGTTGTGGCCGGCCATCCTCTCTCCCTCTCTTCCTCTTTGTTGTGGCCGTAACTCTTCCTTGCTTGGAGCTTTTGTGGTGGCCGGATACTACTTGAAGAAGAAGAAGAAGAAGGAGAGAAAGCTTGCATCCCTTGGAGCTTAGTTGGTGGAAAAAGTTCTTCATCCTTGGATTTTGGTGCTTGGCCGAAACTTGAAGGAAGAAGAAGAAGGTGCTAGGTGGTCCTCATCTTGGAAGATCGTTGCCCACACAACGTCCGAGGTTTGAAGAGGAATACGGTAGAAGATCAAGAGGTCTTTCTAAAAGGTATAACTAGTATTTTTCCTTTCCGCATCATACTAGTTATTTTTGGAAATAATACCAAATACAAGAGGCATACGATTCTAGTATTTCGAATTTGTTTTCGATTTGTGTTCTTTGTTTTTCTTTTCCTTGTGATTTGATTGTTCTTTTCGGTTAACCTAAAGTTATTTAAGGAAATTAAATATTAACTTTCCTTAAAAGGCTTTGTCTAAGCGGTGGTGGTTGTTCCTATATCCAAGAAGGTCATGTGCCTCGCCATGCAGTCCTGGAAGCCAATTTTGGAAACTAATATTTAATGAAATTAATTACTTAGGAGATTTGGATCGAACGTGTTAAGTTCCGTAGGAGATCCGAGTCTAAACCTAAAAGAACAAATAGATTAAACTTTGGATCAAACGTGTTAAGTTCCGCAGGCGATCCAAGTTTAATTTAAAAGAACACATGGTAGCTAGGAAAAGGTTCAGACCTTTGTACAAAATTTTTGTACAGTGGAACCATTAGGTTTTCCGAGTAGCAACCAACAATTGGTATCAGAGCTAGTGTTTTGCCTCTGTGTATTTGGTATTAGTTTAATTATGCACATGTCATACATAATTTAGGCAGGTTAATAGTAGGATGTACTAACTTTGTGGATGCAGGATCCAACTATTATGGCTTATAGTTTTTTATGTGTGTGATTGGACCCTTGGACATATCAAGGGCATTTATATGTGTGTCCATGATTGTATTATAAAATACAGCAGGAGCTGTATTTAGTTTTTATTAGGATTTCATTTTTGATCTAGTTACATGTACATTCCTTTTATGGAATATAGGATCGATGGATGTAAATTTTTATTTTATGTTCGATCTAGTTTACATGTACATTCCTTCGAGGAATATAAGATCGAAAAATGTAAAATTCTATTTATGTCGCGGATTGAATCTTGCAAGGCATGGAACCTTTTGAGGACCAGAGGTGCAGCGGAACAAGGAGCAAGATGGATGCGACACTAGACCCGGTGGAGGTGGCAGAAAATGGCAGCAGCTTGGGATGACAACACACGGAGGACAACAATAGATAAAAGTCATAATAGTTGAAAATTAGTTTTTCTATTTATTGCTTTTATATTGTGCTGTGTGTGCATGTTAGTATACATGTTTAGTAGGCTAGCATAGTTAAAATTCCTCATTTATAAATAACTAAGTGGGAGAGGAATTTTAAATAAATTCCACGGTCTCCATTACTGGTTTGTAAGTGATGCAAACAATCTTGCGCGTTGGCTCTGAGTGCCTTCCTCCATATCGGATGAGCTTGTTTGTGGATCACTAGAACAAACTTCCATTTTGGATGACTATAGGAAGTTAATTAAGAGCGTGTGATCTTCCCTATCGGAATGGGCACAATCTTATTAATGGACTTAGTGTCAAGTAATGGTATACACTTAGGCACGTTTAATACTATCCTCCCCATTGGAGTCACTGCTATTATTCGTGTGACCAAAGGATACCAACTATTAATTTTATTTGTCAAAAAGTTAGGTTGACAAGATAATAAAATTAATGGGTTAAACCCTCCTTTTACAAATGTTGAATTTGTATACGTTCACACTATCGTGGCATACAATATTCGCGGTGTTTTGAGGTGTTGGTTAATTTAAAATAGTATTGTTTAAGGAATCAATATTATTCTAAATTTAGAGTTCTGACCAAAAGTTATTTGTGATTCTTAGGATGACTTTCAAGCCACTATCCATCATACTACAACATAATAGACTTACTGGTCCTAATTACATAGATTGGAAAAGGAACCTAGACATTGTTTTTACTGCTGAAAGCTATAAGTTTGTACTGACTCAACCTTGTCCTGATGCACCCACTGGTGAATCTACCCATGAGGAGATTGATTATCATAAGAAATGGGTAAAGGCGGATGAGATGGCGCGGTGTTACATTTTGGCTTCAATGTCAAATGTATTGCAACATCAGCATCAAGATTTACCAACAGCTTATGATATTATGAACAATCTCAAGGAACTCTTTGGTCATCAGGATCGGGCTTCTAGACAAGAAGCCATGAGAAAGATAATGACAGCCACCATGCAAGAGGGTACTCCTGTGAGAGATCATATCCTAAAGATGATGGCTTATCTGAACGAAATACAGATCCTTGGAGGAGAAATTGATGGGGAAACCCAGATCGATATGATCCTCCAAACACTACCTAGAAGTTTTGAGCAATTCTGCCTTAATTACAATATGAACAAAAGGGTATATTCATTGGCAGAACTACTGACAGAACTTCAGGCAGCAGAAGGTTTGTTTCGTCATAATTCTCATATTCACTATGCTGAAAATGGTTCTACTTCTAAACCGAAAGGAAAGAAGAAGAAGAAACAAGTTGGTTCAGCAAAGAAAGTGAATAAATCTCAGAGTACAGGACCTAAAGCTGGAATGAAGAAGCCGAAGGGCAAGTGCTTCATCTGCAAGCAGTCAGGGCATTGGAAGGCGGACTGTCCTCGTAGGAATCAGAACAACAAAGGTATATCTCATGCTCTAGTTGTTGAAACATGTTTAGCGGTGTTATCTACCAGCACCTGGTGTATAGATACGGGAGCCACTGATCATGTCTGCAATTCCTTACAGGGGTTCCAGGAAACCCGACGACTAACTGAAGGAGAGATTACCGTCTACATGGGCAATGCTACTAAGGTGGCGGCTGTTGCAGTGGGAGATGTCTACTTATCTTTTAATAGGAATAGAAATTTGGTTTTAAGAAATTGTCTTTATGTACCCAGTTTTAGAAAGAATTTAATTTCAGTTTCTAAATTGTTTTTGGATGGATATTCAGTTTCCTTTGGTAACGATGTAGTTATTAAGAGAAATAAAGTGATTATCTGTTCTGGTGCATTAGTTGGCAATTTGTATACTTTAAATCCAATTTCTCCCACAAAGTAAAACATGGAAATTTATAACTCATCTTCTAACTCAAATAAGAGAAAAGAACCTTCGAAAATAAACCAAGCATATCTTTGGCATCTAAGGCTTCGTCATATTAACTTAAGTAGGATTCAGAGGCTTATAGCCGATGGACTTTTGGGTTCATTAGAGTTGGAAAATTTTCTAACTTGTGAATCTTGCTTGGAAGGTAAAATGACCAAAAGGCCTTTCAAGGCCAAGGGGTATAGAGCCAAAGAAGTGTTAGAATTGGTTCATTCTGATTTGTGTGGTCCTATGTCTATCCAGGCAAGAGGTGGTTTTGAATATTTTGTCTCTTTTATAGATGATTATTCAAGATATGGATACATTTACCTAATGCGCCGCAAGTCCGAGTGCTTTGATAAGTTCAAAGAATACAAGGCAGATGTGGAGAAATAACTAGGTAAAAGTATCAAGACACTACGGTCTGATCGTGGTGGCGAATACCTCTTAGGAGAGTTTAGGAATTACTTATCAGAGGCGGGGATTCAATCCCAACTGTCCGCACCTGGTACACCCCAACAAAATGGTGTGGCAGAACGAAGGAATAGTAATGGTTAGATCGATGATGAGTTATTCAGAATTACCAAATTCGTTTTGGGTATACGCTCTGGAAATAATAGTGAACATTCTGAACTTAGTACCTTCTAAATCAGTTTCTTCTACTCCCACAGAATTGTGGAATGGGCGAAAGCCCAGTCTAAGACATATTCAGATTTGGGGTAGTCCAGTACATGTGCTGAAACCATATGCTAATAAGTTAGAATCTCGTACAGAAGTTAGCGTGTTTGTGGGGTATCCCAGAGGAACGAAAGGTGGTTTATTTTATAGTCCAAAGACCAGACATTGTTAGCACCAATGACCAGTTTTTAGAAGAAGACTATATAATAGATCACAAGCCCAGTAGCAAAGTTGTTTTAGAAGAACTTAGAGAGGACACGTCTACTTCAGTACCAACAGTACAAGATGAAGTATCACAAGAGACTGCAACACGTGTCACACATGATATACAACCACAGACAGTGCCTCGTCGTAGTGGGAGGGTTGTAAGGTAGCCTGAAAGATTCATGTTTTTGGGAGAGTCTTCGGACTTGATCCCGGATAAACATGAACTTGATCCCCGAACATATGACGAAGCACTCCAAGATATAGATGTGACATCTTGGCAAAAGGCAATGAATTCTGAAATAGAGTCTATGTACTCTAATAAGGTCTGGGAGCTTGTAGAACCACCTGATGGTGTAAAAGCCGTTGGATGCAAGTGGATCTACAAAAGGAAAAGAGGGACAGACGGGAAGGTAGAAACCTTCAAAGCTAGGCTTGTTGCGAAAGGGTACACTCAGAAAGAGGGAATCGATTATGAGGAGACCTTTTCACCGGTAACCATGCTTAAGTCTATCCGGATACTCTTATCCATTGCTGCTCATATGGATTATGAGATTTGGAAAATGGATGTCAAGACAGCTTTCCTTAATGGAATTCTTGAAGAGAACATCCATATGAAGCAACCATAAGGGTTTATTGAAAAAGGCAAAGAGCATCTAGTGTGCAAGCTCAATCAGTCCATTTATGGACTGAAGCAAGCTTCAAGGTCTTGGAACATCCGGTTTAATGAAGTAATCCAGTCATATGGATTTATTCAGTGTCTGGATGAGTCTTGTGTATACAAGAAGTGTAACGAAAACGTGATGGTATTTCTTGTACTATACGTAGATGATATTTTGTTAATTGGCAACAATGTCAAGGTATTATCGGACGTAAGGGTATGGTTGTCCAAACAATTTGATATGAAGGACTTAGGAGATTGTGCACACATTCTTGGGATCAAAGTTATAAGGGATCGCAAGAAAAGAATGTTATGTCTATCCCAAGCTTCATATATAGATACAATCGTTGCTCGTTTTAGCATGCAGGATTCCAAGAAAGGTTTCTTACCTTTTAGGCATGGAGTAGCTCTATCTAAAGAGATGTCTCCGAAGACATCAAAGGAGATAGAGGACATGAAAGCAGTTCCTTATACTTCGGCTGTAGGAAGCCTAATGTATGCAATGCTATGTACGAGACCTGATATCTGTTTTGCCGTGGGCATGGTTAGCAGATATCAGAGTAACCCTGGACAAGGACATTGGACTGCGGTAAAGCATATATTAAAGTACCTGAGAAGGACTAGAGATTATATGCTAGTTTACCAAGCAGATGATTTGCTCCCTTTGGGTTACACGGATTCAGATTTCCAATCAGATAGGGACAACAGTAAGTCTACATCAGGCTATGTGTTTACTTTAGGAGGTGGAGCCATTGCATGGAGGAGTGTTAAGTAGAAATGCATTTCGGACTCAACCATGGAAGCAGAGTATGTAGCAGCCTCTGAGGTGGCTAAAGAAGCAGTATGGCTCAGGAACTTTCTAATGGACTTAGATGTGATTCCTGGTTTGCCCCAAATCATCACAATTTATTGTGATAATAGCGGTGTAGTTGCAAACTTGAAGGAACCACGAGCCCATAAGGCAAGTAAACATATAGAGCGCAAGTACCACTTGATACGAGATATCGTGAAGCGAGGAGAAGTTGTCATCGCCAAGATTGCATCAGCAGATAACCTGGCAGATCCTTTCACTAAGGTCCTTCCGGCAAAAGCTTTCGATCGGCATGTGGAGGGAATGGGAATCAGATGTATGGAAGAAGATATGGCAGCTTAGTCATTAGTATAAGTGGGAGATTGTTAGAGTGTATACTGAAAGCCTAAGCTTTTGTAAACATTTATTTTGAATAAAAAATCACATTTGGTCAAATTGTCTACATTTAGTTGTAGTTGTTCAATTAATTTATATTGTAGATAACATAGTATGTGGTGCCACATACAGAAGATGATGTTATCAATACCTTATAAATTATAAACAGTAGCTCACGACCAAAATGGAAAGGAACAAACCATTGGAAGGTCGTAATGTAATTAGGAATTAGTTTATCTTGACTATATAATTATATTAGTACACTTAGAGTGTATTCAGTAGGACCATTAGAGGTCGTTTCTTTTATACTGACTTTATAAAGGAACAAATACCTCAGTTATTATGGAAGTGTGTGCTCTTCCTAATATAATAACAAGCACATATATTTGATATTTATTTCTTTAATTTATCAATGGGTGAGATTTAGTTCGATAAATCAATAAGCCCGATAAGTTGGGAAATGATATCACTTATAGTGTGTGTTGTTGATTATAGAAGGAAACTGTGTCCTAGTGATCTAGGTTGATAATGTCCCCAAGAAAAGCTCATAAGGATTGTCATGTTAAACCCTACAGGTGGACTTAGTCCGACATGACGATAAGGTTGAGTGGTACTATTCTTGGATTAAGATATTAATTAAATGAGTGGTTGAGATAATTGATGAATGTTTATCTTTTTAAGCATTCCAATTAGTCATCTTGTTACCTGGTGCTCTTATTGCATTTTCAACTATGATCTTTGGTCTTGGTTTACTAATATATTATTTATGTGTTTTTACAGTTTACAAATCTCAAATACTCTAGAGTTGAAATTGATGAAGTGCGGTTCGAGTGGGTTGAATGCATGCTAGATTACATTTGAAGTGCGGTTCTACCTTGATGTGTTAAAAGAATGTTCTACCTTGATTTTGATATCTATTAGCTAGCTTTTGATGTAAAAAGAATGTTTGAGTATTTTATGGATACTGTTGTAAGAAGATTATTTATATAATTTGTGAATATTTGTGTATTTTATGGATATTGTTGAATGAAGAATATTTGTATAATTTGTGAATATTTGTGTGTTTTTTTTAGGTTTTTCATTGTTTTAGAAATCAAATTTGTGCTGTTAAAAAATATACATATTACATCGGTTTTCCACCGCTGCAAAACCGATGTTATTAACTAATATTACGTCGGTCATTTACCGCTGCCAAAACTGGTGTTATTAACATACAATATTATATCGGTTTTACACCGTTGATGAAATGGTGTCGTTAAGTGATACTACACCGGTTAATAACCGATTCGAAGACCGGTGTCATTAAGTTATACTACACCGGTTTTAACCCGATGTCTAAAATGGCAAATTTTAACATCGGCTTCATAGACATCGGTCGAAAATGAAATAGACACCGGTGGAAAACCGATGTCTATGAGGATTTTTGTTGTAGTGGTGTCAAGTGTACACTCCTCTACACGTATCCACACAGACAAAAGGTGGAGAAAACCCACTTAGAATGTGCTAGCACCCTTGAGAGGTTTCAGCAAAGGAGGAGAGGGAGAGAGGAAGAAGAGAGGAGGAAGAAGAAGCCTTGAATTCACACCCCTTGAATTCACTTAATGTGGCCGACCACTCTTGAGAGGTTTTAAACCTCCATGTAATACCAAGAGTCACGGCTCTTTGTCTCCCTCATGAGGTGACACACAATGATATAGACTTGATGATGTGCAACATCATCATTGGCCGGCCCATGCCAAGTCACAATAAAGTGACATTTGGTCAAGTCAAACTTGACCCTTCATCTTCCCTCTCAAGTCAAGTCAAACTTGACCTCTTATCTCCCATGGTTGATCAAATCTAACCTTTGATTCAAGTCAATTTAATTTAATGAATCTCTATTCATTGAATTAAATAGACTCAATGAATCATAGTCTAAATTAAACTCATTCGACACATGAATCAAATTGTAACGCCCACCCTTCTTACCCAAGGGCGGCGCTACTATCTTATACTACTTACGTACATGCTTTAGTTATACTATAACAGCGGAAAATTTTAAATCATTCCTTTTATTTAAATAAGCATGATATCACATATTCTGATTAGTTCGAATGTGCATATATTAATCATATAACTAAAAATATTAATTTGTCCGAATTGTTCTTGCCGAGCCACCACCACACACATCACTATCTGCTCCTCCTGCTGCTCCGTCGTTCCGAATATCCGTCCCCCATATCTGCGGTACAAGGAAAGTAAGCTATGAGCACTCATGGCTCAGTAAGTTCCTTTCCTACTCACTAAAACCGAATTCATATCATTGCATATCAATATCATGCGAGGTATCATAAGCATACGACATACAAGGGTATCATATTCATATTCATATCATAATATCACATGACATTATATCTAATCATCAGATAATTCAAGCACATATGTAGGCAATGCATCATGAATTTGAAAACTTATACTTATAAGTACTTGAAATTAATATCATCATTAGAGGGGATCCCGGTTTGTACCACATACATAATGCGCGCGCTTCATACGTAGGTCCAAGGTAGCAAGTCTTGAACCCTACCATGCATACATACTAGGCCCGAGTCTTACTCCATCGACCTAGGGCATTCAGAGGCCCATTATTGACGAGGCCCGAGTCTTACTCCATCGACCCCGGGGCGTTTACGGAGCCCACCCTTGGTACAAACCATACAAAAATAACTTATCATGCATAACTATCATATCATGTCCCTGACAATCTTTCATGCATTTCCTTTTTCATTTCTTTTCATTATGTATAGCATTTCCTATGCTATAACATATCATTACGTAACATAATTTTATTTCTTCTCATTATGTATAGCATTTCCTATGCTATAACATATCATGACATTTTACGTAACATAATTTCATTTATTCTCATTATGTATAGCATTTCCTATGCTATAACATATCATGGCATATTACGTAACATAATTTCATTTCTTCTCATTATGTATAGCATTTCCTATGCTATAACATATCATGGCATATTACGTAACATAATTTCATTTCTTCTCATTATGTATAGCATTTCCTATGCTATAACATATCATAGCATATTACGTAACATAATTTCATTTCTTCTCATTATGTATAGCATTTCCTATGCTATAACATATCATGGCATATTACATAACATAATTTCATTTCTTCTCATTATGTATAGCATTTCCTAGGTTTCTTTCCCTTTTTCTTTTATTTTCCTTCATGGCCGAAACCTACCAGTCCTTAAGCTAGGTTTCTTAAGTGGCCTAAAGCATGGAAAGCCTAAGTAAATATCATGGCAAAAGTTACTAAGAACATCATACACAAAATTGGATCATAAACAAGCTAGGACTCTTGTGATCTTACATGTCTTATATCATGTAACTAATTTTCTACATTCCAATTAAACATGAGAGCATTAATCAACTTTCATATCATAATATCACAGAGGTCTTGAGCATATTAATATTTTTGTTTAGGCTAATCTAAGCTATCCCTTTTATCATGGCCGAAAAAACCCTAAAAAGAGTTCATGAGTTTCTAGCAATGTGAACACCCTTTAAGAAACTTTATATCCTATCATAGGAGCATGTTTATTTAAATTTTTGAAGGTCTTTCTAACCCTTAACCTTTCTGGTCCGAAGCATACAAGTGAGTTTTCTTTTGGTTCCAATTAATTTCCAAGCAAGAAAACCATAGAAAGGTCCTTAGCATTTCATAGAAGGAACCTTGCACTAGTTTGGTTAGACAATAATCTTCCTAGCCTCTTTAAAATATTTTTGGTTAAATCCTAGGGTTAGATACTCCTCTGATCATACATCATATCAGTATAAAATCATGGAAAAGAATCCTTCTACATAGCATAGAAAATCTTATCATGAAATGAGGTCTTGTTTAAATCATCCTAGATTTGAAAACCTTTTCTTTAGCCGAATTTTCTTAAATTCTTTCCTAGGTTTTCTAATCCTTATAAATCCGAAAATCACATAAAAGCCTTGTACCACGGTGAGGGAAGCTTACCTTCTTTGCTTAAGTTTCCTAGAGTTGAGAACTTGCTTGTGGACCTTTCTTCCTTGCTTGCTTTGCTCGGCACCAATGGAGGAAGAAGTGGCTAGGTCTTTTGGTGGAGAGGAGGAGGAAGAAGAGGAGGCTTCTTCCTCTTGTGTTGCTCGGCAACAAAAGAAAGAAAGAAAAGAGGGAGTGTCTCGGCACCTCTAGGAGAAGAGGAGGAGAGTGAGTTGAGGATGAAGCCACCCTCCATGCCTATTTATACTAAAATGAGGGAGGAAAACTTGACTTGATTCATCCTCCTTATTTATTTCTCCTCTTTAATGATAAGAATATTCTAGAGAAATGCTTCTTGAGTTCTCTCTTTTCTTTCCTTTAATTTCTCTCTTTTCTTTCCTTTAATTAAAATTCCTATCTCTCCTCTTACAATATCCTCTCCTATCACACTTGGTTAACATATGCATGCATCCACAAGAGAACCAAGGATCAAAACTTGGTTATGTATATTTTTACTTCTTTTTACTTCCTTTTCCTTTTAAGTAAAAAGAATCCTTTCTTATTCTTAACTACTTAGTCCTTTCTCTCCTTATCAATAAATTCTCCTATCCCCTTTGATATCCTATACATGTTCCTTACAAGAGGTCCAAGGTTCAATCCTATTTCTCTTCTAACATATTATTGATATTCTTTTGTACATAACAATTCATATATCACCATATTATGCATTATGCATAAATATTTCATACACATATATATTATCTCATATTCCTTCCTTTTGTTTACATTAATTCCATGTATTATAAATATAGATGATTTATATTCTCAACTTTATTTTCTTTCATAAAGTTTTAATCATCTAAATCCTTCCCATCTTAATATTCAACTTAGAATATTTACACCTTCTTTTCACTACCTTCAAACTCTCATTATCCTTACTTTCTTATCTAGGCTTTCTAGGGGTGTTACACAAATTGAGTCAAACTCAATTAGTCTAATTTGGATTACTCTTAATCCAATTTAGCTCATCACATGAACCTAATCCTCTTGGTCCATCATATGAACCTAATCTCCATCTAACTGCCCTTTGTGTGTGACTCTATAGGTTCTTGTAACGTTGGCAATGCTCCTAAACCCATTTAGAAACATAAGTAATGAGTGGTATCTAGCAACACATCATTACTATCCAAGTTACAAGAATGTTGAGATCCAACATTACCATTGTGACTACTAATTGTGACTCTCACAATATGTGACAATGTCCTTCTATCCTTGACATCTAGATTGATCAATTGAGGCATAGATCATGTCATCCTCTAATCAATCTATGTCTTGAACTCCAAGTAGACTCACTCTAATCAAATAAGCTCAATATCTCATATTGAATTATTTGGGCATGACCATGCACTTAGTGGTCTCACTCTATCAAGAATTATGATATCACTCCTGTCATATAGGAGGGATAGATCCCATCTACATTACTCACATCCCTCCGCATAATTTGTTACATACCCAGTAATCACCTTTATAGTCCACCCATTTACGGGTGACGTTTGACGAAGCCAAAGTACGCAACTCCTTATGTAGGGAACCATGGTGACTTCAGGTCTAAGTACTGATAGTCATACTAATAGTCACATGAAAAAGTATATGACACTTATATAACGATCCATGATACTTTCTCATGGTGGGTCATTCAGTATTCATTCTCCAATGCATACCCATGTGTTAACTTGATATCTAATATCCATGACTTGTGAGATCAAGTCATCGAGTTGACCTACATGCTAGTCTCATCGCATTAACATTGTCCCTGAATGTTAATACTTGACTAGGAATGATTAAGAGTAGTATTCTCTATATCATCTCATTATCAATTCAACCAATCGATTGATATAGATAAGAACCTTCTACTCAAGGACGCTATTATACTCAGTTATTTGGCACCAATACAAGTAATTATAATAATCATAAACAAATGCCCTATAGATATAGGGGAGGAGCCCTTGATGAGAACTAGGAGATCCTATTTTATGGTGGTAGAAGCACCTTCTGCGTATAATGTCATACTAGGTCGACCAGCCTTAAATGAATTTCTGGTAGTCGTTTCTACCTTCTATCAGAAGGTGAAGTTCCCTGTTGATGACCAAGTGGGAAAAGTTCACGGAGATCAGTTATTGGAGCGAAAATGTTACGTGGAGATCATTAGAAAAGAAGCCAACACTGCTCGTAAAACTCAAAGAATGGAGGTCAATGCTATTCAGGAGAAGTTATCCATTCTAATGTATGAAGAAAAAGAAGAAATACAAATACAGGTCGGGCAATAGGAAGCCATGATTTATGTAGCTATTGATCTGGACCCCCCGCTCAAATCTGAGCTGATGCAATGCTTGATACGAAATAATGATGTATTTGCCTGGACACCCAAGGAGGTCACAGGTGTTTCCCCCCTGGTGATGGAACACTCATTACACGTACACCCAGATGCTTGACCTGTCAAACAAAAGAAGAGAGATTTTGGAGTTGAGAAAAGCCAAATCATCAAGGAGGAGGTGGACAAATTAATAGAGGCAAGTTATATTCGAGAGGTGCAATTCTCCAGTTGGTTGGAAAATGTTGTCTTGGTCTCTAAACTAGGAAACAAATGGCGAGTGTGTATCGATTTCAAGAAACTCAACAAAGCTTGCCCAAAAGATTACTATCCCCTGCCTTGTATTGATCAAGTGGTGGATTCTACAGCCGATTGTGAATATATTTGCATGCTGGATACCTATCAAGACTATCATCAGGTTCCTTTAGCCAAGGAAGATCATGATAAGGTTAGCTTTATAACAACTGAAGGTACTTATTATTATAATGTCATGTCTTTTGGGTTAAATAATGCAGGGGCAACCTACCAGAGGCTTATGAACAAAGTCTTCCATAAACAGATTGGAAGAAACATGGAGGTATATGTAGATGACATATTAATTAAATCCCTTCAGGCGAAAGACTTATGCAAGGATGTAGAAGAAATATACAAGATCTTGCGACAGTATAAACTCAAGCTTAACCCGTGCAAGTGTTTATTTGGGGCTAAAAGTGGTAAGTTTCTTGGTTATATGGTTACAGAATGAGGAATCAAAGCAAATCTCAGCAAAGTTTGAGCAATCCAAGACATAGAGCCCCCACACAACATGAAAGAAGCCCAAAGGTTGACTGGCCGAATTACTGCTTTATCTCACTTCATTTCTTGATCAGCTAACTGAAGTTTCCATTTCTTCAAGATACTCCGGAAGGCTACTAAATTTCAATGGGATGAGGATTGTGACTGTTAGCTAGAGCCCTAGAGCCAATCATTTGATGATTGTATTTTGGACTTGTTGTATCATATTCTATATAAATAAAGGCATTTGGTTTTTGGTTATTATACTTAGTTGTATTGGTGCCAAATAAACTAAGTATAATAACGTCTTTGAGTAGAAGGTTCTTACCTATATCAATCGATTGGTTGAATCGATAGTGAGATGATATAGGGAACACTACTCTTAATCATTCCTAGTTGAGTATTAACATTCATGGACAATGTTAATGCAATAAAACAAGCATGTAGGTCAACTCGATGACTCGATCTCACAATTCATGGATATGGAGATATCAAGTTGACACATGGGTATGCATTGGAGAATGTATACTGAATGACCCGCCATGAGAAAGTATCATGGATCGTTATATGAGTGTCATATACTTTCTCATGTGGCTATTAGTATGACTACTAGTCCTTAGACCTGAAGTCATCATGGCTCCCTACATAAGGAGTTATGTACTTTGGTTTCGTCAAACGTCACCCGTAACTGGGTGGACTATAAAGGCGATTACTGGGTATGTAACAAATTATGCGGAGAGATGTGAGTGATGTAGATGGGATCTATCCCTCCTATATGACGGGAGAGACATCGATATTCTTGATAGAGTGAGACCACGAAGTGCATGGCCATGCCCAAATGAGTCAATATAAGATATTGAGCTCATTTGATTTAGTGAGTCTACTTGGAGTTCAAGATTTAGATTGATCAGAAGATGACACGGTCTATGCCTCACATTGATCAATCTAGATGTCTAGGATAGAAGGACACTTGTCATATATTGTGAGGAGTCACAATTAGTAGTCACAAGGTGATGTTGGATCTCAACATTCTTGTAACTTGGGTAGTAATGATGTATTGCTAGATACCGCTCATTACTTATACTTCTAAATGAGTTTAGGGGCATTGCCAACGTTACAAGAACCTATTGGGTCACACACAAAGAACAAGTGGATGGAGATTAGGTTCATATGATGAACCAAGAGGATTAGATTCATGTGATGAATCAAATTGGATTAAGAGTAATCCTAATTGGGCTAATTGAGTTGGACTCAAGTTGATTCATGTGTTCAATGAGTCTAATTTAGATTATGACTCATTAAATCAATTTAATTAAATGAATTAGATTCATTATATTAAATTGGCTTGAATTAAATGGTTGGATTAGATCAACCATGAGAGAGATTAAGTCAAGTTTGACTTGACTTGAGAGGAAGAGGAAGAGTCAAGTTTGACTTGACTATTTGCCACATCATTAGTGATTTGGCATTAGGAGGACTAATGATGATGTGTCACATCATCAAAGTGTGCCACCTCATGGGGGTTATAAATCTATTCTCTTTAATGGCCACATTTAATGAGAATGGGGGTTACCTTTTTGGTTTTGAATGAGAATGAATTTTTCATTCACTCACATTGACATCATCTTCTTCCTCAAGCTCTCTTTTTGCTCCTTCTCTTCTCTTGGTCGTGGGTTTCAAGCAAGGGAGAAGAAAGGAGAGTGAGTCTAATCCAAGAAGAAAGGTTAGTGAAAGTCACATATAGAGATTTTTAGGGGAGTGTGTTCTCTTCTTTCCTTTCTTCTTCTTCCAATCCCATCCGAGAGCATCAAGAAGTTCTAGCACACTTGTGGTGTTCTCTTCTCCATCCTTGTGTGTTAGAGAACACATCTTGTTCGTGTGGATACTTCTAGAGGATTGTCTACGTTGACAATCTTGAGATCCGGCACTTTCTTGGACGAGCAGGATTCGAAAAGGGTACGCATCAAGGGTAATTTTCTAAATATATAGATCTAAGAGTAGATCTAGTTAGTAAACTCGTACATGTAAAATTTTGTTCTATACTCTTCGCATGGATCCGTTGGCTAGGGAGTTTCGGGGTTTCCATGACGTGAAAAAGCGGTTTTCGCGGCCCGAAAAACCCAACAGTGATATCAGAGTCACGTGCGAAGACATGTACGAATTTATTTTGTATTTTTATGAAAAATATAGTTTCTGTGAATTTCTGTAATTTCATGAATTTTATAGTTTTAAAGGGTATTTTTCTCGTAGAAGCGGAGCACAAGTGTTTAGACACTTGTAGGCTTCGACTACCGAGAAGATTTTTCCGTAACGGCAATGTTTCGACCCAAAACCTTTTGGGACAGAGGGCTAAGGTGCTGTAGGATCGCTTAGGAGAAAATCGCGATGGTTAGATCACGGGTAGGGGTACTGCCCCTAATCCGCAAGGGGATTTGCTCCGCGATTGCGCCCGAAATCGCAAATCGGGAACGTCGGGAAAAAATTTACTCATAAAATTGTTAAAATTATGAAAAATTACAGAAAATTATGAAAAATATATAATTTAGAATTATATTATTTTTGTGATAGTCATGGCCCAAAAATACCCAATATGATTGGATTTGTGTTGTAATTTATAATACGACCTGCATGCCGTCATGTGTTTGTGTGTGCTGTATTTGATACGCGACCTGCGCGTCGTGCCTCCCTATTTATATTCTGGTTGTAAATTAGATTTAGACTCAAATGTAACTCGAGTTTCCAAATTATAATGTAAATTTTGAAGCGGTGGAAGGTCCACTCAAGACGGAGTTACGAGGAAGGCGCGAGCAACACAAGGTGGTCAAAAGGAAAGCGCTTGAGAAGCTGTTGACCTTAGGTTGACCATCCGATCTTCTCATTGGCTTGAGAAGATCGTAGTAGGGCCATGACATAATCACAAAATTATTTAATTAATTGCTTATGTGTGTATGTGATGCATGCTAGTAAAATAGTAATTAATTAGTGCCTAACGATTAGATTAGATCTAAATCGTGCACAAGATGCACCCTTACAATTAGATTAGATCTACATCGTGTACAAGATGCACCCTATCGATTAGATTAGATCTATATCGCGTATATGATACAACATCGACATTTAGATTAGATCTAAATCATGACAACTCAAAATGCCTACCATGCCGTGGTACCTTCTACTACCTCGATCACATGTCGTTGTTGAATCTGCCAAAGCAGAGCAACACATATTATCTTGGTAGGGTACGGAGGGACAATCTTGGTCAGGCCTATCAACGCATGGGTGAGTACAACTCAATTAGATTGAGAACTAGTTAACTCAATTGGATCGAGTACAACTATAGGCATTCTTCCAACGGTTGAAAAGATAGGACATAGATCCCATTTATATTAATTCTTGGGCGTATTAGCCAAAGTTAAATCAAGGGTTAATATGATGTGGATCTTGTCCCACATGAATTATAGAATTCAGTGGGAGCATCATTTAGTTAAAGACCTAATTAAATGATTTAAAAAGAATATGATATTTATTTTCTGCATTTTTCTGTTGTAGAATTGTCATGACGTCAAACACGAACATCTTCTCTCTGCATTCTGTCCTTAAGAAGGACAAGCTCAACGGAGCAAATTTCCTGGACTGGTACAGGAATCTGAGAATAGTTCTCACTCAGGAACGTAACCTCTACGTTCTGGATCAGCCCATTCCAGAGGCACCTCCTACCACTGCCACGCGAGCTGACAAAGATGCTTATAAGAAACATCAAGATGACGCATTAGATGTGTCCTGTCTTATGCTCGCGACCATGAACTCTGAGCTTCAGAAACAACATGAGTTGATGAATGCTTATGATATGGTTGAACATCTTTGTCACCTATATCAAGGACAAGCAAGGCATTGGAAGAGGAACTCCAAAGAATACCTGGAAGATCTTAAGGAGAAGAGAAATAAGATTTCTACTTCAGGTATACATGTTATAGAAGTCAACCTCTCTATTTCTTCATCGTGGGTATTAGATACCGGATATGCTTCGCACATTTGTACTAATGTACAAGCACTGAGAAATAGCAGGGCATTGACGAAGGGTGAGATAGACCTACGAGTAGGCAATGGAGCACGGGTTGCTGATGTTGCTGTAGGAACTTATCATCTATCTCTGCCCTCTGGGCTTGTACTAGAATTAGATGATTGTTGTTATGTGTCTGCATTAACTAAGAACATTATATCAGTTTCTTGTTTGGACAAGAAAGGTTTCTCGTTTATAATTAAGGACAAATGTTGTTCTGTTTATTTAAAAGATATGTTCTATTGTAGTGCACCTCTGATAAACGGACTCTATATTCTAGATCTTGAAAGCCCTATTTATAACATAAACACCAAGGGGTTCAAGTCAAATGACATAAACCAAACCCATCTCTGGCACTGTCGCTTAGGTCATTAAATGACAAGCGTTTATCCCAGCTCCATAAGGATGGTTTGTTGGACTCATTTGATTTTGAATCTTATGAGACGTGCGAGTCATGCCTACTAGGCAAGATGACCAATAATCCTTTAGTGGGCACAACGAAAGAGCGACTGATTTGTTAGGACTCATACATAGTGATGTATGTTGCCCTTTCAATGTCGCTGCTAGAGGCGCTAATTGGTACTTCATCACATTTACTGATAACTTCAGTAGATATGGTTATGTGTACTTGATGACACATAAGTCAGAATCCTTTGAAAAGTTCAAAGAATTAAGAATGAAGTACAGAACCAGCTTGGCAAAAGTATTAAGATACTTCGATCAGATCGAGGTGGAGAATACCTTAGCCATGAGTTTCGTGACTACCTAGCTGAGTGTGTGGATTCTATCCCAACTCACTTCTCCTGGAACACCATAATGGAATGGTGTATCCGAAAGGAGGAATCATACCCTATTAGATATGGTATGATCTATGATGAGTCACACAGATCTTCCGACATTCCTTTGGGGCTATGCTCTAGACATGGCAGCTTTTATACTCAACTGAGTTCCATCCATGGCCATAATAAAGACACCATATAGGATATGGACTGGGGGAGATTCCCAGGTGTCTTTCATGAGGATTTGGGGTTGTAAGGCTTACGTTCGACGTCAAGTCTCAGACAAGTTAGGACCCAAATCCGACAAGTGCTATTTTATTGGATATCCCAAGGAAACTAAGGGATATTACTTCTACATTCCCAGTCAGCACAAGGTAGTTGTGGCAAAGACTGGGGTCTTTCTAGAAAGGGACTTTGTTTTTAGAAAGACTAGTGGGAGTACATTCGATCTTGAAGAAGTTCAAGATGCGGATCCTAGCACTGAAGTCTCGATGGAAGTTGAACTGGAACCACAAAGTGTTGTGGATGAGGTTGTTCCACAAGGAGTTGAGGAACAACAACCAGTTCAAGTAGACATACCTCTTCGCAGGTCTGATAGGGTACGTCGTCAGCTTGAGAGATATTCATTTCTCTTGTCTGACCATGATAACGTTGTGCTCATAGAGGATGAGCCTACCACCTATCAGGAAGCTGTGATGAGACCAGATTCCGAGAAATGGCTAGAATCCATGAGATCCGAAATAGATTCCATGTACACCAACCAAGTATGGACTTTAGTTGATCCACCTGAAGGGGTAAAACCCATAGGGTGTAAGTGGGTCTTTAAGCGAAAGACTGACATGGCTGGACTTATCTATAAGGGTTGCTTGGTAGCTAAAGGTTTCAAGCAGATTCATGGTATTGACTATGATGAAACCTTTTCTCCAGTACTGATGTTTAAGTCCATTCGGATCATGCTTGCTATTGCAGCTTACCACAATTATGAGATCTGGCAGATGGACGTCAAAACCGCGTTTCTGAATGGAAACCTACTCGAGGATGTGTACATGACACAACCTGAGGGATTTGTAGATCCACAGCATACTAGCAGAGTATGCAAGCTACATAGGTCCATTTATGGACTAAAGCAAGCTTCTCGGAGCTGGAATCTTCGATTCGATGATGCAATCAAACAGTTTGGTTTCATCAAGAACGAAGATGAGCCTTGTGTCTACAAGAAGGTTGTAGAGAACACAGTTGTCTTCCTCATATTGTATGTGGATGATATACTGCTCATTGGGAAAGATATCCCTTTTCTACAGTCTGTCAGACTTGGCTAGGGACTTGTTTCTCAATGAAGGACTTAGGTGAGGCATCCCGCATTTTAGGGATACAGATCTATAGAGATAGATCTAAGAGATTGCTTGGCCTAAGTCAGAATACATACATTGACAAGGTACTCCTTCGGTTTGCCATGCAGAACTCCAAGAAGGGATTTCTACCGATGTCACATGGCGTGAGTCTTTCGAAGACTCAGGGTCCCTCTTCTAGAGAGGAGAGAGACCGCATGGATCAGATCCCTTATGCTTCAGCCATAGGATCGATCATGTACGCCATGCTATTTACTCGACCTGATGTCTCGTATGCTTTGAGCATGACGAGCAGATACCAGTCAGATCCAGGTGAAAGTCACTGGATAGCGGTCAAGAATATTCTTAAGTACTCTTAAGAAGGACTAAAGAATATTTCTTGATATATGGAGGCGATGATGAGCTAGTTGTAAAGGGTTACAGTGATGCTAGCTTCCAGATCGACCAGGATGATTATCGATCGCAGTCAGGGTTCGTGTTTAGCATAAATGATGGTGCTGTGAGCTGAAAGAGTTTGAAGCAGGACACAGTAGCTGATTCTACGACAGAGGCCGAGTATATTGTTGCATCAGAGGCAACAAAGGAGGCAGTTTGGATTCGCAATTTCATCACTGAACTTGGGGTGGTTCCTAGCATTGCTGACCCTATTGAGCTCTATTGTGACAACAATGGAGCTATAGCACAGGCGAAGGAACCTCGCTCACACCAGCGGACCAAACACATACTACGGCGCTTCGATCTCATTCGAGAGATCATCGAGAGAGGAGATGTGAAGATTTACAGAGTACCTAAAGAGGCTAACATCGCAGATCCCTTGACCAAGGCTTTGGCACAGAGGAAGCATGATGGTCACACTAGGTCATTGGGGCTTAGAGCCTACACTGATTGGCACTAGTGCTAGTGGGAGATTGTTAGCTAGAGCCCTAGAGTCAATCATTTGATGATTATATTTTTGACTTGTTGTATCATATTCTATATAAATAAAGGCATTTGGTTTTTGGTTATTATACTTGTATTGGTGCCAAATAAACTAAGTATAATAACATCCTTGAGTAGAAGGTTCTTACCTATATCAATCGATTGGTTGAATCGATAGTCAGATGATATAGGGAACACTACTCTTAATCATTCCTAGTCGAGTATTAACATTCATGGTCAATGTTAATGCAATAAAACTAGCATGTAGGTCAACTCGATGACTCGATCTCACAAGTCATGGATATGGAGATATCAAGTTGACACATGGGTATGCATTGGAGAATGTATACTGAATGACCCGCCATGAGAAAGTATCATGGATCGTTATATGAGTGTCATATACTTTCTCATGTGGCTATTAGTATGACTACTAGTCCTTAGACCTAAAGTCACCATGGTTCCCTACATAAGGAGTTATGTACTTTGGTTTCGTCAAACGTCACCCGTAACTGGGTGGACTATAAAGGCGATTACTGGGTATGTAACAAATTATGCGGAGGGATGTGAGTGATATAGATGGGATCTATCCCTCCTATATGACGGGAGAGACATCGATATTCTTGATAGAGTGAGACCACGTAGTGCATGACCATGCCCAAATGAGTCAATATAAGATATTGAGCTCATTTGATTTAGTGAGTCTACTTGGAGTTCAAGATTTAGATTGATCAGAGGATGACACGGTCTATGCCTCACATTGATCAATCTAGATGTCTAGGATAGAAGGACACTTGTCATATATTGTGAGGAGTCACAATTAGTAGTCACAAGGTGATGTTGGATCTCAACATTCTTGTAACTTGGGTAGTAATGATGTATTGCTAGATACCGCTGATTAGTTATACTTCTAAATGAGTTTAGGGGCATTGCCAACGTTACAAGAACCTATTGGGTCACACACAAAGAACAAGTGGATGGAGATTAGGTTCATATGATGAACCAAGAGGATTAGATTCATGTGATAAATCAAATTGGATTAAGAGTAATCCTAATTGGGCTAATTGAGTTGGACTCAAGTTGATTCATGTGTTCAATGAGTCTAATTTAGATTATGACTCATTGAATCAATTTAATTAAATGAATTAGATTCATTATATTAAATTGGCTTGAATTAAATGGTTGGATTAGATCAACCATGAGAGAGATTAAGTCAAGTTTGACTTGACTATTTGCCACATCATTAGTGATTTGGCATTAGGAGGACTAATGATGATGTGCCACATCATCAAAGTGTGCCACCTCATAGGGGTTACAAATCTATTCTCTTTAATGGCCACATTTAATGAGAATGGGGGTTACCTTTTTGGTTTTGAATGAGAATGAATTTTTCATTCACTCACATTGACATCATCTTCTTCCTCAAGCTCTCTTTTTGATTCTTCTCTTCTCTTGGTCGTGGGTTTCAAGCAAGGGAGAAGAAAGGAGAGTGAGTCTAATCCAAGAAGAAAGGTTAGTGAAAGTCACATATAGAGATTTTTAGAGGAGTGTGTTCTCTTCTTTTCCTTTCTTCTTCTTCCAATCCCATCCGAGAGCATCAAGAAGTGCTAGCACCCTTGTGGTGTTCTCTTCTCCATCCTTGTGTGTTAGAGAACACATCTTGTTCGTGTGGATACTTCTAGAGGATTGTCTACGTTGACAATCTTGAGATCCGGCACTTCCTTGGACGAGCGGGATTCGAAAAGGGCACGCATCAAGGGTAATTTTCTAAACATGTAGATCTAAGAGTAGATCTAGTTAGTAAACTCGTACATGTAAAATTTTGTTCTATACTCTTCGCACGGATCCGTTGGCTAGGGAGTTTCGGGGTTTCCACGACGTGAAAAACCGGTTTTCGCGGCCCGAAAAACCCAACAGTGACAAGGCATTTCAAGAGTTAAAAGATTATTTGTCAACCCTCCCTGTGTTAGCTAAACTTGTAGTAGGAGAGACTTTATGGATTTATCTTTCGGTAAATGAGCATGCTGTAGGCTCGGTGTTGCTAAGGTAAGAGGGTAAAGAGCAATAGCCAGTGCACTTCTCGCGCCATTTATTGAAGGGAGCTGAGTGTAGATATACTACACTCGAAAAATTAGTCTACGCATTAGTGTTAACAGCAAGAAGGTTGCGTCCTTACTTTTTGTCACATGTGATTATAGTATTAACTAATAGCACTCTCGACCGAGTACTTCTCAATCACAACCGAACTCACTGTTAAGATCGACCGAGTATTAACTAAAGCATCTGGGCAATTAATCAAGTAGACAACCGAACTCATTGAATATGATATACAATACCAACCCCGCTCGACCATCAAAGCACAAGCTCTGGCGGACTTTATAATAGAAGTGCAAGGTCCTGAAGAGGAAGGAACTTGAAAAATCTATGTAGATGGGTCTTCAACTAAACAGGGCAGTGGAATTGGAATCCTCCTTATATCTCCAAAAGAGGACCGGGTTCAGCTTTCAGTCTGATTGAATTACAGGGCTACTAATAATGAAGCAGAATATGAAGCACTGATATCTAGTTTGCAAGCTGCTCGGTGTGTGGGGGTTGCTCGAGTATGAATTTATTATGATTCTCAGTTGGCAGCACAAGAGTTAACAAGCTTTGAAATTAGCAATGACCGACTCAAGCTATATGTAGAAGCGTTCGATAAATTAAAGGTTGGATTTCAAGAAGTGAATATACAAAAGATACCTCAATCGAAAAACCAAGTGGCTAATGAGTTATCTAAACTAGCTTCAGCAATAATACCTTGGAACTTGGATCGACCTATGGAACAAATAGTGTTGATATCTTGTATCAAGAGATAAGCTAATATAGAGATACAGGGTGACTGGAGGACATCCATTATATTATTCTTGCAGTAAGACACTCTACCAACCGAAGAAGAGCAAGTGAGAGTTTTCAAGAAAAGGGTTGCTCGATATACGTTGGTGGACGATCATCTGTATAAGAGGGTCTTCTCTAGCCCTTTGCTCAAATGTATTGGACCAGAAGACATATAATATATTCTACAAGGAGTTCAACAAGGTTCATGTGGGAGCCATATCGGAGGGAGATCCTTAGCTAGTAAAATATTATTGGCCAGATATTTCTGGCCTACTCTACAAGAAGACGCAGCACAACTCGTAAGAACATGCATATCTTGTCAGAAACATCAAAAGCTGTCACATCATCCTACTCAGTTATTGAAAACTTGTATAGTTTCTTGCCCTTTTGATCAATGGAGCATTGATATAGTAGGTCCTTTTCCCTTGGCAACTTCCTAGAGAAGGTTCCTATTGGTAGTTGTAGATTATTTCTAGAAATGGGTGGAAGTTGAGCCATTGGCAAGAATAATTGAAAATGCAGTCATTAAATTCTTATGGCAGCACATCATTTGGAGATTCAGTATTCCACATAAATTGGTTTCTGACAATGGAAGATAATTTCAAGGACAAAGAATCAAAGAATGGTGTGTAGGGTATGGTATTATACAACATTCACTTCTGTGTCATATCTACAAAGCAATGGGCAAGCAGAAGTAACTAATCGAGAGATTATCAGAGGGCTTAAAACTAAATTGGATCATATTGGTCCAAAGGACCGTTCCAAGGCTTTTATATGTAACACCCACGAGATGATAAGCTATACCTATGAGTATTTTTTTTCCTTTAGAATAAAAGAAAAAGGAGAAATGGAAATAGAAACCAAAATAAAATAAAAAAGGAAATGAGGTTAAGGTTTGAACCTTGAACCTCCCACAAATAATAGAGTTAAATTGGTGTATGGTAACCACTAGGATAATGAATGATAGATGAATAGAAAAGAATGGAAATTGTAGTTAAGAGTAAGAAGATAGTTAAGTAAAGGAACAAGAGAAAACCAAGTAGCTTACCTCCTTTTCCTCTTGGTTAAGGAAAGAAGCAAGCAAAAGCCAAGTTGCTTTCCTTCCTTTCTTTCCTCAAATTTCATGGGAATTAAGAGGGGGTAGAGATAGAGGGGTTAAGGGGATGAATGAAGACATGTTTCATTTACATGAGAAATAAATAGGATTGAGAGAAGAAAAGAAAGTTGTTAATCCTTCCTTCTTCTTCTTCCTCCTCCTTCTTTCTCCTTCTTCCTTCTCCACCGAGACATAGAGCCCTCTCTCCCTCATTTCTAAAAACCAAGCTAAGGTTTTCTCTCCAAGAAAACTAATTTCTGAGAAGGAGTCTCAAGGTTTACTCCTTACAAGAAAGAGAAAACAAAAGGAAGAACTAGGAAGAGAAGCTCCTTCTTCCTCCTCAAGGGTACCACTTTTTTTAGGATCAACAAGCGAAAGGATGTAAGTATCCCCTCACCTGTGGTACAAGTTGTTTATGTTTTCCATAAGATTAGAATGCTTAAAACCTAGGATCACAAAGTGAAACTTTCGGCCAAGTGTAGATGAATGACCTAGGAAAGCTTAAGACCTAAACTAACCATGTTCATTATGTCCTTATGATATGCAGGCCATGATAAGAGATTGGTTTGGTTTTCTTTTGCTTGTATGTTGCTTTAAATTAATCTCATGCTCCTAAGGTGTTCGGCCAAGTCATGAATAAAAAGGATTAGGGAAGTTAAAAAATTTAGGTTATCATGCTCATGATCTTCTCTATGAAATAGTATGAAAGATTCTAAGTGTTTGCATGCTTGTATGTTGTTTAGAGTTTATCTTCCTCTTCATGAAACTTTCGGCCACTATCCAAATATAGGGTTAAAAGAAGCTAAAAATTTAACCTAGCATGCTCATGCATCTCTTTATGATATGATTTGGATTTAGCTAGATATCAATGCTTGCATGTTGCTTAGAGCTTGGTTTCCTCTTCATGAATGTTTCGGCCAAGAACAAATTTTAGGGTTCAAGGAAGCTAAAAACTTAACCTAGCATGCTCATGCATCTCTTTATGATATGATATGAATTTAGCTAGATATTTATGCTTGCATGTTCCTTAGAGCTTGGTTTCCTCTTCATGAATGTTTCAGCCAAGAACAAATTTTAGGGTTCAAGGAAGCTAAAAATTTAACCTAGCATGCTCATGTATCTCCTTATGATATGATATGAATTAGCTAGATATTTATGCTTGCATGTTTCTTAGAGCTTGGTTTCCTCTTCATGAATGTTTCGGCCAAGGACAAATTTTAGGGTTCAGGGAAGCTAAAAATTTAACCTAGCATGCTCATGTATCTCCTTATGATATGATATGAATTTAGCTAGATATTTATGCTTGCATGTTCCTTAGAGCTTGGTTTCCTCTTCATGAATGTTTCAGCCAAGAACAAATTTTAGGGTTCAAGGAAGCTAAAAATTTAACCTAGCATGCTCATGTATCTCCTTATGATATGATATGAATTAGCTAGATATTTATGCTTGCATGTTTCTTAGAGCTTGGTTTCCTCTTCATGAATGTTTCGGCCAAGGACAAATTTTAGGGTTCAGGGAAGCTAAAAATTTAACCTAGCATGCTCATGTATCTCCTTATGATATGATATGAATTTAGCTAGATATTTATGCTTGCATGTTGCTTAGAGCTTGGTTTCCTCTTCATGAATGTTTCGGCCATGAATAGATTTTAGGGTTCAAGGAAGCTAAAAATATAACCTAGCATGCTCATGTATCTCCTTATGATATGATATGAATTTAGCTTGATATTCATGCTTGTATGTTATTTGGAATTTATTTTCCTTCTTCATGAACCTTCGGCCATGATAAGTATCAAAACCTAGGAAAGCTTAGAAATGTGATTAACATGCTTATGACCTTCATTGTGATATGATATGAAGTTAACATGAGATTCTTATGCTTGTATGTGGTTTAAGTTCATACTCTTGAACTTTCGGCCATTATGGGTTTAGAAGCCTATATATGCCTCACATGTTACGTTATGAATTAAGAGATGTTATTTAATGATTCCATGCATGATCATGCCTTTTCTATGATAGGTGATGTGTTCATTTACATATACTTATGAACCATGCATGATTATGTCTCTTATGATGTGTTATGTGCCCAATGCATGCATTATGATATGACAAATAACATGCTCATTTATGTATGCTTATGATCCATGCATAATAATGTTTCCTATGATGTGCTATGTGCCCAAATATGCATGTTTTATGATATGATAAGCAAAGGCCTAAGAGTTGCTTCCCTTCTTGTTGGAATTAAGAGCACTCTTTATGACATGATAAGTGAAGGCCTAAGAGTTGCTTCCCTTTGGGGATTAAGAGCACTCTTCATGATATGATAAGATAAGATATGCTATGCTATGACATGAACCATGATATGCAATTTTACTTTGTATGGCTTGTACCAAGGGTGGGCTCCATAAGTGCCCCTAGGCCGACGGACTATGAACGGGTCTTGTAAAGGGATGAGCTCCTTAGTACGCCCCTAGGTCGACGGTCGTAGTATGGACCTAGATCCCTAGTAGGTTCGGGGCTAGCTACCCTGTCCTAGGGATTGCGCGCATTTATGTATGTATGTGGTACAAGTCGGGCCCTCATGATGATATTATGTTCAAGTACTATATGATATATTTTAAGACATCTTGCATATCACATGACACATGTTTTAAAAGACATCTTGCATGATATGATTGATGATTTATGTTATGATATAGCATGATGTTCTTTATGGTTTAGGATATGACATGCTATGCTCTTATGATTTATATGACATGATGATTTATGATATGATATAGCATGATGTTCTTTATAATTTATGATATGACATGCTATGCTCTTATGATTTATATGACATGATGATTTATGATGTGATATAGCATGATGTTCTTTATGAGATAATAGGTTATGATGCTATGTATTCACCATATGATGTTAGATGATTATATTCCATGATTATATGCTTATGTGTTTATGCTTGATATATGGATTTTGTGAGTAGGAAAGGATCTTACTAAGCATGTGTACTTATAGCTTACTTTCCTTGTACCACAGATAAAGACAAAGAATGGATGACCTAAGGGAGTAGCAGGAGAGGCAAGGAGATGTGTGTGGTGGTGGCTCAGCTAAGATAAATAAAAGACCTGCTTATGTTATTTCGTTATGATGACATGAACTAAGTGTGTTATGTTATTATCCGCATGACTTCAGGATATTTCTAATGTTTTACTTTCGAAAGAAATTTTAATATGCATGTATGTTTCCGCAATAGTAATGGTTAAGTAAAGTAACCCCGCACCCACTAGCAGGAGGGGCGGGCGTTACATTATATGTTAGTTGAGTGAACTTTATTCGATCACCAGTCATATGTCTTGAACAACCACTCTCTTTTGAGTTAAATTTTTATTTTTAATTTTAATTTTCAATTTAAGTTTTACATTTAATTTTAAGTTTAATTTAAAATTTAAGTTTAATTTTAAGTTTAAGTTTAGGATTTTAATTTTAGTTTAGTTTTAAGTTTAAGTTTAAACTTTTGATTTAAGTTTAAGTTTAATTTTTTTTATTTTAGTTTTAATTTTAATTTAATTTATTTTATTTTGAATTTGAATTTTAAATTTTGATTTAATTTTGAATCCTTAATCATCTCATCCGATCTACTTTTTTAATCAGGGAATCTTATAATTTTGTGAGATGAGTTAAGTTGAATTTTAGGGTTGGATTTAACTTTATATTAGATTCAAGTTTAGCCTTGGGTTCAATAAATAGACATTTTTCAGATAAACTTCTAAGCTGTGGTAAGTCACCTAGACATCATTAGAGACCACACTTTCAAAATTTTTCAAATAGTCCTATCCACTGAACGTAATACAAAACTTTAGTCTAACCAGTTAGGATTCGTAAGTGGCAACTTCAGTTAGTTCTACTAAACCAAATGCACTAGGTCAAAGTCATATCTTCTTAAACATGCATAGGTAGAGTTTCCCTAATCTACTATCATCCAAAACTTCACTAGTACTATTTATCAAATTAAACTTTTGTCCCTATTTAGACTACCCTTAATTACCCACCCCGATAAGTTATTGATTTTGGAGGTGCTAGCTAGTTTGGAGGCCCCCTGAATTTTTGACCTTTTAGGTTTATGTTGATTATTTTTGTAGTTATAATAAACTTCATGGTAATTTAAATTAGCCTTGTAATTATTTGATTTAAATTTATTTAAGTTTGCATTGTTTGATTTCATTTTATTCTTTAGTTTGAAATTTAGTTTTGAAGATTTATTTTGGTTTGGTTTGGTTTTGAATTAATATGTTTAGTTGGATTTGGTTTAAAATAATGAATTCCATTTTGGGGTATATAAAATTGATTGAGTCCTAGTTGCGTGGTTAGGCATGCTTTCAGAACCCAGGCCTTAGTTTGTTTTTTATTTTGAGTGACTAGAGATATAATTGTTTTATTAGTTGAGCTAGACTCATATCCGAGTATAGACTTATTATACACAGCTCTTTGTGATCTGATCCTGTCCGAAAGTCGATGAGATGAAAAGCCACTACAAGAAAAAAGTTAAACAACAACAGTTTTAAACCGTTGTCGTAGGCCATTTTGAACTGTTGTTAAAAGCTGTGTTGTTAAAAGGGGTAGCCAACGACAACAGTTTTTAACCGTTGTCATTTGAAGGCAAAGACAACATTTTTACAACGGTGAAAAACTGTTGTCTTTTCCTACAAAGACAACAGTTTTTCACCGTTGTCTTTGAGTGTATGCCTAGGCTTTTCAACAACAGTTTTGAACTGTCTACAACAACGGCTAAAAAGTGTTGTCTTTTTTGCCAATGACATCGGTTTGACAACGGTTAAAAACCATTGTCTTTTTAGGCAACGATGTTAAATAACATCAGTTTGTCACTATTGTCTTTTAATGCCATTGACAACAATTTGATATATTTAAACTGATGTCTTTAGGTACAATATACAACATTTTGACAATAAATAAAAAACTTATTAATCTTTTCCTACTCAATGGTTTATAAAAAACATCCAGTGCAAATTTCATTGATAAAAAACCTACATAATCAATATTTACATGCAAATTTCATTAAAGTACCAAACATCATCATCCAAACATCATTAAAGTACCAAACATCAACATTCAAACATCACAAAAGTTTACACAGCCAAAAGTTTATATATATCACACATATAATCCAAAATATCATGTTTTGTTGGAGCACGTCTTCTCTACCTGTGCATCTTCTAAACAGCCTGTGCATCTTCTAATCTGCAGCCTTTTCTGGTTTCTCCTCCCTCCTAGCTTCTCTTTTCTTCTCCTTTCACAGAAACGGGTCATTATCTTTTCCCTGAGGTAAATAGCATATGATTGCAAGTTAATTCATTTCCCAGGAGTAAATGGCATAAAAAATGGATCTCTTGGAAATTTCACACCTGACCTTATTACAGTTTTACAAAAACTCAGAGTAGTATGTCTTAAAAGACCAGCTATATGGCTTTACAAGTAACTCTTAAGTATGGTAAACCAAACCTATCAACTTTACATATACCAAAAAAAATTCTATCCAATTTGAAGTCTAGCGAAACTCCATCTACTATGGGTTCAACTGCTTTGTTAGCGAGATAATCCGCCAGCAATTTCTTTAGTAAATCAGCATAATTATTTAAATTAATCTAAAAATCGAAGACTTGCAGATCTACATATAGCATTTGCTTAATTAATAGCAAATTCAGGAAAATCTACTTGCAGAAATGGCTTAGAGCAACAACCAGATTCTGGTTCTATCATCGAGCATCAAAAAAGCATTATATATAGAATCTAGCTAAATTAGACATGAAAAATCAAGTTCCAACTTATTTCCGGAGCATACAAAATCACAAATACAAACAAGGGCTGAAGCAACAAAGCAGCACACAGAGAATTAAGCAAACAAGCTTTACTAATTTAAATTCACAAAGCAAGCAAATTGATCAACCCACAATTATCATAAGGATCTACTCTCTTGATACTCAAATAGACTCAGTAAATGGCCTAACTTCTAGCAGGAATCAAAATTCCTAACTATATTAGCATTTCCCCCAATTCATATTCGAATAAAATTCTCCGACAATCATGCAAAAGCATAGAGATGGTTTATTTAGTTTTTACACGGAATAGAGAGTAGAAAAGAGCAATCCAAGCTTCCAACAACATCATAGAGGATACCGCTAATTAGATCATGGAAATCACACAGATAGAACTAGTAAAGAACATAAAAGCCCAAGATTTAAGAGACTGAGGGATTTAACAAGGACCTGCATCTAACCATGTATCAAACCAGAAATTAATATGATCTTCACCTAAACGCCATCTAATCTGCTCTTCTGCTATGTTTCTCATCTGTAACGTCCTTTTCCAACAATGTGAAGCTTTGTTTTTGAGTAAAACCACCATAGGAGAGGCTGACCCACAGTACATGCTAGACAGAAATTTCGACAAGTGTGTTCTCTACTCCCAATCCTCCTTCTAGCTTAGGTTTACAAATATCTTTCCAAGAGATCCAATGAATCTTCCTATTGGAACTGATAGAACCCCAGAAAAAATTAGCCATAATCATCTCAATTTGATGTAAAATACCCCCTTCGTCACTATTAATAATGGAGTCATCTAAAAAATGAAGATGCTGCAGTAACAAGATTATTACCCTTCTAAACAAAGACATCTACATTATAAAATTGAGAACCCCAGAAAGTTTGTTATGTAAACCAAAATACAGTATAAATATTTGACAAAGGATTAAGGTTAATCATTTTTTATATTTGACAAAGGATTAAGTTATCGGTTTGTATTTGATGTTGGCGCATCAAGTGTGCAGTTTAGTCATGCCGATTGGATTTGGTAAATGGACTCAGAGACAGATATCTCCAAATCAAGTGCAATCAAGTATAAGCAGCATGTATTCAATTTAACTGATTATTATTATTGTCAAATGCAATAAGATGAACTCATGTATATACCTATTCATAAATATGATCTTGTATGCATTCTGCTATCTTAGAGCGCACTTCATCAATTTCTTCTTGAGAGTACTCCGCTTTTGTGAACTGTGAACACACATAAATTATATGATCTTAAAGAACAAAATATAATTAATTGGAAAAAAATAATAACTAAATAACTTCTAATTATTTGAGATGATAAAGATAATATTACTATCGATGGTAGTGTATCCCCCTCGATCATTGCATTTTCTTCAATAATTTGTCTCATAAATCTCATCACGTAATAACTACATTGTTTCGCATCTGGCTGCCTAGGAGCCTACGTTAAAGGCAATTCATATTGTTAATGATAAATATACACATACCTTGATTGATTGAAATAGAAGTACCCATACCTTGATTACTTCCCATTGTACATGCTTTCTTCCTTTCCTTCCATTGTTCGAATTAAACAATCTTAACGCCCTTCATATATACATTCAACATAGTTGATATATAAGTGTTTTATGACTAAATTAAATACATAATAAAAAGCATATATAAACTCACATTTCCACAACATATTTCCAATCTTTATCACGAATGCGATGACTTAAAGAATCCAACAAGTAAACAATCTCCTTATGAGGTTTAATGACAGTCAAATTCCAATGGAAACTACACACAAATACAAAATTTGCATTAAGAAGTGATTGATCACACAGTATTAAACATTTATCTATAAGGAATCTGAACTTTTTACACAATTAATAATGAAAACAACCAAACTATTTAGAACTATTATGAACACTATATAAAAGAGTTAAATTATTCAAAGTATACGTGTTTCATAGACATAATGAACTATTATGAACACTGCATCATTTTCCTCAACAACAGAAGCTTGCTGAGATTCATTATGAACGAGAAGTTTGATTTACATAATTGGTAGTAACATGTATGCAAAAATAAAACAACTAAAAATTGTAAAACAATAAATATGAAGGTCAATACTTAGAGTTACCCAAGGAACATGAATACTTGCAATCAAGCAAGAGTTAGCAACTAACATAGAAGCTTAGTAAACTGAGAGAAAAAGAATCCCTAATGACATAAAAAATTGAGACAAAACAGTTTATCAATACAAAACAATATAATACCATGTAGTAGATGAAGTTTGGAATTGGGTGGTCTAAAACATCCAAGTCGGCAGCTTTATCAAAAGCATTGATGAACATCTACAAAATCAATAACTAGGATTCCATGCCAAGTCTCTATAGCATTTACAAATCATGACAATCAGAAAAGGCATTCTTATAGTTAAAAGCCACCATAAATTTGACCAAATTAAAAGGAGCTATAATAATGAAGCATTGTGCATTCATAAGAAAGTACTGTAGCATCATACAAGGGTTCTTTTTCCCTCGAGATGGCTGGAAACATTTTGACACTTTGCATGTGTGGCTACTAATTTTAGGTTGCCCATAAACTAGGAATTGGATGTGGGTCAAAACCAACAAACATGTAAACACAAAAGACTCGAAAAGCTAAGACCCAAGCCTTGCCTTGGCTAAACTGGATATAGGAGTAACACATGCAAACTAAATAACTAGAGGCCAGAAAACAAATAGTGCATCTATGACACTAATTAAAATCCCCAAAACATGTTACTGAAAAAATAATGATATATATTTTTTAATATCTCTAGTTCACATAAGACAAAGCGTGCTGATGAGACTTAATCTCCAAAACATGTTATAGGAAAAGAATGATGAAAACAAAAAATTGAATATCTTTGGTACACATCTGTTCACAACTGTGAAAGTGGAAAATGTTTCCATGATACATTAACACTCGTAAAATGGGGAGTTAAAAATACAGTATCAAGCAAACTTGCAAAGAATATCTTGGCAACAATGACCATGGCTGGGAACTTCCACAACAAAACCAACTATAGAGAGATTTGCATACAATTGAAATAAAATGCTATCACTAGAATGCATAAAACTGTGAGATTTTAAAGGAAAAGCTAATGAACAGCTGAAAATCATGAAAAATGAAAAAGGGTAACTATGAATAACACTACATATAAGAGATGAAGAGATCGAGCAGGACAATGAAAGTTACTCTATCTAAAAATTTATCAAAAAACTGGGGTTGTTTAAGAGAACAAAAAAAATTGAGGCCTTCAACCTTACAAAATAATGGACCAAGGAGGATCAGAAAAATAAAATCAATGAGCAAAAAAATCATTCACATCAAGGCACACAGTTCCAACAAGTTAAAGAATAGCATATATAATGATGGTTTTCAAAATCAGTGCTTCATTTAGAGAAAAACCTCAGTGCTTAATAAACTTCAGAGTTAAAAAACATGAACCAATTAAATTTAAGTGCATACAAACATAAACCCCTATTTCTGAACATAGGCGCTATTCTCCACAATGCCAATGTTAGTAATCCAACGAAGTCGAATAGGAAAGTTAAGTAATGTTACACATAACATAAAATTTTTGATCACGTAAAGCATTGACTGGATAACAAGCAACAAAAGTCAGATAAAGTTCCCAACTTCCCTTGTTATTGTTTAATCAAAAGGATTGCGTCCATTTGACAAATAACGACCCCAAGAGCTAAGAAATTCGGTCATCTTTATCACCGGTTCCTTCGATGTAGCCATTTGCAGTAGCATCCTTCGAAAACTTTTTGTCTAACTTATCCTGTATTTGAAATAAAGAGATCAGAATATGATGATGAAGAAAAAAGATGATGATCAAACACAGAAAGAGAGACTAGAAACACCACTTCTGCAGAAGATCTACGAGACTTGCCCATCACCACTGCTGTTGCCAAAATATGCAATTTTTACAATCAATTGCCCAGAAGTTAAATATTTATAACAAGATTAACTATCACCGTATGCACAAGTGCACATGAGAATACCAACATCATTATAGATCACAGGATGCCATTATGTGAACAACAGAGAAACAAAAGCACAAAGGTAGTCAAACAGGACAAACAGAAAGCACAATAAGGTAGGAAAGGATCAAGCAGGAGTCAGTTTGTTGAACCAACATTGATCACACTGACAGTACAAAACTGAACACTACAGTTTAACCACCAATTCTCTCCTTGGTCACAACTCAAGCATCTCTATTTTTTTGGCATCTAAACTGGGTACTTTGATCATGCAGCCATTCTCATGCAAAAGCACACAAAGTCACAAACCACATAGCGCAACACTCCAAAGCCAAACATTACCATGACCCACTGAGGCTGTCATCGTAATATTCCATTCGAGAAGGTATTCATGTACACAAATACACTTCAAGTCCACAAGACAAAATCATAATCCAACATATGGATCCATTCGTCCACTAACCTCAATTTATTTATGAGCATCTTATCCCGCCCAATCATCCAACGCATAACCAAAATACAACACCGCACTAGTTAATTGTTACTGCAACAATGGGAAACAATGACCATGTGCTAGCCTATGACTAACTCTTGATACGAAGGCATCCAAAGAAAAGAATAGAAGATATGAATCTACCTCGAAAATGCTTCAGGTTCCCTAGGACGTGGGATTGGATAGATTGGTAGGCGAGCTGCTGCCTCACGAATCTGGCTGAAATCTAGGGTTTTGGAAGGAAGGTAGTGCCCGACGGGAGAAGCGCAGTGTTGCGAGTTATAGTTCGTCGGATATGTCGCACATGCTCTCGGCTGTCGCCCTACAATTTCTCTTCCTGGCTGCTGCTACTCCTGTGCTTCTTCGGTGAGCGAGAGATTGTGAGAAAAGAGGGAGGGAAATGCTTAGGGATCGAGAAGGTAAAGGGGGAATGCGGCGGCAAAAAAATTTCGGGGAGAGGGAAAGAAAAACTGCGGCGGCAAAAATTGGCGAAGGGGAAAACGGCTGTAACACCCCTAGAAAGCCTAGATAAAGTAATGGCAATGAGAGTACGAATGTAATGAAAAGAATGTGTAGATAGTCTACGTTGAATGTTACGATGGGAAGGATTTAGATGATTAAAAACTTTATGAAAGAAAATAAAGTTGAGAATATAAAGTTCTATACATGATTTATAATGCAAGGAATTAATGTAACAAAAGAGATATGAGATATTATATATGCATGTATGAAATATTTATGCATAATGCATATACATGAATTATTTTGTACAAAAATAAGTTAGGAGAAGGATTTGATCCTTGGTTCTCTTGTGGATGCATGCATGTGTTAACCAAGTGTGATAGGAGTGAATATTGTAAAAGGAGAGATGGGAATTATAATTAAAGGAAAGAAAGGAGAGAAATTAAGAGAAAGAAAAGAGAGAAACTCAAGAAGCATTTCTCTAGCATATTCTTTCTCATTAAGAGGAGAAGTAAATGAGGAGGATGAATCAAGTCAAGTTTTCCTCCCCTCACTTTAGTATAAATAGGCATGGACGCTTCATCCTCAACTCACTCTCCTCCTCTCCTCCATTTGTGCCGAGCACTCTCCCTCCCTCTTTCCTCTTGTTGCCGAGAGCAACAACTCTCCCCCTTCTTTCTTTCTTTCTTTTTGTTGCCGAGCAACACAAGAGGAAGAAGCCTCCTCTTCTTCCTCCTCCTCTCCACCAAAAGACCTAGCCACTTCTTCCTCCATTGGTGCCGAGCAAAGCAAGCAAGGAAGAAAGGTCCACAAGCAAGTTCTCAACTCTAGGAAACTTAAGCAAAGAAGGTAAGCTTCCCCTCACCTGCGGTACAAGGCTTTCATGTGATTTTCGGATTCTTTTTCTATGCCTTGAAAGAAAGTTTTCCCCTATGTTTGTATACATATATGATGCATGATCAGAGGTGTATGTAACCCTAGAATTTCAATCAAAAATATTGTAAATAGGTTAGGAAAATTATTGTCTAACCAAACTAGTGCAAGTTTCCCTCTATGAAATGCTAAGGACCTTCCTATGGTTTTCTTGCTTGGAAGTTGATTGGAACCAAAAGAACCCCACTCTCATGTTTCGGCCAAGAAAGAATTTAGGGTTAGGAGGACCTTGAATTTAAAATAACTATGCTTATATGACATGATATAAAGTTCTTAAGAGTTGTATACTTGTATGTTGAAAGAAACTCATGAACCTTACTCTTAATATTTCGGCCATGGTAAGGTGATAGTTTAGAGAAGCTTAAACAAAATTCTAATATGCTCAATGACCTCTGTGATATTATGTTATGAAAGACGATTAATGCTCTCATGTTTAATTGGAATGTAGAAAATTAGTTACATGATTTATGACATGTAAGATCAAAAGAGTCCTAGCTTGTTTATGATCCAACCTTGTGTATGATGTTCTTAGTAAATCTTACTATGAAATTTACTTAGGTTTCCCATGCTTTAGGCCACTTAAAGGAAGTTTATATTCTATGAATTTCGGCCAAGTAAGGTTTAAAGGACCTAGAGGCCTTGGAAATGAAACCTAAGGGGTTAAAAGTACTTCTTATGAAAACTTGATAATGTGTGAATGTGATACATGTTTGTATGACCTAAATGAATCATTATGTGTTCGGCCATGAAGGGATAGATGCCCTAGAAACCCTAGAACAAAAATTAAATATGTCTATGCCATGCTGTATGAAAATGATATGATAATAAGTTAGAATGCATGATTGATTTAGTTACGAAATGATATGCATAATGAAGTTATATTATGAAATATGCCATGATGTGTTATAGCATAGAAAATGCTATACATAATGAAAAGAAATGAAGTTATGTTATGATATGTGATAGCATAGAAAATGCTATACATAATGAAAAGAAATGAAGTTATGTTATGATATGTGATAGCATAGAAAATGCTATACATAATGAAAAGAAATGAAAAAGAATAAATGCATGAAAGATTGTTAAGGACATGATATGATAGTTATGCATGATAAGTTATTTTTATGGTTTGTACCAAGGGTGAGCTCCGTAAACGCCCCGGGGGTCGGTGGAGTAAGACTCGGGCCTCGTCAGTAATGAGCCTTTGAGTGCCCTAGGTCGATGGAGTAAGACTCGGGCCTAGTATGTATGCATGGTAGGGCTCAAGACTTGCTACCTTGGACCTACGCATTAAGTATGTGGTACAAACCGGGATCCCAAATGATGATGATATTAATTTCAAGTACTATTAAGTATAAGTTTTCAAATTCACGATGCATTGCCTACATTCATATGTGCTTGAATTATATGATGATATGATATAATGTCATGTGATATTATGATATGAATATGATGCCCTTGTATGTCTCATGCTTGTGATTTATTTGTTTTATGATATGATATTCATGCTTCTATGAAATGATATGTGAATAAGAAATATGCATGATATGTTTGAATAGAATGATATGTTATCTTATGATTAGTTGAGATGATGATATGTTGATCCATTCTTGATATACGATGATTCTCGGTTTTAGTGAGTAGGAAAGGAACTTACTGAGCCATGAGTGCTCATAGCTTACTTTCCTTGTACCGCAGATAAAAGAGAAAGCTGGATGTACAACGGAGCAGCAGGAGGAGCAGATAGTGATGTGTGTGGTGGTGGCTCGGCAAGAACGATTCGGACAAATTAATATTTTTAGTTATAAGTTCAATATATGCACATTTGAACAAATCAGAATATGTGATATTATGCTTAATAAATTAAATTCTTTAAAGTTTTTATTCTTCCGCTGTTATAACTAAAGCATGTACGTAAGTAGTATAAGAACGTAGCGCCACCTTTGGTTGGGTAAGAAGGGTGGGCGTTACAACGGCGAAGGAAAAAAAATATCAAAATTCAACATCACTTAATAGACAATGGGTTTCAAAAACCGTTGTCGTAATCACAAAAAAAACGCACATAGACAACAGTTTTCAAAAACTGTTGTCGTAGCCTTTAAAAACAGTTGTCGTAGTCTCAAAAAAACATAAATAGACAACAGTTTTTAAAAACCGTTGACGTTGGTCAAAAAAACTGCTAAAAGACAACGGTTTTTGTTAAAACCGTTGTTAAAAGTCAAAACAACAACAGTTTGGCATAAAACCGTTGTTGTTTGAGTGTTGTTAAATGAGGATTTTCTTGTAGCTGGGGAGGTGTATGTCTCGCTGACCGCTCGTATACTCCGCTCCTCCTTGCAAGACAGATGACGTCAATGTCGAGCCAAGGAAGGGGTCCCCGGTGCTGGCCCTCCGACGCTCAAGTCAGTCATCGACGATGATATAGAAGGCGGAGCAACAAGAATGAAGACTGTAGCGTAAATAGTGTATATCACGTACCTCCGCCGATGCTTGGACCCCCCAGGCGAGCACACTTCTCGAAGTTTCTCCTGAAAAGACTTGTTAGTAAAGTGTCTCAAACACAATACCTTATCAAGCCGACCATATCTCTGATGTGACAGTGGAAGCTTCCGTCGTACGATCTTCTTGTCGACCATGCCTGGTGTCAATGGCACTAACTCCCAAAAGAATGTCAAGAGATAACATAGTGGGTCCGTTGCTAGGCCGAACGAGTTAGCCACTGGCCGGAACTTCGCTGCGCTTGTGTCGCGTCCGCTTGGCCGGAACTCCGCTGCGCCTGTGTCGCGTCCTGTTGCCAGGCCAAGCGGGGTAGTTGCTCGGCCAGAACTTTACTACGCCTGTGCCAGTCCTGTTGCCAGGCCGAGCAGGGTAGCTGCTCGGTCATGATTATGTATATCATCCGACTGGGCAATACAGTTATCATCTGTTTGACCATATGATACCTGAACGTTGACCGCCCTAACTTTGACCTCCATCGTGGCAGCTAAACCCTGTAGGGTGGGCCCCTCCTTATCGTTGCATCATATGCATCCCCCTCAAATCTAGTCGAAAGAGGCTACAAGTCCGACTGACTGGACAAATTATCAATGACGCTTTTCACCCGATCAGCTTATGACACTCCTTAGCTTTTAATCGGAATGACGTAGTTTGACGGTCAGCTATGTGATCGCTCCCTTGTAATAGAGCGTGTTAGCAAGTTTCTTTGTCGATCGGTCTGTTGAAGACTATCGTTTGGTGATGCGTCTGCTGTTAGGTTTTTCGGGCCGCGAAAATCGCTTTTTCGCGTCGCAGAAACCCCGAAAGCCCCGCCACCGGATCCGTGCGAAGAATAAAACTTCGAAAACATTACGAGTACGAGTTTACAAACTCTAGATCTACATTAGAGTATGAGTTTTACCCTTCATGCGTGCCTTTCACGAAATGGTGCTGGATCTCAAGATTGTCAAAGTAGACAACCCTCTAGAAGTATCCACACGAACACAAGAAGGAGATCACCAAACTAAAGTGTGCTAGCACCTTAGTAGGGTTCGGCAAGATGAGGAGAGCAAGAGCAAGAAGAGAGAGCACTAGGAGGAAGAAGATGAGAGTTACACTTGCAAAAATGAAACTCTTTCATCCAATAAAGTGGCCGGCCACACTTATGTGGTTTGTAACCTCCATGGGATACCAAGAGTCACAACTCTTGGTAACTCCCATGAGGTGGCACTTCACTTAAATAACCATGATGATGTGGAGCATCATCATTGGTCCACTTAATGCCGACTCACCAATGAGGTGGCATAAAGTCAAGTCAAACTTGACTCTTCATCTTCCTCTCAAGTCAAGTCAAACTTGACGTAATCTCTCTCATGGTTGATCTAATCCAACCATTTAATTCAAGCCAATTTAATATAATGAATCTAATTCATTTAATTAAATTGATTCAATGAGTCATAATCTAAATTAGACTCATTGAACACATGAATCAACTTGAGTCCAACTCAATTAGCCCAATTAAGATTACTCTTAATCCAATTTGATTCATCACATGAATCTAATCCTCTTGGTTCATCATATGAACCTAATCTCCATCTAATTGTCCTTAGTGTGTGACCCTATAGGTTCTTGTAACGTTGGCAATACCCCTAAACCCATTTAGGAGCATAAGTAATGAGCGGTATCTAGCAACACATCATTACTACCCAAGTTACAAGAATGTTGAGATCCAACATCACCTTGTGACTACTAATTGTGACTCCTCACAATATATGACAAGTGTCCTTCTATCTTAGACATCTAGATTGATCAATGTGAGAAATAGACCGTGTCATCCTCTGACCAATCTAAATCTTGATCTCCAAGTAGACTCACTAAATCAAATGAGCTCAATGTCTCATATCGACTCTTTTGGGCATGGCCATGCACTTCGTGGTCTCACTCTATCAAGAATATTGATGTCACTCCTGTCATATAGGAGGGATAGATCCCATCTACATTACTCAAATCCCTCTACATAATTCGTTATATACCCAGTAATCGCCTTTATAGTCCACCCAGTTACGGGTGACGTTTGACAAAACCAAAGTACATAACTCCTTATGTAGGGATCAATGGTGACTTCAGGTCCATGGACTATTAGTCATACTAATAGCCACATGAGAAAGTATATGACACTCATATAACGATCCATGATACTTTCTCATGGCTGGTCATTCAGTATATATTCTCCAATGCATACCCATGTGTCAACTTGATATCTCTATATCCATGACTTGTGAGATCAAGTCATCGATTTGACTTACATGCTAGTCTTATTGCATTAACATTGTCCCTGAATGTTAATACTCGACTAGGAATGATTAAGAGTAGTGTTCCCTATATCATCTCACTATCGGTTCAACTAACCGATTGATATAGGTGCGAACCTTCTACTCAAGGACGCTATTATACTTAGTTTATTTGGCACCAATACAAGTAAGTATAATAACCAAAAACAAATGCCTTTATATATATAAGAATATGATACAACAAATCCATAATAATCATCAAATGATTGGCTCTAAGGCTCTAACTAACATCTGCTTCCTTACGTCGATCGGCACAAGCAAGATCCTTGCGCTTCCTTGGGTGGGCACAATCTGGGTTTACGTCATCCTTATTTTTGGGAGATCGTGCAAATACCTGCTCATTATAGATGAGCGTGCCTCCATGCCTCTTAATTGCCTTCATTAAATGTTATCATGTGGCCCAGCGCCACATCCATCCTACTACCACCGCATGCTTGACGTGACAAGTGGATATCGTCTAGTGATGTGACCTTTGGCGCTTTGATTTCAATGCCCAGATTTCTGCCTAGGTATCCACAACCCTAGATCGAACGACGTCGATCAACTGACCCTGGGGTTTATGAGCCCGTGCTCACTGCCTTCTCCTTTCACTTATTTCCTTCTTCGAGCTCTTTGGCGATACTCCATCTTCATTTCGGCAACATCATTCCTCTCCTTCTCCTCTGGCGACATTCTTGTAAGGTTTCCTTCCATCCAATCACATCTTTTCGCTGCCTTCTTTGCTTTTTGGATGGCGAGTTCTTTACAGCCTCCCGTCGTCGTCCCTAGGACTTGGTACACCTCTATTGAGTCTAGGTTTGACGCCGACAACGGTGAGAGCCTGACAGCCACCTATGAGTTTCCTTCCGATTACCAAGTTCTTCTTCCTTCTCCTTCCAATCAACCAAATGCTCCGTCGCTCGACTGTCTTTGTTTCTTTAGGGATCAGTTTACTACCGATCTGCGGTTTTCCATCCACCCCTTCTTTCCTGCCGTATGTAAGTATTTTCGCATCTCTCTTCATCAACTACTGCCAAACTCCTTTCAGCTGTTATGCGAGGTGGTGGTTTTGTTCCACCTGCACAACATTCCTCTCACTCCTCACCTTTTTCATTATTTTTATTATCCTAAATTGTCTGAGTTGGGGACTTTTCTTTTCCAAGCCCGAGTGGGCTTAGTTTTCTTCGATAAAATGCCAATCTCCAACAAGTATTAAAGGGAGTACTTTTTTGTGCGCCTTCCCGAGCGGCCAGACTTCCCGATCGACTGGCAACTTGAAGTGGCAAGTTAGCCTCCCCTAAAAAAGTACAAGAGCCGATCGGACGATCTCAATGCTGCTTCAATGCTAGCCGGTCAGAAATATGACATCTACAAGTTATTGTTGGAGGGTGTCCTCTACGTTTTCGGCTTGAGTCTGATTTGCACATGGCTTCCGTCCAGCCTAGGTATGCAGCTTCTTCTCTTCTTCTTTTGATTCTAACTAATTTCTCTTCTTCGTTTGCAGCTGCCATCATGCTACGTGCACGTATGGACGGAAAGGCCAAGCTTGCAGACGCTGAGATAAATGTGGCGACCCTGGCCGAGCTAGAGAGCCGCGGTCTACAGCCGATCGGCTCATGAGAAGACCCGCATGATGAGAGCGAGGCGACTCCAACCTTAGTGAGCAAAGGGATAGCCAGCTGGATGCCTAATGGGAGGAGCCGTTGGTGCATCGTACCCTCCCTCCGAGCGACTACCAGTGATTCCGATTGAGAGGGCATCAGATTCAGCCTCATCGGGGGAACCATTGATAAGGCACAGGAGGCGCCAAGCGGAGACTTCATCACAATTCGCTTCCTCAGTGGTGCGGTCCCCACCAGAACTAGCCCGCGCCCTTCCATCAAGCAGATTGAAATATCGACCCCAGCTCCAGCTCCAGCGATTGCTCCCCTTACGTTGTCTGATCAGACACCATCCCTATCCGGTCTGCCACAGGGAACCATCTGCACACCATCTGTAGTGTTCAAAATTTAAACTTATTTAATTAAGAATAGTTGTTGGATTAAATTGCAATTCAAATTTATTTAATTAAGAGGATTTATTGGATTAATTAAAATTTAATTAGATTTTGAGTTTATTTTATCAAGGATATCTTTTGGGTTAATTGTAATTAATTAGAATTCATATTAAGAATTTATAGATTTAAATAAATGGATTTAGTTAAGATTTAATTATGAATTTATTTATCAATTATATTAAGGAGATAGTAGAATACAGATATGTATAAAATTTATAAAGACTTATGAATTTTATTATAAATTATTCATCTAACTAATATGGAAACAAAATAAGATATATAAGGTGTAATTACAAAGAATAAATAGAATTAAATAGGTAAAACTATATATGGAAATTTTATAATGGAAATATGTTTCTATTTAAGCTAGATATTAAGTTTTATAAAAAAATAAATGATTTAGGCTTTTTTATAAGTTATGAATTTTACATGTAGATAGATATGGAAATTTTATAAACCATGGAAATAGGTTATTATTTAAACGTGATGTTAAGTTTTATGAAAATAAAATAAATGACTTAGCAAATTTTTTATATGTTATGAATTTTTAATGATAGATATGGAAATATAAATTTTAGACAAAGTCTTAAGTCCCCTCTCTATTTAAACCTTACTTACAAAAGCCCTCTCTTGGTGTTGATTGCCGTCGGCCCTAGAGAGATCTCCTCACCCTTTTATTTCTCCACCAGTGCTAGGTTTTCCAAGGAAGACAAGGAGTGGGTGGCTAAGTGCTTAAGCATGTTCTCAACCATGTTTTTGTATTATTTAGCTTCTATGTCTTATGAAGTTTCGGATTTTAAAGTTTGTTAGGTTTGGTTCTGTTGTGGTGTAAATTAGCCTCAATGTATGAATGAATTTCACTTCAGTGTCTTCTGTTGAAATGTAGGAAATTTAGTTATCTTTCATTACCAATTTAGAGAACCCTTTTTGGATTAAAGACAAATTTCATATGATTTTTATACTACTGACTGACAAATCTGGAATTATGTTGTGACCTTGTTGCTTTTGGTTCTGTTGTGGTGTAAATTAGCCACAATGGATGAATGAATTTCACTTTGTTGTCTTCTGTTCAAATGTAGTAAATTTAGTTAGCTTTCATTACCAGTTTACAGAACCCTCTTCAGATCACAGATGAATTTCATATGATTTGTATAACACTAACTGACAAATCTGGAATTATGTTGTGACCCTGCTACTTTTGGTTTTGTTGTGGTGTAAATTAGCCTCAGTGGATGAACAAATTTTACTTCAATATCTTCTATTGAAATGTAGAAAATTTAGTTAGCTTTCATTACCAATTTATATAACCTTTTACGGATTATAGATGAATTTCATATGATTTTTATTCCACTGATTAACGAATCTGGAATTATGTTGTGACCTTGCTGCTTTTGGTTCTGTTGTGGTGAGTTTTAAATTCTATTTTTAGAAGTTATATAGTTTGATGTTACACTTCATGTTTGTTCCATGCTTCTAGTTGTTTTCCATTAGAAACTAGAGATCTTTGCATGCTTATGTTTAGGTTCACGTTTATGCCTTGTTTATGTTGCTAAGCATGCACATGATAAGCTGATGCACAAGTCTATGCTTAAGCTTACGATATAAGAATTACATGCCTACGTTTAGGTTTACAATTAAGCCATGTTTATGTTTATGGATGCTCACACTATGTTTATGCATAGAATGACGTGAAATTCATGTTTAAGCTTCTGTTATGAATGTGCATGCTATGTTAAGATTTACGATCATGCTCACGTTTAGGTAGTGATCAAGTTTATGTTAAGTGTATGATTAAGTTTATGTCCATGTTTATGTAATTATGCGGTTGAGTGTGACCGGTGTCCTTAGCCCGGGAGCTCACCAATTTTACGTGGTCGAGTGTGACCAATGTCCTTATCCCTGGAGTTCGCCAAATTTTATGTGGTCTAGTGTGACCGGTGTCCTTAGTCTGGGGCTAACTAAATTTTATGTGGTCGAGTGTGACTGGTGTCCTTAGCCCGAGAGCTCACCAAATTTATGTGGTCGAGTGTGCCCAGTGTCCGTAGCCCGGGAGCTCACCAAATTTTACGTGGTCGAGTGTGACCGGTGTCCTTAGCTCGAGAGCTCACCAAATTTATATGTTCGATTGTGACCGGTGTCCTCAGCCCGAGAGCTCACCAAATCTATGTGGTCGAGTGTGATCGGTGTCCTTAGCCCAGGAGCTCACCAAAATTCTAAGTGGTTGAGTGCGACCAGTGTCCTTAGCCCGGGAGCTCACCAAACTATGTAGTTGAGTGTGACCGGTGACCTTAGCCCCGGGAGCTCACTAACTCTATGTTATTATGATCTTTTCCATGTTTAGCTTATTTACATGCTTATGCTTCTGTTCATCCATAGTATATACATTTTTGCCAGCTAGTATGCTTATGCCTATATTTATATATATGCTCATGATTATATCTATTTCATGCTTAGTTTAATTACATGCTTATACTTATGCTTCTGTTCATCCATAATATGTACGTTTATGCCAGCTAGTATGCTTATGCCTATGTTTATATACATGCTCATGATTATATCTATTTCATACTTAGTTTAATTACATGCTTATGCTTATGCTTCTGTTCATCCATGGTATGTACGTTTATGCCAGCTAGTATGCTTATGCCTATGTTTATATACATGCTCCTGGTTGTGTCTATTTTATACTTAGCTTACATACATGCTTAGGCTTATGTTTATGCTTGTATGCTTATGCAGACGTCTATGCTCATGCCCATGATGTGCCAGTAGGTAAGACCTAAGCTACCTAGTATGTATGTCCCTTAGTACACTAGATTATAAATGCTAACTAATGCATAACACTGTTTTGAACATGCTGAGTCTCTCAACTCACAGTTTATATCTTTTTTTTTTCAGACAATGAGACGAGCAAGACAAGAGGCATGGACCAGTGAGTCAGCTCAGAACAAGGGCAATACAGTCCGAGGACCATCCAGTTTAAATTCTGCATTTGGATATGTTTTCTTTTAAACTGTCTATGTAATCTTATTTGAACTAAGAAACTATTACAGAAGTATGAGTAAGTGACGTTCGCAGTTTATGTATTCTCTTAAAAGTTATGAATTCTTAAAAAAAGGAAAAACTTAGGGTGTTACAATGTCAGTTGCCTTCATGCCGCCGCCATAAAAAATTCGGAAGTCTAGCATCTGTCCGGAGTCATCATTTCGGCCGTCCGAAAGAGCGACCTCAGCCAATTAGGCCCGAGCGGCCAGCGCCATATAACGGCGGTTCTCCATCTTTTGACTGAGGAATGGAGTGAGTTGGATGGCGCTGAAGCCCGAGCCCCCGAGCACCATATAATTATTCAAGGGCCGCTCGCACAGATATGGGCCGACGTTCGAGCCCGTGCAACAGTCATGCCTCCGGGGGCGCTCGCGGACAGCCATACCCAGATGTTCACTCGGGTAAGTCTTGTATTTTCTTAATTTATCTCCGATTGACACTTATATTTTCTTGGTTATTTATAGTATTGGGTAGAGAGCTGGCTATGTGCCAAAGGCCATCTTTTTTGGAGCAGGAGGTTAAGCAACTGAAGGTGTCGGGCGGCCAGTCATCTGCTTCTCAGGAGCAGTTGGAGTAGATGAATACTGAGATGGCTCAACTTCAAATCAATCTGGCTAAGAGCATCGAGTTGCTAGAGGCAGAGAAAGGAAAAAGCGCCGAGTAGGCCACCCTAATAGCTCGGCTTAATAAACATGCCAACACCTGTGAAGCTAAAATATATTTGGACAACACCAAGAAACTTTGGGCTATTGAAGATCTGGAGATCAAGAATAAAGAATTCCGGGTGTTGGCTCAAAACATAAAGGATGCTGAGGCCGCTCTGAAGGCCGAGAGGGATGGCTGATTGGCCGAGCAGACTTCAATGAAGACCTAGCTCGATGCCAAGATGAAGAGTTGGCCCGGTTGAAGGAAGAACTTGAGGCCTCCTGAGTGGCCCTAGAGACCTATCAGAGTGCCGAGTCGAGTAGATTCGAACTTATGAAGTAAGCCTACATCGGCTCGGATATTTTTAATGACAAGGTCGTCGACCGGGCACTTCATCTATTTGACTTGGCGATCGAAGGGACGTTCGACCAACTCAGGGAAGGCGGGTCCTCCCTGCTACTCTATTGAGTAAAGTCATCATTCGAGACAAGCTGATTGAATCGCTGCCCGATGATGTCTTGGATTATCTAGAGTGACCTTTGCTTAAGTAATTTTGTATTCACCCTTCTGTTTGTAATCTTCATGCAAGCTGTTTGTAATCCTCATCCAAGTATTAATAAATAATTGCCCATCCGGTGATCTTTTCTTATTCATTCGTCCCCTTGCTGCCATTCGGCATCTTTCGATTTAACTCGCATTTTAGTTGTTCACGCGTTGCCACGTAAAACCCTGAGTGAGATTGCGAGTTGCTTATTGTGGCTTTGTGACCTTCCAATTGGTGATGAGAAGTCATAGCAGAATATTCCTGAACGGTCATCGTATTTTGAAGACTTGGGAGCTTTTGAGTAGCGCATATTCATGGTCGGTCGCTCATCGTTCTTGAGTTATAAGATCGACACTTGACCACTTCTCGAGACAAGAGTTTAAGATTGTTGCTCGATCACTGATGATGACATGGGTTTAAGGTCACCGCTCGACCATTGGTGAAGATGAGGGTTTAAGTTCGCCACTCGACCATTGGTGAAGACAATGGTTTAAGGTCGCCACTCGACCGTTGGTGAAGATGAGGGTTTAAGGTCGCCGCTTGACCTTTGGTGAAGATGAGGGTTTAAAGTCGCCGCTCGACCGTTGGTGAAGACGATGGTTTAAGGTCGTCGCTCGACCGTTGGTAAAGACGAGTGTTTAAGGTCGCCGCTCGACCATTGGTAAAGATGAGGGTTTAAGGTTGCCGCTAGACCGTTGGTGAAGATGAGGGTTTAAGGTTGCCGCTCGACCATTGGTGAAGACGAGGATTTAAGGTCGCCGCTCGATCGTTTACTAAGCTCAAAAGTGGTATACTTTGCTTTTATTCATATTTGTCCAGCATCCATGAAGCAATATACAAATACATCCATGTTCACTTACACCTCTCACCCAGGCCTATAGGGTTGGAGACGATTTGCGCTCCACGTTCACTTGAGCTGTCTTCCGCTCTCATCCTCCAAGTAGTAGACACCCGAGCGGAGCCTCTTCACTACCTTAAAAGGTCCCACCCATGGGGCTTCGAGCTTGGCGACATCGTCGACCGACTTTACTTTCTTCCACACGAGATCACTAACCTAGAAAGACCTCGGGATCACCCTCCGGTTGTAGTTTTGCTTCATTCGCTGTCGGTATGACATTAGCCTAATGGCTGCTTTAGCCCACGTCTCGTCCACCAAGTCAAGCTCCATGAATCTCTGTCCGACATTTCCTTCATCGTAGAACTGCACCTGATCGGATTCCTCTCCAACCTCTACAGGGACGACTGCTTCGTCGTTGTATATTAAGTGGAAAGGAGTTACGCTGGCCCCCTCCTTTGGGGTCGTACGAAGGGACGACAACACACTGGGGAGCTTATCAAACTAGCTGCCTCTGGTGTGGTCGAGCCGAGCCCGTAGCCGTCTGAGGATTTCCCTATTGGCGACCTCTGCTTGCCCGTTGCTCTGTGGGTAGGCTATAAAAGTGAAGGCCTGCTGGATGCCATAGCCCTCGCACCACTCTCTAGGCTTCTGACAAGCGAATTGTCTCCCATTATCTGATACGAGCCGACGTGGGATGCTGAATCGGCATATGATGTTCTGCAAAATGAACTTAATGACCATATGCTCGGTTATTCTCGTGAGCGGCATGGCTTCCACCCACTTCGAGAAGTAGTCCACCGTGACGATCAGGAATCTCCGCTGACCTGTCGCCATAGGGAATGGCCCAATGATGTCCATGCCCCATTGGTCTAACGGGCAAGATACAATGGACATCTTTATCTCCTCGCCTGAACAATGCGGAATATTTTGATATTTCTGGCAGGATAGGCAAGTGCCTACTATCCGAGTGGAGTCCTCTTGAAGAGTGGGCTAAAAATATCCAGCCAAAAGTACCTTCCGGACCAACGAGTGACCGCCCGGGTGACCTCCACAAGAGCCCTGATGTACTTCCATCAAGATATACTCGGCATCTTCCGGCCAGATGCATTTGAGTAGGGGCCTGGAGAAGACTCTTTTATACAACTCATCTCCAACAAGGGTGAACCGTCTAGCTCTCTTTTTCAATAAACGGGCTTCCTCCTGATCAGTCGGTGTGACTCCCAATTGGAGGAACTCTATCAGCATCGTCCTCCAATCACTCAGGAGGGTTATCCCTTCTGTCCTATCGATATGTGCCACTAATAAGACTTGCTCGATCGGATGCTCTATGGTGATCGGCGTCAAGGAGCTGGCTAATTTTGCCAACTCATCTGCTATTTGATTCTCTGATCGAGGGATCTTATGTATGATGACCTCCTTAAAGTTGGCCTTCAGCTTCTCAATGGCTTCCGCGTAGAGCTTGAGAAAGGTATTGTTTATCTCGAACGTCCCTGAGAGCAGCTGAGCAACCAACTGAGAGTCCGAGTAGATGAGGACTTTAACGGCTCCCACATGCCAGGCCACCTATAAGCCGACTATCAATGCTTCATACTCAGTTTCATTATTGGTGGCTCTATAGTCCAGCTGTACAGACAAGTGCATATGATCTTCCTGTCATGAGCTTAACATTATATCAATCCCGCTACCTTGCCAAGTGGATGAACCATCCACATATATCTTCCAAGTTGCCTCCGGCTCGACATTCTGGACCTCTTTGACGAAATCAGCCAAGACTTAGGCCTTGATTGTCGTTCAGGGTTGATATTTTATGTCGAATTCGCTTAGCTTAGTCGTTCATTTGAATAGCCTCTCAGATGCCTCGGGGTTGAGAAGGACCCGCCCCAAGGTACTGTTAGTTAGCACGATGATTGAGTGTGCTAGAAAGTATAGACGAAGCCTCCAAGCGGCGAGTATCAATACATAAGCTAATTTTTCCAGACCGGTGTAGTGAGACTCTACATCCTTCAATATATGGATCAAAAAGTATACAGACTATTGTTCCTAGCTATTTTTCCTTACTAAAGCTTATCCGACCGCGTGTTCGCTGGATGATAGATAGATCCAAAGCGGCTTACCAACAATCAGCTTGGCTAATACAGGTAAGGAATTAAGATACTCCTTGAACTCTTTTAACACCCAATCACACTCGGCGTCCCACTGAAATTTTGTAGCTTGGCGAAGTACCTTAAAGAATGACATGCCCCGGTAAGATGACGTAGATATGAATTTGGATAGTATTGTGATCCGACCGGTCAGCTGTTGGGCTTCCTTCAAGTTCTGAGGTGGTGGTATGTCTAATAGCACCTTACCTTGCTTGAATTATCTTTGATGCCCCGCTCGGTGATGATGTAACATAGGAAACTACCCCTCTTCATGCCGAATAGACATTTATTCGGGTTCAGTTTTATCCAATAAAGCCTCAGAGTTTGGCAAGTCTCGTCAATATCTGCACATAGGTTAGCAGCACGGAGAGATTTTATCAATATGTCATCCACATATACCTCCATTTTACGACCGATCTGCCTCCGGAACACCTTTTTCATGAGTCACTGGTAAGTGGCATAATTAGTTGGGAAAAGATCACAAGACTAAAAGATGAAGGCAGATCAAATTTGAGGAACATAGAGTGATCCTGTCTAAGAAGTTTGACAAAACAGAGAGTTGGGAGAAAAAACCTACTGTTGGTGAAGAATAATTCCTATGGAATGCCGATCCGAGAAACCCAAAGCGGATCCAAGAAGATGAAACCCTGGAATGTCCTTCCGATGCAAAGTACCAATGGCGATAAAGAGATCCAACCGAAGAAAACCCAGATCCGGAGCTTCCAAGGCTTCCTGCGCACAAGAGACCAACCAACACTATCGTCAGTGATCTAAGACCGGGGTGGGAATCCCTGGCTAGGCCCTCCGACGCTCAAGTCAGTGATCTCTCTCGGTGTGGAAGAAGAAAGAAGAAGATGATGAACAGTAGTAAAGAATTAGGGTTATGAATGTGCGTAGTGATGTGAACTTACCTGGCCAACGAAGAGGATTCTCCTTTTTATACCACTTCATATAACCTCCGTAGTCATGAAGTGGACCCCGATTTTTTAGAGTTTGTTATGAGATGACGTAAGCTGCATACTTGTGGTGAATGACTCTTAAGGAATCTTTTTTATACCTCAGATGTACTTTTTTTGTCGTCTAGTACTTGCAGAAAAGTCTAAAAACACATTTCTCGCCAAATATGTAAAACTTGTTATACAATCACATACTACAAATATCTTCATTAAACTAGTTTATTTGAAATATTTACTTCTGTCCTGTTTCACAAGTTATTTCCAAGTATATCTATCGTTCCTACTTGCTCCTCCTGTTTTTGCTACATCATGGATAGCCTGATATAATATTGTTCCTTGCATCGGTCAAAACTGAACCTAAACTAGGTTTGGTCAATCATTATTACCTCTCATGAGGCTTCTTGGGCAATACCTATCCATGCCCCTTCTAAGTTTATTATTATCCTAGCTAATATTGGAATGTCTTTTATTAAGTATGTAATCTCGATCAATATTGGTATATTCATTTCAAGGTATTATCCAGTCTAGATTGGCCTACCTCTTTCAAGGTATGTCTTAGTCGATATTGCCCTACTTACTTGGAAGTATATCTCGGTCGATATTGGCCTTCCTACCCGAAGGTATATCTCGCTCGATATTGACCTGCCTCCCTCGAGGTATATCCCAACCGATATTAGCCTACCTCCTTGGAAATATATCCAAGCCAATATTAGCCTACCTCCTTGGAGATATATCCAGGCTAATATTAGTCTACCTTCTTGGAGGTGTATCTTGATCGATATTGGTTTACCTCCTTTGAAGTATATCCTGGCCGATCTTGGTCTACCTCCTTGGAGGCATATCTTGATCGATATGGGTCTGCCTCCCTGGAGGTATATACTGGCCGATATTGGCCAGCCTTCCAGGAGGTATATTTCGATCGATATTATCCTACTTCCTTTGAAGTATACCTCGGTCGATATTAGCCTACCTCCTTGGAAGTATATCTTGATCGATATTGGTCTGCCTCCCTGGAGGCATATATCGGCCGATATTAGCCTACCTTCTTCGAGGTGTATCTTGATCGATATGGGTCTGTCTTCCTGGAGGCATATACCGGTCGATATTGGCTTGCCTTCCAGGAGGTATATCTTGATCGATATGAGTCTGTCTTCCTGGAGGCATATACAGGCCGATATTGGCCTGCCTTCCAAGAGGTATATTTCGGTCGATATTGGCCTACTTCTTTTGAGGTATATCCCGGTTGATATTAGCCTTCCTTTCCGGAAGTATATCCCGACCGGTAGTGGCTTTCCTCCCCGGAGATATATCTCGGTTGATATTGATCAATCTTCTCAACTCGGCTATCTCCTTTCCCTTCCTCACCGGGGATCCATAAAACCTAACCCATATCACTAGCCTTCCCTTCAAGTCTAGTCGAAGGAGGTGTAGCCGACTGACTAGACACAGGTCTTATTTTGTTTTTTCTTTACCCGTGACTCTGCCACGGGTACTGAAGTGACCTTACGAATTTTTTATACAACTATCTTGTGAATCTGAGTACAGTGATTCCGTGAACCTTAGTACAGTGATTCCTTAGGTCCTTTAATCCTTTAAATAGGGCTACCACCCTCTCTTCATTCATCACCTATCTCAGTTATTTTCCCTCCTCGCTAACTTTTCCTGCTAAGAGTATGGCCTTAGATCCCCCTCTTTGGGGGCGACTCTTGTTGGACAAGGCGAGATCTATATATGATTTTATTCAAGTTTTTCCTTTAGCTAATTCCATGGTTCGAGAAACCATCCTAAAAAATGACGTTTCTCGAGATTTAGAATCTCCAACCGAAGGCGCGACTGCTCTGGAGACTCAACGAGCTTCAGAGGAATTCTCATTACTCATGGAGGACCAACTTAATAGCCCATGAATGTCGCTACAAACACGTAGCCCATGTTACCCTCGGGCTAGGATTGGTTACTCTGGTAGCAGAGCTCTAGGGCACGAACAAGGGAGAGGCTCTTTCAGTCACCTTTGCACCATGGCATGAATAGATCGGTCCCCTTCCCCTTGCCCTTGAGACCACCCTGCTTCATAGTTTTCTTCGTCCCGGGCAAAATATTGCCACTTCTATCGCCCGAGCAAGCTTCCTTCATGCCTGGTAAAATATTTCCACTTCTGCTCCTTGGCAAGTTTGACTTCAGTGGGACTGAAATTTTCTAAGCATCCCGAGAGCTTATGTTTGTAACTTTTGTTGACCTTTCGAGGTTTAATGATTTGAAGGGGGAAATGTAATGTTATGTATTTGATCAGATTCTAAATGTAAATTCAAACAATCTTTTGTATTGGATCGGGTAACTCTATTGAATCCTTCTAATTCATAATAATAGACGTGATGTTTTGCCCAATATCCACTTGCATATCATAAACATTGTCATTTCAACAAGTATTCTCCCACTTATTATAGACAAAGCCATTCTGACCTATGTGATACTTACCTATTATAGTTGAAGTTGTGCCAACCGATATTGTAAAAATTATTTCGCTCAATGCTAGTTTATGCTTTATAACGACATTAATTAGGACCATGCTTTATGCCTAAATAACTCTCCTTAGTTTTTCTTGTTCTTAACCTAGATTTAGTCAAATTCAATCCCTTCTCCTTTATTATGCCTAGTAAACTACGTCTTCTCTTCCGAATTTCCTTGCTTGTGATTGGCTTTTCCATGGTAAAAGAATGTTTGAGGCGTATGACGAGGTGTTACCAACCCCGGCATGATTCGATTTGTCGCGTCCAACATAAATGCTTCTTTATGATTATGTAACACATACCTTCTCTCTCTGCTACGTCACGCGGGCTTTTGTCCCTTTTCTATAATCTACAACGTCTATTGAGAGAAAAGTGTTTTGATCTAACAACGGCTGTGCATTCTCCAAATCCTAAACCCTTCGTCTTCTTATCAACTTTGTCCCTTCCTTTCTTGTTTTAGCCTTCTTTTCGGTGATCTTCTTTCTTGCTTTCCGGCGATCTTCTTTCTTGCTTCCAGTAAGTAACCTGCTGTTCCCCCAGCCTTTACTTCTATCTATGGCTGAGGAAACGATTGCTCCTTGGTATGTCCAAATGTCTTCCTCCTTTGATAAAAATGCTAGGCTCGCCGTCCGCCATCAATATGAAATCCCCAAGGAATATAGTATCTTAATCCCGAAACCAGATGATCATCCTCATCGTGCCCCCGCTAATTGCGTGACTTTTTTCAAGGACCAATTGATAGGAGGTTTAAGGTTTCCCATTCCTCCTTTCCTAATCGAAGTGAGCCAGTATTTTGATATCCCTTTGTAGCAATTTGTATCTAACGCCTTTCGTTATCTGTGTGGTGCCTACATGCTATTTCTTCTGTTAGATATCCCTCCTACTCCCCAAAACTTTTTTATGTTTTCTTACACAAAGTGTTCGGAGCCTGGTGTTTTCTTGTTCCAATCCCGAACTAAGATGGTCCTTTTTGAGGATATGTCATCGTCTCTTAAAGCTTGGAAATCTCGTTTCTTCTTTATAAAGTTTCTAGGACCCATTCCTTGGTCTCATGCCTGGAGATCCTCCTTACCTCCCTTACTCGGCGTCAGGGAGTTTCATCTTCATCCTTCCTTTCCTATTTATTGTGAAAAATTATTATGTCGCCGGCTTTCTATCCCTAAGTGGCTGAGGGTCGATCTTCTATACTTATTTGGTCTAAGCCCCGTCAAGCCTATGACACAAGGCTCTTTAGGTAAAATCCTGCTTCCTTCTTGTTGATTTTAACTAACTAAAACATTTTTTCTTTCTATGTAGTGAAAAAATTTTATTCTGCTTTAATCAATGAAGAACTGTGTTTGGAAGAGGATGCCATTCGTGATAAGGAACAAGAGCTTCTTGTTTCCATTGCTCTACCACCTTCGGTTGAAGATCCGATTCCTCTGGTTGAGGCGTCCAGCTCTCAAGTGGTTCCGGAGGCTCCTGAGGGTCCTTCTGCGGAAAATCCTGTTATTCCCTTGCCAGTTGTCTCTTCACCGGTGGCAGCTACTCCTTCGTCAGCTACTCCCCTTCCTGTTATCGAGCTTACATCTCCTGTGAGCTCCGGTAAATCGATAGCCGAAGTTGCTCCTTGTAAACGCCCTGGGCACAAACTCTCTAGGGTTCCTCCTCCCAAAAGGAGACTTATCCTTCCCGCCGATGAACTTATCTCAGAAGGTTTTGTTCCCGCCGACCTTCCTTCTAATGAACCTACTTTGGCTGAGCTCTATCCTTCTCTCACCTTCCCTGCCTCACCTTCTTCCAGCACCAATGCCCCTGGTGATGTTTCTTTCACCTTTCCGTTGTCTATTCCAGAATCCGGATCTTTACCTTCCTCACCTTCTTCTTATTTAGTTTTTGCTCCTCCTTTTATTCCTACCTCCTCTTTCTCTGCGGGTTCTTCTACCATTCCCGTCCTCCCCATATTGCTAGGAGGTTCCTTTGCTAATGCTTGGGAGAAAGTTCATCCTATTTTTGAAGAACTTACCACTCCTGAAACAATTGATCGCTTTTCCTATAGGGAAAATCAGGTATGTTTATTAGTGTCGACTTATTACTCCTCAGTGACTATGTCATAACCTTTTATTGCATCTTCTAGCGATGGATAGAAAACATGGGCTTGTCTCAGCTAATGCACAATTTATATAACGGGAACAAGAGACTGAAATTCGAGAATGAAAAGTTGAAACAGCAAGTTATTGAGTTATCCTCTGCCACGCTTTCCACTGCCTCCAAGAAACAATTTGAAGTTCAAATTGAGAGTCTTCAGTCGCAGTTTAAATCAGCTATGGATCTTAACAAAGAGTTAACTTCTAATTTAGAGAAACGGACAGCTGAGCTCAACAAGTAAAAGTCTGATTATGAGTCGACATTGGCCGATAAACTTAAGGCCTTACAGCTGAAGGATGAGGAAATAACTTCCTTGAATACTTCCCTAAATTCAGCTAAAACTGAGGTCTCCACCAAAGAAGCCGAACTGAAAACTTCCCAAACGGCTTTGGTCATCTACAAGGCTAATGAAGACACTCGTTTCAAGGATAGGGCCACTATCATTATTAAATCTACTGAGTTCAATAGGCCCATTGTGAAGTCGATCTTGACAGCCTTCACTGCTGGTGCCGAAGGGGCGGTGCAGCAATTGCGAGACGAAAATTTCTTATCTCGTGATCCTCCTCCCAACTTCCTGAATCGTCGTAAACTTCTTGATAACATGCCTGCCGATCTGTTTCCCCAGTTAACAATAGAATGATTTCCTTACTTGAACTCAAATCATTGTAAGGTGGACTAGGATTTGTGGTGACAGCCTGGTTAATTTATGTAAATTAAAACTTCTATCTTTATTGTTAAATCTATTCCTCTTCATGGTGATTGTTTGTTTTGTCTGAGTATGTTGAATGTTGCCTGGTTGGCCGCCAAAAAACTTCACTCAACATATCATAATATCCTCCATTTCGACCGTTCTATCGTGACCGGTCGATGCATATCAACGCTGACAAATATTGTCCGATATTTTGTAGTTAATTGAGTCCCGTTCGATTTAGTACAGTCCTATTGCAATATTCTCAATATCGGTCGATTTATTATACTCGATTAATTTATACTTGTATTTATGAATATCATCTAATGTAGTATACTTAACCAAATATCATATGGTTCATTATGGTGGATGTCACCTGACTTACCATTATAAACCTCTAATTGACATATTAGAATAGCATTCATCTCGACCGGTCTATTGTGACCGACCAATTCATACTTATATTTATGAGTCTCGTCCGATAGTTTCTAACCATGTCCCATTTGCTGTGCTAATTTCGACATCAATTTGTTTACTATACCCGGTCGATATATCCTTATGTAGGAACATATCGACTAATGCCTTATACTCAACTAAATTTTGCCCGGTCTATTATGCCCATCCAGGTTTATTGTTTTATTCAAACAAATAATATGAACTTATAGCACCCGACCGATTTTCCCCATATTTGTTTGATTCTCTTAAGAATCAAGCCCATATCGAGAGAAACTTGGTCGCCGTTTCCGAGGAAGATTGCCCAACTTAACATCTTTTTCTTGGGATTCATCCTTCTTTTTGAATTCGATTTTATCCTATTTATGACAATTAAGATTCCAAGTACTTTTCCTTTTTCTACTCCTTCTGCTGTCTTTATTTGGGGGTTTTGGCATAGGGTCGAAAGGAAAAATAAGGGTTTAAGAAGTTCTCATCTACTTCCTGACTTTCTTCTTGCCTTCCCCGATTCATCTTCCTTCTACTGTTCCGCCATGGCTACTTCCCCTCCTGCGTGGTTTCTTTCGTGTGCTTCTGACATCACAGAGATAGAGGAAGTGGATTTAAAGGCGAGTTATGGTTTTCCTTCTTATATAGTTCGCCCTACTCCATTGGATAGTCTACATCTTCCTCCTTTAGGGTGTATGTCTATCTTCCGGGACCAAGTCCTACAAGGTTTTCGATTCCCTCTTCATCCCTTTTTTCCTGATGTTAGCATCTACTTTAACATTCCCCTTAATCAGTTTGTCCCTCAGTCTTTTTATATCCTTATAGGTTTTGTTGGGGTGCCTAAACTACTAGATTTTCCTTTATCCCCTCATCTTTTTTACCACTTCTTCGTTCCTCGTCAAGTAGATATTGGTGTCTTCAAATTTCAATCTCGTCCTAAGGCCATTTTGTTCAACCGAATTCCACCTCAAGGGGAATGACGTCATAAATTTTTCCGTATGCGTCTCCTTTCTCCTCCTCCTTTTCCTATCCAATGGATATACGATCTACCTCCAGTTCCTAGTACCAATAATCTCCTCAATGACCCCTCTGTTGCTTTTGCTTTATCTAAACTAAAGGGGGCAAAATTTAGCTTGCCGCATTTGATTGTGGAGGGTTTGATGTTCCCTTTTGGGATAAGTAACATTGACACTCCCTTGGATGGCTCTTTCGGTATATATAAACATTTCGCACTATATTTACTGATTGGTATATATCCTTTATAATGGTGCTTAATTCTTGCGTTTCAGTTGATGCTCTTCTTCCGGCTTTCATGTATAAGAACACTATTATGACTAAGTCTTTTGTGAATAATCTCGGAGAAGAATGGTTGCGAACTCGCCGAGCTAATCCTAATTCCTCTACCCTAGGTCTACTATCTAAAGAAAAGAAAAAAGCAGAAGCTGTGGCAGCCATGGAAGAGGAAGAAGAACAACCCTTCATTTCCTTAGTCAAAAAACCAAAGCTTACTGAGGATGCTCCTTTTAGCGACCTTTTTGGTACTTTTGTGCAAGCTCCTCTCATTCCGGCGCCTATTTCTTTTGAGAGAGGTAAGGCACCAATGTCCCCTACCCATATTATCTCCAATCCTACTCTTAGGATGATGAGAGCTGCTCTACTCATCCCCTCTTCTTCTGCTATTGTTTTAGCTCCTTCTGCTTCTGCTTCTGAGATGGTCGTTATCCCTTCTATATCTTCTCAACCTCTTGCATTGGCCTTGCCTCCTTTGGCTTCTGGTCCACGAGCAAAATGAACACCTTGCCGGAGATCTTCTCCCAGTGCAGGGCCCTCAACGATTCGTGTTTCGACGATTGAGTCAGCACCCCTTGCATTACCACCTTCTATCCCATCTAGTTCTTCTTCTGCTGCTGTTGTTTCTACTACTTTTTTCCCTTCTATTCCGCCTTCTTCTTCCCTATCTTCTTCTTCTTCAGTTCCCTCACCTTTATTCAGACAAGCCTTAGGACTACCTTCCCAAATAGGGCAGACCTCTGATCCCCATAGTTATGGTTCTCTCCAGTTACAAGGTCTGTTAGCTAAATCTTGGCTACATAGCCAAGAGCAATTAAGGGGCATCAATATTTCAGATCGGGCTGATAATCACAGTTGTCAAGCTATCGCCGTACGTATTCTTAGTTATAGGTTACTATCTACCTGTCATTTTTCCTAATCCTCATTATTGTTCTATTTAGTGTCTTGCTTCAAGTATTCGTGTAGACCAGCTACTTATGGCTCGGGAACGGGAGAACAGTAAGCTAAAAGCTCAAATAGAAACATTGAAAGCTACTCTACCTCCATCTCACGATGACCTGACTCAGTTAAAAGAGAAAGTGGTCTCGCAAGATCAACAACTAAGGGTATTGAGGCAGGAATTTCAGGAATCACAACAATTATTGGAAGACAAAGAGCTTGAAAGGAGAACTTTGGAGCTACAGGTGGACCGAGTACATTCTGGTCTTCGACTGGAAATTGTTTTAAAGGAAAAAACTCTCTTAGATGTTTCTCATAAAAGCTTTGTTTTAGAGAAAATGTCTGTCTTTCTGAACAAGCTCAAGACCTAGCCTCTCATGATTTTGCTATCCTATAGGAACAAGAGCAAAGAAAGGCTCAAGATGTCGAGCTATCACTGCTCCGAAAGGAACTGGAACAACTCAAATTGGAGAAAGATGCTTTAAAAGATCAAAACACTAAACTACGAGCTGATTTTCAGAGTTATAAGGAGCAGGAGAAGAACCGATGGGAAGAGTGGCGCCTAGCTTATTTAAAGTCTCCGACATTTGTTAAAGAATATGTTTGTCGAATTGTAGGAGTTTTGAATCATTCTGTGTCAGGAGTTCTTCAACAACTGAGAGAGGGTGGTTATCTACCTAGGGAACCCACTTCTTCATTCATAAGGCGTCGCAGACTAAACAAAGAATTACCTGAAGATTTGATGAGTCTTTTTAAGTAAGCAGGGCTATGTATTCAAAAAGATTGATAATGAAAGAATTTGCAATCAAGAGATTTGTAATGAAAGGAATTATAACTGAAAAATCTGTAATTAAGTGACTGTGATATCAGGAGAAAGTTCGATACTTACCTACTTTTTTTTTCCAGTTTGTGTTAGCTTGAGATTTCTTCCTTTGAAATGCTTCCGAATATTGAGTATAAGTGCTATTTTATTAAAGAATTCCTTGCTTAATTTTTTAAAATTAAATCTTGTTTTAATAAACTCCATTGCCGATAATATCTTCCAGGACCATATAACTTTGATCAGTAAAATCTTCCGTAATCTCCCTGAGTTTCACTCAGGTAGGCATGTGCCAAGTATGATTCATACTTCAAAAGAACGAGTAATCCTCAGCGATTTCATATAAGGAACTTTATGGGACTTCTAAGCTCTGAGCTGGGTATAATACTCCTGGCGATCTTAAATAAAGAGCTTCATATGATCAGGCCTCCAGATAGGAAATGTAATGTATATATATGTATGTCTGGAATTCCCCTTGAACCTTGATTTTTGATTCAGCGTGGAATACCAAATGATTTTTGTGACGAAATCTTTATAACTTTGAATTTACCTTGACAATATAATCCCGATCGATTATGTTCTGTGATAGTTTAAAGTCTCCGGTTCCTCCCATGAAGACCCGTCCGAGTTACTTCATGAGATTTCCCGATCGACTATATTCTGTGATAGTTTAAAGTCTCCGGTTCCTCCCATGAAGTTACTTCATGAGATTTCCCGATCGACTATGTTCTGTGATAGTTTAAAGTCTCCGGTTCCTCCCATGAAGACCCGTCCGAGTTACTTCATGAGATTTCCCGATCGACTATGTTCTATGATAGTTTAAAGTCTCCAGTTCCTCCCATGAAGACTCATCCGAGTTATTTCATGAGATTTCCTGATCGACTATGTTCTTTAAGAGTTTAAAGTCTCCCGTTCCTCCCATGAAGACCCATCCGGGTTACTTCATGAGATTTCCCGATCGACAATGTTCTGTGATAGTTTAAAGTCTCTGGTTCCTCTCATGAAGACCCATCCAAGTTACTTCATGAGATTTCCTGATCGACTATGTTTTGTGATAGTTTAAAGTCTCCTGTTCCTCCCATGAAAACCCGTCCGAGTTACTTCATGAGATTTCCCAATCGACTATGTTCTGTAATAGTTTAAAGTCTTCGATTCCTCCCATGAAGACCCATCCGTGTAACTTCATGAGATTTCCCGATCAACTATGTTCTATGATAGTTTAAAGTCTCCGGTTCCTCCCATGAAGACCCGTCTGAGTTACTTCATGAGATTTCCCGATCGACTATGTTTAGATGCAAAAATTGTAATGCTTGCACTAACCTTATAATGGTTTAATGCTTCTGAGATTTTCGTAAGGAAATTAGATAGGTCCTTCCTTAAGGCTCCCAATTGATGATCGCTTGAATAGACTATAAAAGTTCGGCCAATGATTGTCAAACTGTTTGAACCACATTTATTTATCGAACGACGTTTGTCTTGCATTGTATCTATTAAAAGGAACAGAGTACATACACTATAAGCACACTTGTCCTCAGTTCGCCGGGAACTTGCTTCAAATAATGTGGATTTATTCTTTCAGCTGTATTCTTGAATGATGTGATCTTGTTAGTTTCGGTAGGGCTGCAAATGATTCGCACTCCAGGGACGTTCGAGAATTCTTCCTTCAGTATCCTGAAGATAATATGAACCCGATGCGAGTTTCTCTATTACTTTGTAAGGTCCTCCCCATTGTGGTGCTAACTTGCTAACATCTCCAATGGGTTTAACACGCTTCCATACCAGATCTCCTACTTGGAAAAATCTCGGGATAACTCTTCTGTTATAATTTTGCCTCATTCGTTGTCTATATAAGGTGAGTCGAGCTGCAACCTTGTCTCTAATTTCTTCTATCAAGTCTAGCTCCATGAGTCGTCGACCAACATTGTCTTCATCATATAGTCGTTATCTATCAGATTCTACTCCCACTTCGATGGGATTATTGCTTCTCCTCCATAAACTAATTGAAAAGGAGTAATTCCTATTGTTTCTCGAGGTGTAGTACGATAGGCCCAAAGAACACTGGATAATTCATCTACCCAGCTACCTCCAACATGATCCAGTTTGGTTTTTAAGCCCCTTATGATTTCTCTATTGGTTACTTATTTTTGACCATTACTTTGCGGATACGCCACGGAGGTGAATGCTTGAATAATGCCATAACTGTTGCACCAGTCTAGGATTCTATCTTCTTGAAATTGCCTTCCATTATCAGAAACTAACTTATGAGGGATACCAAATCTGCATATGATATTTTTCCATAGGAATATAATAACCGCATCTTCGATAATCCGAGCAAGTGATTCCGCTTCTACCCATTTAGAGAAATAGTCTACTGCTACTAATAGAAACCTTCTTTGTGCAGCTTCCATGGGAAATGAGCCCACTATATCCATGCCCCACTGATCAAAGGGACAGGAGACTATAGAGGTCCTCAATAACTGCGTAGGATGATGCGGAATATTTTGATGTTTCTGACAAGAAATACAAGTTCTTACCAATTTGTTAGCATCTTCGTGTAGAGTAGGCCAGAAATATCCTGCTAATAAAATTTTGCGAACTAAGGATCTTCCTCCTGCATGACTACCATGTTGGGTTTTTCGGACCGTAAAAACCGCTTTTTGCGTTGCGAAAACCCCGAAACCCCCAGCCACCGGATCTGTGCGAAGATTAAAATTTCAAAACATTACGTGTATGAGTTTCTAACTTAGATTTACACTAAATCTACAAAGGAGAAAATCTTTACCCTTGATGCGAAGCCCTTCGCGTATCCCGCTCGTCCTCGGTTCGCCGGATCTTGAAATTGTCAAAGTAGACACTTCTCTATGTATATCCACACGAACAAACTAGGTGGAGAAGACCAAACAAAGATGTGCTAGAACCTTAGGTGGTTCGGCCAAGAAGGAGGAGAGGGAGAGCAAGAAGATGAGATAAGGAAGAAGATGGAATGAATTGGCTTGAATGAAAAATTAACCCCTTCATTCCACCATAAGTGGCCGACCACATTAAGGTTTGTAACCTCCTTTCTCATTTAATGTGGCCATTTAAAGAGGAGATTTGTAACCTCTATGAGGTGACACACACATGTGCTAGACTCAATGATGTGTAACACCATTATTGGCCACTTAATCCCAACTTACAAATGAGGTGGCAAATAGTCAAGTCAAACTTAACTCTTCCTCTTCCTCTCAAGTCAAGTCAAACTTGACATTATAACTCTCATGGTTGATCAAATCCAACCATTTGATTCAAGCCAATTTAATATAATGGATCTAATTCAGTTAATTAAATTGATTCAATGAGTCATAATCTAAATTAGACTTATTGAACACATGAATCAAATTGAGTCCAACTTAATTAGCCCAATTAGGATTACTCTTAATCCAATTTGATTAATCACATGAATCTAATCCTCTTGGTCATCATATGAACCTAATCTCCATCTAATTGTCCTTTGTGTGTGACTCTATAGGTTCTTATAACGTTGGCAATGCTCCTAAACCAATTTAGAAGCATAAGTAATGAGCGATATCTAGCAACACATCATTACTACCCAAGTCATAAGAATGTTGAGATCCAACATCACCTTGTGACTACTAATTGTGACTCCTCACAATATATGACATTGTCCTTCTATCCTCTAATCAATGTGAGGCATAGACCGTGTCATCCTCTAATCAATCTAAATCTTGAACTTCAAGTAGACTCACTCAATCAAATAAGCTCAATATCTCATATTGACTCATTTGGGCATGGCCATGCACTTAGTGGTCTCACTCTATCAAGAATATCGATGTCACTCCCGTCATATAGGAGGGATAGATCCCATCTACATCACTCACATCCCTCCGCATAATTTGTTACATACCCAATACTCACCTTTATAGTCCACCCAGTTACGGGTGACGTTTGATGAAGCCAAAGTACGTAACTCCTTATGTAGAGAACCATGGTGACTTCAGGTCCAAGGACTAGTAGTCATACTAATAGCCACATGAGAAAGTATATGACACTCATATAACAATCCATGATACTTTCTCATGCCGTGTCATTCAGTATACATTCTCCAATGCATACCCATGTGTCAACTTGATATCTCGATATCCATGACTTGTGAGATCAAGTCATCGAGTGGACCTACATGCTAGTCTCGTCGCATTAACATTGTCCCTGAATGTTAATACTCGACTAGAATGATTAAGAGTAGTGTTCCCTATATCATCTCACTATCGATTCAACCAATCAATTGATATAGGTAAGAACCTTCAACTCAAGGATGCTATTATACTTAGTTATTTGGTACTAATACAAGTAAGTATAATAACCAAAACAAATGCCTTTATTTATATATAATACAACGAGTCCATACAACAATCATCAAATGATTGGCTCTAGGGCTCTAACTAACATACCACACAAGCCTTGGTGAACCTCCTGTAAAATGAATTGTATATCTTCTGTGCCAACACACTTTAGCAAAGGTCTGGAGAAAGCTCTCTTACATAACTGCTCCCCTATCATAGTATACTGAGCAGCTCTCTTCTTAATATCCTTGCCTGTTCTGCATCTCTGGGAAGAGTGTCTTGCTGTAAATACAATATAATTTGTGCCCTCCAGTCGCCTTGTATTTCTACGTTAGCTTGTCTTTCAATACAAGATATTAACAGAGTCTGTTCCACTGGCCGATCCAAATTCCATGGTGTTATAGCAGAGGCCAACTTAGCTAATTCATCTACTACCTGATTTTCAGACCAAGGAACTTTTTGTATATTCACTTCTCGAAACTAAGACTTCAACTTATCAAATGTCTCGACATATAACTTGAGCCTGTCGTTATTAATTTCAAAGTTACCTGATAGTTGTTGGGCTGCTAATTGAGAATCAGGATAGATGAGGACCCGAGCTGCTCCTATATGCCGAGCGGCTTGCAATCCAGCTATCAAGGCTTCATATTCTGCCTCATTGTTAGTAGCTCTATAATTCAACCTGATAGAAAGTTGGAGTCTGTCTTCCCTTGGAGATATAAGAAGAACACCAATTCCGCTACCTTGTCTGGTTGAGGAGCCATCCACATAAACTTTCCAAATATTTTCTTCCTCGGGGCCTTGAACTTCTATAATGAAATCTGCTAGAGCTTGTGCCTTGATGGCCGAGCGAGGTTGATACTGTATGTCATATTCACCAAGTTCAGTCGTCCATTTGATCAGTCGGCCTGATGCCTCTGAGTTGAGTAGCACCCGTCCGAGTGTACTGTTGGTCAATACAACGATTTCATGTGCTAAGAAATATGGGTGCAACCTCCGAGCAGTCAACACTAATGCATAAGCCAACTTTTCTAGTGTAGTATATCTACACTCAGCTCCTTTTAATAAATGGCTAGAAAAATATACAGGTTGTTGTTCTTTCACTTCCCGCCTAACTAATACAGAGCCTACAGCATTCTCGTTAGCTGACAAATACACCTAGAGGGTCTCTCCTACTATAGGCTTAGCTAATACAGGAAGGGTAGACAAGTAATCTTTTAACTCTTGGAAGGCCTTATCACATTCCTCGTTCCACTGAAATTTGTTTGTCTTTCAGAGTATTTTAAAGAAGTGGAAGCTATGATCGACCGACCTGGAAATGAACCTAGACAAGGTTATAATCCAGCCAGTAAGTCTTTGAGCTTCCCTCATGTTGTGCGGCGGCTCCATGTTCTGAAGTGCCTTGACTTTGCTCGGGTTGGCCTCTATTCCTCGCTCGGACACCATATATCCCAGGAACTTTCCCCCTCTTGCTCCGAATAAACATTTGCTCGGGTTCAGCTTGAGCCCATATTGCCTCAATGTCTTGCAGGTCTCCTCTACATCCCTTTTCTTGATCCTCCTTAGCTAGGGGGACCTGATGATAGCCTTGATAAGTGTCTAGCATAGAGATGTATTCACACCCAGCAGTGGAGTCTACCAGTTGATCGATCTGGGGTAACGGATAATAATCTTTTGGACAAGCTTTGTTGAGATCCCGAAAATCAATGCATACCCGCCATTTGTTTCCTGGTTTAGACTAAAACCACATTAGCTAGCCAGCTAGGAAATTGTACCTCCCAGATGTAACCAGCCTCTATGAGTTTATTTATCTCTTCCTTGATGATTTGGTTCTGCTCTGCGCTAAAATTTCTTTTCCTTTGCATGACCGACCGGGCATCTGGGAAGACATGCAAAGAATGCTCCATGACTGCAGGAGAAACGCCGGAGACCTCTTTGGGCGTCCAAGCAAATACATCATTATTCTTCTTCAGGCATTGCACCAGTTCGGCTTTCAAAGAGGGATCAAGATCAGCCGCAATATATGTAGTAGCTTCAGGTCGACCGGTCTGAATCTGGACTTCTTCCTTTTCATCATAAACCAAGACAGGCGGCTTCTCATGAATGACATTGACTTCCATTCTTTGAATTTTTCGGGCAGCATTAGCTTCAGTCCGAACGATCTCTACATAACATTTTCGAGCTGTCTTCTGATCACCTCGCACTTCCCCAACCTGGTCATCAACAGGAAATTTAATTTTTTGACCGAAAGTAGAAACGACCGCCCTAAACTCGTTAAGGGCCGGTCGACCCAGTATCACATTATAAGAGGACGGGGCGTCCACCATCATAAAATAAGATCTTCTTGATCTCATCAGGGGCTCCTCTCCCAGAGATATGGCCAACTTTTTTTGACCGAGCGGTTGTACTTCATTGCCCATGAATCCATATAGAGGAGTTACCATCTGTTGAAGTTCGCTCGGGTCGATTTGTAATTGATCAAAAGCCTTCTTAAAGATAATATTAACAGAACTACCAGTGTCTATAAAGGTACGAGAAATAGTATAGTTGGCTATCACGTCCTTGATTATTAATGCATCATCATGGGGTATTTCTACCCCCTCAAGATCTCTAGGTCCAAAACTTATCTCGGGACCGGTTGCTCGCTCCATGCACCCCACAGCATGAATCTTAAGTCTTCGTGCATGTGCTTTTCTGGCCCTATTAGAATCCCCATCAGTGGGCCCGCCCGTGATCATATTGATATTGCCCCGGGCGGCATTACTCCTGTTTTCTTCTTGTCGGGCTGTCATGGCTTCAGTAGAAGCCTTCTCCGACACCTAGCTTGTACCGGTCGGGGTAGGCAATGCATCCTGCCGAGGCTCGACCGGGCGATATTCAAATTTGAGCGGACTTTGCTGCTTAGGGTACTGCTGTCGATAATAGTTTTGCCTTTGGTATCGCTCCCTGTTTGCTCTTTTATTTCTAAAAACAAAACAGTCTTCAGTATGATGACTTCTAGTTTTATGATAGGTGCACCATCTTCTGGATGCCTCTGGCTGTATCTCCACATGTTGTACTACTTGCGGACGATATTCTGGATGACGATGAGGTGGATGAACTGCCCGTGGTCCTCTAGGTGGAGGAACAGGAGTAGGAGCCTTCTCCTTAATTAGAGTGGGAGAAGAAGTAGTGCCCTCCTTTCTGCGGGCAGCTTGAGCTTCTTCCACATTAATAAATTCAGTGGGACGCTCAATCAAAGAATCAAAATTGGCAGGAGGATTTCTCACCAGGTCTTTAAAGAAATCATTATCATTTAAACCTTGAGAGAAAGCCCTTACTAAGATTTCAGTAGTAGCATTGGGTACATTGATAGCTACCTGATTTAATCTTTTGATGTAGGCTCGGATGGACTCTTTGGATGCTTGCTTAATTGAGAATAGACTCCCAGGAGCCTTATGATACCTTTTGTTACTAGAAAAGTGATGTAGAAAAACTTTCTTGAAATCCTTAAATTTTTAAATAGATTTTTCTGGTAATCTCTTGAACCAACGTTGTGCTGCTCCCCCGGGTGTAGTAAGGAACATCCAGCATTTTACCCCATCGGAGAATTGTTGTAATAATGCTACATTTTCAAATTTCAATAGATGATCCTCTGGATCTGTAGTCCCAGTGTATTTGTCGATCTGAAGATTTTAATACCGCTTAGGAAGCGGATCATCGAGCACGTTTTGAGAAAATGGAGAGATAACTTTTTCCGACGAACTGTCACTAGTTATCATTTTAACTTTACGCTTTTCTCTGTTTGGTGCTTCGCCAGAAGATTCTTGAAACACAGGCCTTCATCCTCCCTGTTCCATAGGAGTACGAAGAAAGGCCCGTGGACGCCTTGTCGGAGAAACTATAGCTGGGGGAAAATATGCATGTTCTTCCTCTTCTGTCTCTTTTCCCTTCCGGTGCTCAGTAGTTGAAATTGCTGGATTATGAGCTACTAGCAGAGTAGCTCCAGTATGAGCTTGAAGTTGTTGTTGTTGTTGTTGCAAAGCTTTTTGTACATGAGAATTAATGAGGAAATCCAGATCCTCACGGCTAATGCTGAGTAGATTTGATTTTCCAGCCTCTTCCATCTTGTAGTCTCAAATTCAGGTGAAATTCCCACAGACGACGCCAAATTGATACTGTTTGAGAAGCTTGACAAAACAGAGAGCTGGGAGAAAAACCTACTGTTGGTGAAGAATAATACCTATGGAATGTCAATCCGAGAAACCCAAAGCGGATCCAAGAAGATGAAACCCCGGAATGTCCTTCCGATGCAAAGTACCAATGGCGATAAAGAGATCCGACTAAAGAAAACCCAGATCCGGAGCTTCCAAGGCTTCCTGCGCATAAGAGACCAACCAACACTATCGTTAGTGACCCAAGACCGGGGTGGGAATCCCTGGCTAGGCCCTCCGACGCTCAAGTCAGTGATCTCTCTCTGTGTGGAAGAAGGAAGAAGAAGAAGATGAACAGTAGTTAAGAATTAGGGTTATGAATGTGCATAGTGATGTGAACTTACCTGGCCAACAGAGAGGATTCTCCTTTTTATACCACTTCATATAACCTCCGTAGTCATAAAGTGGACCCCGGTTTGTTAGAGTTTGTTATGAGATGACGTAAGCTGCGTACTTGTGGTGAATGACTCTTAAGGAATATTTTTTGTACCCCAGATATACCTTTTTTGTCGTCTAGTACCCGAAAAAAAGTCTAAAAACATATTTCCCACCAAATATGTAAAACTTGTTATACAATCACATACTGCAAATATCTTCATTAAACTACTTTATTTGAAATATTTACTTATGTCCAGTTTCACAAGTTATTTCCAAGTATATCTATCGTTCCTACTTGCTCCTCCTGTTTTTGCTACATCATGGATAGCCTGATATAATATTGTTCCTTGCATCGGTCAAAACTGAACCTAAACTAGGTTTGGTCAATCATTATTACCTCTCATGAGGCTTCTTGGGCAATACCTATCCATACTCCTTCTAAGTTTATTATTATCCTAGCTAATATTGGACTGTCTTTTATTAAGTATGTAATCTCAATCAATATTGGTATATTCTTTTCAAGGTATTATCCAGTCTAGATTAGCCTACCTCTTTCAAGGTATGTCTTGGTCGATATTGGTCTACTTACTTGGAAGTATATCTCAGCCGATATTGGCCTTCCTCCCCGAAGGTATATCTCGCTCGATATTGACCTGCCTCCCTCGAGGTATATCTCGACCGATATTAGTCTACCTCCTTGGAGATATATCCAGGCCAATATTAGCCTACCTCCTTAGAGATATATCTAGGCCAATATTAGTCTACACCTCCTTGGAGGTGTATCTTGATCGATATTGGCTTACCTCCTTTGAAGTATATCCTGGCCGATCTTGGTCTACCTCCTTGGAGGCATATCTTGATTGATATGGGTCTGCCTCCCTGGAGATATATACCGGCCGATATTGGCCTGCCTTCCAGGAGGTATATTTCGATTGATATTGTCCTACTTCCTTTGAGGTATACCCGGCCGATATTAGCCTACCTCCTTGGAGGTATATCTTGATCGATATTGGTCTGCCTCCCTGGAGGCATATATCGGTCGATATTAGCCTACCTTCTTGGAGGTGTATCTTGATCGATATGGGTCTATCTTCCTGGAGGCATATAACGGCCGATATTGGCCTGCCTTCCAGGAAGTATATCTTGATCGATATGGGTATGTCTTCCCGGAGGAATATACCGGCCGATATTGGCCTGCCTTCCAAGAGGTATATTTCGGTCGATATTGGTCTAATTCCTTTGAGGTATATCCCGGCCGATATTAGCCTTCCTTTCCGGAAGTATATCCCGACCAGTATTAGCTTTCCTCCCCGGAGGTATATCTCGGTCGATATTGATCAATCTTCTCAACTCGGCTATCTCCTTTCCCTTCCTCACCGGGATCCATGAAACCTAACCCATATCATAGAGGATCACAACTTAGCTTTAATAGTGAAGTTGTCCTTTACCATATTAGTAAATCCTAATGATCTTTGGTTGCAAATGATGCCCAGAAAGTATGGGAGATTATGAGCCCCGCGAGCTTTCAAAGGAACGGGCATTGATTCAGTCATCTGGAAAGCAATGTGTAGGACATGGAAAGGAGTGGAGAGCAACATATGGTTGCAAGTGAACAATACTAGATTAAGGTGTAGGACCTGGCTATTATCCTATCTCAACATCCTTGCCCGACATTTATCATAATCACGGTGTTGATCGGTAGTTCACAAATATTGTGGCCTTGATCAACACACCACATCCCCAACCTCACGATTTGATTAACGTCTGAACACGAAAGTTAATCATTTCACTATAGAAAAGGAAAAGGCAAACAGAAAGGTAATAAAAAATAATAAGGCAACGCAAAAGTCAATATCCAAGTTGTTAACAAGCACATGATACAAGGATAGGCTGGTTAATTAAAATTAGAGAAAATATCCTCTAGTCTCTCTCCTACAATTCTTTAGTGGTCCATAAATCCCTCGGGTAGATCAGCCGTCAAGTATCCCTCATAGATGTAACACCCACGAAATGATAAGCTATACCTATGGGTATTTTTTTTCTTTTAGAATAAAATAAAAAAAAATAGAAATGGAACTAGAAACCAAAATGAAATAAAAAGAAAGAGAGGTTAAGGTTTGAACCTTGAACCTCCCACAAATGATAGAGTTAAATTGGTGTATGGTAACCACTAGAGTAATGAATAATATATGAATAGAAAAGAATGGAAATAGTAGTTAAAAGTAAGAATATAATTAAGTAAAGGAACAAGAGAAAAGCAAGTAGCTTTCCTCCTCTTCCTCTTGCTTAAGAAAAGAAGCAAGCATAAGACAAGTTGTCTTTCTTCCTTCTTCTCTATTTTCGTGGGAATTAAGAGAGAGAGGAGATAGAGGAGTTAAGGGGATGAATGGGGACATGTTCATTCTCATTGGGAATAAATAGGAATGAGAGAAGAAAAGGGAAAGAAAGTTGGTTAATTCTTCCTTCTTCTTCTTCCTCCTCCTTCCTTCTCCTTCTTCCTTCTCCACCGAGACCTAAACCTCTTCCTCTCTCATTTCCGAAAATCCAAGCTAAGTTTCTTCTTGCTAAGAAAAACAAATTCACAAGGAGTCCTCAAGATCTACTCCTTACAAGCAAGAGAAGAAAGGAGAAAACTAAGAAGAGAAGTTTCTTCTTCCTCTTCACAAGGGTACCATCTTCCTTAGGAAAAACAAGCAACAAGTTGTAAGTATCCCCTCACCTGTGGTACAAGTTGTTTACGTGTTTTCCATAAGGTTAGAATGCTTAAAAAAAACCTAGGATCACTTTTTGGAAATTTCGGCCAAAAAACTTGAACAAAGGTTTTAGATAAGGTTTAAGACCAACTAAGCATGCTCTCTATGTCCTTATGATATGTACCCTAGTATAGGAGTTAGTGAATGTTTCTTATGCTTGTATGCTTACCTAAAACTTAGATCCATGCTCTTGAACTTTCGGCCAAGTGTGAATAAAAGATTAGGAAGGCTTAAGACCTAAACTAAATATGCTCACTATGTCTTTATGATATGTACCCTATGATAAGAGATTAGTTTGGTATTTTTATGCTTGTATGTTGCTTTAAACCTAAATCTATGCTCATGAAGTGTTCGGCCATGATAGAGAAATTGACTAAGAGAGGTTAAAAATTTAGTCTACCATGATCATGACTTGCTTATTAATATGTTATGAAGAGTACTTAGTGTTTTTCACACTTGTATGATTTTTGGAACCTAACTACATGCCACCTTAGGAAATTAGGGTTTCGGCCATGATCAATTTTAGGGTCCAAGGAAGCTTAAAAATTAAACCTAGCATGCTCATGAATCCCCTTATGATATGATATGAAGTTAGCTAGATATTCATGCTTGTATGTTGTTTAGAGCTTGATTTTCTTCTTCATGAACTTTCGGCCATGATCAAATTTAGGGTCCAAGGAAGCTTAAAATTAAATCTAGCTTGCTCATGAATTCCCTTATGATATGATATGAAGTTAGCTAGATATTCATGCTTATATGTTGTTTAGAGCTTGATTTTCTTCTTCATGAACTTTCGGCCATGATCAAATTTAGGGTCCAAGGAAGCTTAAAATTAAATCTAGCATGCTCATGAATTCCCTTATGATATTATATGAAGTTAGCTTGATATTTATGCTTGTATGTTGTTTAGAGTTTATTTTCCTACTTCATGAACTTTCGGCCATCATAAGGATCAAGACCTAGGAAAGCTTAAAAATTGGATTAAAATGCTTATGACCTTTCTTATAATATGATATGAATTTAACATGAGATTCTTATGCTTGTATGTTGTTAGAGCTTAATTCCCTTCTTCATGGACTTTTGGCCATGAAAGAATTAGAGACCTAGGGAAGCTTAAAAATTGGATTAACATGCTTATGACTTTCCTTATAATATGATATGAAGTTAACTTGAGATTCTTATGCTTGTATGTTGTTAGAGCTTAATTCCCTTCTTCATAAACTTTCTGTTGATGCAAACTGCACCAGAATCAAACCTGAGTTTTGATGTTGTCAAAGGTTCAAGTTATGTCTTGTTATGATCTAACAAGTTGATTGAGTGTGCAGGATGTTTACTCAACAAAGAAAGTCCTAGCTGGAGGCTAGGCAGAAAAGTCTTAGCAAATCGTGGAACCTAGGTGCAAGTCCAAGCAGGTCAAGGGGACCCAATGCTTGGCGGTATGATCGAGAAGTCTGGATGATTGAAGATCAAGAGAAAAGTCCTGGGGAGCCGATCAAGGCTGAGTGAAAAGTCCAAACTGGATCTGGAGGATCAAAGTTTGGCAGGTAGGTTGAGGTAAGCAAACTAGAGGAGCGACAGTGAGGTCGGGTTCCCAGAGGGAACAACCTTAGGTCGCTGATCCAACTGAAGAAACCGGGAAGGTTTCCAAGTTAAGATCAAGACAGCTCTACTGTCTATATTACTCATGCATTATATTACTGTGCTAACACTTGTTTTGTAGGAATATTGTTTAAACTCTGTTTTGCAGATTCAGCCTGATCGGTCGACCGAACAGGAGGTTTGGTCGACCGAACCAGCTTGACTCAGACCAGAGATCAGTTCAGATCAGGCAAAGCAGAGTTCAGTCCGGTCAAAAGCTTGATGGGTCGACCGAACCATAGTGACTCAGCAAGCCAGTTCATCAGCACCGAATCAGCAAGCAAAGGAAAAAAGGGCTGATCGGTCGACCGAACAAGAGGATCGGTCGACCGATCCAATCAGCATTAAAGGGTGATCTTGGCAGACTTCAGCGAACAAGGAAAAACCTTGTTCGGTCGACCGAACAGAGGGATCGGTCGACCGAACCTCAGTGCACCTATAAATTCAGACTTGAAGACAGAGGCCAATTAAGAACTTTCTGATCACAAGTTACTACTCTGCAAGCGACTCATCTTCAGTGCAAAGCTACATCTTCGATTCATTTGTCGGTATACTTGTTTTTTGTTTTATACTTAATTCCTAATAAGATAGTAGATTTGTTACTATCTTATTCTATTGTACTTGTACGATCTGCTTCTCTCCAAGGAGTTCGGAGAGAAGAGTTTTAGTGCTTTTCCCATTGGTGTGGTCAAGGACCGCGGGCCTTCGAGTAGGAGTCGAGTTAGGCTCCGAACGAAGTAAACGATTGTGTCTCCTTTCTTATTTTCCGCTGCACGATTCTGACTTAAAAAGAGAAGAATAGTTTTAAAAAGAAGCGATATTCACCCCCCCCCCCCCCTCTATCGCGCTACTCGATCCTATCAATTGGTATCAGAGCCAGGTTAGCTCTGAAATTTCTTAACCGATTTTCTAAGCATCTTTAAAATCTTTTCTTTTCTTAAAATTTCTTTAATATTTTTCATTATCTCTATTTTTTCAAGCACTACTAATCCCAAGACAAAAGTTTTGGAAATATTTTTTTATCTGTGCTTGGCAAGGATGTCGAATTCATATCAAGAAGGGTATAGCACGGTCAGACCTCCACTATTCAAAGGAGAAAACTTTAGCTACTGGAAGAATAGGATGGAGTGTTTCCTGAAGTCTGACATCGAGCTCTGGTTCACAATCTTGAAAGGTTATACTCCTCCAACGAAGGACGGAATAACCCTAGAACCGAAAGAATGGACTCCACAAATGGTCAAAAAGGCACAACAAATTACAAGGCGATCAACACCATTTAGTGTGGACTCACATTGGAAGAATTGAACCGAGTTGGTCCCTACGACAACGCCAAAGACTTGTGGGACTCACTAATCAAATTACACGAAGGAACCGAGGACTCAAAGGTAAACAAACGAGATCTTCTTTTAAATAATTTACTTAATATAAAAATGTTTCCTGGAGAGACGGCCTCGCAACTACATGACCAACTGAAGGACATCCTCAACGGTCTTCATCTGATCGGACACGAACTCGAAAATCGCGACACAATAAGGTACGCTCTGAACGCTTTTCCGAGGAATGCTTTGTGGGCATCAATTGTAGATGCATACAAAGTTTCCAAAGATCTTTCAATACTTAAGTTAGACGAATTGTTTTGCGAGCTGGAATTACACGAGCAATCTAACATGAGCCATGTCGAGAAAGGAGTTGCTTTGTATGCAGGTTCAAGCAAAGAGACAAAATCAAAAACAAAGATCGAGTCTGAAAGCGAGTTAGGCTCAGATTCAACAAACGAAGAAGAACTAGTCAACATGGTCCGAAGATTGTTGACTAAGAAAAAGCTCAGAAGAAACACTAAAAAGATTCCACCGAACCAGATCCAAAACAAATCAGAATTGATTTGTTATGGATGCAACAAAAAGGGGCATTTCAAAAATGAATGCCAAAATCGAAAAGAAGAACGACCCAAATCGACAAGACGGAAGAAGACACTTCAAGCAACTTGGAACGAAACCTCTTTCGACGAATCCGACACGGAGCAAACGAAGCACTCGAGTCACCTTGCATTTATGGCAAGGAACGAAGATTTCGAATCCGAGTCCGACGAAGAATACGAGTCCGAGATTGACCTCGATTCTGAGAGAAGCTGTAACGACCCAACTCCTGGGTACTAGGCTGTGAGCCAGATCGCTACATTAACTACTGAAAATGCTGTGCGGAAAACTGAGCAAATTTGAAATTTGCTAAACTAATTACTATAAAGTCTTAACCTGACATTCTAAGAGTACCTGAGTGTTGTACACATGCTAGGAGAGACAATCTATGCCTCTTGGATGTCCTGCTAGCTGTGATCAGACATTTCAACCGATCCGTGAGTCGATTGAGGCGTCGGAACGATTCACAGATCGTTCCAGCTGATACTGGCACGGTGGCACCTTCTGGATCGGTCGGCTGACCGATCCACAAGCTTACCTCGCTTCTGTACGCAGCTGGATCGGTCTACCGACCGATCCAGGAACACCCTGATCGATCGGGAGACCGATCAGTGAGCCTCCGTGCTTCTGCTGCGTTCTGTACGCAGCTGGATCGGTCTACAGACCGATCCAGGAGTACCCTGATCGGTCAGTAGACCGATCAGTATACTTTCTATGCTTCTGTTCGCCTCTGGATCGGTCGGCTGACCGATCCATAACCCTTGCCAACTCTCTGTTCGTGCCTGGGTCGGTCGGCTGACCGATCCAGGAACCTGCAAATCTCCTCCGAGGCTACTGTATCGAACTAGATCGGTCGGCTGACCGATCCAGGAGGATACAGTAGCATACTGTATCTCACTGGATCGGTCGGCTGACCGATCCAGTGGGGCAGCTCCGACCCTGATCGGTCTGGAGACCGATCAGTGTCTGATTTCACTCGAGAGTTCTGATTTCAGCACTTTGGCGTGCCAAAACATTACACAACAGTTCTAAAACAATGGAAATACATTCCAGCATGTAAGTACTAATATTCTAAACATGATGACTAAACAAGATATAGTTTACTAAGCTGTAACAAGACTAATTCATAAAATTAGACATGTTAAGTACTAAAACTGAAATAAAAGCGTGTAGATCCCAAGGATCTTTATTCCAGACCCCTTGCACACACACATCATTGTAGCATCGCCCTCCAGCCTCCGCTAGTCCACTTTTCTTTTACCTGTATCTGCAGTATAAGTAGTACTGTAAGCTTAAAGCTTAGTAAGAAACCATCTACCTCACTAAATCATGCATACGATGCAATTATGATTTTAAATCATGTTGTTTGAAAAAAACATACTGAACATGCAAGCATGGCATGGCATATCAAACAAAGCATAAACTGGAACTGAAACATGGCATAACATATAAACTGAGCATGAAACTGAACTAGTCATGCATATGTCTAAATCTGTACATGAACTCAAATCATGTAAAGGGAACCTGAACTGAACTGAAAGCTAAATTAGTGTTCTCATCACTAGTTTCAAATTTGAAAACTATACATATAATAGATGAAAATACTAAACATGCTGCTGGGGCCCTGACAACTGTACTTACTGTGCGCGCATCCCTACGAGACCCGGGATTGCAAGTTCCGAATCCAGCAGGGTTACTAGGTTATCTGAACCTAGGGACGACTGTGGGAGTCCAGCCCATGGATATCTGATCCAAGTACAGTGCCAACTGAATAAAAGTAAAATACTGAATACTGTTTTATTTTACTTTGCTGTTCTAGGTTATCTGAACCTAGAGCTAGGTTATCTGAACCTAGGGGCTACTGTGGGAGCCCACCCAATGGATATCTGATCCATATAGCTGTAATAACTAATAATAACTGAATAAAATGTTTCTATTACATTTTATATGCTGTTAGGACGCCTATTGGTACATCCTTCTGAACTGGGCATTCTACCGAATGCTTGGCGTGCACTAAAAGCATGCCCTAAAACTGAAAACTATAAAATTACTGAACTAACGCCATAACTAACAAGCGAGAGCAATTATACTGCAGGTGAGGGGTTTCTTACCTCAATCGTAAGGTTTTCTTACGATTCTATTCGCTAGGTGTTTCCGGAAAACTGTCCGCTCGACGAACCGCTTACGTCTTCGCGTTCTCGCGGAGAAGAACCCTTTCGTGTTGGAGTCGTCGTCGGAAGATGATCCTATGGACCCTTGCCTTGGTGTGCCGTGCGTGAGGAAGAGGAGAAGAAGGGAGAGGCGGCGGTGAGGTTTTGGAAGAGAAAGTGTCGTGAGGTGAAGAGGTGCCGAACCAAAATAAACCAAACCCCACTTAAGTTTATTATTTATATTAAGTGGTTTAATGAACCCAACTCTAATATAAATATATTTGGTTCTCCTTCCTTTCAGCACGGCCCTGCTGGGTTCAACTGGTTACTAACATTATCCCTTACACCATAGGTCTCGGGTTCGATTCCCGCCTAAGCTATTTTGCGACCTATTTGTTTTTGCTACTCCCGCTACTCGGAAAATTCCGGAAAAATATCTAATAATTCCAGAAAAATCATAGAATAATCCTAAAATAAATTTGGGAATTTTCCGGGCTTTACAATCCCCCATACCTTATAAAAAGTTCGTCCCCGAACTTAAAACAATTCTGGGTACTTCTGTCTCATGCTGGCCTCTGTCTCCCAAGTCGCCTCTGCTGCTGTGTGATTTTGCCAGCTGACTTTAACTAATGGTACTTCCTTGTTCCGTAATTTCTTTACTGCTCGGTCTATTATCTGAATAGGCCGACTGTCATAGCTGAGATCATCACGTGTACCAACTGGGGCTCAATCACCTGGGTGGCGTCTGGAATATGCTTCTTCAGCATGGAGACATGGAATACGTTGTGGACCGCTGACATCTCCTGAGGTAGCTCTAGCTCATATGCTACCTTGCCCACTCTCTTCGTGATAAGGTATGGTCCCACATATCTGGGAGCTAGCTTGCCCTTCTTCCCGAAACGCATGACTCCCTTCATGGGAGCTACTCTGAGGAAAACTGTATCCCCAACTGAAAACTCTAGGGGTCTGCGTCGTGTATCAGCATAGCTCTTCTGACGGCTCTGTGCTGTCTCTATCCTCTGGCGAATCTGCTGTATGGCTGCTGTGGTATCTGCCACTAGATCTGTCTGAAGCTCTAGTTCCTTCTGTTCACCACTCTCATACCAGCAGATTGGTGATCTGCACCTCCGCCCATAGAGTGCCTCATAAGGAGCCATGCCGATAGTGGCCTGATAACTGTTGTTGTATGCAAATTCTGCTAGACTCAGATATTTGCACCAACTTCCCTTGAAATCTAGGGCACAAGCTCGGAGCATATCTTCGAGTACCTGATTCACTCGCTCCGTCTGACCATCTGTCTGAGGATGGAAGGCTGTGCTGAATTTTAACTGGGTGCCCATAGCTGACTGTACACACTTCCAGAAGTGTGATGTAAACCTGCTGTCTCTATCTGATATAATGGTTCGTGGGACTCCATGCAATCTGACAATCTCCTGGAGATACAACTGAGCTAGCTTCTCCATAGAGTAGGATATCTTGATAGCTAAAAAGTGGGCTGATTTAGTCAACCTGTCGACTATTACCCAGATGGCATCAAAACCATTCGTGGTTCTGGGTAGTCCCACTATGAAATCCATGGAGATATCCTCCCACTTCCATTCTGGAATCTGATAGGCTGCAGAACTCCTCCTGGTCGCTGATGTTCCGCCTTGACCCTCCGACAGGTGAGGCAGATGCTAACATATCTGGCGATGTCTCCTTCATCCCGGCCACCAAAAGCGTTTCTTCAGGTCTTGATACATTTTGGTGGAGCCCGGATGCATCGCGTAGGAGTCCTGTGAGCCTCGTCTAAAATCTGTCTCCGTAGCTCCTCCCGATCTGGAACACATAGTCTGTCGCCAAAATACAACACCCCACTGTTGGACATCTGAATTCTCCACTTTCCGATTCTGCTAGCCCTTGCTTGATTTTCTGAATTTCGGGGTCCCGATCCTGAGGTCTGAATATCACCAAGCAAGGTAGACTCTAAGGTCATAGTGGAAAGTTGTCCGACTATAAGCTCGAGACTAAAGGCCGTAATCTCCTTCCTTAGGGGTGGTGACATAGCTGCTAAAGATAATAAGGTAGCACTGGACTTCCTGCTGAGTGCGTCTGCTACCTTATTAGCTTTTCCTGGATGGTAGAGGATATCTATGTCATAATCTTTGACTAGTTCTAACCATCTACGCTGTCGCATATTCAGATCCTTCTGAGTAAAGAAATACTTCAGACTTTGATGATCTGTATACACTCTGCACTGAGCTCCGTACAAATAATGTCTCCAAATCTTGAGAGCGAACACCACTGCTGCAAGCTCAAGGTCGTGAGTAGGATAGTTCCTCTCATAATCCTTGAGTTGTCTGGAGGCATAGGCGATCACCTTGCCCTGCTGCATCAGTACTGCTCCTAATCCCAATTTAGAGGCGTCACTGTAGATGTCGAAGCTGTCTGTGTTTTCTGGTATAGCTAAAATAGGAGCACTGGTCAATCTCCGTTTTAGTTCGCTAAAGCTGTTCTCGCAGTCCTCTGTCCACTGAAATTTCTTGTTCTTCCTGGTGAGAGCTGTCAGTGGGGAGGCTATCCTGGAGAAGTCCTCTACGAATTTCCTGTAGTAGCCTGCTAATTCCAGAAAGCTTCTGATTTCACTGGCGTTCCTGGGTCTCTTCCAGTTACTTACTGCTTCTATCTTGCTGGGATCTACCATAACACCATCCTTGGAGATGATGTGACCGAGAAAGGCTACCTGGTCTAGCCAAAATTCACATTTCGTGAATTTGGCGTACAGCTGGTTCTGCTGAAGGATCTGCAAAACTGTCTTCAGATGCTCTGCATGGTCCTCCTGAGTGCCTGAATAGATAAGAATGTCATCGATGAACACGATGACAAACTTGTCTAAGTATTCTCTGAATACTCTGTTCATGAGGTCCATGAAAGTAGCTGGAGCATTTGTCACGCCAAAAGGCATGACTACGAACTCATAGTGTCCGTATCTGGTCCTGAAAGCTGTTTTAGGTATATCACCTTCCTTGACTCTAACCTGGTGATATCCTGATCTGAGGTCAATTTTAGAGAACACTGTGGCTCCCTTTAGCTGGTCAAACAGGTCATCTATCCTGGGAAGAGGGTATCTGTTTTTAATTGTGACCTGGTTCAAGGCACGGTAGTCTATGCATAGCGCATGCTTCCATCCTTCTTCTTCACAAACAACACTGCTCCCATGGTGAGTGACTAGGGCGATGAAACCCTTGTCAAGAAGCTCTGTAATTGCTCCTCCAGTTCTGCTGGAGCCATGCGATATGGTGCCTTGGAAATTGGATTTGTGCCGGAATGAGCTCTATCTCGAATTCAATCTCCCTGTCTGGTGCTAGCTCAGGAAAACTGCTGGGTAGTCACAAACGACTCGAACCTCTGAAAGCTGTTGGTTCTTGTCCTGGCTGGTGTTGACTACATTTGCTAAAAATCTCATGCATCCTGAATCCATTAACTACTGTGCTTTCAGTGCTGAGAGAAACTTCCTGGCTTTTCTCTTTGGCTTCCCCATGTACTCAAACTGTACTCCTTCAGGTTGGAATATGACCTTCTGTTTACGGCACTCTATAGAAGCGCCGTATCTGATCAGAAAATCCATTCCAAAGATGACATCGTAGTCAGTCATTTCTAGCACTATCAGATCACCAAAAAGTTCTCTGTCTGCTATAATGACTGGCACTGCTCTGAGCCAGTGTGTAGATGCCATAATGTCTCCTGAGGGTAGTATTGTCAGAAACTGACTATTGAGTACTTCTGGAGGTGTTGCTAATTTCTCGGCAAATGCCCTGGATACATAAGAGTGGGTTGCCCCAGTATCGAATAAGACAGTTGCATTGTGATGTAAAATACTGATCTGACCTGTGACAACTGTCGAGGCATTTGCTACGTCCTCTCTGGTCAGTGAGAAAATCCTGGCATTTGTGGTAGCTGTGGGGGCTTCTAATCTGCCCTGACTGATCTGTGGACCATCTAAGGCAGCATACATCTGGTGTAGCTGCGCTGGCTGAGCTCCATACTGTATCGGTTGAGGCTGAGGAAGACTGTTCTTGTTCGGGCACTGCTTAGTCATGTGCCCTTCCTGTCCACATTCAAAACAACCTCGCGTACCCTTGCGGCAAACTCCTGGATGATGTTTCCCACAAGTAGCACACTTGGGATGTCTGGAATGTTTTCCAGCTGGTCCTCCTTTTGGGTCACTGCTTGCCTTGCGTTTCCCCTTCCAGTTGGAGCTATGTCCCTGTTGTTTCTGCTGAGTACCTGAGCCAGCTTGTCCCTTGGGCTCTGTGGAAACCTGCTTCTGCTGGGTGATGCTGTGCTGATAGTGCTCGGTGATCAGAGCACTACTCACTAGCTCCTCTGTGGTTTGTGGCCTATGAACGCCACCAGCCACATTCATTGCGATCTCTGGTCTGAGCATCTTCAGCATCAAGCGTACTCGTTCCTTCTCTGAGCTGACTAGTTCTGGACACAGACGGGCCAACCTGTTGAATTTCTTCACGGCCTCCTGAACTGATAGGTTGCCCTGACGAAATTCTGTAAACTCGTCATAGTGTCGGTTCGTGACTTGCATGTGAAAGAATTCCTCGAAGAATTCTTTCTCGAAGTTGGCCCATGTCATCTGGTTTACTGGCCACTTCGATTTAATCCGCTCCCACCACATGCGTGCGTCTCCGTTAGAAGGAGGCACACTTCACCTTTCGTGCTCGCCGCCTAGAAGTTCCATCGTGCTTTCCGGTGTTTTAAACCATGCCCGAGCATCCCATGGTTCATTGGTGCCCGAGAACGGGCTTAATTCTCTGCCACCGGATAAGGTAAGCTTCTCTCTTAGCCCCGCCATCGGGCTACTGGGACCCGATCGCAGCTGAGCCGGTACTACCTCCGTGATTACCGGAGTCGTGAGGTTCGATCGGAGTGACTGGGGAGTAGTCTCGGTTAGCCTTTAAGGAGGCTATCTCTGCTCGCCTAATCAGCCGAGCCACTAATGTCAGAAGGTCCGGGAGGCACCGAATCGCCTCAGTCTTGGGGCTCACCGCCGCTTAGCCGGACGCCTCGCACCATTTTCTAAATAGCGAGAACACATATATATAACTAAGCTATCATGTTATAGTTAACTACTGGTAACATGTTAAATACTATCACTGTAAACATAAATTAATTAACTACCAACATGAGAGCAAACATGGAAGCACACATAACTGATATGAAAGCTGAAAACAAACTGAGTGAGAGATGTTCTTACTTGGAAGCTGTAGGCACAATGCTGATGTGTGTGTAGGAAGTAAGGAACCCTGCTCTGATACCACTCTGTAACGACCCAACTCCTGGGTACTAGGCTGTGAGCCAGATCGCTACATTAACTACTGAAAATGCTGTGCGGAAAACTGAGCAAATTTGAAATTTGCTAAACTAATTACTATAAAGTCTTAACCTGACATTCTAAGAGTACCTGAGTGTTGTACACATGCTAGGAGAGACAATCTATGCCTCTTGGATGTCCTGCTAGCTGTGATCAGACATTTCAACCGATCCGTGAGTCGATTGAGGCGTCGGAACGATTCACAGATCGTTTCGATCTGGTCAACTCCTATCCTGGATCGGTCGACCGATCCACAAGCTTACCTCGCTTAGCTGGATCGGTCTACCGACCGATCCAGAACACCGATCGATCGGGAGACCGATCGGTGAGCCTCCGTGCCTGCTGCGTTTCAGATGGATCGGTCTGCATCGATCCAGAGTACTCGATCGGTCGAGACCGATCAAGATACTTTCTATGCTTCGTTGCCTCGGATCGGTCGACCGATCCATAACCCTTGCCAACTCTTTGGGTTCGGCCTGACCGATCCAGAACCTCGCAAATCTCCTCCGAGGTCGTCAGATCGAACTAGATCGGTCGGTGACCGATCCGGAGGATACAGAAGATATCAGATCTCACCGGATCGGTCGGCCGACCGATCCAGCAGGCTCGACGATCGGTCCGAGACCGATCGGTGTCTGATTTCACTCGAGAGTTCTGATTTCAGCTTTGGCGTGCCAAAACATTACACAACAGTTCTAAAACAATGGAAATACATTCCAGCATGTAAGTACTAATATTCTAAACATGATGACTAAACAAGATATAGTTTACTAAGTTGTAACAAGACTAATTCATAAAATTAGACATGTTAAGTACTAAACTGAAATAAAAGCGTGTAGATCCCAAGGATCTTTATTCCGACCCCTTGCACACACACATCATTGTAGCATCGCCTCCACCTTCGCTAGTCCACTTTTCTTTTACCGTATCTGCAGATAAGAAAAGTAGTACCTGTAAGCTTAAAGCTTAGTAAGAAACCATCTACCTCACTAAATCATGCATACGATGCAATTATGATTTTAAATCATGTTGTTTGAAAAAACATACTGAACATGCAAGCATGGCATGGCATATCAAACAAAGCATAAACTGGAACTCAAACATGGCATAACATATAAACCGAGCATGAAACCGAACTAGTCATGCATATGTCTAAATCTGTACATGAACTCAAATCATGTAAATTGAACCTGAACTGAACTCAAAGCTAAATTAGTGTTTTCATCACTGGTTTCAAATTTGAAAACTATACATATAATAGATGAAAATACTAAACATGTTGTTGGGCCCTGACAACTGTACTTACTGTGCGCGCATCCCTACGAGACCCGGGATTGCAAGTTCCGAATCCAGTAGGGTTACTAGGTTATCTGAACCTAGGGACGACTGTGGGAGTCCAGCCCATGGATATCTGATCCAAGTATAGTGCCAACTGAATAAAAGTAAAATACTGAATACTGTTTTATTTTACTTTGCTGAACCTAGAGCTAGGTTATCTGAACCTAGGGGCTACTGTGGGAGCCCACCCAATGGATATCTGATCCATATAGCTGTAATAACTAATAATAACTGAATAAAATGTTTCTATTACATTTTATATGCTGTTAGGACGCCTATTGGTACATCCTTCTGAACTGGGCATTCTACCGAATGCTTGGCGTGCACTAAAAGCATGCCCTAAAACTGAAAACTATAAAATTACTGAACTAACGCCATAACTAACAAGCGAGAGCAATTATACTGCAGGTGAGGGGTTTCTTACCTCAATCGTAAGGTTTTCTTACGATTCTATTCGCTAGGTGTTTCCGGAAAACTGTCCGCTCGACGAACCGCTTACGTCTTCGCGTTCCTCTCGCGGAGAAGAACTCCTTTCGTGTTGGAGTCGTCGCCGGAAGATGATCCTATGGACCCTTGCCTTGGTGTGCCGTGCGTGAGGAAGAGGAGAAGAAGGGAGAGGCGGCGGTGAGGTTTTGGAAGAGAAAGTGTCGTGAGGTGAAGAGGTGCCGAACCAAAATAAACCAAACCCCACTTAAGTTTATTATTTATATTAAGTGGTTTAATGAACCCAACTCTAATATAAATATATTTGGTTCTCCTTCCTTTCAGCACGGCCCTGCTGGGTTCAACTGGTTACTAACATTATCCCTTACACCATAGGTCTCGGGTTCGATTCCCGCCTAAGCTATTTTGCGACCTATTTGTTTTTGCTACTCCCGCTACTCGGAAAATTCCGGAAAAATATCTAATAATTCCAGAAAAATCATAGAATAATCCTAAAATAAATTTGGGAATTTTTCGGGCTTTACAGAAGCCCCGGATCGAAAGATCCGAATATGGTAATGATTTATTCAAAGTCAAATTTACTTAAAGTAGTTAAATGTTTGTTTAAAAAAATAGCAAAATCGGAAAAACAAAATAACTTGTTACTTAAGGAAATAGACCACCTTAAGCAACAAGTTAGCTTGAGTGACTCGACTAACCAAGTTCAAGTCGGAACTTCGACTCAAGTTGAAAAACTCGAGGAAGAAAATTCCGATTTGAAAAGTCAAGTCGAGCGACTCAAGAAAACTTTTGAAAGGTTCGAAATGGGATCCAAGTGTCTAAATATGGTACTTGGATCGCAACGAGCTGTGTACAACAAATCGGGGCTTGGCTATAAACCGAACAAAATGAACAAATCATACATGTCTCTAATTAGTCAAAATGTTAGAAGTCAAGTCCAAGCATGAGTTCAAACAAAACACTTAACCAAACCAATCAAACCAAACCACTACTTGGTCCCTAAGAGTCAAATTCATTTACTTAGATAGACCTTATCTAAGCTATGACTCAGGGGGAGCAACTAGAAAAACAATCCAATCAACTTAATTAAACCAAACTCAATACTTAGGATTAGGATTATTAGAACGGTTAGATGAAAAAGGTTTACCAAACCCTATAACATAGCACCGGAATGGATTGGGATGATAGTACGTCAAGGAAACTCTGTCGAAGGCATGTCTAGGTTGAATATGGAATTCTACCTGGTGCACTAGACTTAGTGGATCTGACCGAAGCTACCCTAGTCAAACATGGGCTAGTTAGACCAAAATTTAGTATTAAGTTTTTTGGGCAGGAACAGTTTGGAAAGTCTAAAGCAAGTGGTCTAATGATATTCAGGTAGGCCATATGCCTCGCCACTGAACTGAAACTTATCCTTAGGACGCCTGCTTGATAAACCCAAAGTTAAGTTTGAATCTAACATGGGTTCAACAACCTCTTTCAATAAAATTAATTCTAATTTGAATTAAATTGAAATATAATCTAATTCAAACCAAATTATTAAAAATTATTTTAAACTTATCAAAAATTATTTTAAACTTATTAAAAAGTATTTTAAACTTATTAAAAATTATTTTAAAGTTATTAAAAATTATTTTAAAGTTATTCAAAATTATTTTAAAGTTATTAAAAATTATTTTAAACTTATTAAAAATTATTTTAAACTTATTAAAAATTATTTTAAACTTATTAAAATTATTTTAAACTTATTAAAAATTATTTTAAAATTATTTTAAACTTATTAAAAATTATTTTAAACTTATTAAAAATATTTTAAACTTATTAAAAATTATTTTAAACTTATTAAAAATTATTTTAAACTTATTAAAAATTATTTTAAACTTATTGAAAATTATTTAAAACTTATTAAAAATTATTTTAAACATATTAAAAATTATTTTAAACTTATTAAAAATTATTTTAAACTTATTAAAAATTATTTTAAACTTATTAAAAATTATTTTAAACTTGTTAAAAATTATTTTAAACTTATTAAAAATTATTTTAAACTTATTAAAAATTATTAAAAATTATTTTAAACTTATTAAAAATGATTTTAAACTTATAAAAAATTATTTTAAATTTATTAAAAATTATTTTAAACTTATTAAAAATTATTTTAAACTTAATTAAAATTATTTTAAACTTTTTAAAAATTATTTTAAACTTATTAAAAATTGTTTTAAACTTAATTAAAATTTTTTTAAACTTATTAGAATTTTTTTTAAACTTATTAAAAATTATTTTAAACTTATTAAAAATTATTTTAAACTTAATTAAAATTATTTTAAACATATTAAAAATTATTTTAGAGTTATTAAAAATTATTTTAAACTTAATTAAATTATTTTAAACTTAATTAAAATTATTTTAAACTTATTAAAAATTATTTTAAATTTAATTAAAATTATTAAAATTATTTTAAACTTAATTAAAATTATTTTAAACTTATTAAAAATTATTTTAAACTTATTAAAAATTATTTTAAACTTATTAAAAATTATTTTAAACTTATGAAAATTATTTTAAACTTATTAAAAATTATTTTAAACTTATTAAAAATTATTTTAAACTTATTAAAAATTATTTTAAACTTATTAAAAATTATTTTAAATTTAATTAAAATTATTTTAAACTTATTAAAAATTATTTTAAACTTATTAAGAATTATTTTAAATTTAATTAAAATTATTTTAAATTTAATTAAATTTTTTTTTTAAACTTAATTAAAATTATTAAAAACTTAATAAAAATTATTTTAAACTTAATTAAATTATTTTAAATTTAATTAAAGTTATTAAAATTATTTTAAACTTAATTAGAATTATTTTAAACTTAATTAAAATTAAAACTTTGAAAATTACTTTAAATTTAAAACTTAATCACTTTACTTGATTCAAACAATAAATAATACATATTAAATTCATGTAAATCAACTAGATTTCAAAACTACTTAATCCTTTAACCACACTTTGGTCTCATCCTACATTTTGTAGGATTCCAAAGCTCTGGATAAATGAATCTTGGATAGCGGGTGTTCCAGACACATGACTGGGGATCAACACAAATTTATCAACATTGAATTCAAAAATTTAGGGTCAGTTGCCTTTGGAAACAATAGCAAGTTAAAGGTAATCGGTACAGGTGAAATTCAATTACAGTCAAACATTTCAATTAAAAAGGTTTTACTTGTTGAACATTTTAATTATAATTTACTTAGTATAAGTCAACTTTGTGATCAGGTTTTAAGGTTCAATTTTTGTCTTCTAAATGCTTAATAAGTTATAATGACTCAACTAATGTTTTACTAAAAGGTTTTAGAGACAAAAATATATACTCCATTCATCTACCTAAAACAATATCTAAATGTCTTCTAGCAAATAATGATGAAACTTGGTTATGGCATAGGAGATTAGCTCATACTCACCTTAGAAGTTTATTAAAATTAAGCAAAAATTGTTTAGTTAAAGGTTTGCCAAAATTAGGAAATCCTTTAAAAAAATTTTGTAATTCCTGTCAACAAGGTAAACAGATTAAATCAACTCATAAACTTACAAATCAAAATAGAACAAATAAAATACTTGAACTAATACATTTGGATTTATTTGATTCTCATGGAATAAAATCTTTTAATGGAAATCTATATTGTTTAGTAATCATTGGTGACTACTCTAGATATACTTGGGTAAAATTTTTATCTAACAAAAATGAAACCTTTGAAACATTCAAGAATTTTTGTAAACAAGTAGAAAATGATAGAGATATTAAAATAAAAAGGATAAGAAGTGATAATGGAGGAGAATTCAGAAATCATAATTTTAATAATTTTTGTTTAGAAAATGGTTATCACCATGAGTTTTCATGCCCTAAAACACCACAACAAAATGGCTTAGTAGAACGTAAGAATAGAACCTTACAAGAAGCTGCCCGAACCATGTTAAATGAATACAATACACCAAAATACTTTTGGGCTGAGGCTGTTAACACAGCTTGTTATGTTCAAAATTGGATCATAATTAATAAAGATAAAAATAAAACATCCTATGAAATTTATTTCAACAAAATTCCTAATATAAAATATTTTAATGTTTTTGGTTGTAATGTTCATATTTTAAATCTTAAATATCACTTAGGCAAATTCACTTCAAAAACTACCTTGGGAATTTTTCTAAGGTATTCATCTACAAGTAGGGCATATAGGGTTTATAACAAATCTACTTTAAAACTTGAGGAAACAACAAATGTAACTTTTAATGAAATTGATACTGATTCTACTACTCAACCTCATTCAAATGGTAATCAAGTAGATGATGAAGAATTACCAAACCTTAAAGAATCTGAAAATTCAAAATTATTAAAATCTAACCCTCACCATCCGATCAATCAAATCATAGGAAACCCTGAATTAAGAGTTCAAACAAGATCTGCTTTTAGAAATCTAAGTCAAATAGCATTGATATCTAAAATTGAACCTAAAAATATAAATGATGCATTAATAGAACCGGATTGGGTAATCGCAATGCAAGAAGAATTAAACCAATTTGAACGAAATCAGGTTTGGGACTGTAACACCCCAAATTTCATGATTTAGAGTTCTGAAAGACCTTATTAAAATCTAGAAATATTTTAGAAAAATTCTAGAGATTTTTAGGACTTTATAGAGTAATTTTATGCAATTTTTGGAGGTCGTTTGGTATTTTTACTAAACGAAAGAAGTTTCGACAAAAAATGTCCAAGCTGAGACTTGAACCGGCAACCCCTGACCCGAGCAAAACCCGACTAACCAACTGGGCTAGCAGTTATTACATGATCAAATAAGGATCAAATTGTATTTAAGTAATAAATAGTTAATAACAGAATATTAAGGTTATAAAAAGAGGAACTTAGGGTGGGATAATTGGAATTACCCGTGACCTAACTTCCTCCCCTTTCTCTCATGCGCGGCGCGTCGACACTCCTCTTCTCGGGCGAAGACGCAGCAGGGAGTTGGGGCTTCTCCGGCGGCCGGCCAAAGAGGATTTCCGCGAGCTCTTCTCGGACCCGAGTCCCTCTCGTCAAGGAGAGCTCGTGGGTGCAAGGAAGAGCTGGGATCTCGAGCTCGCCGAAACCCTAGAGGTTATTCCGGTTGTGAGTCAAAGAACAAGAAGTAAGTCGCTACTCACCTGCAGTAGGATAGTTCCAGATTTCGATTCGTTTTGGTGTTCTTTTCCTTTTGTTTCAAATTTTTGTGAAGAATGTGGTTTAGGGCTTACTGCCGTGGGTTGTTAAGGAAGAGGGAAAGGGATTTTGTTTGGATGTTTTCTTGTTTTCCTTGAATTCGCAGCATGTCATTAGATTTGTTGGTTGAGACTTGATGAGAATGTTCGGGTTAAAGGGAAGCTTGCAATCTTGCGTTTTTCTTTTGTTGCCGTGGCACATAGCAGGAGGAACAATTACCACAGTGCAGTTTTGATTTGTTATCAATTCATTGGTATGTTGTTAGCCATTTTATCACTTATTCCCTAACCGCAGCTTTAGTTTTCGTTTAAGTTGTGTAGATTAGCAATGAAAAGATTGTGTTCAGTGCTGGCTTTATAGATTCAGTGCAATGTGGATTAGATTGCTGTTAGACCCTTTTCGTCCATGTTCAGTACTGATGCTTTCTTAATTAGTTGGAACAACCTTGCCTTAAGCTTGCTAGTTAGATCTTTTTACGCTATGCGTTGGGCAAGAACAGTCCTCATTTTTAAAGTATGCAGTATAGATTTTCTGTTAAGCTATTATGTAGATTTTTATTAAGCTAGTATGCAGATTTCTGTTAAGCATTAGTGCAGATTTCAGATAAGCTTAATATGTAGATTTGTTAAAGCATTGTTACTGTACCAAGCTTAAATCCTTTCATGATTAGCATGCAGATTTTAGTTAAGCTTAATATGCAGATTTCTGTTTAAACTTGTATGCAGATTTTGTCTAAGCATTGCAGTGTTTGAATTTGTTTAAACATTTCAGTTTTTGTAAGAAGCATTCTTTTATAAGAAAAATATAAGAAAGATAAAGAAAAGAAAAGAAAAGGCCGAGGCCTTAAGTAGATCCCAAAGTCAAGACTTTAGGGATTTTTTTGGCACACAAGGTGTCTATTAAAATGCCAAGGCATTTAAAGAAGAAGTAATTAAGATTATAAGTATTTTACTTTTAAGAAGAGGCTAGTACCCGACTTCCGAGGTTGTCGTTAAACAAATCCAGGTGTCCAATTCTGAGGTCTTGGCCTTGGTAGACCGAGGTCTGCTCTTTTAGGATTGGTGGCTCGCTACCCCAACCTATTAGGGAACGCGCATAAGATGGTACTATGCCTGGGCCCAAGAAAAAGTTGATTATTATTTTGAAGTATTATAAGTATAAGCTTTTGAACTAATAAAACAATGTGTTTACAAAAGTTTACAAGTATTAAAGAATAAGTTTTAAATAAGTGAAATAAAAGAATAAGTTTTTAAGTAAGTTTAATAAGAATCAGAAAGTGTTTAGAATTCAGTAAGTTAAATTCTTTATGCTAGCATGATAGTATAGACTTGTCTTACATGTTTAGCCTTTCAGTATGTTTCTTTACTATTAGAAGAGCATGAGTTTGCTTACTGTTATTTGCTATTTATGAGCATGAGTAACTTTACATGTTAGCATTTAGTTTTAGCATGTTTTTTATTTATATACATGCATATCAAGTTTTTGTGAGTTAGATAGCGCTTACTAAGCAAATTTTGCTTATAGACTACACTTCCTCTTACTGTAGATACAGGAAAGGAAAAGATATAGAAAGGAAGGCGACAAGGAGGTGTTCGAGGGATGTGTGATGCCAGGACTATGGAAGCCTTGGGACTTAGTTTAAGAATTTATTAAGATTGCCATTTATTAAGAATGTATTAGATGAGTCATTTAGTCTTCTGCTGTTAGTTAACTGTATGTTTTTATTTTGTTTTCGCTATTTATTACTTGCATGATTTGATTTCATTAAACTGCGTGGTGATGTTATTCCTTTTGTGTGTTTGATATGTGTTCCAGCCGCCTGTGGCTGTGTATATTATGTTATGTATTAATGATTATGGTCACCGGTACAGGGGAGACTCTGCCGAAATTTTTCGGTAGGGTTTCCATGTGATTTTTAATCATACTGGTTAAGTAGAGTTAGTAGTTAAGTAACGGTCATCTTTAGAGAGTAGTAGTAGTAAGAAGGGTGGTCGTTACAGGGACTTAGTACCTCCACCAATAAATAAAACGGTCATTGATACTAAATGGGTGTTTAGAAATAAATTAGATGATCAAGGCAATATTTTAAGAAATAAAGCTCGTTTAGTAGCAAAAGGGTTTAGTCAAGTCGAAGGACTAGATTACGACGAGACTTATGCCCCAGTAGCTAGACTTGAATCAATTAGAATGTTAGAATGTTGTTAGCCTATGCTGCATTTAAGGGGTTCAAGTTGTACCAAATGGATGTTAAATCCGCTTTTCTAAATGGCGTTATTAAGGAGGAAGTCTATGTTAGTCAACCACCCGGTTTTGAAGATCTAGAAAATCCAACCTATGTCTTTAGACTTAAAAAAGCTTTATATGGATTAAAACAAGCACCTAGGGCTTGGTATGAACGTTTATCTAGTTTTCTAAAATCCAAGGGTTTTAAAAAAGGTCAAATTAATCCTACACTTTTTATTAAAACCTTTAACTCAGACATTTTTATAGCCCAGGTTTATGTAGACGATATTGTATTTGGTTCAACTAATTCAAAATTCTTAAAAGAATTTGTCACCTTAATGGAAAATGAATTTGAAATGAGTTTAGTTGGTGAATTAAATTAATTTTTAGGTCTCCAAATTAAACAAACTAAAGATGGTAATTATGTACATCAAACTAAATATACAAAAGAACTTTTTAAAAAATTTGGTATGGAAAACTGTAAAGGGCTAAAAACACCAATGGCAAGTAATCTAACCCTTGATAATGATGAAAATAGTATACCTGTTGATTTAAAATATTACAGAAGTATGATAGGAAGTTTACTTTATCTAACTGCAAGACGACCTGACATTTTATTTGCAGTTAGTATGTGTGCCCGATATCAAACTTGTGCAAAAGAAACCCATCTTTCATTGGTTAAAAGAATTATCAAATATTTAAAAAGCACTATAAATGTGGGAATTTGGTACCCAAGACCTCCCATTTTGACTTAGTCGGATACTCGAATTCAGATTATGCTGGGTGTAAGTTAGATAGAAGGAGTACAAGTGGAGGTTGTCAATTGTTAGGATCATCTTTGGTTAGTTGGTTTAGTCGTAAGCAACAATGTGTTGCCTTATCTACCACTGAAGCCGAATACATAGCAATGGGTGAATGTGTAGCTCAATTGTTGTGGATGTCTCATACATTAAAAGATTTTAATCTAGATTATAAAAATGTAAAAACCTATATTGATAATATTAGCTCTATAAATCTTACTAAAAATCCAGTACATCACTCTAGAACTAAACATATAGAGGTTAAGCATCACTTCATTAGAGATCATGTGTCTAAAATGAATATTGAACTTAATTATATTGAATCCAAATCTAACTTGGTAGACATTTTTACTAAACCCTTACCTGAAGCAGAATTTAGTAATCTAAGAAGACAATTAGGGTTATGTTTTGTAGAATAGGTTCTTTGTTTTTGAAAATTACTACGGAGTTTATTTTTCAAAATTATTTTTGTAAAAATTCCCATTTCAAATTTTTGTTTCAAAAATACTTTGAAACTATTTTTCAGTTTATGGAATAGCCTAGGTTTTACCGTAGAATTGCATGATCCTATAGTTCTAGGAGCCAACATCTCACAAGCACAATAGGATCCCTTGTTTGATAACATAGAATGGGTGAGATGCTTAGGTCCTAGCCCTAGATTTCAGATGCTTATCTCAGTGCATCACTATAAATCTGGACTTTAAATAACATACATTGATCAATTTGAGTTAACTAGTAAGTAAAATCTTGCTAGTTATAAAATGCTCAAATTGACCAACCTGAGTCAAATTACTACTATCTTGTGATAGTTGGCCTTGGACAAGGGTTGAACATTTCATCATAAGGACAAATTTTCCTTAGTTTTATTACCCATGCTTGGACTTTTAGGATAAATATCATTTTTAGGGGGAGTTGTCTTTACAAAAATTATTTTTATACTTTATTAGTTTTTTTTTACAAATTTTCTCAATGTAGTAAATTTAATTTTCTAAATTGTTTTCTTCAACATCTTTTTCAATTTTTTTTTAAAAAAAAACATTTTTTATAGTGTAATTTCAAAATTGTTTTAAAAAAATAATATTTAACTTAGTAGATATACTTACAAAACACTTTAGTTAAATTGTTTTTCCTTAAAAATATTTTTCAATTAATCTTTTTCAAAATTTATAACTTAGTAAATTTTTTTTAGACTTTTTACCTTAGTAAAATTATTTTACCTTAGTGAATTTTTGAATGGTTATTTTTACTAAGAGTTTTCTTTTTTAATTATTCTAACTTTTAGTTTTCTAAATTTTTGTTTGTTCTGTCTTCCCCTATTTTTTATGTGTGTCAAAGGGAGAGAGATAGTATATTCAGGGGGAGAGGTTTATTTCAGGGGGAGAAATAAGAATTTAAATTGCTTGCTTATTTACTTGTTGCATATTTGTATGCTTGTTTATTTACCTGTTGCATATTTTTAAACTTAACTTTGAACCTTGATTGCCAAACATCAAAAAGGGGGAGATTGTTGGTGCAAACTGCACCAGAATCAAACCTGAGTTTTGATTGTTGGGTTTTTCGGGCCGCGAAAACCGCTTTTTCGCGTCGCGGAAACCTCGAAACTCCCTAGCCAACGGATCCGTGCAAAGAATTTTTTTTTTTTTTAAATACGAGTACGAGTTTAAAACTATGATCTACAGTAGATCTACAAAGGAAAAACATTTTATACCTTTGAAGCGTGCCCTCGCAAATCCCGCTCGTCCAACGGTACGCTGGATCTCGAAGTTGTCAACGTAGACAACTCTCTAGTGATATCCACACGAACAAGATGTGTTCTCTAATGCTCAAGGATGGAGAAGAGAGCACCACAAGTGTGCTAGCACTCTCTAGGGCTCTCGGGTGGGATTCGAAGAAGAAGAAAGGAAAAGAAGAGAACACACTCCTCTAAAATCTCTATGTGACTTTCACTAACCTTTCTTCTTGGATTAGATTCACTCTCCTTTCTTCTCCCTTGCTTGAAACCCACGACCAAGAGAAGAGAAGGAGCAAGAAGAGAGCTTAGGAGGAGGAAGATCACTTGAATGAGAGTTACACTTGCAAAATGAAACTCTTTTCATCTAATTAAGTGGTTTGTAACCTCCATAGGATACCAAGAGTCACAACTCTTGGTAACTCCCATGAGGTGGCACTTCACTTAAGTAACCATCATGATGAGGAGCATCATCATTGGTCCACTTAATGCCAACTCACCAATGAGGTGGCATAAAGTCAAGTCAAACTTGACTCTTCATCTTCCTCTCAAGTCAAGTCAAACTTGACTTAATCTCTCTCATGGTTGATCTAATCCAACCATTTAATTCAAGCCAATTTAATATAATGAATCTAATTTATTTAATTAAATTGATTCAATGAGTCATAATCTAAATTAGACTCATTGAACACATGAATCAACTTGAGTCCAACTCAATTAGCCCAATTAGGATTACTCTTAATCCAATTTGATTCATCAAATGAATCTAATCCTCTTGGTTCATCATATGAACCTAATCTCCATCCACTTGTTCTTTGTGTGTGACCCAATAAGTTCTTGTAATGTTGGCAATGCCCCTAAACTCATTTAGAAGCATAAGTAAAGAGCGGTATCTAGCAATACATCATTACTACCCAAGTTACAAGAATGTTGAGATCCAACATCACCTTGTGACTACTAATTGTGACTCCTCACAATATATGACAAGTGTCCTTCTATCCTAGACATCTAGATTGATCAATGTGAGGCATAGACCGTGTCATCCTCTGATCAATCTAAATCCTGAACTCCAAGTAGACTCACTGAATCAAATGAGCTCAATATCTCATATTGACTCATTTGGGCATGGCCATGCACTTCGTGGTCTCATTCTATCAAGAATACCGATGTCTCTCCCGTCATATAGGAGGGATAGATCCCATCTACATCACTCACATCCCTCCGTATAATTTGTTACATACCCAGTAATCGCCATTATAGTCCACCCAGTTACGGGTGACGTTTGACGAGATCAAAGTACATAACTCCTTATGTAGGGAACCATGGTGACTTCAGGTCTAAGGACTAGTAGTCATACTAATAGCCACATGAGAAAGTATATGACACTCATATAACGATCCATGATACTTTCTCATGGCGGGTTATTCAATATACATTCTCTAATGTATACCCATGTGTCAACTTGATATCCTTATATCCATGACTTGTGAGATCAAGTCATCGAGTTGACCTACATGCTAGTCTTATTGCATTAACATTGTCCTTGAATGTTAATACTCAACTAGGAATGATTAAGAGTAGTGTTCCTTATATCATCTCACTATCGATTCAACCAATCGATTGATATAGGTAAGAACCTTCTACTCAAGGACGTTATTATGCTTAGTTTATTTGGCACCAATACAAGTAAGTATAATAACCAAAAATCAAATGCCTTTATTTATATAGAATATGATACAACAAGTCCAAAATACAATCATCAAATGATTGGCTCTAGGGCTCTAGCTAACATTGATGTTGTCAAAGGTTCAAGTTAAGTCTTGTTATGATCTAACAAGTTGACTGAGTGTGCAGGATGTTTACTCAACCGAGAAAGTCCTAGCTGGAGGCTAGGCAGAAAAGTCTTAGCAGATCATTGAACCTAGGTGCAAGTCCAAGCAGGTCAAGGGGACCCAATGCTTGGCGGTATGATCGAGAAGTCTGGATGACTGAATATCAAGAGAAAAGTCCTGGGGAGCCGATCAAGGCTAAGTGAAAGTCCAAACTGGATCTGGAGGATCAAAGTTTGGCAGGTAGGTTGAGGTAAGCAAACTGGAGGTGCGACAGTGAGGTCGGGTTCCCAGAGGGAACAACCTTAGGTCGCTGATCCAACTGAAGAAACCGGGAAGGTTTCCAAGTTGAGATCAAGACAACTCTACTGTCTATATTACTCATGCATTATATTACTATGCTAACAATTGTTTTGTAGGAATATTGTTTAAACTCTGTTTTACAGATTCGGCCTGATCGGTCGACCGAACAGGAGGTTTGGTCGACCGAACTAGCTTGACTCAGACCAGAGATCAGTTCAGATCAGGCAAAGCAGAGTTCAGTCCGGTCAAAAGCTTGATCGGTCGATCGAACCAGAAGATCGGTCGATCGAACCATAGTGACTCAGCAAGCCAGTTCATCAGCACTGAATCAGCAAGCAAAGGAAAGAAGGGCTGATCGGTAGACCGAACAAGAGGATCGGTCGACCGATCCAATCAGCATTAATCAGCATTAAAGGGTGATCTTGGCAAACTTCAGCGAACAAGGAAAAACCTTGTTCGGTCGACCGAACCTCAGTCCACCTATAAATTCAGACTCGAAGACAGAGGCCAATTAAGAACTTTCTGATCACAAGTTACTACTCTACAAGCGACTCATCTTCAGTGCAAAGCTACGTCATTTGGAAGAACCGACCTACGCTACATCTTCGATTCATTTGTCGGTATACTTGTTTTTTGTTTTATACTTAATTGCTAATAAGATAGTAGATTTGTTACTATCTTATTCTATTGTACTTGTACGATCTGCTTCTCTCTGAGGAGTTCGGAGAGAAGGGTTTTAGTGCTTTGCCCATCGGTACGGTCAAGGACCGCGGGCCTTCGAGTAGGAGCCGAGGTAGGCTCCGAACGAAGTAAATGATTGTGTCTCCTTTCTTATTTTCCGCTGCATGATTCTGACTTAAAAAGAGAAGAATAGTTTTAAAAAGAAGCGATATCCCCCCCCCCCCCCCCCCCCCCTCTATCGCGCTACTCGATCCTATCACTTTCGGCCATGATAAGGATCACGACCTAGGAGAGCTTTAAAATTGGGTTAACATGCTTATGACTTTCCTTATGATATGATATGAAGTTAACATGAGATTCTTATGCTTGTATGTTGTTTAGAGTTTAAGTTCATACTCTTTGAACTTTCGGCCATGATGGGATTAGAAGCCTAGATGTGCCTCACATGCTACGTTATGAATTAAGAGATGTTATTTAATGATTCCATGCATGATGATGTTTTTCTATGATAGGTGATGTGTTCATTTATGTATACCTATGAACCATGCATGATAATGTCTCTTATGATGTGTTACATGCTCAAGTATGCATGCTTTATGATATGACAAGTAATATGCTCATTTATGTATGCTTATGATCCATGCATGATAATGTCTCTTATGATGTGCTATGTGCTCAAGTATGCATGCTTTATGATATGATAAGTAAAGGCCTGAGAGTTGCTTCCCTATTTGTTGGGATTAAGAGCACTCTCTATGATATGACAAGTGAAGGCCTAAGAGTTGCTTCCCCTTGGGGACTAAGAGCACTCTTTATGATATGACAAGATATGATATGCTACGTTATGACATGAACCATGATATGCTATTTTACTTTGTATGGCTTGTACCAAGGGTGGGCTCCATAAGCGCCCCTAGGCCGACGGACTATGAATGGGTCTAGTAAAAAGGGATGGGCTCCTTAGTATGCCCCTAGGTCGACGGTCGTAGTACGGACCTAGTTCCCTAGTAGGTTCGGGGCTAGCTACCCTGTCCTAGGGATTGCACGCATTTATGTATGTGGTACAAGCCGGGCCCTCATGATGATATTATGTTCAAGTACTATATGATATGTTTAAAGACATCTTGCACATGACATGACACATGTTTTAAAAGACATCTTGCATGATATGATTTATGATATGATATGCTATGCCCTTATGATTTATATGACATGATGCTCTTATGATTTATGATATGATATGCTTTTATGATTTATATGACATGATTTTTTTTTATTTATGATATGATACATCATGATATTTCTTTATGATATGCTATGCCCTTATGATTTATATGACATGATGCTCTTATGATATATGATATGATATAGCATGATGTTCTTTATGAGATGATATGTTATGATGCTATGTTTTCACAATATGATGTTAGATGATTATGTTTCCATTGTTATATGCTTATGTGATTATGCTATGATATATGGTTTTTGTGAGTAGGAAAGGATCTTACTAAGCTTGTGTGCTTATAGCTTTCTTTCCTTGTACCGCAGATAAATGCAAAGAATGGATGAACTAGGGGAGCCGCAGGAGAGGCAAGAGATGTATGTGGTGGTGGCTCGGCTAAGACAAATAAAAGACCTGCTTATGTTATTTTTTTTATGTTGACATAAACTAAGTTTATTTATGTTAATGTTCCGCATGACTTCATGATACTCCTACTGTTTTACTTTAGAAAGAAATTTTAATATGCATGTATATTTCCGCAAGTAGTAAAATAACCCTGCCCTACTAGCAGGAGGGGCGGGCGTTACAAGTTGGTATCTGAGCCAAGTTAGCCTTCCCGCTACACACACATCAAGCCTCCATCCTGCCGCTCCAAGTAAGACTTTCTGTACTTACTCTATTCTATTTATGTATAATAGGAAATGTTTTAGTATCCATGAACCTAAGTATGACTGATATGGATTTCCTTTATGTATGATAAGCGATATTTAATGTGCACGAATATAAGTAGGGATGACTCTAGACTTATGCTACCCTTATTGTTATTTATGAAAATAGATATGGCTAGAAGACGCGGTAACAGGGCCGATGAGACAGTGACCCCACCAGATCTGACCCAAGTAGTCACAGATCTCTAGCGTCAGATCACGGAACAACAACAAGTAATCACTGCTCAGATGAATCAGCAAGGAAACCCTGTCACCCCACCAGCAAATCAGAATGCAGTGCTCGTCATACCAATAGCTGCACCAGTACCACCGGTAGCCCTGCCCCAGTGGTCCGACAGGAGACCTACTTGATACAGTTGCTAAGGCTGAAGCCGGAGAACTTCTCGGGTACTTGTGAGCCATGGGATGCCCAAGCCTAGTTTAAGATGGTGGAAAGTATTGTGGAATTGCTAGACTAGCCCGTATCGGAAAAGATCAAATGCATGTCATTCTGTTTTTCCGAAGACGCAAGAATGTGGTGGGAAAGAGTGTAGGCTAAGAGACAAGTTAATCTGATGAACTGGACGGACTTCGAGGCAGAGTTCTTCGAGGAATTCTTCCATATGTAAGTAACGAACCGGCATTACGACGAGTTCACCGAGTTTCGGCAAGGTGACTTATCAGTGAACGAAGCAGTGAAGCGCTTCAACCATCTTGCACGTCTCTACCCAGAGTTAGTCAACACGGAAAGAGAAAGGGTTAGACTGATGTTGAAAATGCTCCGACCCGAAATAGCATTGAATGTGGCCGGCGGAATTAATAGACCGCAGACTATAGAAGAACTGGTTAGCAGTGCCCTGATCACCGAACATTATTAGAAGGCGATGAATGAGAATAAGAATCAGGCACAGACGGAAGGACAGAAATCTCAGGGTACCAAAACGAGCTGGAAAGGAAACTCTAATGGAAAAAGGAAGCAATGGAACAACACTAAAGGAGGACCAGCAAATAAGGAACCTAAGTACCCTTAGTGTACCATTTGTGGGAAGCAGCATTCCGGAGTATGCCACAAGGGTACGAGAAAGTGTTACAGTTGGGGACGGGAAGGACATATGGCCAGAGACTGCCCTACCCAGTCCCAGACACCATCCCAGCAGTATAACCAGAACAGGAGTGCCCCCTCACAGCTACACCTGATGCAGGCTGCCATTAAAGGAACTCCGATTAGATAAGGGAGATTGGAAGCCCCGCCAGCTACGACGAACGCCAGGGTTTTCTCTCTTACCAAAGATGATGTGGCGAGTGCCTCTACAATTGTCATAGGTCAGCTGCCTATTTTCAGTTAGTATGCTAATGTGTTATTTGATACTGGGGCGACACACTCGTTTGTCTCTACACCCTTCATGGAGAAGTTAGAGATACCACCACAAGCCTTAAATGGCAAATTTTTAACAACCCTGCCTTCGGGAGAAGTAATGCCATCTACTCATATACTGCGAGCCGCACCCATCAGAATCGCAGACAGAGAACTCTACTGTGACCTGATAGTGCTTGACATGCAAGATTATTACAGTATATTGGGCATGGATTTCCTGAGCAAGTACGGCGCTTCAATCGAGTGCCATCAAAGGAAAGTGGTCTTCCGACCTGAAGCAAAACCAATGTTCGAATTTGTTGGAGAATCAAGGAAAGAAACTGGGAGATTCTTATCAGCCATAAAGGCATAAAAGATGTTAAATAAGGGATGTACTGGGTTTCTAGCACAAGTGGTTGATACAAGTCATGCTAAGGACCAGAAACTAGAAAATGTCAGGGTGGTGTGCAACTATCCAGAAGTGTTTCCCGATGAACTACCAGGGTTAGCCCCCGATAGAGACATAGAATTTGAGATCGAACTGATTCCTGGTACTAAACCGATCTCTAAAGCACCTTATCGTATGGCGCCGGCTGAGTTGAAGGAACTTCAGGGACAGCTAATAGAGTTACTTGACAAGGGACTTATTCGCCCGAGTCACTCTCTATGGGGAGCTCCAGTACTATTTGTGAAAAAGAAGGATGGGTCTATGCGGATGTGTATAGACTACCCGGCGCTGAACAATGTGACAATCAAGAACCGGTACCCTCTTCCACGGATCGACGACCTGTTCGACCAATTAAGGGGAGCAACCGTCTTCTCTAAGATTGACCTAAGGTCTGGCTATCATCAAGTGAAAGTGAAACAGGATGATATACCGAAGACGGCATTTCGAACAAGATACGAACACTATGAGTTCATAGTTATGCCCTTCGGAGTGACAAATGCTCCAGCTATATTTATGGATCTGATGAATCGGGTGTTTACGGCATATCTCGACAAATTCGTGATCATCTTCATTGACGATATTCTCATCTATTCAAGAACTCAAGAAGAGCATGCTGAACACCTGAACACCATACTACATATTCTTCGAGAGAAACAACTATATGCAAAGTTCTCCAAATGCGAGTTTTGGCTCGATCGAATATCATTCTTGGGTCATGTCATCTCCAAGGACGGAGTAACAAGATCGAACCTGTAAGTAACTGGAGCAGGCCAAAGAATGTCAGTGAAATCAGAAGTTTTCTCGGGCTAGCAGGCTACTACCGGAAGTTTGTAGAGGACTTCTCTAAAATTGCAGCCCCTATGACAGTTTTCACCAAGAAGAACAAAAAGTATGAATGGACGGATGAATGTGAGAAGAGTTTCACGGAATTAAAAAGGAGACTAACCAGTGCTCCAATCCTTACTCTTCCGAAAAGTAACAAAGGCTTTGATATGTACAGCGACGCTTCCAAATTAGGACTTGGAGTGGTACTCATGCAAGACGGCAAGGTCATTGCCTACACCTCTAGATAACTCAAAGAGCATGAAAAGAACTACCCCACTCATGACCTAGAACTGGCAGCCGTAGTCTTTGCTCTCAAAACATGGAGACATTATTTATATGGAGTCCGGTGTAAGATTTATACCGACACCAGAGTCTGAAATATTTCTTCACCCAGAAAGATCTGAATATGAGACAACGCAGATGACTCGAGTCAGTTAAGGACTATGACTGCGAGATCTTTTATCATCCTGGAAAAGCGAACAAAGTGGCCGATGGACTCAGCAGGAAGACCTGTGCCACCTGATGTCGCTATTTTAAGTTCGAGGATGAACTTTCTATGAGGTATGGAGTATTGTAACACCCACGAAATGATAAGCTATACCTTTGGGTATTTTTTTCTTTTAGAATAAAAAAAAAAGAGAAATGGAACTAGAAACCAAAATGAAATAAAAAGAAAGAGAGGTTAAGGTTTGAACCTTGAACTCTCACAAATGATAGAGTTAAATTGGTGTATGGTAAGCACTAGAGTAATGAATAATATATGAATAGAAAAGAATGGAAATAGTAGTTAAAAGTAAGAATATAATTAAGTAAAGGAACAAGAGAAAAGCAAGTAGCTTTCCTCCTCTTCCTCTTGGTTAAGAAAAGAAGCAAGCAAAAGACAAGTTATCTTTCTTCCTTCTTCTCTATTTTCATGGGAATTAAGAGAGTGAGGAGATAGAGTAGTTAAGGGGATGAATGGGGACATGTTCATTCTCATTGGGAATAAATAGGAATGAGAGAAGAAAAGGGAAAGAAAGTTGGTTAATTCTTCCTTCTTCTTCTTTCTCCTCCTTCCTTCTCCTTCTTCCTTCTCCACCGAGACCTAAACCTCTTCCTCTCTCATTTCCGAAAATCCAAGCTAAGTTTCTTCTTGCTAAGAAAAACAAATTCACAAGAAGGAGTCCTCAAGATCTACTCCTTACAAGAAAGAGAAGAAAGGAGAAAACTAAGAAGAGAAGTTTCTTCTTCCTCTTCACAAGGGTACCATCTTCCTTAGGAAAAACAAGCAACAAGTTGTAAGTATCCCCTCACCTGTGGTACAAGTTGTTTACATGTTTCCAATAAGGTTAGAATGCTTAAAAAAAACCTAGGATCACTTTTTGGAAATTTCGGCCAAAAAACTTGAACAAAGGTTTTAGATAAGGTTTAAGACCAACTAAGCATGCTCTCTATGTCCTTATGATATGTACCCTAGTATAGGAGTTAGTGAATGTTTCTTATGCTTGTATGCTTACCTAAAACTTAGATCCATGCTCTTGAACTTTCGGCCAAGTGTGAATAAAAGATTAGGAAGGCTTAAGACCTAAACTAAATATGCTCACTATGTCTTTATGATATGTACCCTATGATAAGAGATTAGTTTGGTGTTTTTATGCTTGTATGTTGCTTTAAACCTAAATCTATGCTCATGAAGTGTTCGGCCATGATAGAGAAATTGACTAAGAGAGGTTAAAAATTTAGTCTACCATGATCATGACTTGCTTATTAATATGTTATGAAGAGTACTTAGTGTTTTTCACACTTGTATGATTTTTGGAACCTAACTACATGCCACCTTAGGAAATTAGGGTTTCGGCCATGATCAATTTTAGGGTCCAAGGAAGCTTAAAAATTAAACCTAGCATGCTCATGAATCCCCTTATGATATGATATGAAGTTAGCTAGATATTCATGCTTGTATGTTGTTTAGAGCTTGATTTTCTTCTTCATTAACTTTCGGCCATGATCAAATTTAGGGTCCAATGAAGCTTAAAATTAAATCTAGCATGCTCATGAATTCCCTTATGATATGATATGAAGTTAGCTAGATATTCATGCTTGTATGTTGTTTAGAGCTTGATTTTCTTCTTCATGAACTTTCGGCCATGATCAAATTTAGGGTCCAAGGAAGCTTAAAATTAAATCTAGCATGCTCATGAATTCCCTAATGATATTATATGAAGTTAGCTTGATATTTATGCTTGTATGTTGTTTAGAGTTTATTTTCCCCTACTTCATGAACTTTTGGCCATCATAAGGATCAAGACCTAGGAAAGCTTAAAAATTGGATTAACATGCTTATGACCTTTCTTATAATATGATATGAAGTTAACATGAGATTCTTATGCTTTTATGTTGTTAGAGCTTAATTCCCTTCTTTATGGACTTTCGGCCATGAAAGAATTAGAGACCTAGGGAAGCTTAAAAATTGGATTAACATGCTTATGACTTTCCTTATAATATGATATGAAGTTAATATGAGATTCTTATACTTGTATGTTGTTAGAGATTAATTCCCTTCTTCATGAACTTTCGGCCATGATAAGGATCAAGACCTAGGAAAGCTTAAAAATTGGGTTAACATGCTTATGACTTTCCTTATGATATGATATGAAGTTAACATGAGATTCTTTTGCTTGTATGTTGTTTAGAGTTTAAGTTCATACTCTTTGGACTTTCGGCCATGATGGGATTAGAAGCCTAGATGTGCCTCACATGCTACGTTATGAATTAAGATATGTTATTTAATGATTCCATGCATGATGATATTTTTCTATGATAGGTGATGTGTTCATTTATGTATACCTATGAACCATGCATGATAATGTCTCTTATGATGTGCTATATGCTCAAGTATGCATGCTTTATGATATGACAAGTAATATGCTCATTTATGTATGCTTATGATCCATGCATGATAATGTCTCTTATGATGTGCTATGTGCTCAAGTATGCATGCTTTATGATATGATAAGTAAAGGCCTGAGAGTTGCTTCCCTATTTGTTGGGATTAAGAGCACTCTCTATGATATGACAAGTGAAGGCCTAAGAGTTGCTTCCCCTTGGGGACTAAGAGCACTCTTCATGATATGACAAGATATGATATGCTATGTTATGACATGAACCATGATATGCTATTTTACTTTGTATGGCTTGTACCAAGGGTGGGCTCCATAAGCGCCCCTAGGCCGACGGACTATGAATGAGTCTAGTAAAAAGGGATGAGCTCCTTAGTATGCCCCTAGGTCGACGGTCGTAGTACGGACCTAGTTCCCTAGTAGGTTCGGGGCTAGCTACCCTGTCCTTGGGATTGCACGCATTTATGTATGTATGTGGTACAAGCCGGGCCCTCATGATGATATTATGTTCAAGTACTATATGATATGTTTAAAGACATCTTACACATGACATGACACATGTTTTAAAAGACATCTTGCATGATATGATTTATGATATGATATGCTATGCCCTTATGATTTATATGACATGATGCTATTATGATTTATGATATGATATGCTTTTATGATTTATATGACATGATGTTTTTTTATTGATGATATGATACATTATGATATTTCTTTATGATATGCTATGCCCTTATGATTTATATGACATGATGCTCTTATGATTTATGATATGATATAGCATGATGTTCTTTATGAGATGATATGTTATGATGCTATGTTTTCACAATATGATTTTAGATGATTATGTTTCCATTGTTATATGCTTATGTGATTATGCTATGATATATGGTTTTTGTGAATAAGAAAGGATCTTACTAAGCCTGTGTGCTTATAGCTTACTTTCCTTGTACCGCAGATAAAGGCAAAGAATGGATGAACTAGGGGAGCTGCAGGAGAGGCAAGAGATGTGTGTGGTGGTGGCTCGGCTAAGACAAATAAAAGACCTGCTTATGTTATTTTTTTTATGTTGACATGAACTAAGTTTATTTATGTTAATGGTCCGCATGACTTCATGATACTTCCGCTGTTTTACTTTAGAAAGAAATTTTAATATGCATGTATATTTCCGTAAGTAGTAAAGTAACCCCGCCCTACTAGCAGGAGGGGCGGGCGTTACAATAGAGTTGTTGGACTGCTCCTCCAACCCTATGTGAATGTGTGTGGCCAAACTACAACTCAAACAAAAATACATGGCTCGCCTAGCCTCTGAAAATTCATTTTTTTTTGGTCTTGTGGACCTTCGGGGCAAATTTGGAAGTTGCCAGCTTGGAGCTAGTTCATTCTAATTCGGTTTGTAGGGAGAGCTTGGTTTCTTGTGAATTCAAGTTCCGCTACTGCTGCAATATTGTCAAGTCCTTGGCCTTTGCCTCCCTAGTTGTGTGGGACATTGCAAAATTATGCGTCATTCTCAAGTCATAAAGTTTCATAGTCCTTTGTGCTAGGTTTGATGAGGCCTTTTTCTTCATGGTAATCTCAGCTTTGATTCTGGATTTAACAGCGGGTAAACGTGCCTCAAGTTCCTTCTAGTTCAAGCGGTGGAGATCCATGGCTTGTAGCACCTTTGCTATAGGTTTCTCCTTCTCAGTAAGTAGTTGTATTTGGTGTTTCACCTCTAGCTGTAGCTACTAGATTTCTTGAATCATACTCTAGGGATGAGATTCCAACTCCATTATTTGATTGAAAAAGAGGGTCATAAACCACAATGACTAGATTACTCAAAAGAAAAAGATTAAGGGCATACTATGGTGGGATTCGCCGAAGGACGACAAGGAAGAGGCACAATGGAGACAAAGGATAGGCTAGTGTTAGAGCCATTGGGGCCTTTTAAAGAGGGATCATGAGACACAAACCATATGATCGACCATTGAATCAAGGGGTAGGTGAATCATCATCTATACGAAATGTCGAGTGCCAATTGTCTTGCCTGGGAAAAATAAGTAAGATAGAAGCGTGGCAGTATTAGAAAGGAGGAATATTTATGACAATGGCAGAAGGCAAAGAGGCATGCCAACCCAAGACTTTTTAAGCATTTAGGATGCGTACGATCTGTCAAGCCTAACTCAACTCTTATCTTAATTACTGCCTTATTCATAACTCATCTCAATCACCTCCTTGTGTGCCATTCATCTTGATTTCTAGCTCAACACTACTCGTACCTCACCTTGCTATTCAAATATAAAATAGAAAGTGGAGAAGAGTAGACAGACAGTAAACACAGTATAGAAAAAAGGTCAATGTTTCATGGCTAAAGGGTATTAGCAATATCGGGGTATAAAGAAGTTGATTACTTGAATTTAGAAAATACATCGTGTGGCGTTTCTTCTATGATTATTTGATGGTGTAAGAAGTCATTGAGGGGATCAGTCATCAGATAGCCCTCCTCCTTGAGTTGACATACCACTCCCTCAGCTCCATAAGAGAGTGTTTGGGTAATGTGATCGCTGAACTGCATCTCGAACTCATTCGAGAGGGGTATTTCGCCGCCTAGTCTCAAGGTGCTCATTTTCTCCCACTTTATAAGCCTCCAAGTTAGCCTTTGAGGTTGTTAGCTCTGACTTGGTTTATTCTAGCTTAGCTTGCAAGGACCCTAACTCGGTAAGTCGAGAGTCTAAGTCCTTCTGTTGATCTATTATTATCATATCCTTGGACTCGAGCTCCTTAGTCAGGCAGGCTACCTCAGAAGTATATGATGTTTCTATATTGTCTAGTGTAGTAGTCTTCTGTGCTAGGTCTGACATAACTTTTTCTCTCATGACGGTTTCCTCTCGGCATTTAGACTCAGTCGTTTGCAGGAGGATTTCAAGTTTCTCTTTGTTGGCTCGATGGAGATCCACTACCTGTATAGCTTCCCCCAAAGCTTTCTCCTTCTCAGCAGTTAGTTTCATCAGAGTCTCAACCTCTAGCTGTAGTTGATGTACCTCTAGAATTGCATTAGAAGGATGAGATTCTAACTCTACTATGCGATCCTTTAGAATTTTGTTTTGATGATACAAATTCATCACTAGCTGGCTCAAGTTCAACCCTGAAACAAAAAACTGACAAAGGAAAGCATCAAAAACACACAAACCCAACTTACCAAATACAGAAAAATCATGGGCTTACCGCGGAGGCATCCTAAGAGAACTGATCCATCTGGTCAGGAATAGAACTAACATTTATTTGTTCTATCAAGTCCATCCAGTCATCCACCATTAACCCCTTTAAGTTTACTATCCTCGAGTGTGTGTGTGAGAGAGAGAGAGAGGCTCAATGACCACCCCCTGCCGGGAGGGCATGTCAACAGAGAAATGAAATCCACAAGACATATGTAGCTTAGAAGTCGACGCCCCAAGGGTAAGCTTGGATGGAAGAGGAGGATGAGGAGGGGGCATAGGATCGGTCCGACATGGGCCGAGTAACTTCCATCGGGGCTTTCCCCAAAATAACGATTGAAGGTACTGATGCCCGCTCAATCCTCAGTTGCCCATCAAAAGTCAAGCAATTGATCTTGGACAAAACTATTTGAGGGACTGAAGGAATAGGGGGGGAGGGGGGGCTTTGCTCAAGTCGAGCCAAAACTAGATCAGCTGTAGTAGTTGATCGAGGTCTTTTACGGTGAAAAGGCAACGATTTATTGGAGACAAACGACTCTGAAGCTATTAGAGTAGGATAGCAGACGACCACGATACCTTGTGGAGCTATCGGAGCTGGATGACGGATGGGTGAACCTTGCAAAGCTACTGGGATGGGAGGATAGATGGCCAAGGGACGTCGCTGCTCAACCAAAATAGCTCACTCTCTCTGATTTATTTCCAAATTGCTCATCCAGAGGGACTCAAACACTGTGGCCTTGGATAGAATATCCGCTAAGAAAAGAAGGCATTAGTAAGAAAAAATAAGAGGGGCAAAGCAAAAAATAAAATTCCTTACCTAGTAAGAGTGGTACCTCCAACTAAAGGGAACTCAAACCGAACATGTAAGGATTCCTTCCTGAAGTAGTTTAGAAATGTCAAATTTCAAGCCCACTAACCGCTCGGACGCTTCTATGAATGTTTGCTCCGTGCGAATGTCTCCTAGAGCAAGTGTGGGCAGGAGAAGTGATAAGCGTGTAGGAGGCCAAGCCACGGGAGAAGGAAAATGAACGGAAAAATACTAAATTTTCCAATCCCTTCCCTACATAGGCATCCTATCAAAAAGGGTTGTCCTAGGCGAGGTTCAAAACGAAAAATACCATTGGTTTGGCCTTAGGGAATTAAGAAATAGTAAAATAGGTGTGGCCTATAGAATGGTGACTCCACATAGAACATGAATGGAGTTAAAACTCATAAAGAGGAATGTGGAAATACCGATTCACACCAGCAAAGAAACTAGGGATGGAAAAACGAAGCCCGCGAGGATTTGTTCCTTAAAGAAGGTCACATAGCTAGTTGGTGGCCCATGGGGGGTGTGGGGGGCATTTTCAATGGGCATGATCACATGGATGGCGTAAGGGAGCTCGTAGGTAAAGCGGAGATCATCAAGGTCTACTCTAGTGAAATTTGAGATAAACTGAGTGTACCACAGAGCAGAGGTATCCATGATTAGGGTCGAGGAGAAGGTTAAGTCAAGAAGATCGCAAGGAAAAGAAGAATGAGGAAAGACCAAGAGCAGACGAAAGCAAAGTTTTGATCGAGGTCACCAAAGGATGAATGTGAAGAGGCGCGACTAACACAAAATGCAAGCATATGGAAGAAGTCATTAGGTATTTTAAAGAGGAACCTGGTGTGATAAACCCTATTATCGCCTCGACAAATGAGTCAATGACTAGGGTTGTCGAATGAACCACACGATCACATCAAAAGATGTGTTGATCATTGAGGTTGTTGGATTAGAGGGTATGTAGATTGTCGTCCATACAAAATGTCGCACGTCAACTAACTTGTCTAGGAAAGCAAGTTTGGTGGACATGTGGCGGTGTAGGAAAGGAGACATTTATGACATCGGTATAGTGAAGCATGCCACTCTAGGAGTCTTGTTTGGCATTCAACACTTCGCAAGGACTATCGAAGCCCCTCATCCGTGGTTGTGCGGGTCCTCATAAGGGCATAACATCCCATCTAAGCCGCCCGGCTACATGTCGACCGACTATACCCCAATCATTGAAAAACACTCACTAACCGGTCGAATATACGTTTTCTAGCTCTTAGCTCTAGTCGACTAACATATAACATTACTCACGAGGAAGAGTCGGGTCCCCTTACTCGATTGGCATATAAGGAGATGAGGCTTGGACTCACTCCCCCATAGGTAGGCCAATGTTCGTAGGCACTTAGAAATAGATAGCATACACATATATAGCAAATAAAAGTAATGATTAATGATAGTCCTAAAAGAGTTTGTACCCCCTTAGGGCTTGGAATACAAAGATTTAGAAGGCTACTTAAAAGTGGGGAAAGCTTCGTAGGGAGCTCGTTCAAGAGCCGCTCACATCTAGAAAATCTTTGGGCGATTTCGATACCTGTAGACCTGCTTCTTGTAGTTGTGTAAGGGCCCCTTCGACACCATAACCAAGCATCTAGTTAATAGAATTTCCAACTCGGAACCTGAAATCAGGAGATGCAAGTTAAGTGGTTTTCTTAGCTTTGAAGCGGCCATCCTCCCTTGCACGGTAGCTTGCTAGCTCATCCTGGGATTTGATAACTCAGACTGCACCCCAGCTAGCTCTAATTTAGAAGCTATCGACTCAGATTTCGCAGCCTCCAACTCAACACATAAGGACTCCAAGGTGGTCCTCTGAACATCTATTTGTTGCTGGCGGTCGGCTTCTCGTAAGGCATTGGCGACCAACTAAGCATCTTTTGTCGTCAGGGTCTCCAGGGACAAAACATGAGTAGTCTCTAGCTCCTTTAGTTTAGCATAAAGATCCTTGGCTTCAAGGGTTTTTGCATCAAAATTAGCGAAAGAGTGGGGCATTTGAGCCTCTTGGTCAACTAATACAACCTGACCTCACCATTTTATTAGAGTTGATAGCATAGGCCATGAAGATAATGTCCTCTGCGTAAAAAAGAAGGGACCTCAGTCAATGAGGATGTAAGAAGGCAGGGCTATGCGGACAAGACTCAGCACAAATGGATGAAGGATGCTTTCCCATAGCATGGAGGGAGGAGGAACTGCATGTCTGTTAACTTTTCTGAAGTAGCAACGCTTGTAGGCTCATGTTCATGGTCCTTTAACTCAAAGGATGAGGGGAGATCTGATCGTCACTTGGTTGCCCACAAAAGGGGTTCAGGTGCTTGAATAAAAAAGAAATGGGACTTCCATCCCTTATTAGAGGAGGGCATGTTCCTAAAGAACACTGCCTTGGGTCAGGACTGAACCATAAAGACCCTGGGCTTTGACTTCTTGAGATAATGAAATAGTGAAAGAAATAAGGGATAAGGGGATATCGTACAAATGACACACAATTATCATTTCGCACATGGTGCGAAAGACATTAGGAGCAAACTGAGAAAGGGGAACACATAAATATTAACTTAGGTTGGAAAAGAACTAAGGAATGGGAAAGCTAAACTAGCATGAAGCTGATCCATGAAAAAAGTGATGAAACCCAGAGGAGAGCGATGAGGGTGGTCTTGAGGGCCAAGAATGTGAAGGCGAAAGGTTTTGGGGATCTCTAGGTTCAGCCTAGTCGACTCAAGGTCACAATTATCGAAATCAGAGCGGAAGGTGATGTACCAGGGGGCGAGGGTTTCTTGAGTCATCATCAAGTAGCAAAGAAAAGAGAAGGGTTAAGAATGAATACTTACTGGGAATGTCACAGAAAAGGAAGTACAGATGATCATAGGAGTCAAAGGTTGAACAAGACAAAGCACAAATGAGTTATTCCCCACAACACTTAGGGTTATTAAACTAGGATCTTGTGAATGCTCATAAACATGAACCAAGAGATTGAAATGGTCCTATTAAGGGCAGCTCAGATCAAAGAAGGTGAATCATCATCGGAACTCGTGCAAAAAGGTGCGCGTCAACCATCACATCAGGAATTGGTAGGGAACGTGGTGGTCACCTATAAAATGACATTTATGATAGGTGAGATGGGCAAATCATTACTCTAATATGCTCTCTTCTGCACCCTACCTTGCATTTAAAACAACAAACAAGTGTTTCTTAGAAAATGACAACATGATAGGTTGGTTGGATCAAAGCCATTGGAATTAGCGCTCGGCTGTTACGCTCCGCAAGTGTACGGCAATGTCGCAAGTAATATAAAAGATTATCGTATCCACAGGGACTAGAATAAGCACTAGAAATGTCTCAATGCGAATTAGCTAAACAACTATCCAATTGTTTCAAATGCAAAGTGAAGGTAAACAAATCTAATATTAAAGATCAACAAGCAAGAGTTTAGTGTTTTGGGTTATGATAAAGGGAGATTCTAGGAGTTTCGATTTCTTTGTAGGATTTCTCGAATGTAAATGGTTCACCAATTCTTATCCCTCAATTGCCAAACATGTAGAAAGTTGCCGGTTCTCTCTTGCAATAGACAACCGACTAAGGACTGAGAAATGTATCTAAATAGGATTAATTAGACATGAACCTATGTTGTCCTTACACAGAAGTGCACCTATTACTATGCCTTCCTCGGATATCAACATAGAAGCCCACGACTTATTAATCTATCAAGATACAAGAAACTAATCACAAAATCCATCCTACTCTCTTAAATATTCCTATTTCCTCTTCAAGATTGTCTCTCAAACGTCCTTACACGGGCTTGCACCTGTCACGTGGATCCCTCGGATGATCGAGTGAGAGTTTATCTTTACAAAGTCCATAAGAAATCCAAACAATTAATCAAGAATGAGAACTAAGCGCGAATCACCATTAATCATTCAAGATCTAATTGATACAAGCAAGATAATGTCATTGAAACAAGAAAATGGCAAATCCATAAGAGATTACATCAATCCATCATACAAATACTCCCTTCATCCTAGAATACAAGATCTACTCCATGAATCGAGGAAGAAAACCCGAAGAAATAAAGAATACAAGCATTTCTTAAATCCCCAATCCAAGAAACCAAGAAAAGGGGGAAAGAGAAAACTTATCTATGAAGAAGCCTCGTCTTCGGATCCAATCCTCGCTCCGGAGTCGAAATCGTCAATAACTCCCCTTGAATCGCCCAGAAATCCTCCCAAGATTGGGAGGAAACCACCAAATCTTGCCTTCTCCCAAAGGGGGAGAGATCCCCTTTCAATTCATGAAGGAAGGTTTAAATAGAGGAGGGAATCGGGCGCCACACGGCCCCTCGACACGGCCGTGTGAGATCCACACGGCCATGTCCAGTTCCTTCTCTGCCAATGCTGCACGGCCGTGTGGTGCACACGGCCAAGGCCCTCCTGCTCTCTGGAAATGCTACACGGCCGTGTGGTGCACACGGCCAAGGCCCTCCTGCTCTCTGGAAATGCTACACGGCCGTGTGGTGCACACGGCCAAGGCCCTCCTGCTCTCTGGAAATGCTACACGGCCGTGTGGTGCACACGGCCGCCACCTGCTTGGTCTCTGGAAAATCCACACGGCCGTGTGGTGCACATGGCCACCATCTGCTTGGCCTCCGGAAACTCCACACGGCCATGTAGGGCTTTTGCTCTGATTTCTTCAAATCAAGACACGGTCGTGTGGGATTCACACGGCCATGTCCTCTTCCCTTCCTGTTAGGACCACACGGCCATGTATGGTACACGGCCCGATGCTCTTTCTCCCTTCAATTACTTCCAAGCTTGCTCAAGGACACTTAATCTTCACCAATTTCGACTCCTGTGTACAGAAAATGCACAAAAAGCAGATCTCCGAACCAAAAGAGTAAATATGCTAAAAGGAAAGCTGGAAGTATAAAAATGCATAGATCAAGCATGCTCAAAGTATGTAAATGTGTGTAAAAACATGCATAAAAGAGTATATAATCTACGCACATCACACCCCCATACTTAAACCTTTGCTTGTCCTCAAGCAAAATGCTGCAGTCTAAATTCATATGTTCTACAACACATTCATAAAACCTAGTGCACTTTCCTAATTCTATCAAAAAGTTTCATTAACAAGCATGATCATGGAAACAAGTAAAGTATGGTTCAAGCATAAGAATCTTGTGCACAGTGTAAAAGTAACTCAACACCCTTCAAGTTTCAATCCATGTCCTAGTCAAGTCGTCATCAAATTTGAATTCCTAATGTTTCCAGTGAAAGACAAGTAACCAGTGATAGGCACTTACTCACCATTCACTTGGTTCATATTTCTCAACTAACCCAAGGTCTCAAAGGTGTGCTCAATCTCAAGAGAAGCTAAGCAGTCATTTCCCCAGTAACCTAACTCGGTCTCAAAGGGGTGACTTGCTAGATTCCACTCATGACAACTATTTTTTATATCCCTTTTTTTTTATAAGTGTTTGCATTGTGCAAAACTTATTCACAAATGTACTTTTAGCACACATGTTGGGATATTTTGATTTTTCCAAATGAGCTTTAATGATTTGAGCCTCATCCAGTAACTAAAATGAAAGTTGAGAAATCACCATGGAAACCAAGTACTAAGCAAACAAGATGAATCATGACTATTTCAATGACATCAACTATTCAAGCATCAAGCACAAGTGTAGTGAAGATAAAATCCTTAAGGTCGAACCAAAACTAAAACTCATCACCATAAGATTCTTAGCTTATTAATGCTTCCCAAGATAGAAAAAAGAACTACACAAAGTTTACTACTAGCATCATTCAAACATCATGAATCAAGACAATAATCGTGCTAACATTTCACTTGAATCCAAGAAAGCATATAAGTGAAGATTTGATGTTCTCAAAAAAATTTTTGCCATGATTATTTCAAAAACAAGCAAAATAAAGCAACAAGCAATGAAAATAAGAACCAACATGAAAAACTAACAAAAACTAAAAACTGAAAACCAAACTAAACAATACATGACACCCCCCCCTCCCCAGACTTAAACTTTTCATCGTCCCGATGAAATCAATATGGTGGAGGAGGTGGAGGTGGACGAGGAACGTGGTTGGCCAATAGGAAAACTAGGAAAACCTGGAATCTCACCCAAAGATCTATGATACTCATATAAAGCATCTACTTGTTGGCTAGTAAGTGTCATGCTCTGCATAAAATCTCTCATCCTAGCCTGATCAGTATCATAATCCTGCACAAACTCAGTCACTTGACCTTGAAAATTCCTCGTAAACTGAAGATGATTTTGTACCTCCCTAAACTGATCATCAGATAAAGAGAAGCGACCCTCCAACATTTTTCAATGGGCATCTTGCTTCTCATGAAGTGACTCTAGAGACGCACGAAAATCTGAAAAATCAAACCTAGAAGATCCGTGCCATATGCAAAAGAATGCCTAGCAAGCTCCATAAAACTAGAAGGCTGCGGGTGTCCAAATGACGGGGGCTCATGATGTGGCTCAGTGTCTCCAGGTATAGAAGGGTTATCCTCAAAATCCAACTCAGAAATTACCCAATTAGCCGGGTTACGGATAGTAGTTCGTTCAGGAAAAGGAAGGGGTAAAGGAGAACCACTCCTCCTAGGAAACGCGAAACCATTCTCATCCCGAACGATCATTTTCATAGCAAGACATGCATCAATGTCAATCATGTCATTACCATGAATTATTTCCAACCCATCAACATCAAGATTTAAATTATAAGCTATTCGGGTAATCAAACCACCAAAAACAATTGATCCCAATGATGCCCTAGCAGATCTTAATAATGTTTGAACAAAATGAAAACCAGAATCAAATTCAACCTTATAAAGCATAGCCCATAAAGCATAAAGCTCTATCTTTTTAACCACCCCATCACTCTCCCCCCTACCAAAAATAGTTTTACTCATGACTCTATGTAGATACCTAAAGATGGGGTTTTGCATATTGGAGGCCTTAGCTCTTGAAGGCTCATAAGGTTGACCTAACCCAGTTATTTCATTCCAAAAATGATTCCAATTAAACCTTGGATCAAACCTACGAGGGCTACCGGTGGTTATTCCAAAACAAGAATTAAAGTCACTAAATGTCCATAGAAATTCTTGATTCATTAGTCTAAATGAGATTTTTCCAAAATAATCATCTTCATTAGTAAAATGGACATCCAATGAACTTAAAAATTCCAAAACAAGACGAGGATATGTAGGCAAATGTGTGTACATAATATCACCCCAATCTAAAAAACCAATCATCAAATCTACATCTTCCCTAATTCCAAGCATATCAAGAATAGTTGGGTCCATATATCTGGTACACACTATCTTTCTATTGACAAGAATTGCAAATCTAGTTACTTGATCATCATTTCTAAACACGATATTGAATTCATTGTCATTACCTTCGTTGCGTGAAGTCCTTTTGCCTTTGCCCTTCACTGGTTGTTTTCCCTTGTCCTTTGATGGCTCCTCCTCTTTGTCCCCACTGGATCCACCACCTCTTTTGCGAAGTTTCTTCAAAATGTTGGACATCTTGATGAGTTTAGATAGGGGAAAAGTTATCTAGGGTTGGAAGAATGAAACTCAAAGAACAAAACTTCAAAGAGCAAGGATCTTAGGTTAGGAGGATGAAAAGTGAAGAGGAGAATCCGGATCTAAGAGATCTTGAGAGGTTAGAGAGGAGTTTTTAAGAGATTGGGAGAGAGAAAGATGTTTTGGAGAGTTGGGGGTGTGCGGAACACGGCCAAGATCTGCCCGTGTGAGGTAAAAGAAAGACTTTAATAGTTCTCCTACACAGGCCGTGTAGATCTACACGACCTCCCCATCTTTCCTCTTGGGATTCTTTACACGGGCCGTGTAGATCCACACAGCCTCCCCCTCTTCCTTCTCTGGATTCCTCGCACGGCCGTGTCTGGGACACGGCCTCTCCATCTTTCCTCTCGGGATTCTTTACACGGCCGTGTTTGAGACACGGCCAAGATCCTTTTCTCCTCGGAAGATGCTACACGGCCGTGTCTGGATGACACGGCCTAAGCACTTCCCTTCTCTGCAACTTTTGCCTGGCCGTGTATAGCACACGGCCGAGCTCCGTTTTGCACCTAACCTGAAAACAAAATCAAAAGAATGCATCAAACTAAAAGAAATTTAGATACAAATCAAAACTAACTAAAAGAACCCTTGGGTTGCCTCCCAAGAAGCGCTTGTTTAAGGTCTTTAGCTCGACCAAACTTTATCATTCGCTTCTTTTCCTCGCCCTTGGAGGACAGATATACTTTTCATTTTTGTTGGGAGATCTTCTCCCAATATCTTCCACCACATTGTCTCCTTCGTTTGGTGGCCTTCCATGAGGATGGAAGTTCCATTCCTCAATTTTATAAATGCTTGTCCTGCTACAAGCATTTAAAAGAGACGAGACATGGTTAGAGATATTAGATAAATCATATTCCAACTTTTCCTTACCAATTACCAAAGAAAGCTTATGATTTTTGACATCAATTATAGCTCCAGCTATAGCAAGGAAAGGTCTTCCTAATATGATAGGAATCCTAGGGTCCTCTTCCATGTCCAACACGACAAAATATGTGGGAATAACATTCCCATCCACCTCTACTGGCACATCTTCTATAATACCCAAAGGGTACCTGCAGGAATGATCGGCAAGTTGAAGTGCCATAGTAGTAAGTTTAATGTTTTTGAGACCTAATTTATTACAAATTGAATAGGGAATGAGGCTAACACTCGCCCCCAAATCACAGAAAGCTTTTTCAAAAAATCCTTTTCCTATGTTGCAAGGAATATAAAAGCTCCCTGGGTCCTTCAGTTTTGGAGAAGTGTTCTTCTCAAAAATAGCACTACATTCCTCACTAAGCGCAATGGTCTCGACCTCTCCTCTTCCTCTCTTGTTTGACATGAGATCCTTCAGGAATTTGGCAAATCTAGGCATTTGTAGAATAGCATCGATAAGAGGTACCTCTACACAAATTTCCTTAACTTTTTTCTAGAAACTTGCCAAATTCTTCATCTTTCTTGAGCATTGTAAGTCTTTGAGGAAAAGGGACAGCTTTGCTCTGATGGTTCAGTGGAAGAGTTTCTTCAACCTCAATGGTACTCTCCTCATTAGCTTGAATCTGATTTGGTATAGGAGGAGAGAGCTCTTCTTTTTGTATCCCTTTTGAAGCAGTCGCTTGGGAGTCTCCCAAGGTCCGTCCGCTCCTAAGCTCAATTCTATTGCAATGCTCCATAGGATTCACATCAGGTTTTCCTGGAAGTTGTCCTGGTACTCTGGATGAAGAGGAAGCTAGTTGGGCAATTTGACTATCCTGGATCTTTTGATGCTTTTTAGAATTATCCATTCTCTGAATGAGCTTTGCTAAATCTTGCTTCATTTCATTCTGACTTGAGATAATTTCTTCAAGCATCTTTTCAACATTTGACTTTGGTAAGCCTTGAGAAGATAGATGTTGAAAATTTTGTTGCCCAGCTTGGAAATTTGGTCTTGCCCCCATAGATGGTCCTTGATCTTGATTATTTCTGTAAGAAAATTTTGGATGACTCTTCCATCCAGGGTTATAAGTATTTGAGTATGGGTTGTTCTGCCTTTGATTGTAACTCATGATTGCATCACATTGTTCAAGTTGATTGATTTGTGCAGTGATAGCTCCCAATTGACATGAGTCATTTGAATGCTCTGAACTCCCACATACTTCACAAGATGTACTAATAGCATTGACCATATTAGTACTAGCCCCCATATTCTCAAATTTCTTTGTAAGAGCGTCCAATTTTGCAGACAAAAGAGTGACTGCATCTACATCAAACTTCCCTGATTCTTTAATTGTTGGGTTTACAGAAGAATAGCCACCACTTATTTCATTTGCCCATTGATGATGATTTTGTGCTACACTTTCAATGATTTCTTCGGCTTCATCTAAGCTTTTGTTCATAAGTGCCCCTCCAGCAGCTGAATCAAGGGACACTTTGGTATGATAATTGATACCATTATAAAAAGTGTGCAACACTAACCATCTTTCCAACCCATGATGTGGGCATTGTCTGAGCATACTATTATATCTATCCCATGCTTCAAAAAGAGATTCTGAGTCAGTTTGCTTGAAGCTTGCAATTAAATTCCTCATATGAGCTGTTTTGCTTGGTGGATAAAACTTATCAAGAAACTGTTGCTCACACTGCTCCCAAGTGGTGATGCTATTAGGGGCCAAAGAATTCAGCCATTGCTTTGCCCTATCTCTTAGAGAAAACCCAAATAACAATAATCTAACTGCATCTGAAGGAACTCCATTCATTTTCATGGTACCACATATTTCATAAAAGACCTCTAAGTGTTGATTGGGGTCTTCATGAGGTCCTCCACCAAATTGGTTCTGCTGCACCATAGATATGATTGCGGGTTTGATCTCAAAGTTATTAGCTTCCACTGAAGGTCTTGAAATACTAGATCGAAAACCTCTTGCATAGGGTGCTGCATAATCCTTGAGTGGTATATTTGCCATGTTCAAATGTTCCTGTTCTTCAATTTGCCTTTGCAGAATTCTTCTTTTATGGAAAGTTCTATCAATCTCAGGGTCAAAAGGAAAGAATTCCCCTGCAAAGTTAGATCTTCGCATACACAAGAACAAGATAGCAAATGGCAATTCGACAGAAAAAGAAAAATAGAAGAATCAAAAATGCAGAATTGAATTTGTACAAAAAGAATTAACAAGAAGTGAAAGTTATACAAGAAAGTAAAAACAGAAATCTAATGATTAGTTACAACTATGCAATATGAAAGGAAAACAAATGTTATGTTTAGTCTAACTCAATTGATAATTCCTAATGTTATAGCGCAGTCCCCGGCAACGGCGCCAAAAACTTGTTACGCTCCACAAGTGTACGGAAATGTCGCAAGTAATATAAAAGATTATCGTATCCACAGGGACTGGAATAAGCACTAGAAATGTCTCAATGCGAATTAGATAAACAACTATCCAATTGTTTCAAATGCAAAGTGAAGGTAAACAAATCTAATATTAAAGATCAACAAGCAAGAGTTTTGTGTTTTGGGTTATGATAAAGGGAGATTCTAGGAGTTTCGGTTTCTTTGTAGGATTTCTCGAATGTAAATGGTTCACCAATTCTTATCCCTCAATTGCCAAACATGTAGAAAGTTGCCGGTTCTCTCTTGCAATAGACAACCGGCTAAGGACTGAGAAATGTATCTAAATAGGATTAATTAGACATGAACCTATGTTGTCCTTACACAGAAGTGCACCTATTACTATGCCTTCCTCGGATATCAACATAGAAGCCCACGACTTATTAATCTATCAAGATACAAGAAACTAATCACAAAATCCATCCTACTCTCTTGAATATTCCTATTTCCTCTTCAAGATTGTCTCTCAAACGTCCTTACACGGGCTTGCACCTGTCACGTGGATCCCTCGGATGATCGAGTGAGAGTTTATCTTTACAAAGTCCATAAGAAATCCAAACAATTAATCAAGAATGAGAACTAAGCACGAATCACCATTAATCATTCAAGATCTAATTGATACAAGCAAGATAATGTCATTGAAACAAGAAAATGGCAAATCCATATGAGATTACATCAATCCATCATACAAATACTCCCTTCATCCTAGAATACAAGATCTACTCCATGAATCGAGGAAGAAAACCCGAAGAAATAAAGAATACAAGCATTTCTTAAATCCCCAATCCAAGAAACCAAGAAAAGGGGGAAAGAGAAAACTTATCTATGAAGAAGCCTCGTCTTTGGATCCAATCCTCGCTCCGGAGTCGAATCGTCAATAACTCCCCTTGAATCGCCCAGAAATCCTCCCAAGATTGGGAGGAAACCACCAAATCTTGCCTTCTCCCAAAGGGGGAGAGATCCCCTTTCAATTCATGAAGGAAGGTTTAAATAGAGGAGGGAATCGGGCGCCACACGGCCCCTCGACACGGCCGTGTGAGATCCACACGGCCATGTCCAGTTCCTTCTCTGCCAATGCTGCACGGCCGTGTGGTGCACACGGCCAAGGCCCTCCTGCTCTCTGGAAATGCTACACGGTCGTGTGGTGCACACGGCCGCCACCTGCTTGGTCTCTGGAAAATCCACACGGCCGTGTGGTGCACATGGCCACCATCTGCTTGGCCTCCGGAAACTCCACACGGCCATGTAGATCTACACGGCCATGTAGGGCTTTTGCTCTGATTTCTTCAAATCAAGACACGGTCGTGTGGGATTCACACGGCCATGTCCTCTTCCCTTCCTGTTAGGACCACACGGCCATGTATGGTACACGGCCCGATGCTCTTTCTCCCTTCAATTACTTCCAAGCTTGCTCAAGGACACTTAATCTTCACCAATTTCGACTCCTGTGTACAGAAAATGCACAAAAAGCAGATCTCCGAACCAAAAGAGTAAATATGCTAAAAGGAAAGCTGGAAGTATAAAAATGCATAGATCAAGCATGCTCAAAGTATGTAAATGTGCGTAAAAACATGCATAAAAGAGTATATAATCTACGCACATCATCGGCCAAATGGTGGGAAGGCATTAGAACTTGAGTCTAATCAGTTGGTCATGAACCTCCTTCGACTAGACTTGAAGGGAAGGTTATCGATAGAATGATCTGTCGACCGAACCAGGCTGACAAGCCACATAGCTTAGATCGAGCAAAACAAATCTGGCAAAAAGGCAGATCTGTCAACCAAACCCAGGGATCAAAAAATCAAACACAAGGATCGGTCGACCGAACCAGATATGGCAAGCATAGTGTCAGATTCGATCTTGGCAAAAGTTAAAAACTACAGGAATTGGTCAACAAATCAATTAAATGCTCTTAATGACATGAAGATTGGATCTCGGCTAAGAATAATAACACAGTGTTCAATCGACTGATAGAGGGTTCAGTCGACCAAATAGATTAGTCAACCGAAGGGTTTTTCAGTCGACCGATCGATACTTATAAAAGCAAGCCTCAAGCACCAATCTAAAATAACTTTCTTCATTCCTCTGTTCTACTACGTTGCTGCTCGTGCTGCTTCTATTCTTCTACTCGGCGTGCAAGTTACATCACCAAGAAGCTGCGATGATTTTCGTTGTTGTATTGTTGGTATTTTTATTTTAGCTTGCATGCTATTATAATAACTTCATTGAACAAATTGCTTCTTTTCAAAGATTTTGAAAAGAAGAATTATAGTGAATTGTCCAACGGTGTGATCAAGGATCATCGGTCTTGGAGTAGGAGTTGACCAAGGATCCGAACCAAGTAAAAATGATCTGTGTCTTTGTCTCTTTTATTCCGCTGCTAAATATCCTATCAAGAAGGGAGAAGCATCTATAAACCTCCATCGTACTATCAAGTCTATTTCGATTCATGTAGGTGTATGATGGAATGTTTCGTAGGAAGTGATAGTTTTGACAACTGGGTTGCATTGAAACAACCTTCTTGAAATTCAAGCAAACACAAAGGTAATAAGTATATTAATTAGTGTTTTGCCTAATGAAATTTTGTCTCAATTAGAAAATTCCAAGAATGCATTTGAGTTGTGGACCCAATTGATTGAGCTTCACAAGACTCCATCAAGGCTAGAAGATCAAGGAAAAAGTGAATTTGAGTCTAAATCCGGAGAGCTATCCTTAGAGTCAGATTTAGAAGAGCAAGACCAAATCAACATCATGACACTAATCATTGAGGAGGAGGCAGATGGATCTGAACCCGAGTCTGACCAAATGCTCGAGCCCGAATTCGACATGGCAATGGTCAAGAGGAAGAATCCTACTGAGGATTCAAAAGGTAACATTGTCAGTTCAAAATTTAAGAATCACAAAACATGTTTTAAGTGTGATGAAAAAGGACATTACAAAAGTAAATATCCAAATAATCGATCCACACAACCAAAGGTAAAGGAGGAACCGATGCCTATAGTATGGAAAAGGAAGGATCATATCGAATGCTTCAGGTGCAAAAGAATGGGGCATTACAAATTTCAATGCCCAAAAAGAAGACCTAAGGATTTAGGGGGATCAATTAAGGTAAATCAATTTAAATTTCATGAAAATTTGCATGTAACACCCCTAGAAAGCCTAGATAAAGTAAGGGCAATGAGAGTACGAATGTAATGAAAAGAATGTGTAGATAGTCTACGTTGAATGTTACGATGGGAAGGATTTAGATGATTAAAACTTTATGAAAGAAAATAAAGTTGAGAATATAAAGTTCTATACATGATTTATAATGCAAGGAATTAATGTAAACAAAAGAAATATGAGATATTATATATGCATGTATGAAATATTTATGCATAATGCATATACATGAATTATTTTGTACAAAAATATGTTAGGAGAAGGATTTGATCCTTGGTTCTCTTGTGGATGCATGCATGTGTTAACCAAGTGTGATAGGAGTGAATATTGTAAGAGGAGAGATGGGAATTATAATTAAAGGAAAGAAAGGAGAGAAATTAAGAGAAAGAAAAGAGAGAAACTCAAGAAGCATTTCTCTAGCATATTCTTTCTCATTAAGAGGAGAAGTAAATGAGGAGGATGAATCAAGTCAAGTTTTCCTCCCCTCACTTTAGTATAAATAGGCATGGAGGAGGGGGGGGGGGGGGGCTTCATCCTCAACTCACTCTCCTCCTCTCCTCCATTTCTCTTCTTGCCGAGAGCAACAACTCTCCCCCTTCTTTCTTTCTTTTTGTTGCCGAGAAACACAAGAGGAAGAAGCCTCCTCTTCTTCCTCCTCCTCTCCACCAAAAGGCCTAGCCACTTCTTCCTCCATTGGTGCCGATCAAAGCAAGCAAGGAAGAAAGGTCCACAAGCAAGTTCTCAACTCTAGGAAACTTAAGCAAAGAAGGTAAGCTTCCCCTCACCTGCGGTACAAGGCTTTCATGTGATTTTCGGATTCTTTTTCTATGCCTTGAAAGAAAGTTTTCCCCTATGTTTGTATACATATATGATGCATGATCAGAGGTGTATGTAACCCTAGAATTTCAATCAAAAATATTGTAAATAGGTTAGGAAAATTATTGTCTAACCAAACTAGTGCAAGTTTCCCTCTATGAAATGCTAAGGACCTTCCTATGGTTTTCTTGCTTGGAAGTTGATTGGAACCAAAAGAACCCCACTCTCATGTTTCGGCCAAGAAAGAATTTAGGGTTAGGAGGACCTTGAATTTAAAATAACTATGCTTATATGACATGATATAAAGTTCTTAAGAGTTGTATACTTGTATGTTGAAAGAAACTCATGAACCTTACTCTTAATATTTCGGCCATGGTAAGGTGATAGTTTAGAGAAGCTTAAACAAAATTCTAATATGCTCAATGACCTCTGTGATATTATGTTATGAAAGATGATTAATGCTCTCATGTTTAATTGAAATGTAGAAAATTAGTTACATGATTTATGACATGTAAGATCACAAGAGTCCTAGCTTGTTTATGATCCAACCTTGTGTATGATGTTCTTAGTAAATCTTGCTATGAAATTTACTTAGGTTTCCCATGCTTTAGGCCACTTAAAGGAAGTTTATATTCTATGAATTTCGGCCAAGTAAGGTTTAAAGGACCTAGAGGCCTTGGAAATGAAACCTAAGGGGTTAAAAGTACTTCTTATGAAAACTTGATAATGTGTGAATGTGATACATGTTTGTATGACCTAAATGAATCATTATGTGTTCGGCCATGAAGGGATAGATGCCCTAGAAACCCTAGAACAAAATTAAATATGTCTATGCCATGCTGTATGAAAATGATATGATAATAAGTTAGAATGCATGATTGCTTTAGTTACGAAATGATATGCATAATGAAGTTATATTATGAAATATGTCATGATGTGTTATAGCATAGAAAATGCTATACATAATGAAAAGAAATGAAGTTATGTTATGATATGTGATAGCATAGAAGATGCTATACATAATGAAAAGAAATGAAAAGAATAAATGCATGAAAGATTGTTAAGGACATGATATGATAGTTATGCATGATAAGTTATTTTATGGTTTGTACCAAGGGTGGGCTCCGTAAACGCCCCGGGGTCGATGGAGTAAGACTCGGGCCTCGTCAGTAATGGGCCTTTGAGTGCCCTAGGTCGATGGAGTAAGACTCGGCCCTAGTATGTATGCATGGTAGGGCTCAAGACTTGCTACCTTGGACCTACGCATTATGTATGTGGTACAAACCGGGATCCCAAATGATGATGATATTAATTTCAAGTACTATTAAGTATAAGTTTTCAAATTCACGATGCATTGCCTACATTCATATGTGCTTGAATTATATGATGATATGATATAATGTCATGTGATATTATGATATGAATATGATGCCCTTGTATGTCTCATGCTTGTGATTTATTTGTTTTATGATATGATATTCATGCTTCTATGAAATGATATGTGAATAAGAAATATGCATGATATGTTTGAATATAATGATATGTTATGTTATGATTAGTTGAGACGATGATATGGATCCATTCTTGATATACGATGATTCTCGGTTTTAGTGAGTAGGAAAGGAACTTACTGAGCCATGAGTGCTCATAGCTTACTTTCCTTGTACCGCAGATAAAAGAGAAAGCTGGATGTACAACGGAGTAGCAGGAGGAGCAGATAGTGATGTGTGTGGTGGTGGCTCGGCAAGAACGATTCGGACAAATTAATATTTTTAGTTATAAGTTCAATATATGCACATTTGAACAAATCAGAATATGTGATATTATGCTTAATAAATTAAATTCTTTAAAGTTTTTATTCTTCCGCTGTTATAACTAAAGCATGTACGTAAGTAGTATAAGAACGTAGCGCCACCTTTGGTTGGGTAAGAAGGGTGGGCGTTACATTGCATGCTTTAGATTTTTCATGTTTAGGTTATACTAAAGAAATAGAAATGCATAAATATTCTAAATGGACACTACTTAACAAGAATAAAAATTTAACTAATGTAACTAACCTTGATCAAATTAACTCAAGTCATAATTTATTTGATCAAAATATATTTAATCAAGTTAATATAAGTTTAAATACAAATAATAAAAATTTAAAATAACTAGAAATAAATAAAATCTAATTAAAAATTTAAAAATAAAAATTAGGATTTAGATTTAAAAAATAATCCTTTAACCTTCGAACATAAGAATTTGGAAAATAGATTTTTAATTAATAAAACTCTATCTTAAGATTAAATAACAAATAAAATAATTTTTCTAAATTTAAAAACTCAAATTCTATGTTAAGAAAATTAGAGAAGCAAAATAAATTCTTGAAAATTAAAATTGATAAATTAGAAAATATTATTAATAATTTTACCAACTCACAAAATCTAGATCTAGGTTACAAATCAAAGTCAAATCTAAAACTTCAAACTCCACAAATCTAATTATAATCATGTACCCTTTAATTATAATTCATCCTTTAACCCACACTTAGTGGACCCCTCTTTATCACCGCATCAAATAACAATAATAAAATTAATAATAATAACAATAATAATAATATAACTTGTTTGAATTAATTGACTTGCCATGATCATGCATATTTTAAATCACCTATTATATACCATGTCATGCATTTCATATTCTTAGCTTTAATTGATAACTTAGAATGGTTAGTTATAAAACGTTTATCAAACCCTAACAACATAGAATCGAAATGAATTGAGATGATAGTACATCAAGGAAACTTTGTCGAAGACATGTCTAGGCTGAATCATGAGTATTCTACCTAGTTTACTAGACCACTAGGATCTAACAGAAGATACCTCAGTCAAACATGAGCTAGTTAGACCAAAACCTAGAATGCAAGCTAAAATAAAAATACAGACAATACAACAATGGAGATCGTCGGAGCTTCTTGGTGATGTAACTTGCACGCTGAGTAGAATAGAGTTATGAAGAAAAGTTACTTCGGATTGGTTCTTGACGCTTGCTTTTATAAGCGTTGATCAGTCGACTGAAAAACCCTTCGGTCGGCTAATCCATTTAGTCGACCGAACCCTCTATCGGTCGACTGAACACTATACTTTCCTTTTTCGTTGAGATCCAATCTTCATATCATTAAGAACATTTAATTGATCGATTGACTAATTATCATGATGGGTCGTCTGATCCCTGCAATTTCCAACATTTGCCAAGATCTAATCTACCACTATGCCTGCCATATCTAGTTTGGTCCATAGATCCCCGATTTGGTCAACCAATCCATCTTTCTTTGAAATATGCTCTGGTCGATCTAAGCTCTGTGCCATGTTAGCCTGGTTTGGTTGACCGATCATTCTCTTCGGTCATTTAATTCACCTGGATTCTACAAAATAGGGTTAGATGTACAGTATATAATAGATACTCCTACAACACAAAGTTAACACATAAATTTTATGTATGAGTAATAGACAGTAATATTTGTCTTGATCTCAACTTGAAAACCTCCTGGTTTCTTTAGTTTGATCAGTGACCTACACGGCCTCACTATCGCTCTTCTCCAGTTGCTTACCTCAACCTACCTACCAAATATGGTCCTCCAGATCTGTTTAGACTTTCCCTGCTCAGCGACTGATCCCTAATCCACTAAGGATTTTTCTGCAATACTACATTAGCCAACAATAATAATAGTAATGCATAATAATATGGTAAAACTAAACTTAGCAAGGTTGACCGGAAATCATCTAATCAACTTTGCTTGGAGTTCACTCCTCCAAGACTTACCGTTACCTAAGGTTACCTCTCCTAGGATTTTCTCCATCTGACTTCACTCACCAAAACCTAGAGTTACCTCCCTCTAGGGTTTTCTCCACTTGGCTTCACTCACCAAGACCTAAGGTTACCTCCCCCTAGGGTTTTCACCACCTGGCTTTACTCACCAGAACCTAGAGTTACCTCTCTCTAGGGTTTTCTCCACCTGGCTTCACTCACCAAGACTCAGCATTAGATCGACCCACCAAGATTCGATATTGGGTCGTCTAATCCAATCAAATCCTTCTACCTAGCTTCCACAATCTATCGAGATTTTCCTTGCCTAGTCGCAACTAGGACTTCCCTTGTCTAACCACAGTTAGGACTAGTCACCCTTGCCTAGCCACAACTAAGGCTTTCCTTGATCAAGCTCCATTAAATATATTTGTTTGACATTAAAACATTGGAGGTTGATTGTACTAATAGGCCAATTGGTAGGAATGCGTTAGAACTCGAGTCTAGTCAGTCGGTCATGAGCCTCCTTCGACTAGACTTGAAAGGAAGGATTGTGATATGACGTATAATGGAGAGCCCCAGTAATATTAAGAGGTCAATAATCAAGGTGATGTGGCAGTTAAAAGTCAAGGAGAGGTGGCAATCAAGGTCGAAAAGTTCTTGGACTGGTCTAAAAAGGAAAGCAACAGTCAAGGCCGAGAAGTTCCTGGCCTGTCCAAAAGGGGAAGTAATAGTAAGTTTGGGAAGTTCCTCTAGGACTTGGCTCTCCCATCTCATAAGCACGACACTTGATATACTCTCGGCCGGCTATCGAGTAGGTCGGACTCCCAGAGCTCAGTCCTCTCATTTATCCTAGGTATCGTGTTAGTATTTGCCCTAGTACCAATTATGAGATGATTGTAAAGGGCTCCTTTTGTATCATTTTTCATTATTAATAAAGGCAAAGTTGGTTATTATATTTACTTCAATTCAGTGCCGAATGAATAAGTATAATAATGTCCTAGAGTAGAAGGTTCTAATCTAAAATATATCAATTGGTTGAATTGATAGTGAGATATTGTAGATATATATAGAACACTACTCTTAACTATTTCTAGTCAAGCATTAATATGCAAGGACAATATTAATGCATTGAGAGTAGCATGTAGGTCAACGGATGACTAATCTCACAAGTCATGGATATGAGATATTAGGTTGACACATGAGTATATATTAAAGATTAAAGAATATATACTGAATGACCCCCCATGAGTATGTTTCATGGATCGTTATATAAGTGTCATATTTTTTTATATGTGACTATTAGTATTAATAGTTCTTAGACCTGAAGTCACTACGGTTCCCTACATAAGGAGTTGTATATTTTGATATCAACAAAAGTCACCCGTAATAGGGTGGACTATAAAGTCGATCACTGGGTATGCAATAAGTTATGTGGAGGGATGTGAGTGATGTAGATGAAATCTATCTATCCCTTCCATATAACGGAAGTGATCTGTAGGCCCCTTGATTAGTAGAATATAAGAATGCATGATCATGCTTAAATAAGTCAATATGCGATATTGAGCTTATTTGATTGAGTGTGTCTACTTAGAGATCAAAAAACACAAAAATTGATAAGAGGATAACACCGTCTATGACTTATTGATCAATCTAGATATCAAGAATTGAAACATACAAGATAATAGACACGGAAAGGTTAAGTCGGATCTCGACATTCTTGTCACTTGGATAACAATGATGTCTTGCTAGATGTCACTCATTGCTTGTGTATCTAAATGTTGATTTGGATACATTGCCAATGTTACGAGAATCTATTGGGTCACACACAATGAACAAGTCAATGGAGATAAATTCATATAATGGATCATTGGATTAAATCTAATTCAAATTAGACTCATTGAGTTAAATTCAATTGGATCTAACTATTGGATTGAGTCTAATTTGAATTAAACTCATTAAGTCAATTGGATTGATGATTAATGAGTTGGACTCATTAAGTGACTTCATGAATTTGAATTCATGTAGAAAAAGAGGAGTGTACAACTTGAATTACTCATGCATTGGATGCATTGGATGAAGAGTGAACAATTTGAGTTGCTCATGCATTGGATTCATTGGATGAAGACAAATATTAATGTCAATTAAGGCAATCGACATTAATGCATAAGGCAATTTCATGATGGCAAAAGGAGAATACGCTCGCTCCCAGCGCTTTCGCCAAACCGTCCTAGGGCCAACAAGGAGGAGATAAATCACAGGCAGCTACTAGCCTTTAGAATAGTGACTAACACATAAGGGAGGTATTTACCTCGACTTTACCGAGATTCGAACCTCATACCTCATGATGGCAATACCTCATGCGCTAGCCACTAGACCATCCCAAAGGGGGTTTTTGGATTCATTTTCATAACGAGTTTTTGGTGTTCTTGCTCTTCTTCCTCCTCTCTTCACTTGGCCGAAACTTCCAAGAAGGGTTGCTAGCACAACCTTTAGTTGTTTCATTCTCCACTTTGTGAATTTGTGAGACAAACAAGGCTTGTTCGTGTGCATCTAAAGAAACGTTGTTGTTGGGATTGCAAAGGGCACGCAACAATTGTATAATTCCTTTTTCACGTAGAAACTTAGTATATGGTTTCCTTTCACATGGATCTTCTGGACAGGAACTAGATGTTTTCCGCTACGCTTTCACGTGTTTAGCGCCCTAGTTCCTTATAGTAGTATCAGAGCCACTTACGAAGGCATATACTAAGTTGTAGTAGAATTTCATATGTGATATAGAAATTATGTGACATGTTTATTATGATTTGCATGATTATGAGCAAGTTTTGACCAAGAGGTTTTTAGCGAGACAAATGTGGCATTGCGGCTCATAATTAGTTGTTTAAATTATAATAAATTTTATGTCATGATAGATTGTAAATGTTATATGACATGGTGCATGGTTATGGCCCTTAAACCCCGATATGATTGGATGTGTGTTGTAATTCATAATACGACCTGCATGTCGTGCCTCTCCTCTTTCATTCTTGTTGTAAATTTAAATTACACTCGAATGTAAGTCAAATTTTCTTTAGATTTTGTAATGTACAAATTAGAGAAGAATAAGTCTACTTGACGACAGTGAAAAAGGAGGAGGACAACAACACATGACGACCGAGGAAGCACTTGGAGAAGATGTTTTGACCTAGTTGACCTTATGATATTCTCATTGGCTTGAGAGGATCATAGAAAATAGGGCCATAACCATGTCACATTTATTTATGCATATATGTGATGTATGTCATGATATGCTATGATTGTATGTGATGCATGTGTAGTTTAATCATGATTAGGTCTTTTAAATGTCTACCAAAGTTTGGCACTCACTTCTAGCTCGATCAATTGTAGTCAGGTTTTGCTAAAGCAAAGTGACTCGATTTATCTTGCTAGAGTGGGACAGGACAATTGTAATATCCGACTACTAAAACTTTGGGTGTGACTTAACTAAGTTGAGAACTTAGAGGCATATCCTATACGATGAAATTCAAATTATACTAGTCTTGGGTGATTAGCCAAAGCTAACTCAAGATGAGTTATAATGTAAATTTCATAACATGGGCAAATGAACACATAGTCTTGTTCACATAATGATACAAGAGTTACATATATGTAATTAGTAAATGTTGTCTACCTAAGTTATACTAAGTCTTGGGTGATTAACCAAAGCTAACTCAAGATGCGGTATAATATGAATCTTGTCCCACATGAATGTTATCACGATTGGATTTGAGCTAGTAGTGTGGGTAAAACCACATCCATGACTTGCTCTTACTAAAGCTTTACAATTTAGTGGGAGAATCATTTAATTAAAGACTTATTTAAATGATCAAAATATGATACTTATTCCTGCATTTTATTGTTGTAGATCACCATGTTGACAAATACGTTAAATACTCTTTCTCTACGATCTGTCCTTGATAAGGACAAGCTCAATGGAGCCAACTTCCTGGACTGGTATAGAAACCATATAATAGTTCTCAAGTAAGAAAGAAAATTGTACATCCTAGAGCATCCCATTCCTGAAGCACCTCATTATTGCCATTAGAGCTGATAAAAATGCTTATAAGAAGCATCAAGAAGATGCATTAGATGTATCATGCTTTATGCTCGCTACCATGAACTTTGAGCTTCATAAGCAACATGAGAACATGGATGCTTATGATATGGTTGAACATCTTAGACAACTATATCAAGGACAAGCAAGTATAAGAGATTTGAGATCTCCAAGACTCTATTTCAATGAAGAATGCAAGAGGGAAGTCTCGTAGGGCCTTATGTGCTCAAAATGATCGAGTATGTGGAGAATCTACAAAGGTTGGGATTCCCACTAGGCCAAGAATTAGTCATTGACCTTATTCTGAAGTTATTGCATGAGAGGTACAGTCAATTTGTCATGAACTATAACATGAATGAAATTGACAAACCACTACCTGAGTTGTTGAGCATGTTAAGAACTGCTGAACTTAACCTTAAGAAGGCAAAGCCTAGTACCATTTTAATGGTACCAAAGGGAAAACACAAGTGGAAGCCTATGTAGGATCGAAAAGAATTTAGATATCTCCACAATGAGATGATATTGTCCACTTTGGGCCTAAGCCCTCATAGTTTTGCTCTTGGACTCTACCCAAAAGGCCTCATGCCAATGGAGATATCTTTTCTCTTATAAACCCATGATCTTTCCCATGTATTTTCAATATGGGACTATGTTTGCAACCTTGCAACCCCAACAATCCTCCCCCCCCCTCCCCTCAAACAAAGGACCATAGGCTTCCCACGTCTGATCCTCGACCCACCAGATCTTCTTGCCCCCCGGTCCACCCGACCTACTAGGACTTCCTTGCCTAGTCGCAACTAGGACTTCCTGCCTGGTGTCTGGTCCTCTTGATCCGTACATAGGAGCCCCCACTTTCTTTGTTCGAGGTCAATATTATACCCACATGGCTCAATCAGACCATAACTCTTGTGCACAGTCGGCGGTTAAACCTTCTGGCAGTCCGGATTCTGATATCAATTGTAGGATCGAAAAGAATTTAGATATCTCCACAATGGCATGATATTGTCTACTATAGACCTAAGCCCTCATGGTTTTGCTCTTGGACTCTACCCAAAAGGCCTCATGCCAATGGAGATATCTTTTCTCTTATAAACCCATGATCTTTCCCATGTGTTTTCAATATGGGACTATGTTTTCAACCTTTCAACCCCAACAGCCTAAAGGTAAGGGTAAGACCCAAGCCAAAGGCAAGGGCAAGACTCATGCACTGAAACCCAAAGGTGGGGTAGCTAAGGAAGGAACCTGCTTCTACTGTGGTGAGACCGGACATTGGAAGAGGAACTATAAATTATACCTAGAGGAAGTGAAAAGGAAGAGAAGTGACACTTCTGCCTCAGGTATATATGTTATAGAAGTCAATCTATTTCTTCTTCATGGATATTAGATACCGGGTGTGCATCTCACATTTGTACTAATATGCAGGGCTTTAGAAATAGTAGAACATTGACAAAGGGCGAAGTGAACCTACAAGTAAGCAATGGCGCAATAGTTGCTGCTGTCGTTATAGGAACATATTCCTTATTTTTGCCCATTGGGCTTGTTTTAGAACTTGAAGAGTGTTGTTATGTGTCTGTCATAACTAAGAATATCATCTCTGTTTCTTGTTTAGACAAGAAAGGATTCTCATTTATAATAAAGGATTCTTATTTATTTAAATGAAATGTTCTATTGTAGTGCACATCTCGTGAATTGTAACGCCCGCCCCTTTTCTACACTCCTGCCTAGTGAGGGCGGGGTTACTTTCTTACCCTTAGACTTAGTAAACTTAAACATTCATACATACATACAACGGAAGCATATCTATGTTGTCTAGAATCATACTAAGCATAGAATAACATACTAAGCATATGAGTATGAAATACATGGTTCAACTTAACTAGTCATAGTATTCATTTCTAACACATGCATAGGGAATCATAAAAGACATCACATAACATAACATATTATTCTAAGTTCACTTCAGCAAGTCATTTTATTTCTTTAGCCAAGTCACCATCACACATCTCTTGGCCCTTCCTCCTGCTCCTCTAGTTTATCCATCCTTTACCTTTATCTGTGGTACAAGGAAAAGTATCTGTAAGCACTCAAGGCTTAGTGAGATCCTTTCCTACTCACAAAAACCAATATATCATTTAAAGTCATCATATCATACATCATGGAATAGATGACACTCATATCATATAATTAAAACATATCATATCATGGCATAAATCTTATCATGGTATAAGTAACATCATATCATAGCATAACTCATATCATAACATAAGTAATCATCATATCATGGTATAAGTAACATCATATCATAGCATAAATCATGTCATAACATAAGTAATCATCATATCATGGCATAAGTAGCATCATATCATAGCATAAATCATGTCATAACATAAGAAATCATCATATCATGGCATAGGTCATATCATAACATGGGAAATCATCATATCATGGTATAGATCATATTATAACATAAGTGTACATCATAGCATAAGTGAAAACATCATGACATTTCTTTTCATAACATCAAGACATCATATCATAGCATAACAGTAAGCATCCTTTCACATCATTTCGTAAGCATGGATTGCAAGATGTCCTTTAAAACATGGGTAATGTCATGTGCAATATGCCTTTCAAAACATGGTTTATATCATGGGTGAGATGTCTTAAAACAATATCATATAGTACTTGAAAATAATCTCAACATGAAGGGGCCCGGCTTAGTACCACATACATACATAATGCGCGCATCCTAAGTAGACCCAAGGTAGCAAGTCTTGAACCTACTAGGAAACTAGGCCCGTAGCTCGGCCTAGGGGCACGTAAGGAGCCCACCCTTTACTAGGCCCGTAATTCGACCAAGGGGCGCATAAGGAGCCCACCCTTTTGGTACAAGTCATTCAAAGTAAAATACATGTCATATCATATCTCTATCATTTCATAACACATTCATGTCATTCATAGCATATCTTATTCATGTTATTCATAGCATATCATGTTCATGTCATTCATAGCATATCATATTCATGTCATTCATAGCATATCATGTTCATGTCATTCATAGCATATTTTGTTCATGTCATTCATAGCATATAATGTTCATGTCATTCATAAGGTATGCATAAATGGGCACATAGCCATGCATACTTGGGCACATAGCCATGCATACTTGGGCACATAGCCATCATACTTGTCTTGGGCACATAGCCATCATATTTTGGGCACATAGCCATTTTAGATATCATTCTCATGCATGGTTCATAAGCATATTTAAACGAGCAATATAATACATCATGGAAAGAAAAAGAAACATAATCATGCATGGATCACAAGTTAACTTCTTCATATCATGGCAAGGAAAGTACATATTGGGTCACAATTTAGTCTAAATCCACAACCCACTAAGGGTGGCCGAAACATGCATAGGCTTATTTAGGTTACATGAAATCATACAAGCATATGAACCCACATTCATTCCTTTAACATTTATCATAAGGAACATCATAAGCATATTTGATCTAGGTTCTATGCTTCCTAGGTTTTAAAATCCATCTTGGCCGAAATATACAAGGTCCAAAACTTGGTTACAAATAGCATGTAAACATGTGAATCCTAATCAATTTCCATGCATTTATCATAGGCATTCACATGAGCATATTAGGTTAAAGTCCAAGCTTCCTAAGTTCATCAAGTGTAAGTGGTTGAATGCTACAAAAGCATAAGTTCTAAGCACAAGAGTACCCTATAAATTTCATAGCATATCATAGAGAAAAACATAAACATGTTAGGGTTGAATTTAGGCTTGCCTAAGCCCTACATTTCATGTTGGCC